>NC_083109.1:44758501-45448501 GCF_949774975.1 Lagenorhynchus albirostris | reverse complement strand
CTCCTACTAGCACATTGAGGCTGGCCTTTCTGGAGCAGTACAAACTGATTGCAGATACACATTACCTAGAAACATGCTGTTTGGCTTCCTATGGAGTCTGTGTGCTTAGGTTCTGATTGATAAAAATGCAACATTTATCCAGGATATTTGACAAATACTCGGAAATGTACACTTTGCCAGACAGCTGTGGAAGAACCTGCTTCCCCCATGGAGAGTTCACTAACCCCATTTCCACTTACTGAATAAGGAGGTCTGTCTTGCCTGGGAGGGAACAAAATACCAAAATGTATGGCTTCAAGGTGAGGAGGGAGACAGAAGCACGAGAAAATCAAGATTTCTTGCTAGGACCCAAGGACCAGCCCAGGCTTTCCCAAGTATGTGTTTTCAGTGGTCGTTATCTATTTTACGTGCCTACACATGTATCTATCTGTTTATTCCATTTCAAAAAGGCTTTGAAGCTGCAAAAATGATATGCTATCTTTCTTTAATATACAAAGAGCTCTTATAACTCAATAAGAAATGTGTTTCCAAAGGATATGAACAGAAAAAAAATACAAATGGTTTTAAAAGATTTTCACTTATTAATCGGGCAGAGGTCAAAACTCTGACAATAGGTTGAGGGTGGTCTGTGATAATACACAGTGCTGGTGAGATTGTGGGTAAATAGGTATCCCATATACTCCTAAACCAGAGTGCAAACTAGTACAAGCATTTGGGGAAAACAATTGGGCAGTACCTTTCAAAATTTAAAACACATCCTTGTCCCAGAAGTTCCATTGGAATTCTTCCAACAGATAAGACGCTCACGCACACAATTTGTATATGGTACAGTGGCTACTTTTGGAAGCAGGGGGGATTGCATGGGTGGAGATGGGGTAGGAGAAAAACTCACTTATGCTCTGCATGCCATTTGTATAGTTTAAATTTCCTAAATATGTGTCTATTACTTAGTCACAGAAAGAAATTTTAAAAACGTATTTGTTGGACGCATAAATGACTATAAATTCACCAAAAAGAAAAAAAGAGAAAAGAAAATGGCCCACAACAAAAATACAGAGGTAAAACAGAAGGATAAGAAAGTGATAAATTAAGCTGAAGGGAAAATAAAGGTAGAAACACTGAGAGGAAGTCTGAGGTAAGCCAGCATCGTGCACAGTTGCTAGAAGTGGGCTGAAAGTTCCCAGCAGCCCGTGCAGAGTGCAGAGTGTCTATAAAATGAAAATAATCATTTGCCAGAAGTAGATCAGAGAGGAATTTCTCCTGTGGTGCTCACAGAGAAGGATGTAGTGAACAACGTCCTCAAGACCAAGCCTAGGATAAATTCAACAACACGTTTCAATAACAGCCCATCCCTGTGGTGGACTGGGTTATCATTCAGGATTCTCCTTTCCTCCTTGTAATAGGGTTTCCATCCACGCTCCAGGCCTGGAGACTTAGCAGTACTTCCCTCTAGAGTGGGCAGACGGGACATGCCACCCCACTCCCTGACTCCATTCCCTTGTGAAACTTCCTTTGCCAATGAAATGAGGGCAGCAATGACAGGAGCCATGTCTACATTGCATAGTTCTGCTCTGCCTTCCGAGGCTCAGCCTCCACTGTGAGGAGGGCAGGCCCTGTGTAGCCACTGCCCCTTCAGCTTGTCTCCTGGTATGAAGAGCCGTGGAGCAGCCTGGACGATTCACGAAACCTGGAGTCTGACCCAGGTCAGCTGCACCACTGATGAAATGCACATGTGTGTGTGGAATAAATGTTTGCTCTTGTAGGCAATGAGACTTGGGGCTTGTTTGTTACTCAGCAGTATGCAGCAGAACCCTGGCTAATATATCCCTGGAGATGGGGATAAAAGAGTGAGAATAAGATCAGAAGGAAGCTTTTGAATTGCTGGAGATAGTGAGAATAAGCAGGTCCTCTAATAAAAGGATATAAACTCCTCCTAAGATCATCGCCCTACTTGGGGACTCTACGACATTACTGATAATTAGTAGAGTATTATACGAGGTAACCCAGTGCTCTGTGAGTGAACTGATCCTGAAGACACTGCATAATACCTCTGGGCATTCACTGAGAGGATGCATGGAAACTGGGATGATGGGTAATGTGTGTATATGCTGGGCGGGGTACCTAGGACTATGGTGATTCTCTTCACCATCATTTGAGGACAGTCTGCCAAGAATCTTGGGGCTAAAAGTAAGTGAAGCTCAAGGATCAAAACACAAAACACATCAAAACACAAAACACTCAATCTTCCTGAGCCTCCCTTTCGGGCTTTCTCCTCACCCCCTTCAGTATGACTCAGTTCTCCTGGAACAAAGCTGGTTGTGCTTCTAGTTCCAATCCAGGGTGGGTATAGCACATTTTCTTTAACCATTCATCTGCTGATGGACGTTTAGGTTGCTTGAGAGAGATTTATTTTAAAGATTGGCTCACGCAGTTGTAGAGAACTACAGGTCTGAAGTTTGCAGGCAAGCCTGGCAGGCTTGGGTCTGAATGGAGATAGAATTCCTTCATCTTCCAGGAGGACCTCAGTCTTCTCTTGTAAGGCCTCCAAACGATTAGATGAGACCCACTCACATTATGGTAGGTAATCTGCTTTGCTCAAAGCGTACTCATGTAAATGCCTATCACAGCAATATCTAGACTGGTGTTTGACCAAGCAGCCAGTTACCAGGGCCTAACCAAGTTGAGACACAAAGTGAACCATCACAAGGTCAGTCCCCCCATCCCCTATGCCCAGCTTTGGGCCAGTATCCCAGCCTCCTGCTTGTCCAGGTGGGGAGATGGGAGAAAAATCAGGGCCCTACACAAAGGCAGACTCTCTTGTTAAATTATGAATACCATCGACATTTTTTCTAGTCTCACTGCTCGCCACTTGATTTGTCAAGTCAATATAATGACTGCACATCCGCTGTCTGGCAGAAGTGCGTCTGTAATGTGGCACACCGTTGTCGGAAATCATTTAACTTCCTGGATCCACACGGTCATGTGTTCCTTTTGTGATACTAGAATATGAATGTGTTACATTTTTTATGTGTGTGTGGAGGGGAGGCCTATGTATCACATCTGGACTTTGAAAACTATCAAGGAACCCGATGTATCTTCATATGATCGTGTGTGTATATACAGATATACAACACACCCCTTTAAAATGGGGACAGCTTGTTTGTAGCCCTTGGTTTTATTGAAGGATCATGTGAGTGAATAAAACCATAAGAAAACATATGGGAGAACAGCCAAGTCGGTTATAAATACAATCTACATTGTTTTAACAGCATCGCAGAGAGAGGAGGGAGGGGAACAGTGTTTATCGATTGTTTCCAGTCCGTGCCACGTCCTGTGCGAGGCATTGCCCGGGGATCCTCTCATCTGATGCTGGGAGGGATCACTTCCCTTAAGCTGGGGAATCAGGCTCTGCAAACAAAGTGCATAAGCAAGATTTGAACGGAAGTTTGCCTTAATCTCAATGCATGGGTTTTCCCGCATGACACCCTCGCTGCATCTCTTGCCATGTAGCACATGCTCTCAGAACACTCGCTAGCAAATTACAAGGTTTTATGGTGATGGTGGCCAGTGCATAGCAACTGCTTGGGAGGTCTTCAAGCAAAATTATGCTTTACGGCTTAGAATCTGGGGACGCTGGCCCTGTGTGGTGCTCAGAAGGGGATTCTTCCTCCCTTCTCCCTCTTTTTCTACTTCAGGAAACCCCTCTCCCTATCCAGAACTTCTTGGAGGAAACACTCCAAGCCCCTCTGCTAGCTTCTCTGACCAGATTCCTTTGTTTTGGAAAGATCATCCCACAGGTCCCGATGGGAACGGGTCAAGTTGGGAGACTGAGAAGGCGGTTCAAGATTCTTTGGGAAGTAAGATCAGCAGGCGTGGGGTTGGTAGATGGGTGGGAGAGGGGGGAGTGAGATCAAAGATCACTCCTGAGTTTCCGGTTTTGGCTACAGGGCAGATGGAGTCAGGTTGGGGTGGAAGGATAATCAGTTCACTCTGCGTCCGTTGAGCTGGAGGCGCGTGGACCACGTGGGTGGAGCTGTCCAGGGTTCGGTGCTGGGACAAAAAGGAGGGAGAGCCGGCCTGGAGGAGGAGCTGGGCATGCCTGTTTCCTAAAAGGTGCTCGGAAGACGCTGTGAAATGCTGGGATGAGAGGGCTGCTGCGGACAGCTGTGTTGGGACAGGAAGTTGGCAGGTTTGCATCTGAAGGCTCTTTTTGTCTGAAGGGCTTGCTACCTGCTGGGAGAGAGGTGGACGGTGGTGTCCTGGGATTGAGTGGAGAGGAGAACTTCCAAACCAGCCAATTATTTACAGGAAGTGAGTCAAGTAGAGAAACATAAAGGCATCCCTGGGCAGCATCGAGGGCTGGGTTGAGGCTGGACGCCGTGAATTAATAGTGGTCCCAGCCTGCTGGATGGTGTCACTTTGTCAGCAGGGCCGCAGCCTGGGTTTGGGTCCAGCTGGTGGGAGGTGGATTGATGGACAGCTGAGCACCCACAGTGTAAAGGAGCAGGTGTGGTGGACGGGACGGGCTGTGAGGTTACAGGGGCCAGGGAGGAAGCCCTGCTGGGGTTGGATATGCTGAAATCGCAGCGAGGAGGGAGAAAAGCCAAGTGGGTGTAGCCCAGTGAGAAAGTGGAGAGGAAAAGGGATCTGGTGAGAGTGTGAGCGTGAAGGTGAATTTCATGTCATCTCGGGATGCCAAGATCCCAGGGAAGCCGGAGAAAGCATGTCCAAGGGGGATGGAGAGGGCGGCCCAGGATCTGAGGGTGCAAGGTAGGGCTTGTGGTCCCGATGCAGTGTCACCAAGGGGACGCGGGCCATGGGCAGAAGGAGGGACAGAGGGTTCAGTACAAAGTCCTTCATGCAGGGGCCTGGGTGGGCAGCAGGAAGACCAGTGTAGGGCTGGGTGAAGTGTGGGAGCTGCCCCATCCATTTTGGGGGGTTCCCTAGAAGCAGACCCTGAGTCAAGGAGCCGGGTGCAGGTGGCTCATTTGGGGGATGTTCCCAGGGACACCAGGAGGAGCAGGGAGAGAAGTGAAGGGTCCACTAATGAATGGGTTGCACTGAGGCTTGAGCCTGGGCTCACCAAGGGGTGAGGACCCCACTCTCATGGGTCATTGGCTGTGCATTGCTGTGGGGCGTCTACTGCCTGCACCTGTCCTGCGCTGTAAGGTCAAGGTACTCCGCTGGCTGGAGTGTATTCTCCAGAAAGGGGCAGGAAGCCTTCAGCTGGGACGGAAACTGCCCCAGTTGGCTGAGAGCATATAGCTAGGTGCTGCCAGGGTCTTCAACCAGGGACAGGGAGTCGGGAAGGAGCATTATGGGGGCAAAGTGGGAGCAGTCAGGTCTTAGACATGATGCTTGGGAAAGAGATGGCTGCTCTTGCCTCCTGACTCTCAGATAGATGAGGCTCATGGGGGCACAGTCCTCGGGAGGGCTCCAGGGAAAGTTCACCTGTAAGCAGGAGCCAGGTTCCAGAGGACCAGCGGGGGCGATGGGTGAAGGGCTGTGGATAAGAGGGAATCGTGCCTTAGAGAGGAACTGCACAGAGCTCAGAAGTTTGGGTGGAAGAAGAGAAGTGATGTGTGGAGTCAGGGAGGAGAAATTCAGAGCCCAGGGGACACAGGTGCCTGGAGAGGGTCCCACCTGGGCCGTGACGCAGCAGGACAGACACACGGTGCAGGTGGGTTCTGCTGGCCTCGTGGCTTCCCATAAAGTGTGTCCCTGGGGTTCTTGGGAGTATTTAGGGGCTTCTCAGAGGGAATCATCTGCGGAGCGTGTTTCTAGGTGACCCCAGGAATCTTACTGCTTGTTGGAAACAGCCATGTCCAGGTGCTGGGGGGCCGGTCTCTCCGCCAGGTCCTGGGGTGAAACCACCGAGGACACGCCAGGGGAGGGGCCAGGGCTGGGTCTCTATGTTCTGAGGTGCTTTCTCCAGGTGCCTCCACAGGGCACAGCCTTAAACTGAGCTGCCTAATTCACCCAAAGCGAGGCTGAGAAGGACGGGGATGCCTCCTGCATATTGGTCATGGTCACGAATTTCTAACTGACACAGTCCTTTCTTCCAATGGGACATGATGTCACACCTAACACACAAACTGATCTAGGCAGAGCTGCTGGCAGAAGAGCTCTGCTGGCTCATGGTATCAGCCACACCATGGCCTCCCCAGGTGGACAAAGGGAACCCAGTTTGAAAACCACCACTTGTGTGAGCCTACCATCTCTCCCCAGCTGGGCTTGCATTGGACGGTCACGCAGTGAGACTCCCTGGCTCTGGGTGGTGGGGAGCCGGGGGCCCCGCGTGGCGTTCTGCCTGGGTGATTGAGGGCTGCGGTGGACACAGCTGGCCCTGCGTGCTGGCCAAGGCTTGGGCTCTGTCCACACAGGCTCCCTTTTATGGGGCTCAGCAGGAGAAACTCCTTGTTCCTGGCAGAAAAAAATGTTTTTCTCCAGAGCTGCTAGTTGGTTTTCTTAAAAAAAATATTTCTGGTGACCAGGAACGTCATAGCAGCATTTGTCTCCTCTAACGCTGAGCTCTGGGCTGTGGTCCACCTTTCGTGGGCATTTGTACAGGTAACCGGTGTTACCCCAGTCTTTACGGAACGACCGCACTCTTTCCTTTACTCTGCTCTCTTTCTATGACTTTATTGTATTATGGACCACACTGTATTTAGGACCAATAAAAGATTGGCTTTGGAATTGTAATGAGCTTGGACAATTTAAGGATGTTTAAGTTTGGGCTCCCAAGGGGCAGATTCAGAGACCAGGATGTGATGTCGGCATCGATTTGGGAAGTGAAGTGGGAAGGGGGAGGGGAGGGAACGTACAACACAGGCGCCAGACGCTGCCCAGCCGGGCGTCACACGCACGCCTCTTTACATCAGCAGCTGCACCTCCCTGAAAGCCCAGACCCTTTCCACTCCTTTTCCCCACTCCTTGGAATTGTCCATGCCCAGCCTTCACCAGCTGGGGAGGGGGCAGGAAAGACAGGTAAAGGATGCCGCTCTAGGATGCCTTGGGGTTGAGGCCTGAAGAAGGGATCACCCCTCACCCTCTTCACTACAAGCTCACTTCATCTATGGGAACCTGGGTTCCCCCACCTTCAACACCTGGTACCTTGAAAGGTTATATCTCCATACGCGGGGCCAGGTGTGAGCAGATCTCAGTATCCTGAGTAGCTCACTTGCCATCTCTGAATCTTGTAAAATTTAGACCACAAGACTGGCCTTGCACACTTTATAGAAACAGGTGAGACTTAGGATATAAAAGGACAAGGTTTTTTTCCGCCTACATGTATTATTTTAATTATTGATGTTAAATTACCAAGGAGGAGAAACGACAATAGCTATTTTGATTAGTTTTACTTTTTACTTTGAATCTTTTTTAGCTTCTGCATAGCAAAAAATCTAATAAGCATTCTTTTATGTTTTTAAAATAATCTCTTTTTATTGAGGTTTCACACACGATGCAACGCGCACGTGTTAAAGGCATGCTTCAGTCAACGTGACAGAGGCGGACACCTGTGTAGCCTACACGCCTAACGAGCTACAGAACATCCTTCCAGGGACCTCCCTTCCATCCACACCCAAGGAGCAACCACTCTTGTGATTTCTGCACCGTGGGCTAATTTTGCCTTTTCTAGAACCCCATCGACATGGGGGCACAGATATGTGTCCTCTGTGCCTGGCTTCTTTTGTTCAGTGGAATGGTTTTCAGACCCATCCGTGTTGAGCTGACCAGAAGTTCATTTCTTTTTATCGTTGAGTAGTGTTCTATTGGATAAATACGCTATTTTCCTAATGCATATAAAACTACATAAATAGACATTCTCTTATTGATGGACATTTGAGTTGCTTCCAGGTTTTGGCTACAGAGGACGTGGAAATTCGTAAAGTTTGCCATAAAAAACAAGCCGTCGTTCATCCCCCTCTCCCTCATCCCCGCCTCCAGTTAATGGGCAAGTCCCACCATCCTGTTGCCGCTTCTCAGACCCGCCTCCTGCCCTCCAACGCCGCCCCAGCTCTCCAGGCCAGGCCTGCCTCTCCCTTGCCTGGTCCACTGCCACCAGCCTGGGCTTCCTGCTGGTGTCCTGACCCTGCTTGATCTACTGTCCATCTAAACAACCAGAGTGGGCTTCTAGAAGCACAGATCGGATCATGTCACCCTGTTTGGGATGTATCGGTGGCTGCTTGTTCCCTTACAGTAAAACCCCAATCTCACCCTAAAGCCCTGGTGACTTGTGAACGGGCTCTGGCTGCCCCTGAGACCTCCCCACATCCCCTCTCTGTTTTGTCACCGCTCTCCAACTGCGCCAGGCTTCTTTCTGCCATTTGAGCACATCCGTCTTCTGTGCTGTTTACCAGCTCATGTGCTGTTCCCCTGTCTCCAATGTTGTTCCCTTGTCTCCAATGCTGTTCCCTTCATGCCTGGGTCAGCTGCCTCCTTCTCAACTTCCACGTAAATGTCTCTCCCTTGAGGGGGGCTTCCCTGAACACTCTTTCCGAGGTGCCTTTCCACCCCGTTTTTCCTCTATCCTGGCACACCGGTCCCTCCTCGCCCCCAGCACTTAGCAGAATTTGAAGTTAATTATTCATCCTCTGGTCTGTTGCCCACAAGGCCATTGGCTCCATCCTTTAGGGCAGGAATAGGTCTGTGTAGCTCACTAGTTTTTTTCTTTTCATGTAAATAATTTTATTTAATTTTTCTTTTGTATTTTCTTTTGGGTCATTGTATTTCCCCAACATTTTAGAAAATTAGAAGGAATTGCTATCTATATGGCCCCCAAACATCCTGTTAGGCACAGTGTACCATAAACTATACTATTCAAGAATTAAGAAAATAATTGTAAGATAATTTAATATGTAGAAAGAAATAATAAAATATAAAATGGTAAACATGTACATAAATCTAAATAAAAATTCTTTGTAAAAAGTAAAAACAAACAAACAAACCCCAAAACAACCCAAAATCTCTTTGTAAATTATAAAGACTTATGCAAATGATGACTTTTATTAGTATAGTTTATTGCTCACTGGTTTTACCCGGTACCGAACATGGTGTGTAAGTAGTAGGTGCTCATAAATGTTTGTTGAACAGATCTTGAGTTTTACGTAAAGTGTTACACAAAACACTAAAATCCCCTTCACTCCCAGGCATAAGGATGACCCATGATTACAGCAGTTCCTGCCTCTCTTTCAGCCGTGGGTTGTTACGTTAAATCTGGCAGGTACAATCCAGCACAGTGAAAGGTGTCGAGAAATGACTTTAAACCTTGGAGGGCTAATATAGAAGGCTAATTTACTGAGATATTAATTTGCGTGTGTGTGTGCTTTTTCCTGTTCTGCAAAGGAAGTCAGGCTTTTTCTTACCGCTTGGGCACAAAATGCATATTTCTTGCGTACCTGTTGGCATATGAAGATTCATACCCACCGCCCAGACCTCATTGTGATGGGTGGATAAGTTAAATCAAATGCAATTTCTGCTTAGTAAATACCATCATCAAATCTGGAACCAGCTCACTTGATTTATGAGTACTGTTTTAATTTATTCTGTGCTATTTTCACCACTACAAAGATGTGTCTGCATTCGCTTATGAAAATGTTTGCCTTGGCATATTTTTAAAGTTTTAATTTCTCTTAGCTACACCACAAAACCAGTTACTGCTATTTAATTCAACCCATACTTGTTGCCGGGCATAAGCAATGCTTCTAGAGTCATTAGTGATGCACACACAGACGCCCAGACAGTGCAGGTGGGTAGCAAATGATATAAGACATTAGCCAGGGTCTGCAGGGAGAAAATCATTCCGATGGAGGAAGGTAAGTTTTTCTGGGAGCAATGCTAAATCTTCAGTTAACAGGAAACCATTTCATAATTTATAATTCATGTGTGACATAATTTACATGATTTGTAAATTACCAAATAGTTCCCTAGTGTCCCTATATTCATGCATTCATTCATCGTATAATCTTACCTAATTCCTCAAGATTTAAATTTTGTACCTTCATGATTGGGAAACCTTAAGTCTCCCATACCATCAGAATGCAAAGTACTCGCCAGCAGGATTTCTGTAGCTCAGCAAATGTTGGCAAGAGAACGTATTGGAGTTGAACGCACTCAGTTTGCTGCAGCCCAGGGTTTTCTTAGCGGCCAAGCTGGGATTTGAACCCGTTCTCCCAATCCAATCCAGTGGTTCCACAGAGTCAAGTTGAGAATGGAAGGAGAAACACTGGAGGGAACAGGGGAAGATGGAGAAGGAAGTGGAAGTTGTGGAGAGGGCATGAATCTGCTGGAGCACAAAGGTCAGGGTCCTGGTCTTTCCACCTGGCGGCCTTGCGCACTGCTCTCAGAGGGAGCCATGTTGGTCTTGGAAACATTAGGAAACTATTAATAAATAGTGACTTTTGGATCATTGTATTTCCCCAGCATTTTAGAAAATTAGAAACTAAAACACCATGGATTTCCTCATCAAATGCCGGAATGTCTTAGAAGAAAATTTGGGAAGATCTAAATAATTTTTGTTTGTTTATCACATTAACATCATTAATCATTTTTTAGTTGGAAGAGATATTTGCCATTAAATAGCTCATCCGCCAAACCGATTTTTTCCCCTTGGATTTAAAATATTAAATGTATTTGGAAGTGCCTGATTCAAGAGTAATAAATGTTTATTACAGACATCTTGGAAAATGCAAAAAAATACAAAGAAGGTAATTACCACCCCCATAACCTGTCTCACCATATAGAGAATGCCAAACTTACTTCTTATTCTGAAAACATCTTTTGTTTTATCTTTACAATGTTTAATAGGAAAGTTTATTTAAATTATTTTTAATGGTCTTGGAAACACACACAAAATTAGATAGTATATTGAACCCACATGTATCCATAATCCATCTTTAAAAATTATCATCATCGGCCAGTATGTTTCAACTTTTTTTCCCCCTCCATATTTTATTTTTATTGGAGTATTTTAGAGCAAATCTCACATGTCATATAATTTCACCCATAAATACTTCAGTATATATACATCTTTAATTGATAAGGGCTTTTCAAAAATCTAATTATCACACCAGCATTAAACCTAAAATGTTAACAATAATTTCTAATATCATCTAATATCCATTCATACTAAAATTTAACAATTTGTTACTCAGTTGATTTCTTTGAATCACATATTGCATTATATCTGGTTATAGCCCGTATCTTTTATTAACATCTCCTTCTGGTTTATTCCTTTCTTTTCTTTTCTCTTTTCTTCTTCTCCTTCTTTCTTCTTCTTCTTCTCCTCCTTCTTCTTTATTTTTTTCCTGATGGATGTTAGATACACTGGAGCTTTTGAGCTGGAGAATGTCCTACTTCCTGGATTTGGTTGCTTCCTTGTGGTGATGTGTAATTTGTTTCTCTATTCCTGGTATTTCCTGTAAACTGGGAGGTAAGTCTGGAAGCTTGATTAGATTAAGGGTTGCAGCAGTGGGGCCTGGGGTGGTCCCTGCAAGATGAGGCTTAGAATGCTTGTTAGGGGTTGCCAGCCAGATGCTTCAGCAAAAAGTTCTTTATCATATTCTATCAAACATCATCCACTGATGATTGTTACTTAGACCCAGTAGTCTGCCGGCTCAGACCTCTTTACACTGGCTCATACCAGTTCACAAGAGCCGATTGGCCACATCTCTTCCCAACTGTGGTTGAGAGACATCATGCTGGCAGTTTGAAATCAGCCACAGTGCAGTATTTACACCCCAGAAATTGGCCAATGTGGCAAAGCAAGCCCTTCCTCCCCCCTTTCCCGTGTCAAACATTTACAAACACAACACTGCTTAGATCCGTTATTTCATGCAGGGCTGCAAAACACTGATGTCCTAATTCTGTCTGTCAGCTGGAATTCTCCTATGAAGGAGAACTTTCTCTCATTAACTATATGGTTACCTTGAAATACAAGAAAGACAGCATAATTCTTGCTTTATTGCCTTTATCAATTTTCAAAGTAATGAGGTCTTGCCTTAGCAATTTCCAATCGTAACAGTGAGGTTTCTTTTTGGTTTTTGTTTTAACATTACGTGCTCAGTGATTTTTTTGTATTTGATGTGTATCAATTCAATACATCTCTTATTCCTTTTGGTGTCCAAACTGTCCTGCTATAGGCCAGCAAAAGCCTTTTCAGTTTGGCTCCTGTGTCCTCTTGACAAATCTAATCAAGAACCCACATTTGGGGCTTCCCTGGTGGTGCAGTGGTTAAGAATCTGCCTGCCGATGTAGGGGATACAGGTTTGAGCCCTGGTCCGGGAAGATCCCACATGCTGCGGAGCGGCTGGGCCCGTGAGCCATGGCTGCTGAGCCTGCGCGTCCGGAGCCTGTGCTCCACAACGGAAGAGGCCACAACAGTGAGAGGCCCGTGTACCGCAAAAAAAACAAAAAACAAAAAAAAAAAAAAAAAAAAAGATCCCACGTTTGACCACATTTTCCAATACCTAATTCTTAGGTGTAAGGGAAACTTTCATAAATGATCTCTTCTTAATTGAGTCTCTGCATTAATTGACCATCTCCATCCCCTGTGAAATACATACTGCCCAATGCCAAAGGCCCTGCAAATGCACATGCCCTGTAGACCACTTTCTTGACCAGTGTTGTCTAAAAGAACTTTCTGTGATGGTGGAAATGCTCTGTATTTTCGCTGTCCCATGTGGAAGCCATTCGTCTTGTCTGAATATCGAGCACTTGAAGTGTGCCTAGTGAGACTGAGGGGCTGAACTTTACATTCTATTTAATTTTAGTTAGTTGAAATGTACGTAACCCATGTGCCAGTGGCTGCCGTAATAGACAACATAGTTCTAGAACTTCTAACAGGCCTTCCACCTTCAGTTAAGTTCTGTACCTGTGGGGAGTCCTTGGGTCTGTTTCCAAATCTCTTTAGGCTTTTTGTACTTCTTATTGTACTTGTATACTTTGAATAAACAGTGTGAAAATCAAAGAAACACAAGTGTGAAAATGAAAGAAAACCACACTTCACACTTTTGAAAAAGAATTTATGAAGGCAAGTCACTTAGAAATTGTTGATTTAGAGGTATGCAAGATAACACCCCAAGTTTATCTTGGGGTGTTACAAAAGTTTATCAACTTTTTTGCACTCTGATAATTTAACAAGTGTCTCCAATGTCTCACTGCACTTTAAAAAAATAAAAGCTTGACTAGAGAATGCATGTGGGCATGGTTTTTGGAAAAAAGGAAAAATTTCAACTCTAATCAGCTGATCCATTCTCAGGAATAGGCTTTGGCCCTCTTTTTTTTTAAAGATATATATATATTATATTATATATATATGATATATATATATTATATAATATATATATAATATTTGAGATTTTATTTATATTTTAACCTACTTTTTCAAGGAACATTAATTCTAATAGCACAGAGGGCTTCAATGTATTTTCATATATCTGCTCCATTCAGAAGGAATATTTTCTTTCTTTTCATTATGTTTCGTAACCATTATTGTGTGTGTTTGCTCATGACTTTGGCAGGAAAGCACGGAACGAATGTTATCAGAGAGGTGTGGAGTCCAAATCTTTAAACCCCTGATGTGTTTCATTCCCTGAAATCAGGCAATCTACATCCTGGAACTAAGGACTCATGAAAACAAAACCACTGGTTTTGGCCACTTTTGAGGGATCACGGATAAGAAGAGAGGTGAGGGAAGAATGAAAAAGGCAAATGGGCTGATCTTTGGTCCCTGGGCTCTTAGAAGGCAGTTTTGCAAATTCAAGGAGTCAACACGGGGCCGTTACAAGCAGGTCAGTTTAAACTGGCCTCTCTCCCTTTTGTGAAAGATCAGGAAGCTCTTCCCCAATCACTACTACACATCAAGCCCTGTTTTAAGTGCTTTATGTGGATTTTATCAGTTAAACCTTACGACATTCTTGAGACTTCCCTGGAGGTCCAGTGGTTAAGGCTCTGTGCTTCACGGCAGGGGGGTGTAGGTTCTATCCCCAGTCAGGGAACTAAGATCCCGCATGCTGCATGGCATAGCCAAAAAAAAAAACACCTAACCAACCAACGAACCAAAGAGACAAACAAAAAAAAACCCCAAAACAAAAACTATTTGTATCCTTACTTTAGTGATGATTAAACTGAGGTACAGAGCGGTTAAGTGTGTTGCCTAAATCACTCCACTAGAAGGAGGAAAGCCAGTGTTTGAACCTACATTTTATTAGTAGGTCAAGAAGGAATTTGAAGACATCTCAAGATACTTTCATAAAAAGTATGAAGAAATGTGGCTGAAAGACCATGAAATTACTTGGATGAAAGACTGCACAAAGTCTCATGAGTAGGTTCCAACATTCAGCAGGACATGTTGAAGAGGCTGTGGCTGGAAAGCAGTGCGTGGAATAACTTGGGGGTTCCAGGCACATTGAGATGAATCAGGTTCCTCTTTGGGCTTTGGGGAGAGGTCAGCTCTCTCTTGTTGAAGATGTTGAGCAAGGCGGGACATATTTTAGACATTTTTAGACATATTGCAGAGGAAATAGGTCCTGTTCTAATAAATGTCTAGAATGGGTTCTGTAAACGTTCTAGAATAGGGGTAGTGATTGAATGAAAACCTTGAAAATGCTCTGATTGTCAACATTCTCCAAGGTTAAGGAGGCACAGAAAGGCACATGGGGGCTTCCTGGAGCAAGCAAACTTTTTTCATTGGAGGAGAATAATAATTTTAAGAAATGTAGTCAGAGCATAGAGGTTTCTTAGGGCAGTGAAACTACTCTGTGTGATACTATAATGGTAGATACTTGTCATTATCAATTTGTTCAAACATAGAATGTACAACGCTAATGTAAACTATGGACTCTGGGCCAGAATGGTGCGCCAGTATAGGTTCTTTCATTGTCACAAATGTGCCCCCTGGTGGGGGGATGTTGTTAATGGGGAAGTGGCTGTGAAGGAGGCGAGGCTGTGTAGGGACGTAGGGAAATCTCCGCACCTTCCTCTCAGTTTTCCTCTGAACCTAAAACTGCTTTAAAAAAAAATGAAGCCTTAAGAAACGTAGGTATAATTTACATACAGTTACATTCACTCTTTTAGGGTATAGTTTTGTGAGTTTTGACAAATGCGTAAACATGTAACCTTCACCACAATCCACACGTAGAACAATCCCACCATCATCCAACATTCCCCTGTCCCCCTCGTGGTAGACAATACTTCCCTCCACTCCAACCCTGGGCAACTGTTGAGGTATTGTCTGTGCCTTTACTCTAACCTCTTCCTAAATGGAAAGTGGAAAACTAAACGGAATCGTACAGTACGTAGTCTTTTAAGTCTGGCTTCTTTCACCCACCAGAAGTCACTGTGGCTGGCCATGCTATTCTGAACATCAGCGGTTCATTTTCTTTTACTGCTGAGTAGCATCCTGTGGTATACATGGACCACACCACTTACCCATGTGTCCATTGAAGGGCATTTGGGTTGTCTCCAGTTTTTGGCAATTACGAGTAAAGCTGCTATAACTATTGGCTTATAGGTTTTAGTGTGAGCATAAGTTTTCATTTCCCTTGGGCAAACACTCAGGATTGGGATTTCTGGATTCCATAGCAAGTGTGCATTCAACTTGAAAAGATAATCATGTTTTGAATGCATCGATTTGTATTCCTTATTTGCTCTGTGATCTTGGATCTGAAGTAAGTTCTACGTCTAATTTTTCACATAGTCCTATTCACTTTTGTCTTCCACAGTAGTAAGTGGGAGGATTCTGACCATCACAGAGTTCTTCAAGGTTTTGAAAGACAAAATTGCTCTATATAGACAGGTAGCAAGTGTCTAGGAATTTCCTTAGATACTTCTTCTGTGATATTTATGCAGAAGAATTACATGGAAGTAAAGTTACCTCTTAAGAAACCGCCATGAACACATGCATGTCAACAGCAAAGCTTCCATCTAAGAAGATTGTTTTTGTTCTTTCTGCTTAGCTTTCATTATCCTACAGGGAGTCCCAGAGTAACTTGACACACAGCACATACCATGTTCTAAACAGAATCAGTCCATTGTCATGAAGCCTCCTGCCAGTGCTAGAAAACTAGCACTGAAGCACACTAAATGAATACCGGAATGGGGTAACATTATGCAGGCAACATTGTTGAGGGTAAACGATATTTTTTATTATATCACATTATTAGTTCCATGCGTTTGCATCAGATGAGTGTGTAGGATGACCGTGAGTTTCTTCTGTTTACATAGCTACATAGATTTATAGTTTTGAAACAAAATCTATTTCTCTGTAAATAAGCAAGGACATTGGGGCAACCAAGTATTCTCAGAAAAGGAGTGTTTTTAATTTTTATAAGCATCTTAGGAAAATCAGATACAGGAATGTGGAGCTTATCTGACGAAAAGGAAATTTCTTACCTATGTGAGTAATTTCATAAAATTACAGCACTTGTTTAATATAGATCTAAAACTTTCATTTGGGAAAAACTTATGTTTGGCTTTAAAGGACAGTGAGTCAAATCAAATTAAGCAAATTACCAAACTGCTGTGATTTTTTCCACCTTTTTTTTTTTTGCAGTATGCGGGCCTCTCACTGTTGTGGCCTCTCCCGTTGCGCAGCACAGGCTCTGAACACGCAGGCTCAGCGACCATGGCTCACGGGCCCAGCCGCTCCGTGGCATGTGGGATCTTCCCAGACCGGGGCACGAACCCGTATCCCCTGCATCGGCAGGCGGACTCTCAACCACTGCACCACCAGCGAAGCCCTTTTTCCACCTTTTAAAATGAGAATTCAGGGATTAAAAAACAGCACAGCTTTCAGTTAAGAATGATGTATTTTTGTTCAAGTCAACAATAATTAATCTTTTAGGTATAGGATAACGTGCCACAATATTTCTAATAACAATGTGAAGTAATAAAAGTTATTGTAATTGCTAAACTAAGCTCATCTAGTCAAAGGGAAAAAGTCATTTAGTGCCCTTAACTGTCAACAGTCTTAAGTGGCCTTCAAATAAACCTGCAAGAAAGTCTGAGGATCGAGAGGAAAAATTTCTCTACTTTCTTGAGTATATTTGTTGCTGGTATTCGATTTTTAGCAACTGGTAACGTGTGGAATTTCATTTTTAGTAGTAATGCAGAAAAATAATACAGAGGCAATAGAACTCTTCTAATTGGTTTCAAATCTTGAGCAATTGTTTCAAAATGTCCATATAATGAAATAAAATGTTTTGTATTGTGACCTTTTATTCAGGAATGACAGCTTCTTAATTCTGGGTCTTTGGCTGATATCCAAAGCCAAGCAGTAGACAAGCTTGAGAGATGATGTGTCATTAACCAAACCTCATTCCTGAGCCAGGAAGTCAAGTCATCAGGAGCAGCTCTCAGTGACTTATTAAGTTACTAAAACTCAATGGGCTTTTTTAGATTAGTAAAGTGATACCTTGTTGATTCTGGAAATTGGTAATTTAAGATGATTTCTCTGTATAATATTCAGCAAACCATAAGATTTTTTTTTTTGATAATTTCCAGTCTCATCAAAATATAGATTATGGTTTTACGTGAGTCCTCTGTAATCTTAGCAGAGTCTGCATAAGCCGTGGGCTCAGGGGCTGGTTTCTCAGAAAAGCGGGGCTTTCAGGATCACCTAACATTGGAATGAGTGCTTGATGACTCTTTGCAAGTGAACAAGCAGTTTACAATTTCTCCTCTAAAAAGGAAAACAAACAACAATCAGTTTTGAAATGCAAACATATCATTTTACTTAGACATTGAATGATTTCAGGTTCCGTAAGAGATATCTATGAGAACCGAGGGGATTAATGTGTTCCTTGGGGACACAAAAAAAGACGGGTGTCCCCACCACTGTGTACCTGACCAAGATCAGCTGGTGGAGGGCGGAGAGATGCCCATTTCTATGATTTAGCTTGAAGTTCCAGGATTAAAGTATGCCTTTGAGTGATTTATAATTTCTTTTTCAAATATTCCCGTTACACAAACACAAAGACACACAATTTGTAGTGACTTCCTCAGGAGCCTGTGGCAATCCCTCCTGGCTGGGACCAACCAGTGTGTTCCAACCAGCAGTATGCTCCCCTGAAATTTGTTAGAAATGCAAAGTATCAGGTCCTACCCAGACCTATTCAGTCCCAAACTCTGGGGATGGGGCCAGAAATCTGTGTTTTAAGAAGTCTTGAGAATTCCGAGGATTCCAGGGTGAAACTACTGACCTGGATAAGGTTCCTTTGCAAAGAAACAACTTTAGCTTGGAGCTTTAAAAAAAAAAATCTTGAAAATCTGCTCTGCTTTTGGGCAGCTGTCAAGATGTTGGACGTGGTTAAAGGATTAATAACCTCAGGGGCAGCCCTCATTCAATAACTCCCAGGAGTTAGGTTGAAATATGCCAGCTCTCTCCCCTTTGGGTGGGATAATTCCCAGAGAGGGTTTTGCAGGGTTGCTCCTGTGGGACAGAGTTCCAGCTGCCCACCTTCAGAGCTGGCTTTGCAGCCTGCTTCCCCTTCCCTGTATTTACTCCCTCTTTCCCTGTAGGTGTTCCCTGAACAACTCCTCCCCCACCCCACCCCCACCCCCAAGCTATTCTCAAATCCTGGTCTCCAAGATGCTTCTAGCAGGCTCCAGACTAAGGCACTCATATATGGTAAGTGCTCAATAAAAACCGATAAACTGAACTTTCCCTTTATTCTAACCTGGGTTAGAGGCCACCATTCTATTTATGCCACACCTGAACAGAAGCAGAAATATACCTGGGAATGCAAGGGCCAAGGTTAAGAACATGGGGTTTAGAGCCAAATTCCTGTGATGGAATCTGACTTTACCTCTGCCTGGCTGTGTGACCTTGCCCTCATTGCTTAACTTCTCTGTTCCTGTTTCCTCATCTGTAAAACAAACATAATTATAGCACATGCCTCAGAGTGTCCTTAGGGGGATTTAATGCGTTCAAGGTGCAAAGTGGTTAGAACAGCATCTGGCACGTGGTAAGCATTTAACAAATGCTTTCTATTAGTAGTAATACTGTTGTTGTTTTTCCAATTTGTTGTTTTTTCTTGGCAAGTGACTTCAGCACAATTTCCGTTCTGTTCATTCCTTTTCTCCAAAGAAATTCCCGACATTCACCTATTGTTCTTCAACTTGGTTATCGTACTTGTTTGTGATCAGGCCGTGAGACTTCACATGGCATGAAACAGTAACAAGGTATGCCTACTGACCTTGCATTTAGCAGTAAATGCTTACCGATTCAGAGCTTTATGCAAATTACCCTACTGCATCTTCTCAATAACCTTAGGATAGAGGTATTTTTCATTCTTCTCCATCTTATGGTTGGGAAAATTGAGGCTTGAAGAGGTGAAGCTCCTTTTCTGGGCTTCAGAGCTATTAAGTGGTAGACAAGAGATTCCAACACAGGACTCCACGGCAGACTGCTGCTCTTAGCCCTAGCACTGTACAAACAGGACTACTTAGTGTTACCTCTAGATGAATGGTTCTCTTTCGTTCCTAGAAATCTGAATTCCCTGGACAGATGGCTAAAATACAGCTCACCAGGCCCAGCACTGAGCAGGTCTAAGTCTGGGCACTTGGGGGCATTTCTAACAAGTCCCAGGTGATGCTGTGATCTTGGTCCCAGGACCACACTTTGAGAAGCAGTGCTCTGTATCATAGCCCAGTTAGAACATTCTAGTAAAATAAATAAGATAAAAATGATTTGGGACTACAGCCTCATTTTCATGATATGTTCGATACATGTGATGCAAATACCTCCTTTGGCAATCTCTTTTTAATTATACATAATAGAAATTTATTGTTCTATTACATAAAAGAGATCCAGAAGTAGGCCATGCAGGGTTGGCATGGTGCCCTTAATGTCAGAGAGTAGGTTTCTCTACACAGACCCTTGATGCTCCACCATCTTCAGCATGTGGCTTCCACTGCATGGTCTAAGATGGCTGCTGGAGCATCAGCTATCGCATCTGCATTCCAGCTGACAGGAAGGAAGAAGGACTGAAGAAGGGCACACGTCTCCTTTTAAATTTTTGTGAAAAATTTAATTGCCAAAAAACCCGCAACATCTGTACAGTTCGATAGTGTTAAGTACGGTCATATAGTTTTACAATGGATCTCTAGAGTTTTTCCATCTTCTTCTTTGTCCGACTTTAAGAAATTATTACCAAAAAAAAAAGTCCCAAGGCATACTTTCAACAGCTGCATGTGCCAACGACACTGTGGAGATAAGAGTGGTACATTCACATGAAAAGCTCGTCAGTTTCCGGTGTCTCTCTCCTTATTGGCTGGATCTAAATAAATCATGTGGATGCCTAACAAATGACTTTTTAGAAGTGCTGGGTCACTTTGGCGATGAAAAAAATGGGGTGGGGGGAAACCACTCTCTCAAAGCTCGGCGTACTTAGACATCTGCTGCATTTCTTGTATCACCCAAATCCCCAAATAAAATGTTAAAAATTATACAGCATTGGGCTTTTGTGCCAAAAAAAATGACACTAACATTTTTTGTTTTAGCAGTGGAAACTTACATCAATACCTTTTATGTACAACCATTTAACATACAAAATGTTGCAGAAGCAATATTGCTGAAGTCAAAGTGGGGGGCAGGGAAGGATGGAGTCCTCGAATCCCATCATTTCGCCTCCTCCTCAGGGGAGGAACCCTAGGACACAAAGCAGAATAAATCACTCCCCTCCAAGAACAACAAAAATGTCCCGATCTCTGAGGTCCTTAAATATTCATATGACATGACTAATAGGACCTAATTTTAAAACTTTCAATTATTTCCAGTTCACATATGTCTTGCTTTTTTTGAGTACGAATGGGTATCCTAGGACTCTATTCAAATAAGCCAGTGTAATGCGATGGAGTGAACGCTGGTTTGGGCATTGAGACTTTTCAGCTAACCCTGGATTGTCTGCTAACTGACTTTGTCACTTGAGGGGTCGGTGCATCTCTCATTTGTAGAATGAGAGGCTGAACTAACTGATGTCTTAGGGTTTGTTCCTTTAAGCCTTAACCTTCTATGGTTCTTTTTAATGCCTGGATATAATGACCTTGCTGCTGATGGAAAGAGTATCTTGGCCAAAACTAAATATTTTACCCCAAACATCTGGTCTAATTTCCTTCTGCTGGGCAAATAGACACCCTGGCCAAGTTCCAGCTCAGGTAATTACGTTCTGCCCACCACAGTTTTCCTTGCATTGTCAACTGGCTATGGTGTTCCTATCTATTTCTCCTCAGTCACTTGTCCCTTGATATTGTCTGCTGTTTCATAAAGCAAAACTCAAGCTGTGGCTTCATTTGGGGAATTCTCTTGTGTTTTAGAAAACATAACTCCATCACCACCATGGGCCGTAGACGTTTCAGCCTTTGTAAATGTTCTTAAGGGTCTGATTCAAAACTATAAGGTGGGCTGTCTCGTTGGTGTACTTTTTGTCGGCATTTTGGAAACTTATCTTAAAAGTCTAATTGGAAAGGACGCTGACAATATAGCTAATATTTATCTAAAATTTTTCTAACGAGAAACCACGCTGATAGCTAATAATAGTAATGGCTTACTACGCATCCTACATCCTTTTAAGTGCTTTCCATGTATCCACTCATTGTAGAGGAGGACGCTGAGGCGGGGAGTGGCTGACTCCTGCCTACGTTCATGTAGTTCTTCCCAGCATCTCATTCGGGAGTGGACAGGACAGTTGTGATGCATCCTTAGAATGGACCATTAAAAAGAGTGAGGTAGGGACTTCCCTGGTGGTCCAGTGGTTAAGACTCTGTGCTTCTACTGCAGGAGGCATGGGTTCGATCCCTGGTCGGGGAACTAGGATCCTGCCTGCAGCGCGGCACAGCCAAAAAAAAAAAAAAGTCTAAAAAAAAGAAGAAAGAGTGAGGTAGACCCATGGGCAGTAGATGTGGCAAACTCACCCAATTAAGTGAAAAGGGTAAGAATTAAAATAGTGAGAATGTTATATTCTTCATTTTTTTTTTCCTGTATACATCACGTACGTTTTGATCCTATATGCATTTCTGTTTCCGGTTTGGAAGGAAACCCTAGGCAATGTTAGCAGTGGTTACCTTTGGGGTGAGTGTTGATTTTATTTAAAGTTATTTTTACCTTCCATAATATTTGAACTGTCTCACCATGTGTACGGTATATTATTTTAAAAGAGTTTTAATTGTCAACAAGGGTTATTTGGATGGTGAGATTATGAATAACCTTTGCATTCTTCTATGTCCCTATTTCCGAAACATAATAAATGAGATTCTATTAATATAGGGGAATTGGGGCTAAAATCAGCCTGAGAATGTCCAGGCGAAGAGTAGGAGAGTTTTATTCTTTTGGGCTTTTGGGCTGGCTGCTGGTGGTGGTGATGTTGGAGGGTGGATGCCTGAAACCCTCAAAGTCCTGAGCAGAGCAAGGACATGGGTCAGACGTCGGGTTGGTCATTTCATGGCCTGTCCCATTCCCAAACAGAAATCACAAAATGCATCACAGCCTCAAAATTCCTTCTCTCTCGTCTTTGGGGTTTCTAAGATATTTTTCTTTAAAGAAAACATGCTGAGAATTTAAAGTCGAATTCACAATTGAACAAAGGCATCTGGGAGACGTGAGCGTTGCATTCACGTGGCCCCACCACGCAGCCCCTCCACGCAGACTCCCCTGGTGGATCAGGTTGGGACAAGGACATGGGGGCGGGGGTGGTGGAGAGGGGACCCTGGACATCTCCTTCTACAGCCTCACCTCTTTGGTCCAGAACTACCTCACATTCTGCTGCTAAAGCGTTAGTGAAACAAAAGTCCCGGAAAACCACCCCGGTACTTCATGGGAATTTCCAGTTGTGAATGTGAGCACACACACAGCGGTTGGTTATCTCTTTGGGGGTTAAGTTACCCCATTCAGCGTGGGCTTGTGCAGACAATGGTGGGGACCAGCCCCACCAGAGCAATCCTTTTACCTGTGCCGACTCCAGTGACCTCGGAATGAAGGGGCACTTTGGAGGGTATCGGTTTCCTAAGTAAGTTCTACAAACAAGCCCCAGGTCCTCAGCTGCCACCCCCAGCCGAAGGAAGCCAGGCCTCCTTGTCACTCCTGGGGACAGATGAAAGGCTGGCTGCCCGACGTCGGGCGGGATTCCATTGTCGTGGTGTTTGCTCGGGTGACCCAGGGCCTCCACCTAAACCTGGGCTGTAAGGGGACTGGTTTTCGGGCTGAGCACCGCATCCTGAAAGCATCAACAGTGATTACAACTTATTAGAAACAGTGTTGGCCAGGCAGACAGGCTTTTCCATCTGTGGCCCTGAATGAATCTGTCTCCCACCTGCCAACACCTTGGGGGACACCACAAGCTGCCTTGTCATTTTTCTTTCAAAGAAGCCACACCTTCCATTTCTTACTGCAAGGGACTGTGGTGACAGATGCTTAAGAATTTTATATTCTCTTTGAAGGAACTTAGATGACAGTGGGGCGGTGGTGACAAAGATGTTGCAGAAGAGCCGGCAGGGAGGGAGCGGGAAGCCTGGGATCCGACTCTGCTCTGTCCTCACCTCAGAGAAGCGGGGTTGAGCAGAGTCAGGGGCTGAGATCAGTGCCGGGATAAGACGTGTTTCGGTCCCTGTGCTCCGGGAACATCAGTCTTACCGTTTAGACTGGTGTCTCACTTTCGCCAGTACTTTCAAGCCACCGTTCCACGAATCAAGGTTCACTGGGTGCGGGTGGGGAGTGAGCCAGGACAGGAAGGTGGGCAGTCCAGTAACGAACAGGTGACCACTGTGGGCACCTGGGGCTCAGTCCCACGGGAGACTTTTTTTTTTTTTTTTTTTTTTGCGGTACGCGGGCCTCTCACTGTTGTGGTCTCTCCCGTGGCGGAGCACAGGCTCCGGACGCGCAAGCTTAGCGGCCATGGCTCACGGGCCCAGCTGCTCCGCGGCATGTGGGATCTTCCCGGACCGGGGCACGAACCCGTGTCCCATGCATCGGCAGGCGGACTCTCAAGCACTGAGCCACCAGGGAAGCCCTGGAGACCTTTTTGGGAGACTGTGTAGGACATACCTGAGATTTGTCCCCACCTGAGGGGCAAGGGCAATGGGGTATTTATCCTCCAATTTCCATCTGTCATCAGGTGAGGATATTCCTGGGGCATTAAGTCCCCAGATGTCCAGTCTACCCTGGACTCTGGTGGCCAGAGAAAGCCCCCATAGGCAGGTGTCATGAGCTTTCAGTGAAAATCAGGCTGCATGCTCGGGACTGTGGATACTCTTGACATGGTGGCGGCATCTACATAGCCTTCCTCACCTGCTTCCCTTAACAGTCAAAAGAAGAGAATCCTCGATAAAGAACAGATCATAGATGCCAGGTATCAAACTCTGATCTCATACTAAAAAAGTAAGTTCATATCTAGAAAGATATCTTCCAGAGCGTGCTCCTGGATGAAGGAATAGTAGTAGTAGTAATGATAATGACAGTAATAATAATAATACAGTAATAACACCTGCAGAAATCAGAGAAATATTTCAGTCTATAGAGCTTTCATACACATTATGTCATTTAAAAAATAATTTGAGTTTCACAAGAAAATCACGAGGTATTCAGAGCCTATATTATTCCCATTTTCCAGATGAGAACAAGACACAAAGGGTTAGCTAATGAGTGGCAGAGTCAGAACCAGTCACCAGATCTCCTGTGTCCAAGACTGGTGTTCTAGAGTTAAGAGATGCTTAGAATTTTTCTAACCCACTCTGGAGTCAGGGTCTGGGGAAGTCAGTTTGCAGCGCAAATGTTCTTTGCCCCATTCCTGGCGATAAAGCCAAACCAAGAACAGGACTGCCAATTCTAAGATACATTCAGGTTTTTTTATTTCTAGATGATTTTGAGAAGTATTGCAGAGTGAGAAAGTGGGATCCAGCAGATTCCAGGACAGCCAGAGAAATTCCCTCTTATGAATTCAGTTTCATATGTTTCCAAAATCAGCCCCAATGTTAAAACAAGCAATAAGATTGTGTACTTTAGAAACTGGCAGAATGATAAACATAGCTGTGTAAGTATTAAGATTAATAACATAAAAACCAAGAACCATGGAGGTTCTTGGAGGTTCTGGAAGTTCTATCTTACACATACGGCATTAAAATGTTTAAATGAAACATGGAGTATTAAAGAAAAGTACATTGCATTTTATCTCAATGTGGTAGCTGATAGTTTGTGTCTATCCAAAGATTTTTACCAGAAAGGGGAAAAGACCCTGAGAGCACAGGTGGAAAGGCGCTAACGAACTGTAAGGCGAAGGTGCGGGTGAGTGGCGTGAGAGGGCTGGTGGCCCCTTTGAACATTAATTAAGGTTAGTCGGAATGTTATTGAAAAATCTCAGTTCTCTGCAGTGTTTCCCCAGAATTTAGTATTCTCTTCTTGTTCTTATTAGCTTTTCAAAAGTTCTTTCCCTCCTGTAATTTCTATCAAGAATCCCAAGTATTCCAGCGATTATTTTAAGCTGTATGCTTTTCATTATTCCTGATACCATTTCTGTATTTTTATTCCATCCATGTTAATCCAACCTGGGAATTCCAACATGGCCATATCTTAGCCTGGGAAGTTTGTATCCAAACGTAAGGAGCCCTCCTAGCTGAGGGGTCACATCTTTCCACATGTGAAAAAAGCACCTCCTGAGTGCAAAGTACTGTTTCAAAATTTAGCAGACATCAGGGTCACCTGGAGAGCTGGTTAAAACGCAGATGCCTGGAGAGCACCCCCAGAAATTCTGATTCCATAGCGCTGGGATGGGACCCAGGAATTTGCGTACCTAACAGTGTGCCAGGTGATAATGGAAGCTGAGTAGCCCTGGTGCTGGAGCAAGGGTTACTTCCCATCTGATGGAAGAGGGCAGCTCTTTAGTATTAAAGAAATTTTCAGGAGTAACTGACTCTAAGGCAGATTAAGTGCATGAGGTGGTGGAGGAAGGGGGAAGTCTGTCCAGCAGATGTCTGTCCATATATCCGGTATCAGTGGTCGCTGAAAACTGTGAATTACTCCTGGGGAAACAACACAGTACTGGTTTACGTCTTGGAAACCTGTCCACATAGCCTGTAGTTAGTGATTTAGACAGTACAAATACTCCCCTGGACTAATATTCTCAAAGGAAGGAGGCTGATAGTAATGAATGGATTATCAAACTCTGAACTGGAAACTCTGGATTCAAGACCTGGTAAGGTGCCTCCTCCCACACCCTTTGTTTTTCTGCTGTGTGACCTCAAGCAAGTCCCCTAACCTCTCTTAGCTTTAGTATCTTGCCTGATCAAGCGGTGATAACAGGAGCAGGTCCCTATCCATGCCCCGGGGCTGCAGTGACTGTCTAAGTGGAAGCCAGCCAAGGTCTGTTCGCCTAAGGGGTTAACCAGAAGCAGCTTGTTTCTGAGGCGGAGACGGGTGTGCCGCCAACTGAGCACGGGCTCGGGCTCGGCCTCACCGCCCCCTGCCTGGTGAATTGCCATCTGGAGCCTCACCTTGTTCCCTTTCAAGATGAACTCTCATTCCCCGGAAAAAATTTCTCAGCCTTAAAGTCACAACTTCAAAAATGCAGCGGGGACCACATTTAAAAGGTCTGGCAAATTTTTGGTTGATTTAATTTTTTTAAACTGCACTTTTAAAACAAACCCAAATATAGAGATGAAAGCCAAGAATTAAAATATACATACAAAATAGAAAACATTAATATTCTCAAGTACAACGAACTGAATAATCATCATAAGGAAACAATAAAACGTGAAGTGACTCGGACCAGATGATCCACGATGATAGAACACGTGGTCTGTGCGAAGATCGGGATCAAGCCAGCCCCGCACTAGCCTCCACAGCGCCGTCACTCCCCTGATCCCTCCTCTGACAAGTGCCCTGTCAGCTAATTAAACAAGCTTTAACCTTAGCTGGCAGAGGAAGTCTGTTAAAGTGACTCGGAGGGTTAAATCCTATAGTCAGGACAGCCTACATTACATTCTCTCCCAGCCCAAGATTCTGTGCTTTTTAGTTTGGTTGTTAACTCATTCTAGCATCCCTTGCCCCTGACAAGACGTCTGAGACATCTGCAGTGCGTCAAAACAGGGCTGGGGGACCGGAGGAATGGAGTGGTCCATGGTGTCCTTTCCTGCCTCATCCTCACCAGCCCAGGGCTCTCTTTTCCCAACCTCCTGCCTCCCTGTTCCCATCAGCCTTCAGTAATTTCACTGATGGAGGCAGATTTTCCACACATCAACCTGGAAGAATCTTTCAAGAGCAAGGAGGGCGTGAGCTCACTTAGAAGAAGCAGCACTAAGGAGTAACGTTTCTGTAGTGGTGGCCGCTGTTACACCCCACGTCATTGACCTTAGACACCAAAACAGAGTGCCCAGGGGTGGGGCTCATCATTTCATGGGCCGTGAGGCCAACTTCAGAAGCCAAATGGACACCCACGGGCTTGAAGGCAGGAGATGCCAAGGAGGCCACTGGGTGGATGCCGCTCCCACACGGGGGTTGGTGGAATGCTCCTTGGACCTGCAGGACAGTATAAGTCCCCTGATACCGAGCTGTGGGGCAGTGGGAGTGAGGATTCCTTGTGGCAGGACTTCCAGGAGCTGGGACCATGTCACGAAATGTCACAGAAGATAGGGTTGGAAGTGACTCAGGGACTCACTCATTTATTCAGTTTTGACTCCAAGATGGAGTTGCCTGAACACTGCCCAGCAATGATGCACACATGCGCGCGCGCACACACACACACACACACGCACACACACACACACACACACACACACACACACAACTAACTGGAACTCACAACAGCATAGATGTAGCCAGGGAGTGTGTGGAGTGAAAGAAATCAGATACCAAGGAGAATGTGTTGAATAAACCCCTTTACAGAAATTTCAAGAAGAGCCAAGAGTCATCTATGATGACAGACGTCAGAATGGTGGTTATTTCTGGGTGGATTTGGTGTTGACTAGGGAAAGAGGGGTGGGAGCCTATCTGGGTGATGGGAATGTTTGGTATTTTGACCCAAGTAGGAGTTCACTGGAGCTTATGTGGACTAAAGTCGAGCTGGGTATCTAACATTGGGGCTCTTTATCATATGATACCTCAGTTAAGAAAATGAAGAAAAAATATCAAAGCGACGTATACCACATAACAGACCATAATATTAAAAAGTGAATTGGAATACAAGAAAGAATTTTCCTCATTCACACTGTATTCTTTCAACAAATGTCCCTTGAGGCTGTTGGAGCCTGGTCCATATTCCCTCAGCCGGAGAGCATCCTTCCCGTATGAGAGCGTGTGCTCCTGGGCTCTGCCCTGGTGGCAGGGTGGGCTGGCTGTGCTGGAACCCGTGTCCTGCGGGAGGGGCCTGGGACTAATGATGGAGGGAGGTGTGGCTGAGTACCCAGCTGCCTCGCCCCGCAGGTGGCAGGAGACATGTTCTGCCTTGGCTCCCAGGGGACTGAGCCCTAGTTTACGACAGTCATAGCTTGAGCTCTTCCTCGCCCTGTATCTCCCTGTATCCCTCCCCTACCCCCAGTTCCTGGGATCACCTCCCAGACAAACTCCTTGCATGCACATTCTTGCCCCAGGGCCTGCTTTCTGGGAGGACCCAAGCCAGGTGAAGCTCCTGCTTTCCTCCTGGACCCACAAAGATGACCGTGCAAATCCAACCTCTCGCTCTCACACACCTCACAGCGCATCGGGGTGAATGGACAATTTGATGAACCTTAAAAATGAAGTGGGACAAGGGCAGAGGTGGGAGAGCACAGCCTAGGGGGAGCACAGGGCCTGCAGAGAAAGGACCCTACCTGGTCCAGGAGATGTCCTAGAAGCACAGCTGGGAGGGAATCACACCCTCCCCTTCTCTTCCCATCCCCGAATCTCCACCCCTCCTTCCCTCTTTCCTTCCTTCCCTCATGCAACCAGAAATGAAAGGAGACATTCATTTATTTAAGACACATCCTTATGTTCCCATGAATATCAATAAGTATATTGAATTTACCGCCCATGTTGGTTTATTGCGCTGTCTCATCTTATATAACAGAACCAAGTCTTAGCTTTTAGAATTGCCTCCGGATGTATGGAAGCCATTTTTCATAGATATATTTTCAATATTGCTTCCCATCTGTGTGACATATAGATCCTAGGAAAACCAGTGCTTATTTCTCGATCTTGGGGGGAGATTCCTTTCAGGGCAGCTCAAAACTACCTACCAGTCGGCAGCTGGTGGATACGTGGACGGAAGGTGATCATCTGGAAACGGGCAGCTGACTTACGCTGCTGGAGCTGTCATCTCCACCCCAGCTGCCTTTCTGGGTGAAAAATTCTTCAAAGCACACACATTCATGGCCAGGGTATTTCTCTTCTGTTTTCTATGCTCTTCACCAAAGTGGACGGGTCACGGAGCTCTCTCATTCAGCTTCCGGTAGAACAGTAGATGGAATGCAGGCTGTGGTTTGAACTTCCACTTCCAGACAGACCGGGGTGTCATTTCAACAGGGATTTATACATTTAAAGCACGAGATGCCATACAGTTCTGAACTGGGATGCCTGAAGAAGGAGGGTCCTACAGGAACAGCAGAACCATTCCCATGGGTTGGCCATTTAAACTGTTCTCTACATTACTCTGGGTGGTACCAGGCAGCTTTATACAAATGTGACCCTTCACTTTACAAGCTTAGAAAACCATGCAAAAAAAATGGCAGAATGTTGACTTTTATTGCTATATTACTTTGGTCAAAATACACATACTTCCAAAGGCCAAAGGACTCTAAAAAGTGAATGTTCATGGTGAAGTCTCTAAAGAAAGCTAAACTCAATTAAGATTGGATTTTTTTTTTTACAGCAATGCCTCTTTTATTTGTTTAGAAAATGATGTGGGAGAGAGGATAACTTTTTATTTTTATTAAAAATTCCTTTTTTATTTTACCATTTTTCCTTTGATCAGAATTAAGACTTTGGTGACTATTTTATTGCTACATGACACATTGCCATAAACTTAGAGGCTCAAAATGACACCTGTTACCAGCTCATGGTCCTTTAGGACAGCATCCAGGCCTGGGGTGGCTACATTTTCGGCTTAGGTTCTTACGAGGCTGAAGTGAAGGTGATGGCTTGACTGTGCTCCTTTCTGGAGGCTCCGGGAGACTCTGCTTCCAGGCTCGTTCGGGCAATCTTTTTGATTTTCCTCAAAATTGGGTTCCTTTGGGACCCTACAGAGGGCTCTCCCACAAAGCTTTTCTGCATGTCATCCTTTCAGAAAAATATCCCTATTGAAAGAGAATGAAATCTGTTTTGTTACTTTTTGTCTGCACGGCTTTATTTATTTAGTCCGCATTAGTCCCCATGTCTTTTCCTTATTTCCAGCTATTTAAGTGGCAGATACAAAGCATATTTAGTTCTGCGCTGCATTCCTGTAAAGAAGCCAAATTTTGCATTTTAATGATTATTTATGTTTCTTTTGGGCTCTTGCAAGGATTGTCTGGATTGACTATAAAAAATGTATGTATATTTCAATAAAATATTGTTAAATTCAGTAACACTAAAGAGGTTGGATAATACTTTGAGATATAAATTCATGTTTCTGTCCCCCTTTTTTTCCTCCACCTTTCTAACTGGCAGAGGCTCGTAATTCCAGGGCCTCTAGTTAAGGACCAGCAGAGGCAGACTTTGGGCTTCCAGGCTTTTGTTTTTGTCTTGAAAAACCTCAACCAGCTGAAGAGGGTGGGGTTGGCTAGAAAAAGCATTTTCTCTTTTGCTAAATTGAATCAAGGGCTGGAGAGAAGGAGGAGGTCTGTGAGTTTCTAAGGTGGTTCTGGGTTCTCCTTGGGAGATGTGCAGAAGGTAGTGAGCTGTCAAATGAGACAGGGACCCAGACACTAAGCCCCATTGTTCTGAGAGTCCTCACACCTTCAGGAACCACAAGTTCAGGGATGATGGTGTGTCAGCCACGCCCTGTTGTGAGAAGATGACCAAAGAGAGGACAATTCATCTGGTCCCCTTCTCTTCCCAAAGCCTTAGTATTGACCTGGGTCTGGGGGTTCATGGGGGAAGTCCTAAGAAAGAACGTCTGAGATTAAATGTATTGCCAGTCAGGCGGGATAGGGGACTCAGGGTCAGAAACTAGATGGATTTAAAAGAAATAAAGGAAAGGTATTTCTAGCCTATCTGAGTTTATGCATGGAGATTCGTACCTGGCATGTAATGAAAACATTCTTCCCTCCAAAATCCCCATCAGTGTAATTTGAGGTGATTTTTCTAGTAGCCACAAATTCTCGTGCCCTAAGGGAGAGATCTCATGTCTGAAAGTGTGGTCTTGTAGAATGGGGCCTTGAAAAATACCAGCTCAGATACTTTGGGGCTATGCAGAGGGCTTCCAAGTCAGACGTGAGTGTGGGTGGGTGGTGGTTTGAACGCCACAGGGATGGACAGTGAAGGGCTGTCAGCTGGGAAGAGGTGCTGGGGCAGAGTCCAGGCCTGGACCAGCCAACCAGCAGTCATGGTGGACCACGTAACTTGAGCCCTCAGGACTCTGCATTTCCAGGAGACACAGACCAGAGGTCAGGGAATCATGCAGAATCAGAATATGTCTGCAATTAAGTCTTACAGATTTTGACAAGTAGCTATTAAACATATAGAAGAGGAGAAGATACAGAAAAAAGCCCTAAAGACCAGAAAACCAAAATAGTTGATTTAGGTGGTTCTGTTCTACTTCTGATTTGGGCCTGAAACTGGTGACTAGGGATGGGGGAGGGGAGCTCCAGGCCAAAGGTACATTCTGGGAAGGGACTGCATCTGGCTGGAAAGTGAGAGGCTAGCAGCTGGGCTTGCTCCCCACTGGAACTCAAGCAGGAGAGCTGGGGTTATGAGATGGCTGTTACCAGGAATGTAGGGGCCTACATTCCAGCCTTCAGCCAAGATGGGGCAAGTTAGGAGCTGAAAGCAGAGTCTTTGGGGTATTGTCCTCAGTCGTGGCAGAAGTGACAAGTTCAAGGAAGCTGTTGGAACAGGAGGTGTCAGGGCGAGAATCAACCTGATCAAGGTGTCAGCTTGGAACCTATGTACGTGTGTTCTAAAAGCTTGGTCAAGTCCAACTCGTCCAAAGGATGATCTCTCACGTGCCTTTTTGTATGCTTCCTCTCACTACAGTTAAATTGCTTTTTGCCCTAAAAAGCTCACCAGGAGTTGTTGAGACCATTATCCTTGAAAGAAATGCCATCAGAGAAAACTAAGAGAAAACCCTAAATTTGTGGTCTTTGAAAGTGAAATTCTTCCTAAGCCTTGTCCAGTTCCAAAATTCTGAGACTCGTACATTTTACAATCTACAAAATAATGACAATGTCAATAAGCTATACTGTGAAATCTCAGTGGAAAAGATATGCAAGGTATGGCAGAAGCTGGCCAAGTGGATTAAAGAGTGAGTAGAATCAAGTAAAAAGATGGTTTGAATAATAACTTATTGATAACAGATAATACAAACTTTTTTGATTAGGCTTCAGAAGAATCTGAATAGAAATGCATTGTTTGGAATATGTATGCTTTGGTCTCAATAAAAATATCCGGTTGCAGAAATATTTCATGTGGTTTGAACTAACAGGCAAAAAATTAAAAATTCATTGGTATACGCTAATATATGTAATTTTATGTTTTGGAGGTAAGTGTAATGGCCTAGGTTTGCTGTAATGGAACTGATTGGAAAATGATCTCTTGGAGAAAATTTATTGCTGGTCATAAGATTTCTCTGGTTTAGAAAAATGCTGGGTTTAGTCAAATCCGTAGCACCAAATGAAAGTCTGCTTTAATAGAAACGTGGATGAGAGAATTGTGGTTTTTGGTAAATGGGCATCTGATCCATTAAAATTGTATTGGTTTATTCTTCATGTTGCCTTTTTCCTGAAATCCATCAGTTTGAAGCATGAAGTAAGCCCTTGCCAGGTATTATTCCAATAACGAAAAAAGACCCACAGTAATCGTTAAAATGCATCTATTAATCAGCTGTGATTTGTTCCTTTGTAAGATTCTCATGATGGAAAAAGAAGCAGCTTAGTTTGCTTTTGTTGAAGATGGCAAAACAGTCATTTTATTGTAGAGAATCTACTCAGCATCATAGAACTGAGTGATGGAAAAATATCTGCAGAATTAGATCATGCAGCCGGCTGGCTCAGGCTACCCCCACTGCATCTTCTGTACCAAATTCCCCAGTGCTTTGTCTGGGCAAAGCTGGGCTGGACCCTGACCGGGACTCTGTCACTCTCCTTGGACAGGATCCCATGGTCTAATTGACCTTATTGTTAGGAAATTGGTCATAAAATTAGGAAACTCAGAGTAAACAGAGAACTCAGACAGAGCTCCTTCTCACAGAGGGCAACATACATATGGAATGAGTTACCCAGGAAAGGGACTGAGGTGAAATGCACAAATGCATTCAGGAGGCTCCCAGGAATTTTTCTGCATGTAGGGGAGGAAAGAAGGAGAAGGCAGCCAGCAGGTAGGAGTAAGATACGTTTTGAAAGGACAGGAATGTGAATAATTTGACCTATTCTTCAAATTTCTCTTGAAGCTTGTGGAATATGCCTTAGGAAAGGCTGCTTCGCTAGGTGTTCTCATCTACTTGGGGCTGATGGGTGTGGCAGGGTTGGATTCCCAGTGACAATTCTGCGCCTGCCACTCTCTCTGGGGTAAATGGTTTCCCATGTAGAGGCTGGGGCGCCCCCTCCTGATTCCAAGCAGAACAAATCAGCGGGAAGAGCGAGGGGCTAGTGCTTTCGGAACGTCCCAGAAGCCCCTAACTGTCTTTAACTCTGTATTTCCATCTCATTTTAAGTGAGGAAAGGGCTCTGAGTGCTGTTTACTAGCCTCGGGATAGGTTGGTTTCGGGGAAACCCATCTCCTCCTCAGCCATCCGAGGTCAGAGTTATGAGTGTATGAGTTTGCTCTGGCTGCAGTAACAAAATGCCACAGACTGGGCAGGTTAAACAACAGAAATTGATTCCCTCCCAGTCTGGAGGCTGGAAGTCCAATATCAAGGTGTCAGAAGGGTTGGTTTCTCCAGAGGCCTCTTTCCTTGGCTTGTGGATGGCTGTCTCCTCCCTGTGTCCCCACATGGTCGTCTCTGTGTCTGTGTCCTAATTTCCTCTTCTTATGACACCAGTCAGATTGGATTAGGGCCCCCCATCTGACCTCATTCTACCTTAATTACCTCTTTAAAGGCTGCATCTCCAGGGACTTCCCTGGTGGCACAGTGGCTAAGAATCTGCCTGCCAATGCCAGGGACACGGGTTCGAGCCCTGGTCTGGGAAGATCCCACATGCCACGGAGCAACTAAGTCCGTTGTACCCTCACTACTGAGACTGCGCTCTGGAGCCCGCGAGCCACAACTACTGAGCCCATCACTGCAACTACTGAAGCCCGCGTGCCTAGAGCCCATGCTTCACAACAAGAGAAGCCACCACAGTGAGAAGCCCATGCACCTCAACGAAGAGTAGACCCCGCCCACTGCAACTAGAGAAAGCCTGCACGAGGCAACGAAGGCCCAACACAGACAAAAAAAAAAAGGCTCCATCTCCAAATAAGGTCACATTCTGCGGTACTGGGGGTTAGGACTTCAACATATGGATTTGGGAGCACACAACTCAGCCCCTGATGATGAGGTTGAGGAGGAGACCAGGAGGATGGGGAGAGACCTGTTACAGCAGCAAGGGGAAGCTGCAGGGGGCTGGGCTCTGGGGAAGCCTTGGGGTTTCCGGGAGAGAGAAGCCTGGTCTCAACAGCCCTCCATCCCTTCTCTTCCATGTCCCTTCTCATGTCCGGGAGGGGTTTTAAAAGGGACAAAGGGAGGACCGGGCAGCACTGGTCCGGGGCTCCTGGAAGCCGAGGTCCCCCTGCCCTCCCCATATGCACGCCCACCCATGACCCCGTTCCATGCTTTACAGGAAGCAAGGTGAGGGAGGAGAGGAGAACAGAGTAAGAGGGAGACATTCAGTGGTGAGAAAAACTACCTTGGCTGCAATTTTATAAACCAGCTGTTTGAAGTTGAAGAACATTATAGATCGAAGGAAGGCTGCAGTGATTGCTACGTCAGGGAACAGGGAAAAGGGCACACTGTTGACTCTCCAGGACATAGAACTGATTAGTCTAGAAAACCTCTCCCGATCTGGGGCCGTTTAAGCTTTAATCGCTGGGGCTTTGGTGCAGAGCGTTATGATGAATGCAGAGCCCTGGCTGGTGTTTGAGCGCGGGGGTGACACCTAAATGCTGGTGCTGTCTCCTGGGCTCTTGCCACGTGTGAGGTCTTGTGTCACGGCCATTTGCCTCTACTTCCCTGTGTCCACTGTTTCCCATCAACCACCAGCGTTTTTCCCGTTCATTTTACAGGTTTGTCCAAGGCCTGATGTGAGTTGGGCTCAAAGACAAGCTCAAGGGCAGGCCAGCTGGATGATGCCAAAGGGCCCAGACAAGCCAGTGAAGGCAGGCCCTTTATGCAGTAGACAGGGTCCCCAACGGTCAGTGATCTCTAGGATAAGAAGCGGGTTCTACCCACAAATGCAGCCCAGGGCTGGGTCCTTAGCACGAGCGGCCTCCAGCTGGTTCCAGAAGGATGCAGCTCATTCCCACTGCGCTGGGACCATTTCGTCCAAGGATTCGTCCTGGAGCAGGCCACCATGTCCCTTGGAGCTGTTCAACCAAGCTGACCTGAACTCCATAAGAGCCTTCTCCCTTTCTGGAAGGTTCCAAGTCAGGCCCACTTGAGAGGATCTTGGGAGCACGTGCTGGCAGAACAGAGTCTGGCTTCTTGCAGTGGCCTCTCTGAGTTATCGGAACCGGAGCCGAGACTCGGATGTGGATCCTCAACTGCTACTGTTGCATGGAATCATCTGTAGGCTGAGGGAAGAGGCGCAGTGTGGAAGCTGGTTATTAGGAAGCTGAGGGGTCAGTGCAAGCTGCCCCTTAAAGTAAACTGAACCCACCGAACCCCCTCCTTCCATTTCCTAGACTAAGAGGTTCTCCTTGTGCTGCTCCACGAAATGGGGAAGTTTCCTGTGGTTTTTCACGGAGGCTTTGTGAGAGCCATCAGTGCCTGACAGACATGTAGTCTAAGTGCCTGGCAATGAGCTCTTTTGATCGTAACCTCAGCCCCTGACATTAGGCTTTTGGTTGCTAAGGAATCCCCTTGAAAGACATCCATCGCAATAACCACATCGCCAGCTACACAGCTGGATAAGGAGGCATGTGACCCCCCCCCAACCTGGAAGCTCCCATTTCAGGAAGCCTGGGTGACCCAGATAAGTGACCACTTGAAGCCCTGATTTCCCCTTCCTGTGCTTTAATCCCTGCTCTTATTTTTTAAATTCACCAATAGAATGTACCCACGAAACCCTAGGCACCCCACCCTTGACCCCAATAAAGGCAGGATGCCAGGTCTGTGCTTTCGCTCCCTCTCTCTCTCCTTGTGACCTCACTGAGTGGCCCTGGATGTACCGTGTACCCCCCAGGATCTGTGAGTAATAAACCTTGTCTTTGCAAACTTCCCTCGCACTTGCCTGGCGGTCCAGTGGTTAAGACTCTGTGCTTCCACTGCAGGGGGCACGGGTTCCATCCCTGGTCCGGGAGCTAGGATCCCACATGCTGTGTGGCCAAATAAATAAATAAGTTTCAATCAACTTGGCCCCTGTCTTAAAAAAAAAAGTAAAGTAGACTGCTTTAAATACGCATCCCTATTTAAAACACAAACAAACAAAAAAACTTCCCTGGTGGTTGTTGCAGGTGTGAAAGAACCAGGACGGTGGCTCTTTTTGGGGCGATGTCTGTGAGAGTGCTCCAGCCCAGGTGAGCGTCCCAGGCATTCCAAGCACTGTCGACTGGCTGACAGCAGCACATAACAAGGTAGTTAAGTGTTATATGAGCCTTTCATCAGTACTGTTACTGTTATTATTGTTGTGATTGTCATCGCTTGAACTTAGATAAAAAGGCTTTCGATGCTGGGATTTCTCTTGAAATCAGGGGAGGGCTGAGCTCCCCATCCAGGGGGGCTGGCATCTCCTCCTTCCGAGATCTCCTTAGCAACAGCGCGGCGGTGTTGTCCAGAGAAGACGAGGATCCAGAGCTCAGTTGTGGAGGTTTTTCATCTGTTGGACTCAGGAAGTAGCTGAAGTCCACAAATTCCTGGTCACTTGAGATTTTCTGCTCTTTTATATGAATCACAGTTGAACATATATTAATCTGGGGAACATATTGGAGTTTACTTCTCAGTGTCTCTAGACCATGTTGAAGCCCAAATCTTTTCCTGAAAGATGGCTCTGCCCTTGATTTCCACTTTCCTTAGGCACTTTATAAAAGTTTCTCTAGCTTCTGAAAGGGTCAGGAGAATTTACCTGTCTGAAAGCAGCCATCCCATCGGAGCGAATTTTCTTGAACAGGAACAGTAGTTCCTCAGCTTTGAAGGTGTTGCCAATGTGTTTTTTATACACAGTCCTAGAGAGTCAAATATTTGGCAAGTTCGTTCAAAAGAAAATTTCACTGGGATGAGGGAGCACTAAATATAGTAAGTGAGCTGGAATGGTCTGTCTTCTACCAAATGCATCTTTATGAATTAGGATCAGATGCTTCCTCCTTTTGCACTGTAACATTTTATTTTATCATCCTAGTATCCAAAAATGATAGTGATACTAACAAAGTAAGAAACTGAAAAGGGCAATGCCCTTGTTTCTAGAAGCTTGAAGAAGGCCGCAGATTAGTCAGTAAGTATGGCCATCGAATGCGTTTACTCGATTCATCCAGTTCAGAAATATTTGTCCAGATCCTACTGTGTCTGGCCCCGGGATGAGCATTGGCTCTACAGCAGTGTTCCTGTCACAGCTCTTTCGTTGTAAGGAACAGAACACAAGCAGAACAAACGCGCTCTTATGTCAAGTGGAGTTTATCGGAGGGACACAGTGACAGCTCAGGGAAAAGGGGAGCCGCAGAGCCAGATGGAACTAGGAAACTCGCAGGGGCCGTAACAGCTACTCCTCCTCTGTCTCTATGTCTCTGTCTCCATCTCGGCTCTCTGCCTCTTTTCCTGCAGCCATGTGGCATGTTTTTTCTCTCTGTGTCTGCTCTGGTTCCCTGTGTCTCTCCACAGACCCGCCTTCTCTGACTGTCGTGAGAGGACACAGCTGGAGTTGGCCACCTCAGTCTGGGTGAGCTCTCCATGTAAGCGCTCGCCCCCGTCTGTTACAGCCCCCTTGTCTTTTACTTCTTGTTCTCAGGAGGGAACACCTACTTCCTAACTGGTTGATGATTAGTGCTTTTTTTTTCGCAACTTTATTGGAGTATAATTGCTTTACAATGTTGTGTTAATTTCTGCTGTATAACAAAGTGAATCAGCTATACGTATACATATATCCCCATATCCCCTCCCTCTTGCGTCTCCCTATCCCACCCCTCTAGGTGGTCACAAAGCACCGAGCTGATCTCCCTGTGCTATGCAGCTGCTTCCCACTAGCTATCTGTTTTACATTTGGTAGTGTGTATATGTCCATGCCACTCCCTCATTTCATCCCAGCTTCACTTTCCCCCTCCCTGTGTCCTCAAGTCCATTCTCTATGTCTGCGTCCTTATTCCTGTCCTGCCCCTAGGTTCATCAGAACCATTTTTTTTTTTAGATTCCACACATATGTGTTAGCATACGGTATTTGTTTTTCTCTTTCTGACTTACTTCACTTTGTATGACAGACTCTAAAATATACAAGCAGCTCATGCAGCTCAATATCAAAAAAACAAACAACCCAATCCAAAAATGGGCAGAAGACCTAAATAGACATTTCTCCAAAGAAGACATACAGATGGCCAAGAAGCACATGAAGAGCTGCTCAACATCACTAATTATTAGAGAAATACAAATCAAAACTACAATGAGGTATCACCTCACACCAGTTAGAACGGGCATCATCAAAAAATCTACAAACAACAAATGCTGGAGAGGGTGAGGAGAAAAGGGAACCCTCTTGCACTCTTGGTGGGAATGTAAATTGATACAGCCACTATGGAGAACAGTATAGAGGTTCCTTAAAAAACTAAAAATAGAACTACCATATGACCCAGCAATCCTACTACTGGGCATATACTCTGAGAAAACCATAATTCAAAAAGAGTCATGTACCACAATGTTCCTTGCAACACTATTTACAATAGCCCGGAGATGGAAGCAACCTAAATGCCCATCGACAGATGAATGGATAAAGAAGATGTGGCACATATATACAATGGAATATTACTCAGCCATAAAAAGAAATGAATATGAGTTATTTATAGTGAGATGGATGATTCGTCCTTGAATTGTAAACTTCTTCCTTTAACCCACCGTGTTCCAAGGCACAAGATGTAAACGTCGCTCCCTGGACCTGTGCTCTCCCTAGAGGCTGACGCAGTTCCTGGGGAAGTTCTACATGGTACGGGCATCCCCAGTGTCTTCTGAAAGTTTCTCTCATGGAGCTGGCGGTGGGATTCTTGTGACTGCTTGATCCCCGGGCCCTGTTGCTATGAATCTCTTGCTAAAAGGGCATCCCTGGTCTTCTTGGTCCAAATGACACAGTTAGGAAAACGTTTTCTTGCTACATGCCAGATCCTTTAAGAACTTTTCATGCATTTGCTCATTTCATCCTCATAGTCTCCTAGTGGGAAGATACCACTGTTATCCTCATTTTCATATAAGGAAACTGAAGCATAGTGAGGCTAAAAATCTTGCCTGAGGACAGATAGTAAGTAAGTACAGAGCTGGGACCCAACCTGAGTGCCTTTCACCATCTGCCATCGTGTGAGCAGCTTGTCCAGCTGAGTTAGGAGCTGAGCATTCTGAGGTCTGGTCTTCCTCCCACTTTGGAGGACTCCAAACACTCGTGGAGTGCCGAGTAGAGCCTACTACAGGGCCAGACCTGATGAGATAGTAAATAAAAGATCCGAAGGTCAATACTGCCCAAAGAACCATAATATAAAATATTCTTTAGGGTTGTTGGGAGGCTGAAATGCGGTCATCCGTGTGTGGATGTACAGCAAGGCACATAATAAGTGCTCAATAATGTGAGTGAAGATGATTTTGATCAACATTTTCATGCCACATACTTTGGACATTTCCGCAGAAAAGTGTTAGCTGACTGAGCTGGATACAGACTCATAATTTTTCTTGTACACACTTGTTTGTTTCATGGTTTCTCATTTTTTGCCATTTTCTGACCCTCTCAGACTTAGGGCTGGTCTTAGTTTGGTTGCCTGAAAGTAGAGCCCGACACCAGGATTTGGGTACAGAGAGTTATTTGGGCTGTGATCCCAGGAAGCAGGCAGGAGGGCCGGGGAGACTGAGGCAGGACAGAAGGAAGAGCCAATGAGGGTGCCTGAGCAGGGGGGCTGTTGTTAGCAAGCACGGCTCAGCCCCACCAGGGCCTCCGGTTTCTGCCTGAAGGACAGGTGGCTGGAGCACTTCTCCATCGGCCGAAGGTTGCCCTGGGGACTGTAGTATCCTCTATCACTCTGTATGCTCCTGGGAAGCCCCAGAGCAGAAGGTACACACCGGCTGAGGATCCCCAGAGCTGTGCCCTGAAGTTGTGGCTGGAATCAGTGATGGGCTGAGGGGTGTGACCTGACAACAAAGACCTCTGCTCCTGGGAATAAGGATGCAGAGGGAAACATCTGGATTGTGAGGTTGTCAAAATTTAATTTTAGGTTCTACACTCCTCTCTCCATCAACCATCCCCGTCCCCCCCACCCCGACCTTTCAACCGTACACACACACTATAAGTAAGATCATTTTGCTCTCCTGGAAAGGATGAGCTTATGGGTAATTTAAGAAATAATTGTTGGATACTATAAATTAGTTTAATAGCTGGACCCACGTAAATGCTCTAATGTCTGCTCTGTAGCTACGTGCCAGCCTTGCTGCCACTGGGGTTGGGCTCTTCATGGGATCATGGTCCTGGCTGGAGGAAAGCATGATCGTGATGGAAACTGGAGACTGACAGGACCTCTCCCACTCACCACTTTGCAAAGATGCCACTTATCGAAGTGACAAATGCACCACTGGCTTAGAGTTTGGAAGCTTCTGCTTGGTAGAAGTTTCTATGCAGGAAGGGTTTAATAGGTTTCATTGGGTCTCTCATAGCTATTGCCATCTTCCTTCCTTTCTTAAACATTAGTCGAGCACCTGCTATGTTCCAGGGCCAGCGGTTGCATCTATGGGGACACAGAGATGGCTGTCATATGAGCATCCCCTCAAGGAGCTTACATTGACACGTGTGATAAGATATCATATAATAAATATGACGTGATGTAAAAGCTTGATATCCTTCACCTTCCCAGGGGAGAGCGAGAGATGCAGCTAAGCCCCCAGCCTGTGACTTCATTGTGCGCCAGAAGTTTACTTATAAATAACTCGCTCGTTTCCATAAGGAAGTGTGTTCTGAGTTCCAAGGACACACCGGTGCTTGGGATCCTCTTCAGCTTTTATTATAGAAAACTACTACCATTTCAAAGCTCCCAGACACTCTATGCCTGACCCCTTGTTCCTGTTCCCCAAATTCAGGGCATCAGGCAATAGGGGCCATGGGAAGAACTGGCATCAGACAGAATCCTTGCTGAACAGCTGTGGGGACGCAGGGTCGGGTATGTATGCTTGTGAGTCAGGGGCACGATGGTGGTGGGGATGGGTACCCCACTGCCTCCCATTGTCTCCTGCGCAGGTGGCTTCCAGGATTCTTCCCGGGCTGTGAGGCAGAGCAGGGACAAAACCCCCATCGCAGATTTATGAAGGATTGACCTTTGCTAAATCAGGGCTATCTGCATAGGAATAGTTTTCTCTTATCCTGCTTATCCTTTTGGTTTGCAACATCTAAGGCTTGAGGAAATATGTTTGGCTTACTGAGAACACCAACCACTCTATTAACAGGAGTTGCCGATGGGAAGCACATTTTTTCCTAAGGATTCTGCCGAGTTTTACGGTGTACGAAGGGCGAATCTAGGACACGCCTAGGGTAAAGCAGTCTTGTGCCACCTGTTCTCCTTTGGTGGGGGTAAGGGGAGCACTAACACAGCCGCCCATAGGTATATTCTAAGTGGAGAAACAAGCACAGTCAAGAGGTTCAAGAGTTACAAAATCTGTTCCAGTTATTAAGGCTGCATAACAAATGACGCACTACTTCGTGGCTTAAAACGACAACACGTTTTGCTCAGGAATTTGCAGTTTGGGCAGTGGTCATTTCTTCTCTGCTGAGGCGGCTTGAAGGCTGGGGCTGGTACCACCTGAAAGCTCGCTCACTCAGGTGCCTGACTGTTGATATTGGCTGGTGGCTAGAGTCTCGGCAGGATGTGAATGTTTAATACAGCACCAGGCTAGATCCCTTCCCACGAAGTGGACAGGCACCCAGTTTCCAAAACTCCCCGCTTTGGAGCACCTCCGTGTGTCTGGGCTTCCTCACAGCATGGTGGCTGGGGCCCAACACTGTTACGTCACCTAGGACATCTGCTCATCTTTCATCTGAGCCAGGCTCTGGGGTTACAGAGACAGGAGCCCTATTTACAGGTAGGTCAGTGAGTCAGCCTTCCTACTTCCCTTGTGAATTTGCTCTATATTAAAGATTTATACAGATTCAGAGAATGTCAACTCTACTTATAAAAAACATATTTTGAAAAGATAACAAAGTAACTGTTACTGATCTGAAAAAGGATCCTCTCGTGTGTTTCTCTTGAACACTGGATTAAGCAAGTAACTCAGAAAGATGGCAATACTCCTCCACGTGGTCCGTGCTGCTCATTTTGGACATGAATATTAATCACAGGAGACACTCCTTTCACCTAAATATTTTCTGTATCCTTCTCTGCATACACATACCTAATTTACATCAAAGTGAAAAAAATGCTAAAACCCAGGAGTTACTATAGTTCACTTAGCACCTAGGGTATGATGCATAAGATGTTTGTGCGTGTGTGTATGTGTGTTGTGTGTGTGTGTCTGTGTATGTGTGTTGTGTGTTGTGTATGTGTGTAGGGGAGAAACAAGGAGTTTTGGGAACTCAGTGCCTGTCCACTTCATGGGAAGGGATCTAGCCTGGTGCTGTATTAAATATTCATATCCTGCAATGTTTGCCCTTTAATTACCTAATTAAACTAATTTTCACCCATACTCCAAAATTTGCCCAGTCTTTCCTTTAAAGGGAAGAAATGATGGCTGGCATCTTGGAAGGCTTTTTGAATTATTTGCTTTAAATCCTTTAAGTAAACAGATTAAACCCCTATTTGAAATGAAAGTAGCTGTTTACTCATGTAAATGCATAGTTTTCCCCTGCTGTTTAAGGGCAAATAGATTAAAGGATGCAGAGAGACTTTCCTAAGCAGAGTGTGTTGAAATTCCCATTTTTTTCCCTTCTGCACCCCTCCCCCACCTCATTTAGCCTTGCTATGGCTTTTGAAAGACAGGAGAGAGAAAAGTTTTCTTTTCTAATCAATGAGGGTTCTCAAGCAGGCAGTGGCATAGGCTGTTTCCATTTAAAAGGAAAAGATTTCTTTCGTCAGCACCTTATAGTTTTCTGCTTACAGGTCTTTTGTCTCCTTAGGTAGGTTTATTCCTAGGTATTTTATTCTTTTTCACGTGATGGTAAATGGGATTGTTTCCTGAATTTCTCTTTCTGGCCTTTTGTTGTTAGTGTATAGGAATGCAAGAGATTTCTGCGCATTAATTTTGTATCCTGCAGCTTTACCAAATTCACCGATGTGTTTTAGTAGTTTTCTGGTATTGTCTTCAGGATTCTCTATGTATAGTATCATGTCATCTGCAAACAGTGCTAGTTTTACTTCTTTTTCCGTTTGGATTCCTTTTATTTCTTTTTCTTCTCTGATTGCCGTGGCTAGAACTTCCAAAACTATGTTGAATAGAAGTGGCGAGAATGGACATTCTTATCTTGTTCCTGAACTTAGAGGAAATGCTTTCAGCTTTTCACCATTAAGTATGATGTTAGCTGTAGGTTTGTCCTATATGGCCTTTATTATGTTTAGGTAGGTTCCTTCACTGCCCACTTTCTAGAGAGTTTTTATCATAAATGAGTGTTGAATTTTGTCAAAAGCTTTTTCTGCATCTATTGAGAGGGTCATATGGTTTTTATTTAGTTTGTTAATGTGGCGTACCACACTGATCGATTTGCATATACTGAAAAATCTTTGCGTCCCTGGGATAAATACCACTTGATCATGGTGTATGACCCTTTTAATGGGTTGTTGGATTCAGTTTGCTAGTATTTTGTTGAATAGGATATCGCTTATATGTGGAATCTAAAAAAAAAGTGGTACAAATGGACTTATTTGCAAAACTGAAATAGAGTCACAAGTGTAGAAAACAATCTTATGGTTACCAGGGAGAAGGGGGGGCGGAATAAATTGGGAGATTGGCATTGACATGCACACACTACCGTATGTAAAATAGATAACTAATAAGAACCTACTGTATAGCACAGGGAACTCTATTCAATACTCCGTAATGACCTATATGGGAAAAGAATCTAAGAAAGAGTGGACATATGTATATGTATAACTGGGTCACTTTACTGTACACCTGAACTAACACAACACTGTAAATCAACTCTATTCCAATAAAAATTTAAAAACAAAAAGGAAAAGAAAGTGGCGATCTGTCCCTCAGCCAGCAGATCTTGGCCTGGCTGGAAGGGGCAGTGGGCACCAGGCAGGGAGGTGGTGCTCACTTCATGACCTGCCAGGATGTGAGATGTATTTAGAAATATTACTTTGTAAGTAGGACAATGCATCCCTGGGTTTTCTATCACCCTGTTGATCCCTTGGTGTAAAATAGGGGGACGGGTGATACGAATGAGCTGGCGCTGAGGTCTACATGGGGGCAGAGAGAGGATTCGGGAGAGTCTCGTCTCAGAATTATTATTATTATTATTATTATCATCATCATTATTATTATTATTATTTGCGGTACGCGGACCTCTCACTGTTGTGACCTCTCCCGTTGAGGAGCACAGGCTCCGGACACGCAGGCTAAGCGGCCATGGCTCACGGGCCCAGCCTCTCCGCGGCATGTGGGATCTTCCTGGACCGGGGCACAAACCCGCGTCCCCTGCATCGGCAGGCGGCCCCCCCCAACCACTGCGCCACCAGGGAAGCCCTCGTCTCAGAATTATTAAAGGCCATTTTCATAATTCTCCGTGGAGCAGCGAAGACGTTTCTCCCTTCCCCCACGGCACAGATTTCACAAATGCAAATGTGACTTTTAAAGAGGTCTGTCTGGCTGTTTGAGCTCCGGAGCAGCGTGGTTCATTCTGATAGGAAAACAGAATCCCCACTTCCCACCTCAACGTTCTCCCCTCCTCCTCCCCCAGCAGCTGCCTTGTGGTCCCCAGGGAGCACGATGGACGGGTCAGGGCTTGTCCAGAGGCTGGCCATGGCAGCACTTTGCGGGGCATCCGAAGTTGTCAGTCCCTAGAGTTCATAGCCTCCTACCCAGGAGAGAGTCACACTTTCACAGGCATTCTTGGCTCCATCTCCAGGTTAGGTCACTTTATAGTTGCCGACCACTCCTGGGGTCAGGTGACATATTTATCTTCTCAGTCTCCTTAGGGCACAATTGAGGCAGCTGAGTATTTGGAATTTACAAACCTGGACTTTCAGTCCCAGCTTTGCCCCTTGTTCGTTTATTCAGACAACAAACACTGAGAGCCAGCAGTGTCCAGGAGCCCCGTGGGGCATCAGCTTTGTTCCTGATCTTGGGGCCTCCCTCTAAAACTGCGCTTTCCGGAGGGGAGACACAGGAAGCCATGGGGGAGGACCAGCTGTTAAACAAAAAAATCTATCCTGGAGCAATACTTTGTAAAGTATAGTACAGCAAATGACTAGAAAAATGAAATGAAAAAAGACACGCAAAATACAAGCCCAAATTTGGTTATTATTAGATTCCACAGGCATGAAATGACTCTGTAAAGTGGCTGAAAGCTTCCTCCCGCACCCTGCAGGCAGCACTGGCTGGAGGACCACACTCTGAGTGTCCCTGGTCTAGGGGACGGTGTGTGTGATCCTGAGGAAGTAACATTAGCCCGACACCAGGAAGTGGGCGTAATGGAGCTGCCTCGGCAGTGGACACGTTGGCACTGGTCAGCAGGACTCCCTCCTTCCTTCTCTTGGCAAAGCCCGCTATTCAGCTACCCACTGGCCATCCCCCTGCCTTGGAGTTGCCCCACATCCAGGTCTGGGCAAGCCCATCTGTCCTGCGGGGAATGCCATAGCCCTTCCCCGATATGGTCCAGGAGGAGGTTCCTGATTGGGTCCAGGCTGGTGAGCTGCATGGCAAGCTTTGCTTTGAGCTTCTGGGAAGGTTCCCTTTGCTCTTCCGAGAGAGCTTCTGGAAGCCATCCCATGTCTCTGTCCTGCTAGATGGAGCCAGGAAGCATGAGTGCAGATGTCTGGGCCCTGAGGAGAACCGGCCTTAAGGTGGATGTCGGATGCCCAAGTGGAAAGGAGAAAAGCGGTGGCTTCCAGAAAACACTGTTAATTATCCCCAAAGCCCTCCAGCCACATGAGCTGACCGTTTCCTTTTCATTTAGCCAAACTTCAACTGTCTTTTCTCTTCTCTGTAGCCTGGAGCCTTCCAATGGCTACATCAGTGTATAGGGTGGTCATTAAGGCCAGACAGAACAACGTATTTTTAATACGTCTGAGGTGGGCGTGATGTTCAAAATCCTTAGCGACCAGTATAGCCTGGCCAGGGACCCGGGCAGCAAACAGTTGGTATGGCTAGACAGGGGGACACGGCAGAGGACCAGCCCTGCCTGCATAGACCATCTGAAGCTACTGTCAACAGCTTTTCTCTTTCTTTCTTCTCTCCTTCTTGGAATAGCCACAGCTCATGTGCCTATTCTAACCTGCTTTCTCTTACAAGATGCTAGGATACACCATGCCCTTTTCATGGCTTCTCTTCTTCATCAGGACCTTGTGTTTTCCTTGAGGCCTTAAGGATCCTGGCAAGAGTCTGCGTGATGAAATTCTCAGTTATAGGAGCAAACCACATAGAAGGATGGCTTTTCGCTGCTGCCAGCAGTCCTCAGGCCGAAATTGGAGGTGGGCTAGGTTTGTTTCAGCCTTCCTGCCTTTTCTGGCCCTTTACTTGTCTCAGCACTCTGCATCCCCAGAAAAATAGTCCATATAAAAGTTTGGGGAACTTTAATTAACTTTAACTTCTCCTCCTTTAGAGGAGAGTGTTTGTGCATTTTAAGAGAGTTCAAGGGGAAGGGCCTGGCTGTCCCCAAAGAATGGCGTGTAGAGGGAGGTAAGAGACGCCAATGCAGCCCTGGTGGATACTTCAGACATGTCTTGCCCACCCAGAAGCTGACTCGGAGGCTCCTCTTGGGAATTGGAGACTCAGGAAAGTGGGAGCTGGGAAGAAAGAATGAGAGAAGAAGGGGTGGAGGAGAGCAAGGGATAGACAGAAACACAAAAGAGAGGGATGAGAAGCAGACGGAGAAGGAAACATGGCTGTTGGCAATGGTTTCAAACTGGACTGAACAGCCTTACTTGAGTCTTGCCACCCACTGGACCATGCTTGGTGAGAGCCATGGGTTCTATTCAAAAGAAGCACAGTACATTTCAGTTGTGCAAAGAGAAATCCGAGCTGAAATCAGTGTCACATACTCTTTGTTTCCAGCCTGAGAAGTCCCATGTCCCGGCTCTGGTCTCCAGTGCTGTCTTGTACATTTGGATTTCCGATTAACTAACAGATGTAGGGGAAAACTGCTGGACTGGCCAGAGCGGTCCCTCATGACCACACGTGTGCAAATACTGAGGCTCACAAATCATTGGGGCCAGCTCACCTGTAGCTCACGTGACCCCCTCTGCTGCCTGCATCACGTGGCAGACGAGAATTTGTGATGGGATGGAGCCGGGTCAGGCAGGAGAGCAGAGATTTTACTGTAGGGATGAGCTCGATCATCTTACTGCCTTGAGTTTCTCTTTCCCACAAACTTTGAGGAGTGGGAACGCAGTCAGGGAGAATGTTGCAGAAAATATTTTCCTACCGGGACTAATAGCAGCTTAATAAATAACTAGTCAAAGATAGGGGTCCTCAGACACAGTTGAAATGTCTCTGGGTAAAAGTGGTTGATCTACATATAAACATGGTTCTCCTCTTGTTGTGTTAGATTTTTTTTTTAATGTTTCAAAAGAGCAAGGAAAATATTCGTGAGTCTCTCAGACATCAAATAGCTCTCAAAAATGTCAACAACATCAGCGTAAAACTAATAAAAATATGGCACAGATTTAGCACTTGTACTGAAAGGAAATATAAAAACGGGGAAAGAGAAGCATATGGAAAAGCATGTTTGGGGTTTGAGCAGATCAACCCCGCATATTAAAACAAACAAAAACCAGAGCGTTTCTGGTGGGAATGTTGCAAAAGGATGACTTACTTGAGAAAAAAATGATAATGTCCGCCTCCCCCACCCACCCACCCACTACCCCCGGCCCCAACCCTTCCTTTCTCTCCAACAAGAGTGAAGTCGAAAATGGACTTCAACTTCAGCCAGTACCTTTGGCAGTCTGAGCAGGGGAGGGTTTCCGACCTTAATTTCTTTCCCAGCCTCCAGTGTGAGGGAAATTCGGCTTTGGCTTGGAGACACACTATTAGTGCAGGCCCGTCCGAGAGAGACGGACGTGCGGTCAGGACAGATGGCTGGGAGATTTTGAACTTCAATTTCTGCATCTAGAACGTGGGGTCAATAAACCCCTGCTCCCAGGTTTCCTGTGAGAATTAAGTGATGTAACACATGGGAAGTGCCTGCACACAGGCGATACGTAGACCAGCCACGTCCAACAGAGCTTTCTGCGACGCTAGAAGCGTGCCACGTTCTGGGCTGCACAAGAGAGCAGCCTCCAGCCGCGTGTGTCCAGTGGGCACTTGAAATGTGACTAGCGCTAATAAGGAAACACGCCCTCCTGTATTTAATTTTAAATCATTTAGATGTAAGGAGGCGCATGTGGCCAGCGGTGACTGAACTGGATGGTGCAGGTCTGGACAACGTGACCAATGTTGATGATAATGATGATCATATGGGTTTTGTTTCCTCAAGTTGGAGCCTCAGGTTTCATGCTCAGGGGGCTGTTGGCATATTTGGAACTCTTGGCTCTTGGGTGGGGTCGGAAGCTAAACTTTTCCATGACAAGTGAAGTCCTGGTCAGGTCTCTGTGCATGTGGCGACCTGTGATCAGGTCAGCTTTGAGACTGGCTGTTCTCTGGTTCCACCTGCTCCCACCCAGGTAAGAAGAGTGGCCAGGGAGAAATGGGCATTCTATAGATAAGACCTAAACCTTCTTTCCTCTTGGACTGGCCAGCTTCTGTGCTCTGTGACTGTAGTTTCCATTTTGAATGCTCTTATGACCCAGAATTGATGGTCCTGGGACTGACTGAGTGTTCGGAATGGTCCTCTACTTGTAATGGCCGCAAGGTCTCAGAATGATGTTACAAATAATAAGTTAGAAATGGATGCTTTTTTTGAGGTTCAAGGATAGTCAGAATTTCTTTGGGTTTGAGAAAGTTACCCAGGAAGATAGTCTTGTATAAAGGACTTTATTTGAAGGCTGTCAGCCAAGGTCATGGCTGGCTGGTGGATCCCACTGGGCTTAACACATACAATTAACCTCCTCACAAAAGAAATGTGACAGGTTGGTGTCATTGGAGGCTGACCTGTGCTTGGAACTATCTTCCTCTTTGCATATCATGCATATCTGAAAATTTCCTTATATTTTGGCAAAGGGAACGAATAAGGGGAATTATTAGTTCTCTTCTACTCCTTTATTTCTATATTCTAATCTTCTAGATGAATTAAGTGGCACAAACATATTAGCATCTAACTGACCCAATGAGTCCTCCCAAAGTGCACAGGGTGTATACGTGGGGCTCCTGTCTTGAAGTCATTGTAACAGCATCCTTGCTTCATGCAAACTCTACTCTCCAGAATGCATAATATACCCAAGGTTGCAGGACACAATACAGTTGGACATTCAAGTAATTAGATGCTGAGAAGCACTCTTGTTGGCCAATGTTGGTATAATAATCAATCTACTTGGGACAGAGGTCGAACAACTTGGGAGAAGAAGCAGAAATATAGCTGGAAGAGAGAAGAAGGAGGGAAAAGAAAGATGGAGATGCAAGATGAGAGCACAGGGGGAGTAGAGACAGCGATGGAGGGGTGAATAACTGGGTGGGCTCCAGCTTCTCCCAACCAGCGAAGAGGGGCCCATCAGCGAACAATGAGTAATCTTTATACAGGAACCAACATTCTTTCTTTTGGCTTGGCCATCCAAAAGAGCAAGAAGGAGGGGGAGGTGACAGGGTGCTACGAAAGCCTCGTAGGACATGGGAAAGTGACCAAGGGCATGGGCAAATCCCCCCAGGGCTCCAACTCTATTGCACTATGTTCCTTAAGTGATGACAAGAGATGCTCAGTGAATGTTTACACTGATAATACTATTTTGGGCTCGTGTTCATTTTCATCCAAGCGTTATTCTTGTCACATCCCTATTTTCCATTTATAAAGATTACCTCAATTATGTATTTTATCTTTTTGATTCATCTCTTCTCTATTTCCCTCCCCCACCCCACCTCTACCCACCAGTGCTTCCTGGGATCACCTCTCAAAATAAACTGCTTGCACCCAAATCTTTGACCTAGAGTATTTATTTTTGAAAACTCTAAAATACAGCATCATATATTTACTTATATTTGAAAGAACTATGATGTAGAGCAAGTATAACCTTTGCCATTTAGAGTTTTCTTCTTTGCAAACTTCCCTTTTTTGCCACTCTTAGTATGTGGGTTTTTAAAAAAAATTAAGATAACTATTTCTCATCACAAAATCAATGCATATTCATTATAAAAAAATTAGCAAAACTGGGAATTCCCTGGCGATCCAGTGTTTAGGACTCGTCACTTTCACTGTGGTGGCCCAGGTTCAATCCCTGGTCAGGGAACTAAGATCTCGCAAGCTGCGCGGAGAGACTAAAAAAAAAATTTTTTTTTTTTTAGCAAAATAGATAAAGAAGAAATAGACTGCTAATGCTAGAAACCAGGCTGAAATATTTATCTTTCCATTCTTTCTTTTTTTTTTTTGTCATGTTGTGATTTTTTAGAAACAATCTCTCCCATCCCACAGGCCCTTCTTATACTTTGCCCTTGACATTCTTCTCTTTAAGAGGTGGGGTCAGGTGGGGTCTGTGTCCTTTCCCCTTGAAAGTGGGCAGAACTCCGTGTCTTCCTTGACCAACAGATACAGAGGAAGTTGTGCTACATGACTTGTAGAGGAGGTTATAACAATGTCATGCGTTTGTGTCTTGTTTTCTTGGGACACTCATTCAGGAAACCCGGCCGCCATGCTGTGAGGAAGCTCAAGTTAGCCACACAGACAGACCACCTGTGTAGGTGCTTTGGCTGGCAGCTCCAGCCAAGGCCCCAACAGGTAGCCAGATGTTAAGATGCTTCTATATTATTCTAGCTCCCAGATGTCAAGACACTCCCAGCGTTTGTGTCTTCTTAGCTAAGGAGCCAGACACTGAGGAGCAGAAAAAAAGTCATTTATTGCTATATGTTTTTCAGACTTAAGGCCCATAGAATTCATGAACATAATAAAATGGTGGTTTTATGCCAGTACATTCTGGGTGCATGGCCAGGCAGCCAACATCCTTTCTATTCTTCAGTCTTTGTATTCTGATTGACTGAGGTAGCTACTGTCAACCCTATTGGTCTGAGCTTTTTGAGCTGCATCGTCTCATTGGTCTTTGGTCAGCCTATGCACTAATGCCTTTGGCTCAGGTGACCACCCTGATCCAATCAGTAAACAGCCTTAGACAATTTAGAAGCTGAAAAAAAGTGTGGGTAAGGACATTTCCTCTAGACAAGAACATTGGTAGACTCACACACCCTCATGCACAGGTACTTAAAAATAAAAATGTAAACACAATTAGAAATATCCCAATGCATGGAATGAATTATATCCCATATATAGAGCAGTAGGTAGTTATCATACAAAGACTATTCTGTTATCATTTAAAAATATGATAGAAATATGTAAACTGTGAAAACTTTTATCTACATAAAAAGAAACCCAAAGCACGATGTCATGGATTTCTTCTGTTTGTCACAGCACGGCTCACAGTGTTGGAAATGAAATAAGCCCTTCCTGCTTGGTTGGTATTTTCCATCTTCAGAAAACCCAAGGATGGTTTGAGTACCTAACCTAAAATTTGTGGGTGGACTTTTGTCCTTTGTTAATAGGTTTGAATTTATATACAGGGTCATAACTTGTGCTAACTTAAAATGTTTTTACTATGGCAGCAAGGCTATATTACATCATTAAAGAAAATGGGGAATCTAACCAAATCACTGAGGCGTTTCCCCCTTTATCTTGGTACTTTTCATAATTTCTCAGCTCAAGAAGATTATATTACTCAAATTCCTCCAGAGATATGTTATATCCTGGAAGAGGACATCCACTTTTCCTGCTTCATAACTGATGTCCGTCCCTAGATCCAGTAACTCCCAGGTTTCAGCATCTCAGCATTTCCGACACCACTGTGGCTTTATTCCCGGAGCCCCATCCAACTATCCAGCCCTGTCCTCTCACTCCAGCTGAAGCTCAGTAACTCTGGGTGCTGCTGCCCATCAGTCATAACAAGTGCCTGTGTCCAGGCTTGGGAGAGCACTGGGTTTTCCAACCGCAACGTGAAAAGATGCCTTGGAGACCAGGTGGTGGGAAAAGTGAGCTAATACGCGTTCTGCCTCTGAAGAGGTAGGCTGTAAACCAAATCAGGACTCAGAGCAAAATGAATCGGGTGTCTTCGTCCAAGTAAACACTGGACATTTATCCACAACATGAAACCACCATACGATTCAAAAACATTGGCCGACCCAGGAGGGTCTCCAAGCCAGCAAGGAGGTGGCAGAGCTGAGCTGTGCAGACGCTTCTCCCACATGGCTGGCACACAGCATCTCTCCCCGTCTTGTTTGTAGGAGTCCCACATTTGCAAAAACAAAACTGAATCAGAGGCGACAGTCTATCTGGTCCTGCCAGCTCAGATCTGCTCATTAATCACTGACTAGCCCCGTTCCTTAGCTAAAGCATCATCGCTGGCTCCACATTAGCTGACCTTCTCCCCTGCCTCTAAAGAGTGACACATTAATTTTTACTACTAACTCTGTGTTTCAGAACTCTTTGGGGACTGGGAAACCCAGCAGGCAAATCTCAGGCCCTAGAAAGCAGTTAAACTGAATTGCAAATAAAAGGCTTAGAAAGTCCTTAAAATCACAACCTTGGCAAGAATCTTCAGTAGGGAAAATTAACTTTCTTCTCTCATCTGAGTTAACAGAGTTGGGAAAAATCAGTCTTTTCGTTGGACAAACCTGCGCTACCATTTCCATAGGTGAGCTGCATTTCGAAGTTGGAAAATGTTTCTTTTTGGCTCCCTCCAATGTTTTTAACTTGATTTGGGCAACCAAACCTCTTGGAATTTTCCTCTTTGTATCTGAAACTAGCAGTATTCCCGAGAGATGTTTGTCAATCATTTACGTATTAGTGAGAATTTCCGTCAGCCTCCACTTAAATACGTTTACCGAGATAAATATTTATTGAGAACCTACCTTGTGCAAAACACAAAGACGAGTAGGGCACAGCCCCCCGACTTCTAAGTACAGACAATTAAGAAGGCGAAACAGACATGAGGCAGAAATAAGATGCGATGGAGTCGAAAGGAAGAAGCATCATATAGGGAGTTTTGGAGGATGGAAAAGAGGTGGCGTTTGAATTGAGCTTCTAAAGAGGAGAAGGCTTTCAACAGACAAGTGGGTGAGTGAGGAGATGGACAGTGCCGGCCAGGGGATGGCATACGCTGTTAAAGTCGGTGAACAGGCAGGGCGTGTGCATGAGGACCTGAAGGGGCTTGGGTGTGGGTGGCATGCATGGCAGACCAAGCGCTGTGATGGACTATGGGTGGGAAGGCATCTAGGCCCAGTCATGGGGGAGTCTCAAAGGCCATAATGAGATGTGAGAGTGCAGGCAATTGGAACCATCACAGATTTGGAGCGGTGAGGTCTCACTTAAAGAAAATATAGCATTGGTGGCTTGGGGGCAGATGACGAGCTGCTTCTAGCAGCTGAAGTGTCAACTAGGCTGAGGTGATGGAAATTAAAAGAGAGAAGAAAATTGGGAGGCATTTGGCACTTTGGCTCTATCGAACCATAGCCAGTGTGGGTGCTCAGGACAAGGTGGGCAGTGGAGCTGAAAATGACCTCAAGGTTTTCACCTGGTGGTTTTATTTCTAAGTGTGAGATGACAGTTAAAGAAATTCCAGGCGTCGTCTGTAGGTGGGAGTAAAAATATAAGGATTTACAAACAGAAAAAGAAAACAAACGAATCTTAATCCCCTGACTTTCTTTTCTTCTGGTGTTCTTCAATCTTCACACGTAAACTGGAACTATTTTGAATTTTAAATTTTATCTGATAAAAGTTTAACACAGAGCACTTACCAACGGCTACTGATCCAACATACGTTTCTGCCTAGAGAAGATTCTGCAGTGATCCGGAGGAGGAGAGGCCACCCATCCCTCCGTGTGTGTCAGCACCCCCATGTTGACTCTGGAATTCCAGGTGTTGGTGGCCAGGTGCCCGCCCTCCTGTCGAACCTGCCAGGAAAGAGAGTGGTGTGGATGCTGGCAAATGAGGCCAGAAACCAGCATCACTCAGCCTAATTTTTGTTACCTTCAGGACCCCCCAAAATAAGTTAAAATGTTTTAGTGATGAGAGGAAATTAGAACTCAGTCCCTTTTTTATTGTAAAATGAAACAAACACAGCTCTTTATAAGTGAAGTCATCTAATCATTGATTGTGGTTCTGTGTAGTGTGTTATGTGGGCTGTAGTGGAAGGAATGTGGATTTCTGAGTATCCCCATTTATTCCATAAACTGGGCTTCTCTGAATCTCAGTCTCTTCATCAGTGCTATGACCTGAATGTTTGTGTCCCTCCAAAATTCATATGTTGCAACCTAATGTCCAAGATGATGGTGTCAGGAGGTAGGCCTTTGGGAGGAGATTAGGTCATGAGGGTGGAGCCCTCATGAATGGGATTAGTGTCCTTATAAATGAGGTCCCAGAGAGCTAGCTCGTCCTTTCCACCATGTGAAGATAAAAGAAGTCTGCAACATGGAAGGCCCCCCACAGCCATGCTGACACCCTGATCTTGGACTTCCAGACTCCAGAACAAAGAGACATACGTTTCTGCTGTTTCTAAGCCCCCCAGTCCCTGGTATTTTGGTATAGCTGCCCTAGTAGACTAAGACAATCAGGAAACTGTGGCTGAGAATGTTCACCTTCACCTTGTCAGGTGGACCTGCTGAGCTAACACAAGAGCAATAAGTCACCCGGCACTTAATCAACTCTAGTCATTTAATAAGAGTGAAATAGGCCAGTGTCTGGGTCCTTGGACTGTAACTGTGAACTCAATCTTGCCCTCACAGTCCCAGTGTTAACAGAGAGACAGAGAAGCAACACATGGATTCTTGCAGCAGGGACTTAGACCCTGCTTGTGTTCTGAGCTTTAGAAACCCCACCCTGGCCTCCTCCAGCTGCTCCCCTCCCCTCAGCTGGGGGGTCTGAGGGCCAAAAACCCCTGCCCGGCCTGCTCAGAGCTGATGCCCTATTGTAGACCTGCTCTGGGTCCAGGGTCTGGCAAGTCCCTGCTCAGTGGTCCCTACTTGCGGTCAGGCCTCCTGGGGGTCTTTCCTTCTGGGAGGTTGCACCCCTGGGGTGCATACTGTGGACCTGGCTGGGGCCGGGGTGGTGTTTGCAGTCCGTGTGGATGGAGTTGGGGAGTGCAGGCCGGGTGTTCCTGCTTGAGTGTGAGGCCCTGGTAGTGCAGGGTAGGGTCAAGGGTGAGAAGGGACGGGGTGGGCAGGGCCTGGCTCTTCCTGCCGGGCACTCTTCAGCTGGACTCTGAAGGGACAAGAAGTCCAAGCTCAGTCGTGGTCTCCTGAGCGGTACGCAGTGTAGATGGAGGAGAGACACCTTGCTATGCTGGCTTCCTTCCCTGGTGGCGTCAGCGTGGGCACATTTACACCCCTGGGACGGGGGCCTTGGGCCGCAGCGTGTTTGGGACAAGCTTGCAGACTGTGTCCCCCAGGCACTTTTGCCCAGCTATGCACGTCCTCGTCGTGTCCTTAGCTGCATCCTGGGCTGCCCTTCGCTCTGCCCTTTGCTCCTGGCACCCCTCACCTGGACCGTGCTTTCTCTCCACTGTCTTTACAGTGTTCACTCACCTATCCCTCACGTCAGAAGTCACTTCTCTGTGAATCCTTCCGTATTTCCATAGGTAGGGTGCCTTCCCTTGGTCCCCTGAGCACGTCCTGCATGCAGAGTGTATTGGTCCTGCGTCAGTGGGGTTCTCCCACGTGGGGGGTTGGCGATGAACCCCAGCTCACATTGCTCCTTCGGGAGCCTGAGATTCAGCAGCAGGAGCTCTGGAGAGAAGCTCTCCAGGCTGGAACACTGGTTCTGATTGCTGTGCTTCTCGACCAGGAAGAGGAAGGGGCAAAGTGTGTCCTCCAGCTAATGTTCTAGGAGCTCCTGAATGTGCCATCTCCTGGGCTGGAGCTCACCCCTCTGCCCACACCCAGCTGTGTGTGAGGCATCTAATTCCAGGAGCCCATGTGCCCTGCCAGACGCAGGGGTCCCACGGAAGAAGGGGGGATAAATTGGGGACGAGATTAAGAGTCTCTAAGGGATTCAAAATTCAGTATTCAACTTAAAATAGGGACATACATCTCAGTAAGTTTAAAATATGACATAATCTATTGAATGAGACAAAGAAATATGAATGGTATATTATTCAATACATATTAAAGTGAATAGTTTTTAAACATTCAGAAAATACTGATGTATCTATTGCAACTTTTATTATTTCATGGGTACTTTTCAGGCAGGCATTGGGTCTGTTTCCCTACACCTGCCCCATGCTTCCAGCTCCCTGTGCCTTTGCTCACATTTACAGATGCCCGGGGTGGTCCTCTCCACCCCCATCCCTCTGGTACAATCCTCCTAAGCATAGCTCATAGATACCCATGAGCCCCCACCTTACCAGAAGCTCCCTGTTTGCTCTCTCCCTCCAGCTCTGAGCTCCCACTTGAGTTTTTCCCCCTTATGGAGATTTCCTCTGCACTGTAGTGGTTCATGGTCCCACCTGTTCCCTCACCAAACTGTGCAACTTTTGAAAGCAGGACCGCCATGTTGCTTTCCTCTGTGTGCACTTGGGTAGAAGATTTGGTGGTCCCCAGAATGAGGACTGGTGCCTCTGGGGCTTAGAGGGCTGACCAGTCACTGAGTCTGCCAGGCCTGATGCTCCCAAACCCACATTCAGATGGTTAGTGCTCTTCTGGGCTCTGAGGCTGGTCCCCTCCTTCAAGTGGTCACTTCCGTTTCATGAAGCCTCCAGCCTGGCTGATCCCCCATGGGTCTGGGACCAAGGTCTCCTGAGAGTTTCCTGATCGTGGCCACATGTGTGTCTGATGTGTGGGCAGCAGAAGTTGGACTTTACACCTTCCGGACCAAAAGGGAGGTGCTGGCTCTCCTGCAGGGCGCCTCGTTACCAAGTGTGGCCAGGGGCTCCCTAGTTTGGTCCATTTCCTTGGCCTTGCTGAAATGAAGCTGAGTGATTTTTTTTAATGAGGGGAGGCGGGTTCCCTTTTTATCCTTTCTCACTTTTTTGTGTGTGCCAGTCTCTGTCAGAGAGTCTCATCTGGGTTCTGGGAGGTGGGATTCCATGGCTCTGTAGGTGTCTTGAGACCGAAGGAGAAATTCACATCTGTGTGATCGCGTTTGTTATTCTTGGGAGAGGGCTGGCATCAAATTCCAATGTGACACAGTGACAAGATGTGACAAAGAGAAAAAGAAGACCAGAAAATTTAGTAGAAATCGACATCTAAAAAATATAGATCAAGTCAAGTCAATAAACATAAGTAAACATAATTTTTAGGATGAAGTTGATGCTGTTGGCTCCTTGCGTCTCCTCAGCCCACACTGAAGAGCACCTACAGAATGGATTCCCTCATCTCATCTCCCGAAATGTCTGCAGACCAAATGGGGAGCCCACTTGGGCCTCCAACTGGGCAGGTTAGGAGTGTTGATCAGTTAAGGCACCAGGGCGACCTCCCCACCCACTGAGGGGGTGCTGATGACGCATGACTGGCCTGCTCAGGGGGGGAGGTTCTGGGTGTCCGTGTTGGGACTACACCCCAGGTGCCCAAGAAGGTAAATGGCTCATTTTTGCACCCTGGACTGCTCTTTTCCTCTCCTCGCCATCCCGGGATCACCTCCTAAAGCAAGTACCCCATCCAGGCCTTACCCCAGGGTGTGCTCTGGAAAGGAACCGAAGCCAAGACAAAGGACTTGCTATATATTCAAGACACTAATGGAAACACAAGGCTTGACTTTCTGAATGTAAATCAAAACAATACAATATAAATAGACTAAAAGCCATACGTCCTCCTTAACTGGCCCCGGCTGATTTCAGACTGATGGGTTTTGGGTTAGTTTCCTACAAAGTGCTTATTGCTCTTTAAATTCTTGGTTTTCTCAATGTGGAATATTAACACTCATCTAATAAGTTGAACTACTTATTATTTATTAGAGAACTGGAGGAACTGGACCCATACGTTTATGGCAACTTGACAAAGCCCAGTTAAGAGCTCGCACCTATGAATATCGTGTGGTTTGCCAGAAAGCGGGCATTCCATTTTCTGGCCAAGTTCAGTACACTGAAGCTCTGAGGTGTAGGACCATGTCTCGACCTGCTGGTATGCAAACTTTTCAAAGTTCCTAAATTGAAGACAGGTTGGACATTTTTCTTGCAGAGTTCCTGGACCTGAAGTTATTTTTCATGAAGCAGTTTTGTAAAATTTATGATGTGAGGGTATAATATGCCTTTTGCTTGAGATTCATCCTGTGTACAGGCATCTCTGTAGCAAGCTGTCAGAGGGCAGTGGAAGGGGCTTCTCCAGGCTGGAACGCTGTCATTGTCTGTGGTTTTTTCATGAATCATGTGAACAGGACCTATTCTCCACCCCCTTAGTCTGGCTGGAGAGAAGCACCCTTTTATAGGTGAACTTTCCTGACAAACCCCAGACATTAAAAATAAGATCTTCAATGAAGAAATCATTTGAAATTTACTCATTAAAAACTCTCATCTTCTGATTACAGATTCATAACTTAGCCCCTTATATTATGGATCGAGAAGTCAAGGTCCAGAAAAACAAATGGATTTGCCTAAGGAACCCGAACAACTGGCTGTTTCAGAGCCCCTTTTCTGTGTTTGTGTGTGTGTGTGTGTGTGTGTGTGTGTGTGTGTGTGCATGTGCACGCGCGCACGTGCCAGTGCCAGGGGGCTTGACTTCCTGAATCTCTGTTTTTTCATTTTCAAAAAAAGATAATACTACAGTTCTTGCAGGTTTGACTTGCAGAGGCAAATTGATATTTCAAAAGGTACTTTCTTAAGGTATAATTGACATGTCTGGGTATAAGTATTTTAGACACAGAGACAGTGATGTGTGATGTAAGAGAGAAGGAGATGCATCGCAGTGTGGGTTTAGGCGAGGAGTGGGTTAATCTACTTAGTACTGTCAATAATCTTGTTATTATTTTAACACAGGCAGCTGCAGAACCAACCTTGGGAATGCCCTCACTCTTGGGCCATCAAGGAGTTTGGACAACACAGGTATGGAGGATATGGGGTCTTGAACTGACAACGGGACGCTGTCCTCTTCACTCGCCTGTGTTGTCTCCGCTCCCCAGCTTTGGTGGGAAAGATGGCTCTAGCAGCTCCAGTGTAACATGGCTTGGTACCCTTCAACCTCAGGACAGCAACCCTGAGGAGGGCTTCAACCTCAGGACAGGTAGATTCCCAACCAGCATCCCTGAGGAGGGCTTCTGCCTGATCTCTTTAGGGTCACACATTCATCCCTGTACTAATCACTGTGTCTTGGGAGATGTGCTTGGACTGGATATGCCAAGCCAGATACCCACCTGCTGCCTAGAGGAAAAGTAATCACTCACCTGGAAACACATGGAATGAAGGAGAGGCAGAACTTCAATGGAGGTGCATTGCACTAGCTCTGAGGGGCTCAGAAATAATAATAACAATATAATAATAACAATGATATATTAAAGATATGTTTCTGCTTATTTATTTTCAAACTGTAACTAGGAACACTAGTGCCTTGAGTTTTTACCCCTCCGCTCCATCTATATCCTTTGTCAAGGGACTTGCAGTCTCCTCACGTCTATGGAAGCAGTCTATTCCTTACCCCTTGACACTGGGTGCGGCCTTATGATTTTGCTTTGGCCAATGATACCAGGGTGGCAGTGACAACGTCCCAGCTCTGAGCTTAGGCCTTAAGAAGCCTCACATATTTCTGTTGTTGTTACTGAACCTCTGCCATCTCATGAGAGGGACATGCCCTGCTGGCCTTCTGGTCCTGGGTGGGGAGGGGATGGGGGGTGGAAGAGACTGATGGAGTGGAGCTGACCCAACTGCTGCAGAGCTGCCCCACAAAACCCACAAAATCATGAGCAAAATAAATTCTTGTGGTTGCGTGCTGCTAAGAATTTGACGTTGTTTGTTATGCAACAAAATCTAACTGTTCAAGGGCCAACAGAGATGGATGAAGTATCCAAGCATTTATGAACGAAGTGTAACCTCCCCAAGAGATGAATTTGTATTGTTAATATAGCTTGATTCCCAGGACCTAGAGGATTGCCCGGCAAACGGTAGGTTCTCAACAAACATTCCCCAAATGCATTGCTGCACTCAGCGTACTGGTCCCTGCGCCAGGTACCAAGGGCAAAAACCACATGTGAGGGGTTTGCCTTAAAGGAGCTTGCATTGCGTTTGGAGAGACCACATGGGTATGTCAAGCCTGTAGGACTGGGTGAGAAAAGTACTCATAAGTACTGGACGTAGTGATGTGAGCAGAAACAACATGCCCGTTGTTAAAGGTCCTCTCCTAGAGGTGGTCCAGCTCCACCCATATCCCATGACCTGTACCTTTCAGCGCATGTGGACCTGACTCCCAAAGGCCATCACCTGCGTTTCTTTATCTGAAACTTTCTCCTGCCCTCAGAACTTGCTTTGCTCTCCTGCACAGGCCAGAAGGAAATTAGTGTCTCCCTGGGAGCAGCCTTCCTCAGTGAATGACAGGAGCTGGTGTATAAATACCCCAGCTCCCTGCCCTCTCATCTTGAATGGGGTGACACTGAGCTGCATCGACAGTGACTCTCAGAATTCCCCAGTGAGGTCAAGCTCCTGTTACCCTCAGGATAACTTGTCTGATGACGGACCAGGATGTGACTCCCTTCTTCCCTGTTTCTCTGTGTCCCTTGCTGCCAAAACTTCCTAGGACTTGCAAATAAACAGTTACCTGTGAATCCTTGTCTCTACTGCTTCTGGGGAAACCCCCAAAAGACATGTGAACACTACATATTTGGTTTCATTCTCATTTTATTTTATTTTTTAAATATACACCCCTATCTATAAACCAATTTGAAGCAGGTTCTCCAGCATGTTTTATTTATCAGTGACATAAGTTCTGCTGCTTTAAGTTTCTATGAACATTAAATGCACAGAAAAATAGGAATTAAAAAAAGATGAGGAAAGAAAATAAAAATTTGAAAAAGTCTTGCAAATCGCAATGGTTCAACATCCACATGTGATTCGGGGGGGGGATGCCTGGGGGAGGGGCACCCTCTGTTGGGTGGGAGGCGATCTTTCTGTAATTAAACACGGCTGGCTGGTGGCTTGTCCTGGGTTGTCGATTTTACCTTGCGTTTGCCCAGAGGAGCACGTGGGGAGGAAGAGGGGGATGCCAGCGCTACCTTCATCTGGCTCTTGGTTGGCTGTGCTTTCATTACTGGTATTAACTTTGATCCATGGGTACTTCTCAGGAATTTTTTTTTAAGCCATCTAGCCATTTTTCAAGGGTTAGCGTAGTTAAAACCAGATAATATCATCCATAAATCCACTAAATTGGGCACATGTGAACTGCAATGTCACAAGACCCAGAAAACCAGCCCATGAGTGAGGACACCACCTTCCGCCTCTGCCCTTGGGATCCTGCGAGGAATGGAGGTGACACGTGACTACCAGCCACACCGACCACTAATGCCACAGCTCTCGTCTGCATCACAACTAGAAGCAAAGCCTGGTTTCTTACTCAGATAGAGAAAACAAATATAAATAAAAGTTCTCGTCTTTTCTGCCTGTCCCCTGATTGATTGCCTCCGGCCCCACCTGGGGTGGAGCTACCAGTTTAGAAGATGGCGGGGATTGATGGTGAGGATGCAGGGCTCTTTGAGGTGTGGGTGAGCTGGGAGACAGGATGGAGATATTGGAAGCCGAGGCACTTTGGGGGAGCCAGGAGTGGGCAAGGCAAGGGTCACTGGGGAGAAAGAGATGCTTCCTAAGCTTATTAACCCAAGGAACACTGAGGTTGTCTCAGTGACCAAAGTCAGATTTCTCATTGTTAGTTCATCAGGTGAACCATTTTATCGGACACATCAGTGCCAATTTTATATCATTTTCCTTTGTCACAGCTGTCGGAGAAAAGAGTTTCCCCCTCAACTCTTCTCCTTTTAGTGCTAGAAATGAAAACCAAAGGCAGCGCGTGTAGAATTTCAGGCTCGAGACCTAGAGATTTGTTAGTCCTAAGGTGTGGATTCCGTTTGCTGCAAGAATGATTTCACTCTGCAATTTCAAAGCAGGTTGCAATTTTCATCATAACGTAAAGAAAGTGCAGACTGTCTAATATTTTATTTATAGTGATGACAACTGTTAGTTTATAGCCTTGGGGCTGATTTCTTTCCAAAATTGAGAAATGAGCATTGAGACTTTACACAGTCACAGAAATAATGGAAACATGATTTTTATTAAACTTTAGATGAAAAAAAAATTAAGCTCTTTTTTTTTTTCAGTCTCAGACCAGGAGAGGTCAAACTCACCATCTGAAGTTAGTTTGTGTGTTTTTTCCTTTCTTTTTCATTTTTTTTAAAAAGATCTCCTCATTTAAAAAACGTGTGGGTCATCAGACCCCACTCAATAAAATTTGCTTCATTGATTCTAAAAAATGGCATACGAAGAAGCAGGAGCTGTACGACGTTATACACATCCCTGGCCTTCGTCAGGGCGTTTTTGCAAATGAAATCTCAGCGGATGCCCTGAATAATCTAGAGGTAACTCCCTCAGAAGTGGTCTGCCTTGCTGGTGCCCCAACTGTGCTTTATAAAGTTGTCAGCCCCGAGGCCTTATTACGGAAAAGACGAAAGGACGGTTCCTGGCATTCCTTTCCCCGTAAATCATCCTTCGCGGTGGACGTTTCTGCGTTCATTAGGGAAGTCAGGCAGCGCTTGAAGTGTGTTCATGGAGGTTTTTTATAGGCTTCTTGATGGACTGGGGCTGAAGGGTTAGCGCTCGGGCAGGCAAGCCAAGGCCCTCGTTCCGGATTCTGAGCTTCTACTTTGTTGTCTTAGAAACTCATAGTAAAATCAAAGAGTTAATAATAATTTATAGACTCTGCCCTGCTCTCCTACGTCACCCCGAGCTGGTGACCTCAGGAAGGGCACCAGGGTGAGGTACAATATTTCAAGGTTGGCCCTGCAGTGATGGCCTAATTGACCAGCCACTGCAAATCTGAACACAGGATTGCGTATTCCTTTTGTGCGTTGGAAAGAGTCTCTTCAGGCCCCTCAGTCATCCGGGAGACTTTCAGATGCACAGGCGTCAGAGCAGAGACTCCCACCAAGTCCACGTGTAAAGCTGTTAAGTGCCCTGAGCACTAGAACAAATTCATTCTTATAATAGACAGTCTGTTAAAAGGATGGATGCAGACATTTTCTCTCCAGCAAAGATAAGGTGATGGCTTAGAAGATGGAGAGAGGGTGGGTGTGCGAGCTTGGAAGTTGGTGCTAAAATAAATGATAGTTTTACCCTTTGGAAAACCAAACAGGCCCGATGTAGTCAGGCAGCAGCTGGCCTCAGAGCCGAGGCCACCCATTCTGCCGCTGGCAGCCGCGCTGACGTGTCCTTGGCCCCGTGCCCCTGCCTGGCACACTTGGCGTCTCTGAACCCGTGGATTAGCAGAGAGGAGTGACGTCAGGGCCCCAAAGCTTTGGTTGCTGATCTAAAAGCATAAACCAATATCCAACAGAATCAGCTTTTATAGCAACAGGACAAAGAACCACTCTGTCCTCGTCAGAGCTGCTCCAGGACAAAGCACAGAGGTGGGAAAAGTTTGTCATCAGGGCTTCTGCCACTTGTCCTGCCCCCTCCACTCTTCAAAAGACATGCTCAGGGCTCCCCAGGGATCACCTGCGAGGCTGGCTGCCGGGAAGACAGTAACTAACATGACTCAGCATCAGTCTTTCATCTACATAAATGCTCTAGCAGTGAATGACTGGTATTATCCCATTTTATAGGTGAGAAAACCGAGGCCTCGAGACATTTAGCAGTTCGTCTGCCCAGGACCACACAGCCAGTGAAAGTTAAGTCAGGATTTGGACGCAGAGCTGGTTTCACTCCGTACCTGGAGGTCTCCGTCATGATGGCTCACGGCATCTAGACGGGTCTGTGTTCTGGAGAGTTCTCTGTCCTTCCTGTGCTCCACTTCTCGGTTCTGTGTGACGTGCAGTGGTGAACAGGTTGGCCCTGGAGTCAGATCACATGAGTTTAAACCGTAAGCTTGTGGAAGACCTTGGGCAAGTAAGCTGTCCTCCATGGGCCTTTGTGGCTGTATAGAAAACATGGATAATAATAGCTCTGGCTCATGGGGGTGTTGGGAGTTAATTATGTGACTTAAATGTTGTAAAAGGTTGAGAGCAGCGCCCGGGCTCACAGTAAGAGCTTAATACTTGTGAACTATTACTGTTTTTATAACCCTATGGTTAACTCTAACGTGTTCTAGATGGGACTGGACGATGTTAACAGCCGGGACTTCTCTCTACTTAAGTAAGTCCCACAACAGGCCAAAGCAAACCACGCAGCACCTTATGGCCTCGGTGTGCATCCTTCTTCCAGTAGCCCAGTGGCCAAATCTAGTTACGTGGCCGATCTCATCCTGGATGGGACCAGGAACACGCTCTGGCCACCAAGTCGCTTGGCAGAGGGAGGGACTGATGGATGAAAACTGGAACCCCACCTGCACAAAAGGTGCGTCTTCTCCAAGCCTCACAGCTGCGCTCTGGGGAAGGCGATGCTGGTGAAATACCTTCTCCGAGGAGAAATACGAGGCTCAGGGAAATTCTGTGGTTCCCAACGTGGTCGACGCTGGAGCTGGTCCTTGCATTCAAGTCTGTCCTGCTTTACCCAGATGCTAGGGTGACTCACGTGAAGGAGAAGCTACGTGTTAAGACTATGGCATCCCTACAGCCTTATGCCTATGACCTGCAGTCACTGTGTCCTGGCCCCGTATCAGGCCTTCGGGTGGGGGTGGGGGGCATCTCACTCATCATTTTGCCTCCTTTACAGATGTGCAGACGTGTTTTCTTGCTTCCACGTAGCCACGAGCCGTTATGAAATCAGCATCCCTTGGTGTGCCTTGGTTTTTCTGGATGTGAGATGAGGAAAACCTGTTTTCCGGCTTTTCCCTCACGTAGCGATTTCCTCGCATTTCAAATCCGTTTCAAATCGTGTGATAATAGCGATGGTTTATTTAGAAGCTTTGGCCTCCTTGGAAAGAAGTTCCTGCATAAATTTGAAGTGTTTGGTGAGATGGTATCCTGGAGACCTATGTGTGAATAATAAACATGTCAGCACCTACCACGGAGAAGCACCAAATGAAAGGGAAGGAAAATACCGTACATCAAAGACCTTTAGAGGTTTATTTAGATTCGAAGTCCCTCAGGCTAGGACCACACCTAGTACACTGTCACATCCAATCAACGTTACAAAGCAATTGTCCAGCATGTGATGTGCAGTTGTGGGGACGTCCTCTACCGCCTCTACTATGGAAGCAAAATGTGGTCCAGCCACAACGGAAATCCATGGCTTATGTGCCCTGTGTCCTAAGCGCTCGCTTATTAGCTTAAGGATCCGCTCACAGCTCAGGACTCAGGATGGGGAACAGCTTTCCCCAGCAGAGGAAAGATGTTGTGAGGAGCAGCGAGGTGGGCCAGAGAGCTGAATCAGCGGATGGACCTGGATGAACTTAGACCTTGTAACTCTCCAGTCCGGGACTTGGTCTGGACACACGTTCATCACACCCGGCTCTCAGGCATCTCTGGTCTTGGTGGCAGAGGCTTTTGGCCTCCTGTTCACACACTCCCTGGGCTTCTTAAGGAAAAGACCCGTGGCTCATTGTCTGAGGGCTTTCTGGAGACTTGTGGGGTGCAGGCTGGCTCTGTGGGCTTGGCAAAGCCCCCAGGAGTGACTCAGAACAGACCTCAGATGCGAATTGTGCATCAGAGCCCCTGTTTCCTCACCCCTTGGTGGGACATACAGGTTCTAGAAGGTCTCCCGGAAGCTGCCCTGAGTCTGAACCCCAGCTGCCCTCCCCTGTGCTCCTTTCCAAACCCCATCTATCACCTTCCATCTCTTTCCTGTATCAGCTCTCCGACCCCCCCTTCCGTTTTTTAGGGAATCACCTCCCTAAAAAAGCCTCTTGTCTTAGGGTCTGCTTCAGGGGGGGCATGTCATCTAAGACAGCCTTAGCATCAACCTTCTTCCCACAAGTTCTGTGAAGTGAAAGGGTCGCAAACCACATGAAGTCACACAGCACCCTTGGTTAGCAGTGCTGCAGAGGTAGGAAGGGCCGTCTCCTCAGAGCGAGGCAGGGGATGAGGGCCAGACAGATCAGGAGGTAGACCAGGTGGAAGGTGGGAAAGGCCAGCCAGGAGGCACGGAGGCCCTCTCAGGTTTAGGAGAATGGGCTGTTGACACATGGAAATAGGTACTGGGACACTTAGATTTATTTTCAGGCAAGCTGTTCTCCACGCACCCAAAGTTCCCCTGAACAATTCCCAAGAAAAGCTTCCAGAAGTTTTGAGAATCTGGTGACCATATTTTCTGAATCAAAAATTGGGGACCAGTCTTCCAAAGAATGTTGTGTTTATGATTTGTGAATATATCTGCCCAGAAAAAGACAGAGGGTATATTGCGAATTGATCCCACTCCAGAGATTCTGAGATATGTGGTCCCCGTACCCAAGGGTCATCTGATTTAGAGTTTCTCAACAGACTGTAGATGTTATCATGGGGAGGGGGGGAGTAAGATCAAAAGGAGACATCAGAATATTCAAAATTATTGAGATTTTACGACAAAGCTTATTCACAAGGATGCTGTAACTTTATTTCCTTAAATTTTACCATGAATGAAATAATGAAGTGCTTGTCTAAATATAAATGTTTACAACACACGCACACAAAACCTAGATGTTTTATTTCTAAGGTGATGGGAACCAGATTGTCTGAGTAACTGACAGAGTGCAGGCTATGAAGAGTTTATTCACTAATTTAACTCATATTTATTTATGGCTTATGCATAGGCAAGCTCCAGAGATATAATGATAAATAGAATTGCAAAGGAGCTGAAAAGAGTGTAACGAGAACCCCTGAGATTTTTAAAAATAGATAGTGATCAAGAGGGCCCCCGGCGGCTTCCCTGGTGGCACGGTGGTTGAGAGTCCGCCTGCCGATGCGGGGGACACGGGTTCGTGTCCCGTTCGGGGAAGATCCCACATGCCGCGGAGCGGCCGGGCCCGTGAGCCATGGCCGCTGAGCCTGCGCGTCGGGAGCCTGTGCTCCGCAACGGGAGAGGCCACAACAGTGAGAGGCCCGCGTACCGCAAAAAAAAAAAAAAAAATAGAGGGTCCCTGGGACACAACCAAGATGAAACAGTAAATTAGTGATAACACTGGTGCTTCAATCAGTATGTCTTGACCTCACAATGAGAGGGCATTGAGTACCTAGCACAGTGCCTGTCGCATAGGAGCCATCAGATTTGTTAATTCTCTTTCCCTCCACTCCTAATTTATGGGTTTTTAATATGTAAGGTACTTACATATGTCTGGCATAGGATAAATAATCAAAGTGTTAGTGACCACTACTATTATTGTTATTATTTTTTGCGGTATGTGGGCCTTTCACTGCTGTGGCCTCTCCCGTTGCGGAGCACAGGCTCTGGACGCGCAGGCTCAGCGGCCATGGCTCACGGGCCCAGCCACTCTGCACATGTGGGATCTTCCCGGACCGGGGCACGAACCCATGTCCCCCGCATTGGCAGGCGGACTCTCAACCACTGAGCCATCAGGGAAGCCCTATTATTATTTTTTAATTGAAGTATAGTTGATTTACAATATTGTATTAGTTTCAGGTGTACAGCAAAGTGATTCGGTTATATAGATATGTGTGTGTATATATATCTTTTTGTGTGCTTATTGGTCATCTGGGTGTCCTGTTCTGTGAAGTGCCAATTTGAGTCTCCTGACCATCTTCCTACTGGGTTGTCTGACTTTTCCCTATTGATTTGTAGGCATTCTTTATATACTGTGGCAAATCCTTTGTCAAATAAATGCACCGTAGTAACTTCTGTCACTTTGTGGCTTGCCATTTCATTTGCATAGTGATGTTTTTCAATACCCTGACCTGGGATCAAACCAGTGCCCCCTGCTGTGGAAGCATGGAGTCTTAGCCACTGGACCACCAGGGAAGTCCCAAGAAGTTTTAATTTTAATGTAGTCCAGTTTATACTCTTTTTCCTTTGTGCCTACAGCAATTTGTGTCCTGTTGAGAAATCTTTGCCTATCTCAAGGTCATAACTCTACATTTATAAGTTGTGTATTATTGTTTTTCTCTCTTTCTTTCTCTCTTTTAGTTCAGTAAAAATTTAACATAAAGTCAGGCTCACATAAGTTCAAATTCTGGCTCCTTATAGTAACCCTGTGAAGTAGGTACTATCCCCATTTTACAGGTGAGAAAACTGAGGCTGAGAGAGATTAAGTAACATATCCATGGTCTCATAGCTAGTGGGTGGGAGCTGGGGATGAATCCAGTCTGGCTGCAGAGTCCATGCTTCTTGCCTCCACCTTAGCCTGGCCCCCCCCAAAGTCTATTTGTTCTTTTGCTCCTCACCAGGAAAATGAGGTCAATCCACTACACAAGGTTATTATAAGGATTAAAAGCGTCATTAAAATTATCTAGAATATTTCCTACAACACAGAAGGCACACGTAAATATTTTTTCCTTTTAATTCGTATTAATACTCCCCATATAAAATAAAAATTGCAGGAGGCCAAAGGCTGATTCTCATTTTTCTTTTTTTTTTTCATTTGGAGCAAAGAGTAATTGAGTTTCTGCAATGGCTGAACTAACTTTTAACACGGAGAAAGCCCAGACTTTCAGTTCTCAAAACATTGGTGACCTAGCTCTTTACAGTGAGTGTAATAAAGTCTTCTAGATCTATATCATCTACCTGTGCATGAAGATCAACATGTTGCCCACTGGTGACTGGAGCAGATTTGAAGATGAGCTGGGTTAGACATGGAAAAGCACACCCACCCTAAAGTCCTATCCCTGTGATGATGACCCAGATCATTGTAGAGAATCAATGAGTAGAGCTTTAAAAGGGTGAGATGGTCTGAGCGAGTTCCAAGTTCAGGGCAAAACTCTGGATGACTTTTAGTTACAAGTGGAACCCATTTGGAAAGCTGCTTTTCTTCTGAAATGTAACATTTGGGGGAAACTGCTAACTTTGAGTCTAGTGCATCCAAGACAATGTCTCTAATTTTTCTCCTATAACTGTTTTTATTAATCAAAAAATAAGGTAGTTGCAGAATACTAAAATTCTTTGTCATAGTTGCATGAATTCTTTCAAGGAGAAAAGAAGCATTGGTGGGGAAGGGGTGTTGTGGGAACTGGAGAAGAAGAGGGAGCCCAGGAGGATGCCAGGAGTCTGACATCAGATGCCACAGACTGGAATGGCCGGTTCCACAACTACTGAGAGCTCATTGCTCTTAGCAACATATGCGAAATTTTCTAAGTTCTGATTTCTCCATCTATAAAATGGATATAGCAACGCTTGTGTACTTGGTCTTGGTGGAGATTCAGTTAGGTGAGCTACACAGAGATCCCATCACATTCGGCATGGGGCACTCAATAAACTGCCCTTCACTAGTTTCACCTCACCCTTCACCTCTTTTTCTTTCTTTATGACCATAGCTCTGGACACCCAAAACTCCTGGCGAGGGCGAGCAGATACAGAATACAATATGGATAAATGTGTCCCACAAATGCAACTCTGCAGACTTGGATTTATGGGGAGAATTGGGCATGAGAGGCTGCTTTGTAATTTGGGGGTAGGGTGTCTTTTGGCAGTCACTCAGCTGCTCTGAGGGAGACGCCTAGTCTGTGAGATGAGGATGTTCTTTCTTATTCTTCCCACTTCATAAGCTGTTGCAGGAGTTAAAGGCAATACGATGCATTGCCATATATATGCTACCAAATGTAAAATAGATAGCTAGTGGGAAGCTGCTGCATAGCACAGGGAGATCAGCTCGGTGCTTTGTGACCACCTAGAGGGGTGGCACAGGGACGGTGGGAGGGAGATGCAAGAGGGAGGGGATATGGGGATATATGTATACATATAGCTGATTCACTTTGTTATACAGCAGAGACTAACACAACATTGTAAAGCAATTATACTCCAGTAAAAGTGTTAAAAAATAAATAAATAAAATGCAAAAGTGCTTTGCATGCAGAAATCAGCATGAGACATGAGGGCTACATTTCTCCTTCCTAATGAGCATTCATCAAATATTCTTACTGATTGAATGCGTCTTCAAAAAAGTATACATACTGATGAGATATTTTTTCACAACAAAAAATTTGTAAAAAACTATTTTTATGTGCATGGTATGTGCATATAAAAACAGCCAAGGGGAAAACAATTGAAATTTTTTAAAAAGACGTTCAAAAATTGGGTGACATTATTTTAAAAGAACTCCTGGAAGTAATAGAATGGAGAAAAGCAGGTAATTCAATAGGGCATTTCATCCATTCAATGGTGCAGATTTACAGCTTGGAAAATGAATGCAACAACAACAAAAAACACATCAGAGTGCAGGCTCTTTGTTGTGGCACGTGAGCTTCTCTCTAGTTGTGCCGCGCGGGCTCCAGGGCACGCGGGCTCTGTAGGTTGCGGCACACCAGCTCTCTACTTGAAGCACAGGGGCTTATTTGCCCCAAGGCATGTGAGATCTTATTTCCCTGACCAGGGATTGAGTCCCCTTCATTAGAAGGCAGATTCTTTACCACTGGACCACCAGGGAAGTCCTTGTTTAGTGTTTCTGCTCCAGTAAGCTTCCCACAGGAAGTTATCCTGGCCACGTGTTGCGGGCATGGAGATGTGTGTCAGACTCCCCTTCGAGGCAGGACTTGCTCGCAGCTGTGGAGGTGTGAGCACGGGGATTCCTAGCTGTGGGCTCCTGCAGGGTCTGCCTCAGCCACAGAAAGCAGCCTTGCCTGACCTCACGCCCTTCCCAGGCTGGTCTGTGCCTTGTGACTGTGTGAAAAAGAGAGACAAGTCTGACAGTTTCTTCCTGATGTGTGGTGACTGGAGGTCCCCGTCGTGATGCTCAAGCTTTATCATGACCCAACCTCAATTAGACTTTCTCCTCTGCCCAATCCTGCGTTCTCCCCTTTCCTTTCACAGGGTTTGATCCTCAATAAAATTTTACTTCCAAAACTCTTCATACTCGCTTTCAGAAACCCAGCCTTCTGGAGGGGAGGGGGAATTCCAGCTCTCACTGAACCTGGATTCCCCACGCTGGGATTCAGACTCAGGTGGTGGTGATGAAAACCAGTTGTTAGACCTACAGGTTTCCAGATGGGAGTGTTCTTCCCCACCACTCATCAGTGTCCCTGTTAGAAATGGTCGCATATGCTCCTCCGAAGGGATGAGCTATGGTGAGAGGCAAGAGAGGAAGATGAGTCCAACATCCACTCCAGGGTCAGAGCCTCACACATGGATGGGTGTGGCTAAAACAACCATTGTTAAAGGCAGCTCAAATGCTCTAATCCATGGTTATTTTTAGCCCTCTGACATCCTACCATACCCACCTTCTTATGTGGAAAAATGAACATTAAGTTGGTTCTCACCAATCAACATGGAACAGGTGGTCTGATATTCAGCTGCAGTTGGGATGGAAAAGCCAGCCCTTCACCAGGTCTTTCCTGCTGTGCCATGACTTAGTTCAGCTCTTGTTTCTGGGAACGTAGAAGTGTGCAGAATTCTCAAACCCAGGGTTCTTGAAGCATTGCCTTATTTGTTGTTTTTGTTAAAAATAAAAGTTAATAAGTACAGTTCAAGACACAAACCAATGGTGTTATTGGTGTCTATCCAACGACCTTGCCTTCCTTTCCTGCTCTTTGCTAATGTGACTCCAATACGAGAGGGGGTGAGTTGTCTAAACCTACACTGTCCAATAAGTTGCCACATGAGTCATTTAAATTCATGAAAAGTAAACGGCATCAAAAATTCAGGTTTTCATCACATAGGCCACCTTTGAAGTGTTTAATTGACACACACGGTTAGTGGCCGATGTCCAGCAGGCGGATGTGGATTAAGTCCCATCGTCATAAAAAGTTCCACTGCACAAGGCTGGTATGAACCAATCATGGTGCCTTATTTTACTTCATCTATACAATTTTTCCTAGGATGATGGTAGGGCATCTAATTTTGCCCAATGACATGTAAGAGACAGTCTTCTAGAAGATTCTGGGAAATGCTGCTTTCCTTGAATAGACAGACGTGTAGGAAAAGGACGCCCTTTGTTTCTTCTGTTTTTGCTTCCTGCATGGGAAGCTGTTCTGTGAGTGGGGATGTGGTGCACAGGGCGGGATCCATGCTGACACAGGGAGGGGGTCAGAGGGAAGACAGAGCCTGAACCCTCATGGCATCGTCTGGAGTTGAAGAGCCTGCCTACCTACAGACTTCTCCATAACTAAAGACTCAATGTCTCTGGGATTTAAGCCGAGTTCTTTGGGTTTTCTCTTACTTGAAGCTTTAAGACATTCCTACCTGAAGTAAGAATTTTGGAAAAAGAAGACCAGATGAGAAAGAGATGTATACATAGTCCTCTTGCCCCCTCCCCTCCCCGCAATACATGCTGTTTCTCACCTGCACACACATTTGTACATGGACTCTATGGTATACACATAAATTGTCTTGTTATCGTTTCACTTGTTTTCTTCTCTTAACATTAAAGCAATTGTGTTCATTGAAGAAAAGCTGAAGAATGTAAACAGGGGTAAGGAAGAAAATTAAATCACCCAGCCACTCACCATGAGAGAGAACCAGTCTTAACATATCAAGGTTTATCTTTACAATTTTCCATACATTTGATGTACTTTATACACTGACTTTTAAGAATTAGGAATGTAGAGATCGCTACCTATCCTAGACTGAAGAAGATGACAGATAATGCTACCATCATGGGATATGGTTGCCTTATTATTAATTTAAAAACCTATTAAGTGTGCAAAAATAATGACTCAGTTCCTTCATAATGAAAATGAGCACTAAATTCTTCATAAAACTCTGTAAAGCTAATTAAAATATATCCTCTAGACTCAGAGCACTTTAAGGCATCATGCACACGGTTTTGAGTTACGGCAATCCTGAAAAGGGAGTGTTTCTGTTTTTTCTTCTACAGTTGCCTTATGATTAAGCTTCTTTTCCCTAAGGTTTTCTTATTACAGTTTATATGCTTTATCAAAAACATCAGAACCAACCAACACTACAAAAAGTGGACATACTCTCTCCATTTCGATTTTTCTTTTTTAAAATAAAACAGCAGGGACTGTACCTGTTTTGTTCATCACTGTATCCCCAGTGCTTGCCCAGAACAGAGCCTGGTATACAGCAGGCACTTAACAGTGGCTCACCTAGCAGTGGGAGCACTGAGAATGAGCAGGCAAAGCATCCCTTGATGACCACATTGGTCAAGGTCATCAAGGGCGAATTACCTTGATTAAGGAAAGGACTTTGAGGAGAATTTTACTAACTTTCTCCAAAACATTAGAGGAAAGAAGTCAAAACAAAAACTAACAAACAGAATAATATTTGTGGACAGTGTTTTGCAAACATTTCCAAACTGCTGTGGGGTGAGGAGATGAACACACATTTCCACAAAATTCTCATTCAATCTCTGTCTTTCAATGTGAGAAAAAGGAAACAATTTTCTTTCTAATATTTGCTAATATTTTTTTCTTCACTACCACTTCCCTTAGTGGTCAGAAGTCATTTGAATTTTTCTTTGTTTCCTAGCAATAATTCTTTATTTTGTGCCATGACTTATGTGAATAATAGTGAAACAGGAGGGAAGGAGGCAGGGCACAACCTTTGAAAGAATGACATAACCTGAGGACATGTCATAAACTGATTAGAACCAAATGGGTCCAAGATGGCGGACAAGTCGACTTTTTCCACTTGACCTTGAGCCTCAGTATACGATCACATCAGCAAGCTAAAGGACACACGCACAGGCCCCATGACAGTTCCAAGACCAACCATAAGGATTAAAAAGTGGGCAGTGGTCCAATTCCTGGAAATCCCCGTCCCTTCCTAAAATAGCTGGAATACTCCTCCCACTCATTAGCCTATGAAATTACCCACCCCTGTAAAAACTGACAACCCCATACCCTGGTGCCTTTCTCACCTTCTGAGATGCCCCACACTCTGTCTGTTGAGTGTGTTTCTCTCTAAATAAAACCTCTTCTTACCTATCACTTTGTCTCTCACCTGAATTCTGTCTGTAATGAGACATCAAGAACATGAACTTCATTAAGTCCTGAAACCAGGTGTGTGATCTCAGTTGGAAGACTGTGGGTTTTGGCCAGGTTCGAGTCCCGGCGCGTGGTTTCAAGTCCCAATCTGAGGTGCACGGTTTCACCAGTGCACAAGGAAAAGGCAGGGCCTCTGGTTTCAAAAGCAGGAAAAAGTACCTTTGCAGGCACTAAAATATACACCTTTTTCTTTCTTCTGTCGTCTCTCAAATTGTCATGGTGATTTTTATTTTCTGTTTTAAGAAAAGAAAAAATAAAATGCTAAACCATTAGCATGAATTTTCCCGTGTTATGCACTGCCGGTGTAACAGGAAAGAACTAAATTGGACTCCATGTTTCATCTGTTTCTTTGACTTTGACCTTTGCTTTCGTTATTATAATCATACATAATGGCCTGCCTCAGGGAACCCTGCCCCTCTGCCTGAATGTTAAACTAAAGTGTCTCTGTTCAGCTCACAGGGAGAAAATCTGATCCCGCCCACCTGTGCTGGTTGCACCAAAGAAGAAATGAACACATCCCCTCCCTGAGATTGGCCATTCCAGGGGATATCTGCAAAATTTATGGCCTTTTTACTTTACTTCCTCATATCCTCCCCTCTCTGTGCTTTAAAAGAAACTGGCAAGAAACCCCGATAAGATGGTTTTTCAGAGACACTAGTCCGCCATCTTCTCCGTCTGCCGGCTTTCCGAATAAAGTCGTCTTCCTTGCCTCAACACCTTCTCTCCGATTCATTGGCCTGTGGTGCGGTGAGCAGAGTGAGGTTAGACTCGGTAACACCGGTTTTAAATGCAGATGTGATAGCATTTCCCTTGCATGGAGAATCACCAGAACACACATTTTGTATTTTGTAGCTCATGTGTGCATATGTGTCAATATTTTGTTTTTATCAGAACAGTGGAAATGCACAAAACTAACTCAGCTGATTTTATTTCAGTATTGACATGGGCATATTCTGCTAATACTCTGAAAGGAGAAGTAAGTGTCTAAACATGGCTGGCTAATACAGAGACATAGCAGGAATAAGAAAGGGTATGGTGGGATTCGTGTTTCTTAGAACGCTGCTGCCTTCTTTCTGTGTTTGAAGCAAGTTCTGGTTTGAAGGAAACACGTGGCCTCAGCGGTAGATGTGACACATTTAACTTTAATTTGCTTCGAGTCTTGCTGAACCCCTATGCATCCTGGTCCCTGGAACACCCCTGTGCTCCTGGAGGATTGAGAACAGTACATGCAAATCAGGTGACAATTTGCATTGAAGGAGACCATCCATGTTTTGCCTGTCTCCTCTGCTCGAGTGCGTGCTCCATGGTCCGGATGGACTTCACCTACAAAGCACAAACCCAAAAACAAGATTATTAAGAATTTCAAGATGGTAACAGCAGAACATTAAACCAAGGATGCGGTCCTTCTGAGGTCAGGGCCCACAGCTCATGCAGTTGGTCCCGCCCTGGGGGACTTTGGAGCTCAGATGGCCCTTCAGAGTGGGGCTGGGCTTTGAATCTCCACATCAATCACTCATTGTCATGGACCAGCCCCTGGGAGGGGCATGGCTTCCTGCAAGGCTGTGCTTCGTGGTCCAGGCAACGCTAGCGGGAAATGGAGCCACTGTGAGCTGTCGACCAGTCTGAATCCCTGGAAGCTGGGGGATGGACATGGGCCTGGTGAGAGGGCGAAGGGACCCCACACCACATCGGTCACTACATCAAGGTCCCAGCTGGCCAGTTGCAAAAGAACAGCTCCCTTCACTTTACACCAAGAAATGATGCTTTGGCCCCATGATTTTAATATTTCCGTTGCAATAGTCTTTTTGGTTTGACAGACTACCACGCACATGTGTGCAGCCGGAGGGGTCTTCATCCTATGCAAGATTCTCCACTGTTCTCGATTCTGTCCCCTGAAGCATTTGATCCCAAGGTCCAAAAGTCTTCCCAGGAATTCTGATGGGTGCCCACAAGTGAGCCTCTTCTGCCCTACGTGCGTATGGGCATCTCAAACTTGGGCTTTCACTCATTTGCATTAGAATAAGCCTGAATGTGATTTTTCATATTTGAAATTCTTGCCATAGAAGCTGGTGGTTCAGTCTCTTGATGAGCTAAACCTTAAAGATGATAGAGAACATCTACGTCTGGTATTTTCTATGTTCAGTCACCTTTGTGTTACCAAGAACTTCATGTATGAGATCATGTCTAACTCTGTCTTAGGGTGGAATTTATCCACTCATTGATTCATTGAAAAGGATTGTGATAGAAAATAAGCAGGAGGGATCTACTTTGATAGCTCTCACCACTTGAATCACTCCATTACGGAGCAATCTCCCTCTCAGAGACAGAAAGAAAAGACTGGGCAAGCTTTCTGTACTTTAAAATCTTTATCCACCAAATCTTGTTTATTGTTGGTTGAGGGCTGCTCCCAGGGTAACTCCTGCCCATACAAACTGCCCAGTGAGTGGCTGAGTGTTTTTCTGCAGGCAGAGGAAGCCCTGGAGAATGCAGGTGCTGTCAGAAGGGCAGGTTGGCACTCATGGGAACCCAGTGCCACGGGAACTCAGTGCCACGGGAGCACAGCTGGAACATTGACAGCCAGCCAATGCTACAAACAGCTAATGCATGTAGTGTGGAGCCTGCCTCTTGGGACACACTCAATAATTTGCAATCATGACCTTGCATTTGGTACTTGCCAATCATGTTTGTAAACACACACACACGCACACCTTATTTCCCAATCTATACTTAAGCTCCTTTCAAGTACTTGGTTTTTTTTGTTTTTTTTGCTGTACGCAGGCCTCTCACTGTTGTGGCCTCTCCCGTTGCGGAGCACAGGCTCCGGACGCACAGGCTCAGCGGCCATGGCTCACGGGCCCAGCCGCTCCGCGGCATGTGGGATCTTCCCGGACCGGGGCACGAACCCATGTCCCTGCATCGGCAGGCGGACTCTCAACCACTGCGCCACCAGGGAAGCCCTCAAGTACTTGTTTTAAAAATTCTTTTCCATTCCCAGAACTGTTCCTTTCCATAGTAGGTGCTCATTGGAGTGACTGAGTCACTTCTTTCTTTTGTTCTAGCTATTTTTAAAGTCAACTTTATTGAAACATTTTTCCACTTTTAGGACTTGACTACCATCCAACAAGTTAACTACTTTATCTTGACAGTACTTTGTTTAGAAAAGATAACTGGGAGAAGATAAGCTTAGAAAAAAAATGTGACATTAGCTTCTCATTTCGGGAAGCAGGACAAAGCTATCTTATTTTTTGCTGGCCAACTTTAGTGTTAATGCTACTTTTAAAAGGGTTTTCCTAGGGTTTAAAAAATCTTGAAAGTAGAGATAAGTCATGCCCATCACATGCAGGGTCTTCTTTAGAGAGATGGTCTAGAAATTACTGAGGGAGAGTCCCCGCCCCCAACCATGTAGCATGTTCAGGGTTCTCACTCTACCTTGAACTTCTTCTTTAAGAACTGACAGATGGGTGTAAATGCCTTCAGAAATTTCAACGTTTTGGCTGTATTTATTTATTTTTTTAAATTCTTTTTACATAAAATCAGGATGGCTGATTCCACTTTTAGGCCTTGGTTGGCTGCCCAAATATATCCTTCAAAATTAGACCCATTTCTTAAATATGTCTGGAGCAGTGTCAAAAAGGCATCTGAAGCCAAGGCTGGTGTGTTTTTGAAGCTTTACACAGAAAAGATCTCTGAGGATTTCTGCTATGTGGAGGCAATATTTCTGTGCAGGAAACTTGTATCCAGGCTGACATTTTCCATCCTGGGTTTTCTACCTGCTGTGATGTGGGATGGCCAAGATGTGAAACCTCAAACGTTGGAGTTATAACACAACTTTACTAGCCTCCAAGGGCTGGTTCTTCACAGCCATTGTTCACGGGTGCCAGATGATCTCAGAAGATCATGGAAACCCAGCACCTCACTGCTTTTCTGGCTAACACCACTAAAGAAAATTAATTGTTATTGTTTTTGGAAACTCTCATCCAGTGCACAAAATAGTAATATCAGCAATCATTATTATCATTTTTTTGGCAGGGGTTGGGGAGTTGTGGAGATGATGAACACTGTGATTTTATTATAGCTGGCCAGTTTTGGGGCAACAAAAGTGTGTTACATTCCTCTGGCTGAGAATCTTATAAATTCATACAGCCAAAGGGCTCCACTAACTTGCCTGAGTTGATGAGATGCAGTGACCTTGAGTCTCCTGTCTGATTCAAGGGGGCTTGAATTTCTGGTAACTCCTTGCCCCATGGTTGGTTTTTCTATTAGCCTGTTGAGAACACAGTGTTAGGTCACCCTAAGTCCTGCCTTTCTGCCAAACCACACTTCTTGAAGCCAGGACGCACCCTCAGTCTCATACCTCTGATTAGCCCCAAGCCATGGCACACTCTCCCTTCACTGTGGCCAACCACGAACTTGAGTCTCTTTCTTCCTTAAAAATTGTAGTGCTAACTCCGCATCCTCCAAGAAGTCCCTGTGGATTGCCCCTCCATTCCTCACAGGCAGTCCAGTCCCTGTCTTGAACCTGTCTCTTAATGCTCTTTGACTTGTTTTCTCTGTTTATTTTGTCTGCTTGCATCTTCTATTCGATGCATAAGCGTAAGCCCAAGTCTCATCAGCCAATATGCCATGCGAGGGGCCACTGCAGTGCTTGTGACCCTGTGGATACCAAAGAAGCGTCTATGGACAGTGTGAGCCAGGGAGAGCAGGACCTCGTGTCTCCTAAGACTCCAACTACTGGGGGCTAATGCTTCATAAAGTAGGGTTAACCCTTGATGTGACCTATGTACTAGGGCACCTGGGAAGACTAGTGTCCAGTTTTGGAGGACGTATGTCATTTTTGGGTTTGCTTGTCCACCATGTTTCCCCTTCCTAACAACACCCTGAGTTAATTCCTTTTGGGGAATTACCCTTCTTCCATGGTATGTCATCTTGGAATGAGGGAAAATCCTGGTCATCTCCTCCACCGTGGAAGTGGGTGGGGCCCCTGAAGTCCCTTCCTCTATCTCTTTCTTCTCACTGCCTTAGAGCAAATCAAGGAGCCAACCAAGAACCTGACTTGAGCCAGACTCTTACTTCTGTCACGCTGACTCTAGCAGAGAGGCACCCAGGGAAAGAAAATACTGGAATTTACTCCTTCCAGAGTCACATGGATGAGGGGATCGATTAATTCCTGCTGTCTCGATGCCTAAGGTTTCTCTATAGCCTATCCTGGGCATTGTTTTGTTTCCATTTAATTCTCTAGTCTTCCACACAGGCTGCAAGATACATGATATCCCTCCAATAAATTCCTGCTCTCCGTTTAGACTTAAATTAGACGTGATTACTTTCTGCTATTTGCAACCAAAGATCCCCAATATACACTTTCCTCTAGAGTTGAATTGCCATGTAACAGTTAGGAATCTCAAAATTAGCCAAGGGTTGAGTTTTTCCCCTCAAAAGGAGTTCTGCATAGCAGAGTATTTTGTAGCAGAAGGGTAAGTGTGCTAAAGGCTAATTTTGTTTGAATTCCTCCAAAGATTCTCCACTGAATTTGAGGAGCGGATTACTTTGGAGAAAACCATTCAGGTTGTAAAAGTCAAATTCAGGAAGAATTTTTTGGTCTGCCTTCCTTGTGGATGCAGGTCTAGAACCAAGGCAGCATTGTTACTTGTTGATTTGAATGGATGTGAGAAGAGAGAAATGACACGCTTAAACCGAATGACACGCTTAAACTGAAAGAGTCCAGACATGATCGGAGCTATCACCTCCCCGAGAAGGACGGCTGAAGGGACTCGGGGACTCGTGGGAGAGACTGTGAAGGAACGGGAAAAGTCTGGACCCATCTCTCACACAACAAGCAGCCTGAAGAAACCCTCCAAGAAGTCAAAGAGTCCTTTCATTCTAGATGGGAGCCTCTGGTGGTTCAAGTCTACACAGCCTTCAGAATCGTGCCAGGTATTTTTGTGAGACTGGTTAGGGCAGAAACCCTGTTTCTCCTCTGGTCCTCTTGGCAGAAGGTACAAAAATATACTGAGGAAACTACAAAGCTGCATAGACCTCCATTACCAAAAAGGTACCTGCTTATATAGTTACTGAAAATCCCACATCTGAACGAGAGCCAGGGCTGCCGCAGGCAGGGAGGTGCTGCCAGGAAAAACAGGACAGTGCCTCAGGGCAGACGGGACCCGACTGGTCCACCTGGTGGACGCTGGGCAGCAGTTGACAGGTGGCAATGGACAGATGATCTGATGATAAGACAAATGACGAACCTGGATCGTGACATCATCTGCCACAAATCAACTGGGGAAAGCACTGCCCTCCTCTGATGAAGTTCATCATTTATGGGGGAGTCGGAGAAAGAAAGAGAAGTTGAACTTGATGGCTTGTCTAATTCAGTTTAAGAACTAAAATACCTAGGTAGCATAAAACAACCACAGTGAAATTTACCATTTGCTGATTCCCTTTCAACAACCCATTTTCCATTGTTCTCTCCCATGTGAAAATTGTGGACAATTCTTTATGGATGAGTTGGCTGTGTTCCTGTTCAAAATAGGGCTTTAAAAGTTTTCCTCAGCAGCTATTTTGAATGGGGTTGGGGAAGGGGGGGCAGAATTTAAATTTTGAACTATGCAAGCAATGGATCAAAACTGGAGATAAACAAAAAAGTGGATTGTAGACAGATAAGGACAATGAAAGTGTGTTGATGAGATTTTGAGTTGATGCTTGAAGAGCCCAAACTATCACAGCACCACACAGCTGGTCGTCTTGGTCAATGCCCCGGAGTTTCTTGTAGGAAAGAGGGAAAGAAGTGGCTGGAAGCAGTGGCATCTCCAGGCTCTAGGTTGTTCAAGGGGGTGGGGATGGAGAGAGTGAAGGTCAGGAGGGGCGGGTTTGAGTCATTCATCCAAGGGCGCATTGAAAGGAGAGAGCAGCGAAGGTGTGTTCCTCTGTACTTCTCAGGTCTCTTCTGGCTTCCTTTGATGGGTTCCATGACAACGAGGGTTCCTGTTCAGAGATGGGAACCCAGGAGAAAGGGCACATCACTGGGGAAATGTCTGACGTAAGAAAATAGCTCCCTTCTTAGTGCCTTGTGAGCCTTCTTGCCTCAAACTCTGCGTGCTGGGCTGGACACTGGCTCTGTTCCCAGGACTGCTGGGAGGTTTGTTTTGAACACCTTCCCCAAGCTTCCTTCCCTAGATCTCTCTCTTCCATTGTGGAGCACACACCCCCTCCTATCTCTTTTTTCTGAACCCCGTTTCCTTCCCAGGCTTCCTAGTTCTCCTTCAAGGGGCTGGTCTCAGCTAGAGGCGGACTGTGCTTTTTGTCATATGCTTGAAGGTGCCCCAGTTCAGATTTCCCAGGCAACACAGCTGGATCTGGAATGGCTGTGTCAGAGGTATCTTCCGAAGCTCAGGAGCTGGGTGGTGGCAAGGCTGAGAGCTGGCAAAAGGAGAATGTCACTAGATGAAGGATGAGGCGGAAGAAGTACAGGGTGGGGCGCTGGTAAACTGCGTCTCGAACGCTCCAACAACAGCACAACACCACAGGGTCCCGATTTGTAGCGTTTGCAATTTCCGTGGTGTAAATGCTCCTTCCGCAACACCGCGGCCCGTTTCATGCTACCAGGGTTTAGTGCCAGCTCACGAAATTCCCAAGTGCTCAGCAACTGGCCCTCTTGATCTTGCAGGAGCCATGTCCACTGGCTCAGCACCCAAGTACCTGTGGACTCAACTTTGCGCAAAGCACTGCACTGAGAATCCTGGAACGGGAAGGATGTCAGGTCTAAGATGAATGACACACAAAAAATGAAAATCAAACTCATTCCTCCATGCCATGGAAAAGAGAGGACCATACCCCTTTTGGGAATGATGGGAAAAGTCTGAGAAATTAGAACTGGACAGAAGGGACAAGATGTCCAGGGAAGGACCAGAAAGCAGAGGGCTGGGGTCAAAGGTACAATCATGCTGGTCATTTACTACGTGTCCTGCACACTTCTAAACACGGCACCTTTATTGATTGATTTGATCCCCAAACAACCACTGATGTTGTTAGTATCATTATCCCCGTTTTAAGAGTGATGGGCTTCTGCTCCACGATAGGGGAATCATTTGGGATGTCTCGAAGGTGCCCCACCTCCATGGTGCAGCCACTCTTCTGGGCTGGACGTGGTCCACTCAGAGTCCAGAACCCAGCTTTGTCCTCCCCCGGAAGTGCCTTAGGCTGGTGTGTGTACCCAACAAATAGCCCTTGAGTGGATAGGACTCATGAAGGAAAAAGGAAAGGCCAGAGAAATTGCCCCTATGAGGGTCGGCCTCTAATTCATCGAGATTGAACGTTGCTCCTATTATGTTCATTTGCGTCTGAAAGGGTCCTGCCTTGGGATATCTCAGTGTGAGTTTCAGATTAAGGGCTCGGGTTGAGCGGTGGGTTTTAAGCGCTGGCAGGTTGTGCGTGGCCACCAATTTTGCAAGTAAGTTCTCAGCAAGGCAGTGCCTTTAGAGAGGCCCAGAAATGGACAATCTTGAGGAAAGTAGATGTAGAAATGTAGCCTAACAAAAACCAAACCAAACAGACAGCAATAGGAAAACAAAATTGAAACCGGAAAACCCCAAATTCCAACAACAAAACCCACTAACCACACAAAACACCATATAAAATAAAAAATGTAAAACTCTTATTTGTATAGGGATGCAAATGCGCATGTTTGTACACAAGCCCATTTTTCTCCTGCTGATTTCCAATTGAATTTGTTTGAGGCATGTTTTGGAGAGAAAAGGGGCCCGGTAAGTAGGCTATGTAGGATGGGTCTTGGAGGTGTGTATATGGGGGTAGTGAGACCCCCATACACTTTCTCACAGATGATCAAGAGAGCTCACTGGAGACACGAAATCCTGTGTGCTGAGAGGCAGCAAGATGGAGCTGATGTTTTCTGTTAATATTTTTGCAAAATGATGCATCACTGAACAAACATGGACAACAGGTTTACCAAAAGAGAACAGAGGTGTGAGCGGGTGTGTTTGCATGTGTGTCTAGGTACAGACAATGGCTTTAAAAAAAAAATAATTAATTTATTTATTTTTTGCTGCATTGGGTCTTTGTGGCCGAGCGCCGGCTTTCTCTAGTTGCGGCGAGCGGGGACTACTCTTCATTGTGGTGCGCAGGCTTCTCATCGCGGGGGCTTCTCTTGTTGTGGAGCACGGGCTCTAGGCGCACGGGCTTCAGTAGTTGTATCACGCCGGCTCTAGAGCGCAGGCTTAGTAGTTGTGGCGCACGGCCTTAGTTGCTCCGCGGAATGTGGGATCTTCCCAGACCAGGGCTCCAACCCGTGTCCCCTGTATTTGCAGGCGGATTCTTAACCACTGCGCCACCAGGGAAGTCCCAGACGATGGCTTTTAAATATTTTTTGTGATTTTGTTTATATTCAACTGTCACTTTTCTATTTTCATTGTCTCTCAGTTACTTTTTACTCTTCATGTTAGAGTTGAACCCAACTTCAAAAACGATGTTTAACTAATATTACTATTCTGACCAGTGACAATGAGCTGAAAAAATGATGGAACAAGAGAGTAGAGGAGAGACCACTGGTTTCTAACCCTAAATTCAAACTCAACCTGCTTTAAAGTGTCTTTGGCTTGACCACTTTCAAATAACTTTCTCTGCCTGCTTCGGCCTATATAGTGTTTCCAAAATAGCAAGAAAAAGTTTTCTCATTGTATTTCAAAACGAAAAATGTTCCGTCTACATCTGGAAATACTAAAAAATGTGCTTTCTTACAGTATTTTTTTTTACTAGGTATGGACAAGGTTCTGACCCCTATTATTGGAACTCAAATCCAGATGGAGTTTGGTACGGTTCTAATCATTTGAAGGGTATTCTTTTTTGAAGATTTGTACATCTTTAGGGGAATTTCTACTTTAAAGAAGTTATCATTTGTGGGAGGTCCGTTATGAAGATTTTAAATAGTTTGGGGGAATTTCTCTTTCTTTGAAGATGTCTATAATTCAGTGAAAACATTTGCCAACTGAGATGGTCACATTTCCCTACTACAAAAATCTGTCCTTCAAAAATGAATCAGATCCCTCTTTTAATGTACTGGCTGTAAGTGGGCTTAAGGGTGTTTTTTCTTTCTTTTCTTTCCTAACATTGGAAACACTGAAAAGAACATTCTTGTGTTTGAGTGAAAATAAGATTTAAAGTGTACAGGGAGACAATGGAAACGGCACAATAATAAATGCATATGTTAATATCATTGAGTCCATGATTAAAATAACAACGATCAAAGACAAGCCTTCTTCAATGTGTGACATTTCTTTCCTGCAACTGATTGTGTCTTTATGGAAGCCTCATTGCCTGGAAAAAAGAAAGGTTCAAAGGCAGTTTTTAAAACGCTTAGTTAAAGGCTAAAGTCAGTATAGTTTAAAAGGTAATTGATCTATAGATGAGCTAACCACTACCAACAGTATGGGGTTTTTTTCAGTCTGTAGCTGACAGATCCCCCTCCTTGCTGCCCCCAACAAGGATGACATTTACGCAAGTTGCACAGCTTGGGTGAAGGCAGGAGTCAGAACAAGTTCAGCTCCAGAGGTTTTCAATCTCCAAGCCATTGGCTCCCTGGTAACTGGTTCTTTTGAGGCTCTGCCTTGACGCTACTCTAAGGCACCTGGCTCTGGTGACCTGGTACCCTGGCTGACCTACGATATTTTGGTACCAATGTTGGTGCTCTAATCACATGAGTTACAATTGTCCTGGAGTCTATTAAGCATTCACAAATATTTATGAAGCGGCTACAATGTGCTGGACGCGGTTCTGGGCTGCATCCCAGAAAAGACAAAATGTCTGCCCTGGGCAATTGCCTCCAAACGGGGGACTTGAGATCCTGAGCAGTTTAGCAAATGCTCCTGGCCTCCCCATTACTCCCCTTGGCTGCAGCTGTCACTGGGTGGACAGTCCAGGCACACACACACCTCCTCCCCCAGGAAGTCCCTCTGACAGGGCTCGCAGACGCCTCCCTGCTCTTCCCAGAGGAGGACTGGTCAAAGGAGAAACAGGTTAGTGGCTCCAGTGGCCCGACCCAGTGCAGGTGTGAGCTGGAGAGAAAGCCCACCGCCCCTCTTCCTGCAGGACACACTTCCGAGTGTGCTCTGTGTTCTGACCACAGAAATCCTGTCTTCACCAAACTGTTGTCCTAGCAGCGACCTTGATGGTGCCCATTAAAGGGTGGTTCCTTCTTCCCTGTCTCACTCTCCCTCCTTTTTTTAAAGATTATTAATTAATTTATTTATTTTTGGCTGCGTTGGGTCTTTGTTGCTACACATGGGCTTTCTTTCTTTAGTTGCGTCGAGTGGGAGCTACTCTTCGTTCCAGTGTGTGGGTCTCTCTTTGCTGTGGCTTCTCTTGTGGAGCACAGGCTCTAGGTGTTCGGGCTTAGTCGCTCCGCGGAATGTGGGATCTTCCCGGACCAGGGCTCAAACCCGTGTCCCCTGCATTGGCAGGCGGATTCTTAACTTCTGTGCTACCAGGGGAGTCCTCACTCTCCCTCCTTCCTCCTTCCTGATTCCTGGAATCACTTCCTAGATAAATGACCCGTACCCAAGTGTTTGTCTGAGGTTTGCTTTCAGGGAAAGCCAAAGCAAGGCAAGCAACAACAACAAACTCAGCAGTCACTGTGTAATATAGAAGAAGGAATATGTTCGATGTGAAATAATTGACCTGCAAATAAAGTTTTCTTCTTAATTTCCTTTTCGGATTGTCCACTGCTAGAAATACAACTGATTTTTGCATGTTGACTTTGTACCCTGCTACCCTGTTGAATTCATTTTTTACTTATAACAGTCGTGTGTGTGTGTCTCTGTGTGTAATCTTTAGGATGTTGTACATATAATATCATGACATCTGCAAACAGAGATAATTTTACAGAAGTAAAAGAAAAGAAAAGCTTTTTCAATCTGAATGCTCTTTATTTCTTTTTCTTACCTAATTTTTCTGGCTAGAGCTTTGAACTCTATGTTGAGTAAAAGTGGTGAAAGTGGGCATCTTGTCCTGTCCCTGATCTTAAGGGGAAAACATTTCAGTCTTTCAGCATTGAGTATAGTGTTACCTGTGGATTTTTCATATGTGGCTTTTATCATATGGAGGGAATTTCCTTCTATTTATAGTTTATTGATTGTTTCTATCGTGAAAGCTCACTGAATTTTGTCAAATGCTTTTTCTGCATTAATGACATGATTATATACTTTCTTTTTTCCATTATATAAATGTGCTGTATTACATCAATTGATTTTCATATGTTGAACCATTCTTGCAATTTGGCAATAAAATCCACCTGCTCATAGTGTGTAATCATTTTAATATTCTCTTGAATTTGGTTTGCTAGTACTTTGTTGAGGATTTTTCCATCAATGTTTATAAAAAAAATATTGGTCTGTAGTTTTGTTTTTTTTTTTTTCTTGTAGTGTCTCTGTCTGACTTTAGGATCTGAGTAATGTTGACTTCTACAGTGAGTTCGTTAGGAAATATTTCCTCCTTTTCAATTAGAAAGAGTTTAAGAAGAATCAGTGTTAATTCTTTAAATGTTTGGTAGAATTCCCCAGCGAAGCTCGAAAAGGCTTTGTTGGGAGGTTTTTGATTACCAGTTCAATTTCCTTATTAGTTATAAGCTTATTCTGATTTTCTTTTTCTTCATGCATTGGTCTTGGTAGGTTGTGTGTTTCTAGGAATTTGTCCATTTCATCTAGGTTATTCAATTTGTTTGTGTTCATAGTACTCTCTTATAATCTTTTTTATTTCTGTAAAATCAGTAGTAAAGTTGCCACTTTTATTTCTGATTTTTAAAAAATTAATTAATTAATTAATTTTTTGGCTGAGTTGGGTCTTCGTTGCTGTGTGTGGGCCTCCTCTAGTTGCGGAGAGCAGGGGCTACTCTTTGTTGTGGTACGCGGGCTTCTCATTGCGGTGGCTTCTCTTGTGGAGCACAGGCTCTAGGCATGCGGGCTTCAGTAGTTGTGGTACATGGGCTCAGGATTTGTGGCTCATGGGCTCTAGTGCATAGGCTCATTAGTTGTGGTGCATGGGCTTAGTTGATCCGTGGCATGTGAGATCTTCCCTGACCAGGGCTCGAACCTGTGTCCCCTGCATTGGCAGGCAGATTCTTAACCACTGTGCCACCAGGGAACTCCCTTATTTCTGATTTTTGTAATTTGAGTCTTATCTCTTTATTTTTCTTGGTCAATCTAGATAAAGCCTTGGAAATTTTGTTGATCTTTTTTGAAGAACTAACTTTTGGTTCCATGATTTTTGCTATTGTTTTTCTGTTTTCAGTGTCATTTATCTCCAGTCCAATCTTAATTATTTCCTTCCTTCTGTTAGCTTTGGGGTTAGTTTACTCTTCTTTTTCTAGTTTCTTAAGGTGTAAAGTTAGGTTATTGATTTGAAGTCTTTCTTCTTTTTTAATGTATATGTTTGTAGCTAAAAATTTCCCTATTATCACTGCTTTACTGCATCCCATAAGTTTTGGTATGCTGTGGCTTCATTTTCATTTATCTTGAGGTACTTTCTAATTTCCATTGTGATTTCTTCTTTGCCTCATTGGTTGTTTAAGAGTACATTTTTTCATATATTTGTGGGTATCCCAGATTTCCCTCTGTTCTTGATATTTAGATTTCTAGTTTCATTTCATTATGATCAGAAAAGATATTATGTCTGATTTCTATGTTTTAAAATTAATTAAGACTTATTTTTGTGGCCTAATGTGTGGTCTATTCTGGGGAACACCTCGTATGCATTTGAGAAAAATGTGCATTTTGCTTGTTTTGTGTGGAATATTCTGCATATATCTTAGTTCTATTTGGCTTATAGCAGGTGTCCCCAACCCCATTACAAGTCTGCAGCCTGTTAGGAACTGGGCCATACAGCAGGAGGTGAGTGGCAGGAGAGCAAGCAAAGCTTTATATGCTGCTCCCCATTGCCTGCATAACTGCCTGAACCATTCCCCCCACCCTGCCGTCTGTGGAAAAATTGTCTTCCACGAAAGTGGTCCCTGTTGCCAAAAAGGTTGGGGACCACTGGTTTATAGTGTTGTTCATGTCCTTTATTTCTTTATTGATCTTTTGTCTGTTTGTCCCATCCAATATTGAAAATGGAGTCTATGGGTTTTTGAAATATTTTAACAATTGTGGTTTTTATTGCCAAAGTCTTTAATTAATATGTTTTTCATAACATCCTAGTCTTGTTTCATGGTTATAGTATCCTGTGTTAGAATTCTGTGAATATATTTTTTAAGTGTGTGTGTGTGTGCATGCTTTCATGAGAGCATATTTATATGGTTTGTTTTATTAATCCTCTTCTCTCAGATATTACTCTCTCTCTCTTTGCTTTGCCCTCATTGCCTCTCTTGTCTTGTCTGGCTTTCTTTTAATGTTTCCTGAGTTTTGATCACATGCTCATGCTTGCACTTGAGAGTCCCTGTTCCCTTGCCTGTCTACCTTGTGTCTGTTTATCACTGCTTGCCTCTGGGATGGGATGTAGATTTTGAGCAGGAGGTTGGGGAGAGCATGATGTGCTGCTCAGCTATATTGGTTATTCCCTGGTCTGCTGTGTTTGAAGAGCTCCCAACCCTACCTCTGTGACATAGTGCCCATGCTCTCTAGTGATGTTCTCATCCCTGGGTTGACACCCTTGTGTCTGTTGTACATGGTGGGGAAGGGGGAGGAAGAAGGGTAACTTACCCAGTACCTCTACAACCACTTCCCTGACATTGTTCTTGGGCTGCTCCCTCCATCAGCCATCTCTGAACCTGAAGCTTGTCTCACAGATGTGCACCATTTGGCATCTCGTTCCAAGCTACTTGTTTGAACAGAAAGCAATTTCAGTGTTCATTTTCTCTTTCCACACTTTTGGAGAAAGGCCTGCAAACTACTGCCTATGGATCCTATCTTGCCCACTGCCTGTTTTTGTAAATAGTTTTATTGGGGGAGATTGGTTCAAGATGGCAGAGTAGAAGGATGTGCGCTCACTCCCTCTTATGAGAGCACAGGAATCACAACTAATTGCTGAACAATCATCGACAGGAAAACACTGGAACTCACCAAAAAAGTTACCCCACATCCAAAGACAAAGGAGAAGCCACGGTGAGATGGTAGGAGGGAGGCAATCACAATAAAATCAAATCCCATAACTGCTGGGTGGGTGACTTACAAACTGCAGAGCAATTATACCACAGATGTCCACCCACTGGAGTGAAGGATCTGACTCCCATGTCAGGCTTCCCAACCTGGGGGTCTGGCAACAGGAGGAGGAATTCCCAGAGAATCAGACTTTGAAGGCTAGCGGGACTTGATTGCAGGACTTTGACAGGACTGGGGGAAACAGAGACTCCACTCTCGGAGGGCACACAAAAAGTAGTGTGTGCATCAGGACCCAGGGGAAGGAACAGTGACCCCATAGGAGACAGAACCAGAAGATGATCCAGGATCTCAGAAAGGAATGGAGGCAAAGATTGAGAAGATGGAAGAGATGTTTAACAAGGACCTAGAAGAATTAAAGAACAAACAAACAGAGATGAACAATATAATAATTGAAATGAAAAATACACTAGAACGAATCAACAACAGAGAAACTGAGGCAGAAGAATGGATAAGTGACCTGGAAGACAGAATGGTGGAAATCACTGCCGTTGAACAGAATAAAGAAAGAATGAAAAGAAATGAAGACAGCCTAAGAGACCTCTGGGACAACATTAAACATACCAACATTCACATTATAGGGCTCTAAGAAAGAGAAGAGAGAGAGGACCTGAGAAAATATTTGAAGAGATTATAGTCAAAAACTTCCCTAACATACGGAAAGAAATAGCCACCCAAGTCCAGGAAGTGCAGAGAGTCCCAGGCAGGATAAACTCAAGGAGAAACATGTTGAGACACATAGTAGACAATATGTTACACATAGAAAATATATGTTACTAAACGACCAAGAGATCACTGAAGAAATCAAAGAAGTCAAAAAATACCTAGAGACAAATGACAACAAAATCACAACCATCCAAAACCTATGGGATGCAGCAAAAGCAGTTCCAAGAGGGAAGTTTATATAGCAATACAATCCTACTCAAGAAATAAGAAAAATCTCAAATAAACAATCTAACCTTACACCTAAAGGAACTAGAGAAAGAAGAACAAACAAAACCCAAAGTTAGTACAAGGAAAGAAATCATGAAGATCAGAGCAGAAATAAATGAAATAGAAACAAAACAAGAGCAAAGATCAATAAAACTAAAAGCTGGTTCTTTGAGAAGATAAACAAAATTAATAAACCTTTAGCCAGACTCATCAAGAAAAAGAAAGGACTCAAATCAATAAAATTAGAAATGAAAAAGGAGAAGTTACAATGGACACCACAGAAATACAAAGCATCTTAAGAGACTACTACTAGCAACTCTATGCCAATAAAATGGACAACCTGGAAGAAATGGACAAATTCTTAGAAATGTATAACCTTCCAAGACTGAACCAGGAAGAAATAGAAAATATGAACAGACCAATCACAAGTAATGAAATTGAAACTGTGATTAAAAATCTTCCAACAGGGCTTCCCTGGTGGCACAGTGGTTGAGAGTCTGCCTGCCGATGCAGGGGACACGGGTTCGTGCCCTGGTCTGGGAAGATCCCACATGCCGCAGATCGGCTAGGCCTGTGAGCCATGGCCGCTGAGCCTGCGCGTCTAGGAGCCTGTGCTCCACAACGGGAGAGGCCACAACAGTGAGAGGCCTGCGTACCGCAAAAAAAAAAAAAAAAAAAAATCTTCCAACAAACAAAAGCCCAGGACCAGCTGGCTTCACAGGTGAATTCTAACAAACATTTAGAGAAGAGTTAACACCCATTCTTCTCAAACTCTTCCAAAAAATTGCAGAGGAAGGCACACTCCCAAACCCATTCTATGAAGCCACCATAACCCTGATACCAAAACCAGACAAAGATACTACAAAAAAAGAAAATTACAGACCAACATCACTGATGAATATAGTTGCAAAAATCCTCAACAAAATACTAGCAAACAGAATCAACAACACATTAAAAGGATCATACATCACGATCAAGTGGGATTTACCCCAGGGATGCAAGGATTCTTCAATATATGCAAATCAATCAATGTGAAACATCATATTAACAAATTGAAGAATAAAAACCATATGATCATCTCAATAGATGCAGAAAAACTTCTGACAAAATTCAACACACATTTATGATAAAAACCCTCCAGAAAGTGGGCATAGAGGAAACCTACCTCAACATAATAAAGGCCATATATGACAAACCCACAGCAAATATCATTTTCAATGGTGAAAACCTGAAAGCATTTCCTCTAAGATCAGGAACAAGACAAGGATGTCCACTCTCACCACTATTATTCAACATAGTTTTGGAAGTTTTAGCCACAGCAATCAGAGAAGAAAAAGAAATAAAAGGAATCCAAATCAGAAAAGAAGAAGTAAAACTGTCACTGTTTGCAGATGACATGATACTATACATAGATAATCCTAAAGATGCCACCAGAAAACTACTAGAGCTAATCAATGAATCTGGTGAAATTACAGGATACAAAGTTAATGCACAGAAATCTCTGGCATTCCTATACACTAACAATGAAAGATCAGAAAGAGAACTTAAGGAAACACTCCCATTTACCATTGCAACAAAAAGAATAAAATACCTAGGAAAAAACCTACCTAAAGAGGTAAAAACCTGTACTCAGAAAACTATAAGACACTGATGAAAGAAATCAAAGATGACACAAACAGATGGAGAGATATACCATGTTCTTGGATTGGAAGAATCAGTATTGTGAAAATGACTATACTACCAAAAGCAACCTACAGATTCAATGCAATCCCTATCAAATTACCAATGGCATTTTTTACAGAACTAGAGCAAAAAATCTTAAAATTTGCATGGAGACAAAAAAGACCCCAAATAGCCAAAGCAATCTTGAGGGAAAAAAATGGAGCTGGAGGAATCAGACTCCCTGACTTCCGACTATACTACAAAGCTACAGTAATCAAGACAATATGGTACTGGCACAAAAACAGAAATATAGATCAATGGAACAGGATAGAAAGCCCAGAGAAAAACCCACACACCTATGGTCACCTAATCTATGGCAAAAGAGGCAAGGATATACAATGGAGAAAAGACAGCCTCTTCAATAAGTGGTGCTGGGAAAACTGGACAGCTACATGTAAAAGCATGAAATTAGAACACTCCCTAACACCATGCACAAGAATAAACTCATAATGGATTAAAGACCTAAATGTAAGACTGGACACTATAAAACTCTTAGAGGAAAACATAGGAAGAACACTCTTTGACAAAAACCACAGCAAGATCTTTTTTGACCCACCTCCTAGAGTAATGGAATAAAAACCAAAAATAAACAAGTGGGACCTAATGAAACTTAAAAGCTTTTGCACAGCAAAGGAAACCATAAACAAGACAAAAAGACAACACTCAGAATGGGAGAAAATATTTGCAAATGAATTAATAGGCAAAGAATTAAACTCCAAAATATATAAACAGCTCATGAAGCTCAATATTAAAAAAAAAAAACAAACGACCCAATCCAAAAATGGGCAGAAGACCTAAAAAGACATTTCTTCAAAGAAGACATACAGATGGGCAAGAGGCACATGAAAAGCTGCTCAACATCACTAATTATTAGAGAAATGCAAATCAAAACTACAATGAGGTATCACCTAACACCAGTTAGAATGGGCATCATCAGAAAATCTACAAACAACAAATGCTCTAGAGGGTGTGGAGAAAAGGGAACCCTTTTGAACTGTTGGTGGGAATGTAAATTGATACAGCCACTATGGAGAACAGTATGGAGGTTCCTTAAAAAACTAAAAAAAAAAAAAGAAAACTAAAAATAGAATTACCATATGACCCAGCAATCTCACTACTGGACATATACCCAGAGAAAACCATAATTCAAAAAGACACATGCACCCCAACGTTTATTGCAGCACTGTTTACAAAAGCCAGGTCACAGAAGCAACCTAAATGCACATCGACAGGCAAATGGATAAAGAAGATGTGGTACATATATACAATGGAATATTCGTCATAAAAAGGAATGAAATTGGGTCATTTGTAGAGACGTGGGTGGCCCTAGAGATTGTCATACAGAGTGAAGTAAGTCAGAAAGAGAAAAACAAATATCGTATATTAACGCATATATGTGGAACCTAGAAAAATGGTACAGATGAACCACTCTGCAGGGCAAAAATAGAGACACAGACGTAGGGAACAAAGGTATGGACAACAAGGGGAGAAAGCGGCAGGGGTGGTGGTGGTGGTGTGATCAATTGGGAGATTGGGATTGACATGTATATACTAATATGTATAAAATAGATAACTAATAAGAGCCTGCTGTATATAAAAAAAAAGTTTTATTGGAAGACCTCCATGCTCATTTGTTTACATACTGCTTTCATGCTGCGACAGCAGAGGTGAGTAGCTGCTACACAGACTATATAGCTTCCAAAGCCCCAAGTAGTTACTATCTGGCTCTTTATAGGGAAAGTGTGCTGACCCCTGCTTTAGGAAGCTCTTAATTAGTAGGTTTATATCTAAAAATCCAATAAAGGCCACATATATAGTAATGATTACTTTTGCCAAGAGGTTGGAAGATGCTCTTATTGCCAAACATTTGCAGATTTTAACATGTGCAACTTCTCTGCTGCACTTCATTTAATAGACAACATGTATAGGAAAGACCTCATGTGCTGGTTAGGGAGGTAGGTGCTGTAGGTGTAACACAAGGCAGCATAATCCTTGATCTTAGGAGGACAGCAATTTAGTTGGAGAGAGATCTTCCCTGTTATTTAGAAAACAATCCCTAGCAGCATTAAAACAGGAGCTGCTGGGTACATTATTATCTAAATATTCCATGAGAATTCCCAGAAGAAGAGAAAGCTGAAAGACTAATAATTCAGAGGATTTTGATTGTACCCTGAGAAATGAGAGCCTACATTTTATCCTCAAAATATGTTGAAGGATTATCTTTAGGCATCGTGTACTAGGACTAGTAGGTGTCTTGTACCTACCTCATTTAAAAAATACATTTCAAATGTGTTTGCTCAATTTAAAAAACTCTATCATTTCTAGGTTGGTAAATAAATAACCTTTGCAAACTCAAACGTACTTTCTCCTTCCTTTTTCTATTGAGCTTGATACAAATTGAAAACTGAAGTCTGACTCTCCTGGCCAGGAAGGTATGTAGGTCTGACAGCCCTAAGGGAAGTAAGTGGCCATGGGAAGGTACTGGACTCTGGGTCCATGAGGAAATGATGGTGATTTTGTGGAAGGCAGTAGTGGATTCTTAGCTGACTGAAGCTTGGGTAGGAATTAGCTGGAAAACTAAGTAGCTGAGTCTGTTTTTTTTTTCTATAGTATGAAGAGTGTGAAAGGGCCATTTTAATGTTTTCATAGAGTGGCTTCTCTTGGAAAACATCCTCGAACATACCATGGAGCGGTGTCAACTGTAATATAAAATGTCCTAGAAATCTTGCAATTTACGAGTTAAATGGCACACCTGAGGATTACAGGGTTTTTTCCATCCACTCGTAATAGCTCAATGACTGATTTAGCAGAAAGGAAGCAAGATGGATAATCCTGATCACCTCCTAACATTTTTTCTGTCTTGCTGACTTCAGAGATTTAGTGGTACAGATTTGTACATCTCTTTGGCGATATTTTAGAGTCAAACTCAAGAAATGAGGAGGAAGAATGATCCTTAGATAGGTATCCATACTCCGTTATTTGCAAATGGCTTTATTTTTCAGATAGCAAGCTCTCTCCTGCTTAACTGTTTCTCATGATCTGCTTGCAAAGGTGTAAAGCGCTTCTGAACACTGTTTTTTCTCTGTTGACACCGCTGCCCTGATAACTGAGGAACAGGGAGCAGCAGAACGTAGTTTCAGGTTCTGGATTCCTTCTTAATTTCCCTTTCCAACCCTCGGTTTTGTTGGCTAGCTTTTAAATATGTAAACGGGAATAATGGTCATAAGTATACTCTTCCCTTAGGGTTATTTTGAGGATTTTCCTGTAATGGTGTAAAGTATCAGACGTATAGTTAGCATTTGTTATTTTACTATACACAAAGCTAGTTATCTCTAGTGCATTCAATCACCTGAATAAAAACGACTTTTAAGATTCATGTAGTGTTCACATATTGCAATAAAGCATAATCTCTTGTGTGTAGAGCTTATGTTATCCATTGTATGGGTCTAATGATGCTAAAGTAGTCTTTTCTTATTGATTTTAAGAAATTAGGCAATTTTGCATTGTTCTCTTATTTTTAAAATGTATGCAATCTCTCTCTTTTTATCTCTGTCTGTGTGTCTCTCTCTGTATGAGCTTATTTACCCAGGACATAAAATTCAGAAGAATGGAGGCTGTTGGGGTATTTGCATTTTAAAATGTGGTTGTCCCATCATAGTTGCCAGAAGCCCCAGAACTGTCTCAAAGACTGTAGAAGAGAAGTCACTTTTTCTCCTGATTTCAAGATGCATCTCCAGAGTGTTTCTGGAGTAATGGACTTAACAATGTAGAGGGCTGTGTTTTAAGTGTGCATTTGTCTTCAGCGCTGCTGTTGTCTCCTCATAGCCTCCTATTTCACTGACTTCCAGAGAATACATAGTTTGGGTTGTTCAGTTTGGAACCTATAGATCGATGAGGAAAGATAACTAAGGAAAGTTTGAAAGTATCCATTATATGAATATGCCTCCACTCTCCTTCACTGCAGGTGTGGCTATAAGCATGACTACCACACCATAGTTTTCTTGCCTCTATTCTTATCATACTCTCTTTCCATATTTAAGATGGCAATTAAACTAAATACCTTGGGTTTATGTAGTTGGTCTAGCAAATGAACTCTGTGCGATCTGGGCATATCTTTGCGTCACTTATTTGCATGGTGGTGCTCAAAAGCTTTTGTGAATATCAACCACAGAAAAGATGCAGGGAACATGATGGAGCAATTCAGAAAAAAAATAGAAAGGACCAAATAAAAGAGCAATAAAGTATTCTTCTGCCTATTGATTTGGTATAGATCAGAATATGTGTGTAACACCCAGGGTCAATGAAATCCAAGGAAATGAGTATCTCTCACATTTTGCTGTGAGGTGTAAACTCACATACCTTTCTGGAAAGCAATTTGGTAAGGGGTATCAAAATCTTAGAAAAAGTGCTTCTCTTTTAGGAATTTAGTCTATGGAAATAATCTGCAGGAAGGTGTAGCTATAAGGATGTTTTACAATAGTTCTGTTTATAGTAGGAAAAACATCTCAAACAAGTGACATATCTAATAATAGGGAATTACAACCATGCAATAGAGTATTGTAAAGCCAACAAAATTATGCTACAGAAGAATGTAAAATGTTTATGAAATATGAAGGAAAAAGTACTACAGGTTACAAAATAGCCTTACAGTTTGAGCCCATTTTGGTGAAATTTTATATTTTGGTTGAATTTTATATTTATATTATATTCTGGAAAGATTTAATTGAAATAATAGTAGGTATATTTAATGGGAATTTGAGGGATGTTAGTTGTCCTTTCTGAATTATCTATGTGTTTTTTCAAGTTTCTACAATAAACATGTACTTTTTGCAAGATGGGCAAAGAATGGTGCTTTTTTATTTTATACAAATACACAAATAAGAGTATTTTATTTTTTCATTCAGTGATTCCAAATTCTCTGGGCTTAGATTCAGACTGTGAAATATCAGAGAATAAACACAGTAGATAAATCTAATTGTTATGGCAGCCGATTTTTTTCTCAGTTAAGTGGATTTTTTTTCTAAAGCAATCTAGATGAATTTCTGAGTAAAGACCAACTCCTTAAAAAAAATCCGTATTTTCTTTTTGTTGAATAAAACCAAGAATACTGATATGATTATACAGGATACATAAAAATCATAGGGCCATAAAGTTGGTCTAGCTTTTTGGGAAAACATTTATGAATAAGCTCTTTTCAAAGGGCTTTGACCAACATTGCTTCAAACCCTAAATCTTTCTTGTCCTTCTGGGTGTTCTGTTATGAATGAAAAAACAGAAAGACTTAAATAAGAAATCCTCTTCACCATCGCACTTAGGCACCTTGTCACTTACTGCCCTCTGAGGATTCATGTCAATTCCTGGGTTCTCGCCAAGAGTTGCTTCTTAAGTATTTGCCAATATTTCAATATTTTTCTTAAAATAAGATGATGGAGACCCAAATGATTTATTCAAATGTGTTACCTAAAGGCCTACTTACTAAGTACAAAATTTAGGTTAGCTGCCTGAGAACAGGGAAATATTTTTCGTGCCCTGGGCGTAGGAATTTAGTGAGTGGTGAGAGAATCTGGATAATTAGTCTGAATTTATTAATGTTCGTGGATACTTTTAAGTTTGCAGTAGCTTATGTTACAATTCTTTTCTAAGGAATTTGAAGAACTTTACCTAACTTTTACTGACTGGGGTTCTGGTTGCCCTCCCAGTTCTTGTGCCATTGCAAGGTGGGTAGCAAAGTGTGTTTTGAGCAACTCACCATTTGTTGGAAGAATGGCAGCAAAAAGGAAAGAACTCCTTCACTTGCATCTCATTCCTTTTAAGAAAGACTGGAAATATCTGAGAGCCCAAGTGGAGAAATCTCTGCTCATCAATTCCCTGCCCTGGAAACCACATGGGATCCAATTCTACCATTTTCTTCTCCTGACCCTCTTACCTTGGTGCACATTACAACCTTTTATATCAAAGTGATGAACTCTCACTTAGTACATATTGCAACTATCCTAACAAGGACTGGTCACTTAAATAATTCATGTGATTGGGAAATAGTGGGGAGGCCATTGTCTTTGTTCTTTTCTCTGGAAATAAAATTTTATCTAATATTTGTATTAAGGACATTAGAGCTTCACTTTATTAAAATTTTCTACTTTCTTTAACAGCTTAAAGCACATGATAGTGCAGTTCTAGTCTTGTGAAAACTACCTGAAGTTGTTAAAGTGTTTTTTTTTAATCAGTACAAGTGGGCATCTTTTATTGTAAAATAATTTCCCTGTCAATTCAAGCCAGCTGTATAGTGTGAGTATGTGTGTGTGTGTGTGTGTGTGTGTCTGTCTCTCTGTCTGTCTGTCTTCATGTGCTGCCTGAAGGCTATATGTCCTTTCCCTGAGTAGAAAGAATTTTCCACTCAAGGTAATAAATATCTAACTTTCAAACCTAACCTGGAAATGCCTTCTTTGACTTATCTAGCATTTCTGGCTTGTGCTGCTACAAAATACAAAGCATGTGTCTTAACCATATCTAAAACCATTTTAAAATAGTGTTTTCGGAGCAATGACTCTGTGAATCTTCTCTAAGCTCTTTGTACAGGCAGCCATGAAAATTCTCAACACTCTGGGTATTAGGTTTTCCCCTAGTCTTCACAAGGAACATCTTTAAGCTAATGTCACAGAAAACTGGGGCAATTTGTTCTTTGAGAGATAGTGAAACAGCTAAAAGAGATGCAGGATATCAGCCCAAAGCCATGTCGTCTTCTGAGGGTCCAAGAAACTAGAAAAAAAAGATTTCTATTACTATAATGCTATGAGACAATCCCTAGAACACGGGCCCCAAAGCTGTCCAGGGAGGCGCTTTGTTTTGAGGAGACCCCCAAAAGAACAGCCCTCCTCTGGAGTCTACTTCATTTGTGATTCACCAAGATGAACAGCCCCTCCAGGAGTCTCTGTCTGGTGGCTCAGCATTTTGACACTTGCTCATACCCGTTTCTTTGTCCTCACTCTCAGAGACTTGCCTTGTAACTTCCTGAGAGTCCAGGTGTGGAAGGGAAAGGCCCACAGGGGAAAAAACGAGGCTCGGAATTTATATTTGACTCAGGCCACATGTTCCCAAACAATTTCTCAGTTGCATAGATATTAATCTCTGGGACCACATGTCTGAAATATTTCATCACTGGGAAACAGCTGAAAGTAGTTGGTGGTGCTTCATTGTGCCCCACATTAGGTGTTAAAGTATGGCCAGAAGAGGACCATGTGTCTGGGGCTCATGGGACCGTGAGGAGACATGGCTACACCTCCTCTTATTTATACTTTTGAGCTTGGTTGCATGACTGCAATGGTTAGGCTCCAGGTAAGTTTATTCCCCAAAAGTAAGGGTTGGGGTGGATGGTAGGAACAGATGCAACTTTTGTGGGACCATCCTGTATCCTCCGTTTACCTGGAGAATCTTTATTGCCTAGAGTATCACCCATCAGCAAGATGTTTTTCCAGACTGGAAAAAAGTATGGTATGCCAAAGATCACCCAAAACAAAAGAGAAATATTGTACTGTGTCTAGGGGAGAGATCATAGTTGTTGAATTTCATAAAGATCCAAAGCTTTTCTATAGGAGAAAAACTCTTATTTTGTAGAATTAAGAATAGTAGTTAGACTAATCCAAATATTTGATTTCAGGGGGTGGTCTTAAAAATGATACATACATACTTCTAATATTTTCATGTAACTTAAAGCATCCGACCATGTACCCATTTACCAGTCTTTTGATAGAGGGCCAAGCCTTTGCTTTGAGGGTGTGGTAGTTGGTTGGGATTCCATTTTGCCTTTCTTGCAAAGACCACACCCATAAATATATCTTTTCCAATTTCTGGTTTGGATTTCTCTAAAGCAGAGCAAGAATTGAAAGAGATATGGGTGCAGGATCATTTTATATTTTATGTGATGCGTACCCTACCCTAACATTAATTATTTCAGGCATACCAAATTCAAGGCATTTTAAGAACTCATTTTTATTTAGTCTTTTCAAAGCATTCAATTGAATGTTTATAGATACAATGCTCTCTTTCTTTACCCACTCAAATTTTATCAGTGTGTGTAATACGTAAATTTAATAATGACTAAAATTAACATAAAGTATTTGGAAATAAACACAACTGATATTTACGAGGCACATAAACCTATTGGTGGATATATAGGGCCCCGAGGGTTGGAGAGCAGCCAGATAGATCTGCGGGTTCTGTGTCTGTGGACATAGTCAGTATGTTTAGAGAATGGGAAGAATTAGTTAACTTAGTGAAAACCTCAAGCAAGTAGCAGTTAAGATGAATCACGTATGATGGGCTAGATAAGTCTGCAGTAAAAAATACTTCCCCATATCTGAAGAATTGTAAATATTCTTCATAGTCTGCAATAAAAAGTTTTAGGTTTTCTCATGTTATGTGAGAAACAGACCTGCTGGGGGCTTTTCCCAGGCCCCAGACTGGTGGACCAGCACCATCTGGGTCAGGGTTGGTGACTGTGGCCGGGGTCCCTGAGAGTCAAGTGCTCGCTCTTCAAGTTTCCACCTGGGAGAGACACGTTAAAATGTCCACTCCGATTCCATTGGCCAAATTAAGTCAGTGGCCACATCTAACTTTATCAGGGCAAAGAAACACAACCCTCCCCCATGCTTGGAAGGAAGAAAGATGGAACTATTTGGTGAATGGCTTTAAAGACTGGTGTGGACAGCTTTTATTTTAATTCTGAGCAATAGTATAGCTCTTGCTTTCAAAGTACTTACAATCACTATTCTAACTGCTTTATAGTATAACCTCAATAAATCCTCCAAACCATGGTATGAGGTTGGTACTATTATGCATATTTTATAGATGAGGAAATGAGACGTGCAGAGGAGAGAAATTTGCTAAAGATGTACAGCAATTGTCAGGCCTTGAGCTCAGGAGGCTTCATGGCAACGTCCACATCCTGGACACCAATGGCAGCTGCCCCTCAAAGGGAATGGGTGGACAAGTGGACTCAAGTGGATGAGCGTTTGAGGTGGTGATGGAGTCACAGGAACACTGGATCCAGCTTTGTCACAAACAATGCCAGGGTTTTCTCTCTAAAGTGAGATTTTGCTCCACTATTTGCCCCACTGATGGATTTAGAGCCATTTTCTTATGTCTGCAAAAAGCCGTAAATCCCAGACCTGCACTGACCAATATGGTAACTACAACCCACGTGTTACTACTGAGCACTTGAAATGAGGCTTGTCTGAGTTGAATTGTGCTGTAAGTGTCAAATACACACAGGATTTCAAAGACAATATGAAAAAAATATATTTTACTAATCATTTTTCATACTTTGTATAGAAAGGATGATAGTTTGGATATATTAGGTTAAATAAAATATATTATTAATATCGATTTAACCTGTTTTTAAAAATTTTCTGAATATGAATAGAAAATTTTGAATTACATATGTAGCTCGCATTGTATTTCTAATGGACAGGGAAGCCCTAGAATCTCAAGGTGGATGAAAGATGGGAGGAATTGACATCAGTCAGTAATTTGTATTTTCTACATAGAGTTTGGAAAAATTAGAACATTTTAGTGAACAAGTACAAACTTTAATGAAAGTGTTCAAGAGAAAACAGGAACTAAATAGCATTGTCCAGGAAAACCCAGAGTCTATTGAAGAATAAATATTATAGGTTTCTCTGGCATTATGACTCCTACAAGGTAATTTTTTTACCCGTCTTAGATGAATTCAGGATCTCTGCATGCATTTCTCACTTGTTAATTAATTCACCAGACATTTACTGAGGGTCTATGTGTGAGAGGAGGGGCTGCCATGCTGTGTCTTAGTAACTTACCAGAGGCAGAAAATACTCAGCTAATCCACAAGGAAGATGTGGGTTCTATGCTTTCATGCAGGCAATACAAAGGGCTACTCTCTTTAATTTTAAAAATATTTCACATCGAGGTTCTGAAGGTCCCATAGGGTGTATATGTACAGAAGTCCACTCCCTGCTTGGTGGGTCTCAGTGGGTGACAAGCAGCCTGGCAGGGCTGTCCCGCTGACCTGCCATGTAGTCTTGGGGACCTTACTAAGCCCTTCTGGACTTCAGGTGCCTTCATCAGCTGGACTCCACCTGCCCCATCTCCTGGCCTATGAACTGACTACATCAGAATCATTACATCAGAAGCTTTGGGGCTCCAACCCCAGACAGTCTGATGAATTAGGCTTGAGTCAGGCCTGGGGAATTATGTATTTTATGCATTTCTCCAGGAGACTCTGAATACCTCTTACACCCTTTTCTAGGGTTTGGAAATCTTGGGGCTGAATTTTGGCTTTCAAATATTTTTTGCCTAAGACCACAATAAGAAATACATTTTACTTTGAGATCTAGTACACAGATGGATAACTGAAACAGAATTGTCACAGACAGTATTTACTTTTTCCTATGGGCAGTACTCTCTGAGATGTTCTACTTTGTTTTTCATTCTGTCTTATTTAAAATTTGTCTGTTGGGATCGGTAAATCGATCCCACAACTTATAATAGTTTGCAACTTGCCAATTGAAAAAGACTGGAACATATGACTGTTTTCAGCTCTTAGAGATTAAATGAAACTCAGAAATCAGAAACTATGAGAACTCTGAACTCAGAGATGATTATATAAAGCTTTTTGGGCTTTGGGTTCCACTTTGGAATTCTATCTCTTGAGAATCATCTCTTTACTGGTGAAAGGGCCAATAAGCCTGTCCCAATTTCTCCATCATGAGAGTAATATCTCCTGGATCATAATGCGTGTAACGTCCACATCAACTTATTCAGGGTGAAAGTTATGAAGAACTCCGTTGGAGCTCTGTGTGAGGTGTTCTGAACCTGAGAGCTGAAGGGTGCTCCACTCACAACAGCCTCCTTTCCGTTCAACTCCTCGGCACCTCCCCCTGTATCCCCAGGCCTCTGCTTGAAACTGGCCATCTTTCTTTTTAGGTAGAGAAATATGGACAAATCTTTCAAATCCATCAGTGCAGGACCCCCCAGATGGTCCAGAGACTGAGTACCTCTGCTGACTGCTCTGTTCTCTCCTTTCCTCTCGGGAGCAAATACAGAGCTCCTGCGGGCACCCAGCCTGAGAGGGAAGGGCCCCATCCTTTACCACGGTGGCATGTTGCCTCGTAAGGATGTCTAGGGTTTCCTTGGGCTGTCAGTCTACACGGTGGGGCAAGATTGCTTTTCAGAACAGGACTTGCCCCCCAAAGCCAAATGGCAACTCTGGTCCTTGTCTGGGTTTTGTGTTTTGAGCTGAATGTTGAGTTAACCCGCTGCTTCTTCCAACCAGCACACACTGTCCATCTTCTGGATAAATCTGTTAGTTCTTCAGACCACACACGTGAAAAGGGTACTTGCAAATAACTCTCCTGCCCTCTGACTTCACTTTAACAGCCCTCCGAGGAAATAAGGTCGCAAGTTCACTGATGGCAGGAAGGGCCCACTGGTGGCCTGAGCGATCCCACACGTTTACTGTCCCATTCCTAATTCATAAAGAACCCACAGTGCTGGTAGAGCCCAATGACTTTTCCATGTGTTTGATATTTTTAGTTCTAAGCACTGTCTTCAGCGCTCCTCCAACATGTGTTTGAGAAAGACCCAGTGGTCCCATATTAAGATAATTATTTTCACTGCTGTTTTGAAACACCACAGTGGTGCACCAACAAACTTCCTACCCAGTAACCTGCACAGTTGGTTAAACAAAAATTGATCCCTAGTCAATCCAGTGAATCTAATACGTTGTAGAGAAATACATGATTTCATCACCTGCAGTATGAGCACCAAAGGGAGATTGGTGACCTCACTGGAGGTGTTGATTCCCTCCGTAATAAATGGATTGGCCGTCGGCTGGTGCTAAGCAGTCAGTGATCTCACGAGGCTTGCTGCTGCAATAAACAGGAACAATACGAGATGGAGGGAGGGAAATTCTTCCCATAGCGAGTAGGACTGCCCGGAATCCATCTTAACAGACTCAAACATAAATTAGCCTCTATAAATCTCGAACTTGTTGCTTTACTGACATATGTGTCCTGCCAAAGTAGTACGCTCTTGAAAGAGCTGTGTAAGTAGATTAAATGGTTTCTGTCCTTGGGAATGTGGAAACCTTTATTTGTTTTGTTAAGAGACTTTTAAATATCCTCAGGTTATGCGTCAAACAGATGTCCAGGGTAAATGCTTCTGACCCATTTCAACATTTCTTAGGGGGAACTGAGGTCCAGTTTCTGCAGCTTGTGTCAAGTTCGACCCACTGGGCAGCACCTGACAAAACTGTGAGGCTGGTAATGCTCTGTCTGATGGCTCTGTGCTGTGACTTTTAATGGCAGGACTGAGGAAACTGAGATAAATTAAAACCTAATTGGGTACGTTAACAGTTTTAGCAGTCTGTGCAGATGGATCCCAGGAGGACACTTGAAAAGATGTTACAGGGGAGCTTCTGTTGCAAGACTTCGCCGCAGAATGTGACTTGCACATCCTCTTTCCAATCCGTTTCTCAAGGTTGAGTTTTCTTTATATTCTGAATGTTGTGATGTTCCCTGAGTGTAAACGTTGCATTTACCCTTCCACCCCTAACTAGTTCAGTCCATGATGGGGCTTAGGATGTAAATGTCTGGACTTGAAAGCCGCAGAATGTTCATCAAAGAGAGGAAATTCCTCAGGGGAATGGCTCCACACTAGCAGTGCTCTTCAGGCAGAAATTTCAAGGCGTCTCGGTTACCTTCAAATTCTCCAGGGCTTCTGCTGTCTGAGTGGTCATCACCTGCAGATTCTGTTTTGTAACTTGAGATCACCTGTCAGGGAGAAAACTCCCTGTGTGCCTCACAAGGAAAACAAAATTAACTCCACTTAGGTCTTCAACCAAGTCTAGCCTCCATGGTTTTTCTCTCTTTGCTGTAGTCCATTGGCTCCTGACTTGGAGCAAGCTGGAGAAAGTTAAGGCTTAGGTAAAGGTTTTTTTTCAGTTTCTTCAAGATGGCTCCCTTCAACCTTTGAGTAAGAGCTCCGAAGCAGCAGGGTGATAATACCTCTATAGGGGGTTGAGAAAGGACTCCAAGAAGATGCCCCTTGTTCTTGCAATGGGAGAGAACCTGGGAAGCTACTTCTTGTTGGGTTTGGGGATGTATCCTAAAGTAGATTTGCCATGACTGATAGTGTTATCAAGTTCAAGCTTGTACTGCTTGCCACACGACAGGCCAATAAATCGAGAGATGGACAACCTACAAAATGGGAGAAAATATTTGCAAACAATGCTACTGACAAGGGATTAATCTCCAAAATATACAAACAGCTCATACAGTTCAATATCAAAAAGTAAACAACACAATCATAAAATAGGAAAAAGACCTAAATAGACACTTCTCCAAAGAAGACATACAGATGGCCAAAAGGCACATGAAAAGATGCTCAACATCACTAATTATTAGAGAAATGCAAATCAAAACTACAGTGAGGTATCACCTCACATCAGTCAGAATGGCATCATAAAAAGTCTACAAATAACAAATGCTGGAGAGGATGTGGAGAAAAGGGAACCTTCCTACACTGTTGGTGGGAAAGTGAATTGGTGCAGCCACTATGGAGAACAATATGGAGGTCCTTAAAAAACTAAAAATAGAACTATCATATCATCCTGCATTCCTAGTCCTGAGCATATATCCAGACAAGACTATAATTCGAAAAGATACATGCACCCCCCATGTTCACTGCAGCACTATTGACAATAGCCAAGACATAGAAGCAACCTAAGTGTCCATCAACAGATGAATGGATCAAGAAGATGTGGTATATATATATATATAAACACACACACACACACACACACGCACACACACATGGAATATTACTCAACCATAAAAAAGAATGAAATAATGTTATTTGCAGCAAAATGGATGGACCTAGAGATTATCATACTAAGTGAGGTAAGTCAGACAAAGACAAATAGCATATGATATTGTTTATATGTAGAATCTAAAAAAAATGGTACAAATGAACTTACATACAAAACAGAAATAGACTCATAGACATAGAAAACAAACTTATAGTTACCAGAGGGAAAGGGGGGGGAGGGATAAATTAGGAGTTTGAGATTAACACGTACACACTACTATATATAAAATAGATAACCAGCAAGGACCTACTGTATAGCACAGGGAACTCTACTCGATATTTTATAATAACCTATAAGAGAAAATAATCTGAAAAAGAATACAGATATATATAGCTGAATTACTTTGCTGTATACTTGAAACTAACACAACATTGTAAATCAACTATACTTCAATAAAAAAAAATTTTTAATTAAGAGAAAAAAATCAAGAGACGGGTTGTTGGGACAAGGAATAGTGACTTTATTTGGAAAGCCAATGGACTGAGAAGTGGTGGACTACTGTCCCAAAGAACCATCACACCCAAGTTAGAATTAAGGCTTCTTTTATACTAAAAGGGAAGGCGGTGTGGTTGGTTGGTGCAAACTTCTTGGTGTCAGAATCCTTTGTTCTTGCAGTTGTCCATGTAAGTCAGGTTAAGAGGTTCCTGTAAACCTCCAACAAGGCAAATGTTATTCTCTGTTCCGCATCTTTTTACCTCTATATGAATGGGAAAGTGTTGTACCTTTAAAGGTCAGAGCCTTGAGAATGGGCTATCCTGTATATTTCAGGCTATAGGTAACATTCTTAACTTGTAGCCAAAGCAGTGGAATATAAAAGTTAAAGAAACAGATCTAATATGGAGTCAGATTTGTTCTTCCTTATTACTATAGGGTTAGCACACAAGTCTCATTTCTGTTAAAGACTCCCTGAGGCTGGTTGCTTTAGAGTTTTACTACTTTTTCTCTCCACTAATTAAAGGCACTTAAGTTTGTCCCCTTTTGATTTACCCAAAGAATGTGAGGACTATAGGAGTGAAATGATTTCTTAACCAGTTTGAATCCACTCAGGGCACTGTGATAACAATGTACACTTACAGAGATTTTAAAAACTCTTTTATAAAGTACCAGTTAAGGAAAAGTTTATGCAACTGAGTTGAATGTATAATAGTGTGAATAACTTTACTATGACCACTTTCCATTACCAAGTTCTTTGGCAAAATTGAAATCCTCCAGTTGGGTAGCTAGATACAGTTGTATAAAACTGTTCTACCTTTGATTTGTAGAATCTATGAATCATATGTAAGCTTATACAATTGGTTCTAGAGATGAGAAAACATTTTATTAAGCTAATTAGTGAGTTTTATTTCAAATTTGAATATTTTACATAGATTTATTGCATATCATTGCATCAAATGTTAACTTGGGCATGTCTGAAAATGTCATGTCAATTCTTTCTCTCCTCCCTAATATATCTTTAACCAATGTGCGTTAAAACATAAAAGGAAGTAAGACATGCAAGTGTAAGAACGTGTACAATTCACATATTATTATCTATTTGGGTTAAGTAGATGTATCTGTGGTTGAGAAATTACCATTGAACATTGGGGTAATGCATCTGCCCTAGTCTGCATTTCACCAAAAGCTTTCTGGAATGTGAATCTCTCAGCCAGCACCCTCTGAGAAATCATGTGGGGAGCCCAGTGGGCCCACTTCCTGTAGGGTTTATTATGGCATATTAATGGGAGATTTCTGTCTTAATTAAAGTACAGCCCAGCTTTCCAAGTTTGGAGGAATATCCTTAAAGAGAAAGGTAGCTGACATTAGCGGCCTCAACTGTCTTGTGTTTTCTTTACAAAAGGAAGGGAAACTCTTTCCACTTTTAAAAAGGACCAAGAGTGATCTCCCTTCCTATTTAATACTGTGCAGCCATGCCGAGGCTGGCCAAGGTGCTTGAGTAGGACCATTCCATTCAGGGCAGGACAGCAGGGAAGTAAACAGAGAGACTAACCTGAAACCAGGCAAACCTGTCTCGAAAGATGTGTCGCGTTCTCAGGTCTGCTCCCTTTTTATAGGACTCTGAAGAAGGGAAGGGCCTCATGGAGCCTTCTTTGCAAACCTTTTGCACACCCCCTTCCCCACTTTTGTCAGCCCCTTCCCCTTTCTAAAGAGGAGCCCCCAGAGGATGCCCATCAGAGCAGTCTATTGGAGATGTGTCTCTGCTGGGCCACGGCTGTGTTTGTGTGGCCAGCTTATGAGAGTGTGTTTAAGAGGTTGATTTAATTACTCCAGTTTTAAAATATGGAATGGCATGGTCTGAGCTCTGAATTTGAATAAGGCCTAAACTGCTTTGGAAGAAAGCCCTGGGTTTGAAGGGGTGAGCCCTAAAACCAAAGAATGTCAAAACCAAAATAATGTTAGAGATTTAACAGAGCTGCACGCATTTCCTATTGTGTGTGTGTCTGTGTCTGTGTATGCATGTGTGTAAGTGTGTGCATGTGCTTTACACATATATACTTATATGTATGTGTGATGTGTATTATGTGTGTATGCCTGTGTGTATGTCTATGTGTGCATGTGGATGTATGTGTGTATATGTGTGTGCATATGCATGTGTACATGTGATGTGTATGTCTGTCTGTGGCTGCATGTACATGTGTCTGTGTGTGCCTGTGTATGTATGTGTGTTATGTGTGTCTCTGTGTGCACCTGCATGAATGCGTGTGCCTGTGTATGTATGTGTGTACGTATGATGGGTATATGTGTGTGCATGTTGGGGAAGGGGGGGTGAGGAGGACCAGACTCTCATGTAGACTTTTCCTAAGTCATGGTTTCCCTCCAGTTCTCACTTATCTGCCCGTCTCCACCTCACTTGGTTGAGAATTACTGCTAAAATGAGGCAGTTCCTTACGGGACTGGGTTATTTCTCTAAGATGTGTGCTGGGGGATAAAAAACGGCTGGGAACCACTGCATGCAATTGCCCCGAGGAAAGGCTGGAGCCCAGAGAAGTTGATCGGCTCTTCTAAAATCACACAGCTAACCCAGGGCCCAGCCTGGTTCCCCACCTCCCTTTCCAGACTCCGTCCCGTGCTATCACATGGCTGGGATCAGAACATGGCAACTTTTCTCCTCTGGGTCACAGCCTCAGGCACTTCCATAGTCAGATATGAATTCTCATGTTAAAGCATTAATCTTACATTCCTTGATACCAAAGGAAACACACGTCAAAAACAAATACCTCTTCCGAAATGCATTTTCTCCTCATGGTTCCAGTGAGCTGTGTGGGTGAGAGTTTCTAATAAAATTCCACTCCAGCTGCTCAGATGAGAAAGTCTAGGGCTGCTGACTGGTTGCTGGGTGAGCGTACTGTTGACTCTGGCTCTGGACGGCACTGGGCTGGTGTAGACGCTCTCTTCCCGTGGAGCTCGCTGGTACTGCGGTGGGGCCTCTGGAATCGGTGACTCAGGGCTCTGTGGGGACTGATTCAGTATAACAACTTTTCTGGGACTAGGAAGACCACTTATAATATTTTCCAGAGGATAGGAAAACAGAAGTTTCATGGGAGATTTTAAGAGCTCAAGTTCTGGACATTTGAGCCTTGGAAAACTATGTGCTAATGATACCCATTAGCGTCTATTTTCTTTTTGCAGTCAGGAGCGAAGGTAACAATTCATTGGTTGGACATTTGGTGACTTCTTATGTTAACAGCTTCTTTTCTTTCTTTTCTCGGGATTAAGAGTGAGCATGTGTCCACCTGCTCTTGGCCCTGGGGTGGCGGGTGATGGATCAGCAGGTCATCCGCTTCCCTCGTTCCTGCATCTCAGAACTGGGCCTCTTACTCACCTCCCCACCTCCTGCCTTGCCTTCTCCAACCCATTCTTTCCCTGTAACCAGAAGCATCCTTCTGAAATAAGAATACGAATAGCTTTTTCTCTTGCTGGAACTTGTCATTGGCCCCCATGGATTCTGGGATGAGGCCTAAGCTCCTGGCTGTGGCTCACAAGGGCCTGTGTGATCCAGCCACTAGCTTCACCTCTGACCTCGTTTAGCACTGCCCTCTCCCTACCCTCTGTGTGCCAGCCAGTCTAAGTGACTTCCTGTTCCTTGGACTTACTGCCTTCTCATTGGAACTTTGCCTGTAGTTTTCTTTCCCCTCTGCTCCTGGTCATGGCAGACTGCTTTGCTGGTCCAATTCTTCATTCCTTCCACTGTCCACGTGCCAGCAATGGGCTCCTCCTGGGCAGAGTGGTCGACTTTGGTCTTGACCAGATGACTGCTGTGGCCAATGGCGTGTGGATCTGTACGATGTTCCTTCTGGGAGTCGTGGGTGGGAGGAGTCCGTCTCAGGTCAAGGGCCACGTCTGGTATAGGTCAGGATCTCAGGAAGTTCTATAGAGCATTCATTTTATAGTTGAGTAAAACGAGATGAGGTCCATTTCATTTCTATTAAAGTCATCTTACAGAAACTGTTTTTAAAAAAATGTTTCCCATATTTTGTCCACATGCCACTAATGTGTATAAGCCAACTGAGTGAAACATTAAGAAGTTTGTATTCAGTGCTGACCGGAAATAAGTACAGACCAGGAGTCACAGCCTGTTCAAATACCAACTGAGGGCCACATCCACCGTCATTAGTTTTAGGAAAAAGTGTTTCCAGGTTCTCACGGGAATGTATAATGGAAATACAATGGAATTTTACTTCCAAAGACAGGCATTCAGGTTTTGGCACGCCAGTTACAAATGCTGTCATCCTGGCCAGCCCTGTGTATTCTCAGAGCCTGTTTCCACATCGGTAGAAGAGAAAAAATACCACCAAGGAGAATCGCTCTGAGAATTAAATGAACGAATACACAGTGAATACAAATGATTGGTAAACCTTAAGGTGCAATATATATGCTATTTTCTTTCAAATGAGGATGTACCTCTGCTAACCAGCCTGTTTTTGTTCACAGACCAACAGGAATTGTACCACACTTGTCTAGAAGGAGCTTATCATGAGATAGATATATTTCAAGAGCAAGATATGTCCTTACTTTCTCTTAAAATTTTATACTTGTGAATAAGTCAGAACCCACAGAGAAGAACCAATCAATATTACAGTAAGATACTGAACAGCCAGCTGGAGGTCATCAGTACTTTATGATATTTGAGAAGTGCTTTCCACAACTTGGAAACGATGATGCTTCTGATTGAATGCATACACCTTCTGGCTCTATGTTTTCTGTGCTATTTTCTATTTGCAAAATTTCTTTTTTCAATATGTGGTAGAGAATGTGGAGTTCCTGAGAAAAGAGAAAAATACCCATGTCTCCATTTGGAGTTTGGCTACACAGTAGGTCCCCCTCATATGAACAAGTTCCCTTCCAAGAGTGAGTTCACTGAGTCCAATTTGTCTGTAAGTCCGACAAAGTTAGCCTAGGTACCCAACTAACACAATCAGCTATATTGTACTGTACTCTAATAAGTTTATAACACTTTTCACACAAATAATACATAAAAAGCAAACACAAAAAATAAAACTTTTTTAATCTTACAGTACAGTACCTTGAAAAGTACAGTAGTGCAGTACAACAGCTGGCATACAGGGGCTGGCATCGAGTGAACAGGCAAGAAGACTCACTGACTGGAGGAGCGAGAGGAGGTAGGAGATGGTAGAGCTGAAGGATCGTCAGCAACAGGAGACGAGGGCAAGCTGCAATTTCACTCATGCCTGATGCTGATGGCACAGGTTCTGGTTCCTGGCTGGATGCAATTCTATCTACCATCTTGAAAAAACGATACAGTGATATCTGGGTTGTAGCTCTTTTTTTCTCATCATAGGCGACACAGGAGCGCTGGACTGCATTCTGAAGAGCTGCGGCAACCTTCGTGTACCGTTCTACATTCGGGTCCTGTGCCTCAAAAGTTAACCGTGCCGACTTCTTAGTAGTACCAGCTACACCACCGCTGCTTTTATGCTTGCCTCTGGACATCCTGAGCTTGAAATAAAGATACTGTACCACTGTACTCTATACTGTACTGTAAAGTACACAAAAACACAACCACTCGTAGAGGATGCATGCACGCGATAATGTACGCCACACACGTGAACTAACGTGATCGGACATGCGAACGAACGTTTGCATCTTTGAAACTTCCCACCCAGAAGGTTCATATGTAGGGGACTTACTGTATTCACACGTCTGATTGATGGGTGGGAGGCCCCAAACGAGCCAGCTCTTATGAGGGGATGACAAGGTCTTAAAAGAAAAACCACCAATAGGACGGAGCCTGGCAAGTTCAAGCCAGACTTAATTATGGGATGTGGTATTAAAGCAGTTTGTCTGTTCCAAGAATTTCATCATAGCCAATGTGTGGATCTGACCCAAACCCATGACTCAGGTTGCATGTGTGGGTTCTGTGAATAAAGGTATTATATGTGTGAACTGAAAAATCCAGTTCATTCAACTCTGCAAAACTATGGGGCCCAAGTGACCCAGCTGTGGGACCCCAGAGTATAACACAGCCCCTTTCCTGCTGCTGAGCCGGCATGAGGCCAGGAGTCCTGAGTGGTTGGAGGCCACACATATCTTCAGGTGTCCACACTGCAGAAGGGAGCATTTTAGAGACCATAAGGCTGAATTTGTGAATATATTTGAAGCACAGAGAGTGTCAGTGTTAGTGAGTTCATGGAAACTTAAAGCTCATGAACATTGTCACTGTTGACGTGATCTCAGGGGTACCCGGGGTGCTGGTGAGGCTTATGCATATTTGGATTGTATTAGAAGGATGTTAGGTTGCGTATTGTCCAAAACAAAAAGCACCTGAAGAGTTAAACATCCTGTCTTGACGGAGCGAACAGCATCATCTCACTTCCAAGTTTGCCTTTCTAATCAGCATGTCAGCGTGTGTGGATGCCCAGAGGCATGGTGATGGGTTGCCACCACCTTCAGGGCCTTGGGGCAATCTGCTGACCGAGCCTTGGACCGTCATGGGGAGGTCTTGCAGGGAAGCTTTCCTGCTACCATGGCCCAAGAGGTGGGCAGTCAAGTTGCACAGGCCTGCGTGACAAGAATTAGAAGCATCACGAGAGAAGGGCTGGGGGTCCAGGAAGCAGGGGCTGAGGCAGTGGCTGGAGGGGAGGCCAATCCAAGCCTTCTGAGGGAGCCCAAGGCAGAAAAGAGAGTCAGGCCCACGACCTGGGAAAGCCAAGGGACCTGGTTCTGCCATGTCTGATGGAGGTTCCACCTTGGGACTTTTTAGGACTTTCCATGAGGTCATCAATTCCTTTTTATTCCCTTTGAAACTTGTTTGTACTTGATTTCTGTCCCTTGTACCTGAAAGAATACTGACATGATCTGAGTGCAGATCCTCCCGGGGATACGTGGATATCAACAAAATGCATTTCAGAAAGGGGGTGGGGTCAGGGCTGCCTTACTCTTGTGCTCCACAAGTGGCCCCAGGTGGGGTCTACCAGGCAGATGTACGTGGATCCCACCTCTTGTATCGAGACATGAGAGGTGGAGAGCTTGGTGGATCCCGCACCATGTGAGGTGCACTTGGAGCTTGGCATCCAGGGCATAAGGGTTTAGGCTCTTAAGTTTGAGACCACACCACCTGGTCATCTGTGTTGTAGCTGTCCCGATGGGCAAGAGCAGAGGCAGAATGGGTGGGTCTGTTCTGCCACTGGAGACACACTTTGCAGATTAAGAGAAAGCAGCACATCTGTATGTCTTCTTTGGAGAAATGTACATGAAAAGATGCTCAATATCATTAATTATTAGAGAAACACAAGTCAAAATTACAGTGAGGTATTACTTCACAGCAGTCAGAATGGCCATCACCAAAAAATCTACAAGCAAATAAATGCTGTAGAGGGTGTGGAGAAAAGGGAACCCTCTTGCACTGTTGGTGGGAATGTAAATTGATACAGCCACCATGGAGAACAGTATGGAATTTCCTTAAAAAACTAAAAATAGAACTATGTATGACCCAGCAATCCCACTACTGAGCATATACCCTGAGAAAACATGTACCACAATGTTCATTGCAGCACTATTTCAATGTTCATTGCAGCACTATTTACAATAACCAGGATATGGAAGCAACCTAAGTGTCCATCAACAGAGGAATGGATAAAGAAGATGTGGTACATATATACAATGGAATACTACTCAGCCATAAAAAGGAACGATATTGGGGCATTTGTAGAGAAGTGGGTGGTCCTAGAGACTGTCATACAGAGTGAAGTAAGTCAGAAAGAGAAAAACAAATATCGTATATTAACGCATATATGGGGAAATTAGAAAAATGTTTAGATGACCTTATTTGCCAAGCAGAAATGGAGACACAAATGTAGCGAACAAATGTATGGATACTAAGGGGGAAAGGGGTGGGGTGGGAGGAATTGGGAGATTGGGATTGACACACATACACTATTGATACTATGTATAAAATAGACAACTGATGGGAACATACTATATAGCACAGGGAACTCTACTTAATGTACTGTAGTGTCCCAAATGGAGGGGACATATGCATATGTATGGCTGATTCATTTTGCTGTGCAGTAGAAGCTAACACAACACTGTAAAGCAACTATACTCTAATTAAAAAAAAAAAAAAGCTGCACATTCTCCACACCTCTTGCTCGCAAATCTGCATTCCCAGGAGTCTCGGTGGGAATTCAGGTCAGGGCTGAGGCTGGAATCATCGTTTCTGGGGATGGCTTGTGTCCATTTCATGTCTGATCCCCAGAACTTGATCTGAATTTCATTTATCATCATGCATTGCACACCTATTGCACGCCAGCAGTAAGTTATTGGAGATACCCTGAAGTCACCTATAGTCTAGGGGTCAAATAGGGCGATGGGTATAGTTAGAATAATGTGATGCTAAGGATGGAACAGAGGAACATTGAATCAATAACTGCTGACTTATCAGAAAGAACACAGACCGGGAGACAGTGACATATCTTCAAAGTGTCAAAAGGAAAAAAAGAAACAAACTATCAATTTCATATCAAGCAAAACCATCTTGCAAGATGCAGGCAAAATAAGGATGTTTTAAGATAAAAGAATCAACCACAACCTGTCGTATACAAAAAAGGATTCTTCAGGCTGAAAGGTACTAATACCAGATGGAAGGTCTCATCTGCAGGAAGAAAAGAATGTGGGTAAGATAAATATGTGGGTAAAACTATTTAATAGAACAGTCTACTTTTTCATCATTTATTCAAAATACATATTATTGTCTAAAGTGGGGGCTGGGAAAATACAGCCTGTGGGCCAAATTCAGCCCACTGCTTTTCTTTTTTGTAAATAAAGTTTTATTGGAACACAGCTGTGCCCATTCCTTTCCCTATTGTCTGAGGCTGCTTCTGTGATACAACAGCAAGAGCTGCGTAGTGTGGCATAAATTGTACGGTCTAGAGCCTAAAATATTTGGCTCTTTGCAGAAAAAGTTTGCCAACTCCTAGTTTAAAGCACAAATTGTTTTATAAACTAGAGACTGTCATACAGTTTATGTTTATAAACTAGTTTATAACACTGAGGGTTATAACGCGTAGACGTAAGACATATGACCGCCACCTGGACTTCATGGTGGCAAGGCTCTTACCATCTAAGCAGAGGGGACAGTGTTAACTCTGACTGACAGTGATGAGTTAAGGATGTGTATTTTCATCTCTAGAACAACTGCTAAATAATAATGCCAAGAGGCATAGCTACATAGCAAACAGGCACACTAAAAATGGAATCCTAATATTAAAGAACCTCAAATCCATTGTGTTCAACCACAGGTCACATGTCAATCAATGTTCCTTATTAAATGGAACCACCTGTGCATGCTCCCTGCCCCCAAGATAATTAGCCATAAAAGGAGGAGCATAACTGGTTATTAATACAAAACGGTTTCTTAAAATACATTTTTTAAAATTGAAGTATAGTTGATTTACAATGTTGTGTTAATTTCTGCTGGACAGCAAAGTGATTCAGTTATATGTATATATATAGTATTTTTTTATATTCTTTTCCATTATGGTTTATCATAGGATACTGAATATAGTTCTCTGTGTTATACAGTAATTACAAAATGTTTTAATAGAAAATTGATACATTGGGAGAACTGATCTCTTGATGCCCAAGAGACTTTGTTTTTCCCTCCGTGACACTTGGCAAATCTGATAAAGACATCGAGTACCTGCTGGGGTAATTTACTGTCTTCATGTTTATTTTGGGTTCAGGCCCCAGATGACCCATAAAAAGTTGTGGCTCTCCTGGGAGAATGGAATAATAAAGTACAGACTTTCTTGAAGGATTTTTCTTATTTTTCAAATATGCTTTAGTTATTTGTTATCACCTAAAGCCATGAAACATTTTTTAAAAGATGTGCTCTAATTTTCATCAAGTTGGAGGACCTTCCTTTCTCTTTTTGTAAGGATATGATAGGGCAAGTGCTGTTTATAATTTTAGTTTTTACTTTTTAGTCAATAAAAAATAGTTTGAATATCTTATGCATTCAAAAGTAAATGAAATATTATATAGTATAAGACCTTACAATTCTTAATTCCCCCTACCATTCTTTGTGCTGTTGTTTTGTGCATTTCATTTTGCATGTGCTGTAAAAATGCATTTCTATTTTTGCTTTAGACAGTTATTTTTTTAGAGCAATTAAAGATTTTTTAGTTAAAAATAAATATTGTTTTCATTTGTTCCAAAAAAAAAAGTAAATGAAATAACTTCAGATTCCTATTTAATAGTTATCTTACTAGATTCTCATAAGTCATTAGAACATGTTGAGGAAGATTGTTCTGTAACAGAAACCTGTACACTACTTTGAGTTTTCTCATATTATTAAGAGTTATGAAAGGGAATCATGAATGTTTACCAAGCTGTTCCTCTGCTCAGATCAGATGATGCTCAAATGACAACTCTGATGTGATTATTTCCTTGGACGTATTGCCCTTCTGTTCCAAAAGGTCAAGATTCAATTTCTCCTCTCCCAAAATGGGTTTTTAATAAAAGCTAGTACAATGAAATACCCAATGACTGTTTTCAAGTCAGCCAGCTGTCAGAGTTCCTCTCGAAGCCACAGGGGATCCATGGGCAGCTTATGAAGAAGCACTGGGGAGACCCCAGCCCCTGTGGTGACGTTCAGCCCTGCAACATCACAAGATACACAACTCAGGTCTTACTGCCCCCCATAAGAGCTTATGTGATGTTCCTCAGAATGAATTCTAAACTAGTTTATCCACAAAATTACATGTTTTATAAATAAACTTCCTGCGTCATCAGAAATGATGTCATTTCCCAAAACATGACGTTATGTTGTATAATTTTCCATTCTGTTTCTTGACAAACATTCTGCAGCACTGAGATGATTAATTTAGTTAAGTGGATATAGAATTCAAGAGTGAGTGAGTATTCAGTACGAGGACTTTATTGAATGACTGACACTGGTGTTGGAGGTTAAATATTGGGCTTTTCATTTATAATTCGGCCATTTGGTAGCTGGGAGTCTGAGCTTCAGACAAAGCTGAAACGGACGCCTGGGGGAAATATCTCTCTGCAGGGATTTGCTCACAAACCTTGGCCTGCAGTAGCCCTGAACTCCCCACCCTGCCACGTGTGGATGCAGACAGTCTCAATGGAAGGAATCCAATGCCTACAACACAAGGAAAATGCAAGTCTCTCTGGGAAACACAGGGTAGTTTTGTTGCTGCCATATGGCATTCAGACTACAGATTCGAAGAAGTTCCATTGTGCTTCTTTAAGACCAAAGCAGACGTGGTTAGTGTTAACCAGTGCGCGAGCAGCTGTTCTTTAAAATAACTTCCAGGGGTTTCCCAAAACTTCCAATAATATTGCCTGTTAAGGTGAACTAAACTGCTTCAGACTCTGTCATAAGTTTCTAAGCCTTAATAATGTAATATAACTATTAGCAGATAAACTAGGTACTGGGTAAGAGCTATCCAATTTAATCTTTATATCCCTATAATGGAGACGGTAGTATTATCCCTGTTTTAAACTGAGGCATGGGGCAATTAAGGAACTGTCCAAGATCACAGAGACTGCAACAGCAATGAGATTTCCACCCAGGAAGCCTGATTCCAGAACCCACCTTCTTACCCATTATCCAGTTAGCAGGAATTATGAAGCTCTCCATAGGTTTACATCCAAATATTGTAAATATTCACTTACAGTGGGTGATTGGTTATAAGGCAACTATTAGTGAACCTCAGCTGACATTGGGGCAAAAAAGAACTGTTGTTTGTCATCAACTTCTCCACCTCCACTGTGACCACCGCAGTCTTAATTGCAGTTTGGTGAATGATAATCTAACTGCAATGGCAATTCCTCAGAGAGTCTCTGGGATCCACAGTTACACCTGCTTCCCAACATCAGAAATCTTTCTGTGGTTTACAGAAATTCTCATAATATTTATTGAGTGCCTGTGAAGAATTAGGCATTGCGCTAGAACTATAGGAGATTAAAAAAAAGAATAAGGACAATCCTTGTCCTTCAGACACTTTTAGGCTCTCGCAGGGAGAGAGCGAAGCTGACTCCAGCGATCACTGAAGTCCAAGCAAAGTGCAAGCAGAGTAAAAAGGAACAAGATTGGAACTTTCTGTGGCAATCTGGGGAGGCTACATGGAGGAGGTGAGATTTACACAGGGCTTTGAACAATGGAACAAGTGGGACTTTGAAAAACACACAAAGGCCAGACAGTGTTGGTGAAATAAGAAAAACACTGGATCAGGAGTGAAAATATAAAGTTTTTAAAAATCTAGGCTTATTTACAGCTCTGCCAATTAACCATCTGAGAATCTTTTGCTAAATCATTCAATTTCTTTGTGCTTTAACTTCCCCAGTTGACAAATGGAAAACTGCATTTTGGGGTTCTAGTAAGAATGAAGTGAGATAGTATATTGAGAATAATTGTTAATGAAGAGGCCGTCAAATACTGAATCTTCCTATTTTTTGTTCAGTTGTTAGAAATGGTGCTTAAGGAAAAACACAGCATGAGCAAAGACACACAACAAGCACTTTATAAATCTCTCTCTAGTAAATGCCTGAGGATGTCTATTTATTGGATGTCTATCATTGGCTGGGCACTTTGCACCTATTGCTTCATTTCAACAAAAATGTCAATCCATTGCATTAGATGTGCTGCAAGCTCTTTCCCTACCTCCGGAGGGTGTCAGCACCATGTTTTCTCTCTTTATATCCCAGAGCCTGTAAGAATGCCTGGCACATAGTAAGTGCACAGCACACACTCACTGAATGAAACCTTGGCATTATCTGGCACATGGTAGGGGCTTTATGAAACGTCAATTTTCCAAACAAATTGGAATAGGTGGGAAAATGGATGGATGGCTAGACACGACCTCCATCATGGACGGTGGGCTCGGAACAGAGACAGCATGTAGAGATATTGTATTTGTTGATGCGGTAGACTCCTCTTCTTTGTCTCATTTGGAGTTTTCTGCGTGTGTATGTGCCCTGGTCTCTTCCATGCTGTTCTTGGGCACCAGAGCACCAGGCTCACTGCAGCTGCGACCCTCAGCTGTGCATTGACGTTTCCTCTCGGAAGACTGCAAGTCTCTCTTTGGGAAGCTTTCCCAGTCACTCTCTCCCTCAGTCGGTGCACCTGTGAGCCACCCTTTTGCACACCCTTGTCAGACATCATGGCTGGTTTTCCTTCCAAAGCTGCAGTTGCAGTGGTGTGGAGATGTGGGAATGTAAGCCCGGATGAGATTTCTTCTCAGCCCTAATGGCGTTGCTTCATCCTAGGGATGGAAAAGAGCTAAGAGGAAATATGTCCATTCCAGAGGGTGGCACGGTGGATGACCCCCGTGAGGCCAAGGCCAGATGCATTGTCCAACCAACAACATTTCTAGCCTCCTGGCTTCCGAAAAGCTTGAGAGAGGCAGCTATAAACATCAGACTGACAGTAACAGACTAGACCAACCCACTGAGGCTATGCTTCTAGCTTTCCCATGCCCTTCCTGAGGGAAAAGCAAGAAGAGAAATCAATAATAAATATAAACGACAGGGGGAACAAATGACAAGCCAACCTCCTAGATCCTTCTAGTTAACTTCTGTGTTGCAAGGCAAACAAAGAGAAGAGACTTCTAATACCACAAACTGACATAAATCTGACAAATAAGGTTGAAGCTAACCTAAAGCAGCTGAGCCTTACAGGTTTACGGGGGATTAATAGGGCATTGGTATTTACTTGTCTTTTTTCCCAGGATGAAATAACACATCGTCTACCATTAAACCAATGCAATGAAATCAGTCACCATGGCTTTCTGGTATTTATCAGTGTGTCATATTCACCACTATTGAAGAAGACACAAATGCGTGATGAAAATTACCAAGTGAATGCCACTTAATGGGACTTCATGCCATGGTTTCAATGTAAACAAGCTTAGAAATTTATTGCACGAGGACAAAAATCCTGTTTTGTTCTTGCTGGGGTAAGTCATTAAACTCTCTTAGTGCTTTTCCTTTAAAATACGCATTTTGGGAGGATTCTTTCTTGGAAATGAAAGTAGTGTATTCACAAAATCTTTCCAAATATGTCAGAGTATCGACATGCAAGGGATAAAAAATGTGCCCCTCTTTGTAACCAGCTATTATAGCCATCAATGCAATCGCCCTGAGCTGTGGTTGCTGGCACAACAACCACAGTGTGTGTGTCAGCATAACTACGAGGGTAAGTGGCCTCTTGGCTGAAAAATTAGTGTGTATGATTTCCAAAACAGGTAATATTTATAATTAATCTGCATATTTGGCTCAGGTCAAGATGTTGACAGGGCGGTAATATTGTTGCATTTACGGTGAATTCAAATTTGTGAGCGATGTTTCTACAGTACCTAAGCTCTGGCCTCCAGTCTGCCCATGAAATGGGCTGTGCCCATATCTCTCTCTTCTCCCTGCAGAGGTGGCTGCTTTTAAATGCCAGCTTGTGTTGCCACACCCTGCATCCTCAGGCTCGGTGGGTTGGCCTTTCTGCTAATGAGTCGAATGTCCCAGGTTCCCTCTCCCATGGACTCAGGTGCTGCACAGAGTAAAAGTCTTTGTCACCAGCACAGTCGACATCCCTGCCCTGCCTGGGGAAGTGTGTCCTTGCCCACGGCAACAGGGGAGCCTGACTGGGTGGATTATTATAAACTCAACACGGCTCCTGGAGGACCAATATAATTGGCTGTTTTTGGGGGTCGGGAATGTTTTTTGCGGTCTTAACAAGGGCACGTACAGAAAGCATTTGTTCCTTTTACGAATTGACGAGGACATTTGTTTCTTCTTTACTTGAGTAAATAGAAAGAACATTGGAAGCCCAGAGACAGCTCTGTCACTCTCATGGCTGTAGCCATCCCACTGCTGTGGCTACCATCTGGCATTTCTCCACAGGGGAACAATGCAGGAGGTGACTTTCTGTCCATCTTGCAACTCAGACTCCACCTGTGTTACGCAGAAGGTCTTGCTCTGATGCTCTCTGCAGGCGTGAGGAGTGGGAAGTGGGGTCACAATGGGTAAACCATGAATAACAGAAATGAAAAATCATTCAGTTGTTTTCTGGCAATGCAAGGGGCCGTGTGAAACCACACTAATGACCTTAATCCTGGTTAGAAAACACTAGAAGGATTAAGGGAAGATGAACTTCAAATCCTCCAGGCAAGTTCTTCCTGCCCTTCAGCAAATGGGGCTGTGAGTATTAGGGGCACCGTGAATATGCCGATGAAATGTGTTGCTGTGAAGACTTGTACCTGGAAGGTTGTTTGGGATTCTAATGGCTTAAAAAGTGGAATGAAATTGTTCTCAAGGGCTGTCTTTATCAAACTTCTATCACAAGTATATCAAACTATATTTAATGCTCTGTTGACTGTATTTATGCCATTATGTGTGTACGTTTTGATTTAACATTCAATCAGCCACCACTGATGGCTGAGACTCTACTAATCCAATGCTTCTCCACGTGGTGAGGGACTGGTACTTGAGGATGTCGGGTCTACCACAGATCCATGTGTGGCCCTACTGTGCACAACCCATGGCCACCTGGCACCACCTCCTTGGATGGCAGCAAACTAGTCTGTGTTCATTTCAATGAGTCTACTCATAACGTACTAGATATCGCAACAATGTCAAAGTGCAATAGAAATTTCTAAGTGCGTCTGACTTACAATTGCTTACTTTGCCGCAAACCAGTAGCAGGCAGTTAACATCCTGGCACTGGTCCCAGCCTGCACTTTGAGAGGTGTTGTTCAAACTCCCACCTGCTTGACATCCTGGAAACGCTGGGGAAAAGTCTTAGGGGAATCCTAAAATGAGACTGGGCCAGGATGCCGTATTCAGAGTGGAGTTTTCTGAAGATTATTTATTTGGAATTCAGTAAAGAGTCATGAGTGAGTTTGAGAGAAGCAGGGAATCTCCAACCTGTGGTAAACCAGGCGAGAGTTTATGTAGAGCTAAAGAACAGAGTCCGTCGTGAAAGGTGGTGAAAAGGGTCTGTGATCTTCTGTGCACCAGCTGTTCAGGGTGTTTTGTATGGAGGCAGGAGAGCACAGGACTGTTGGGGTTAGAAACCCAATGATTTCCGGAGGTTTCTCAGGAATCACAGATGGGAATAGGGTAAAAGGGTAAGAGACTGGGTGAACTGGAGAACAATGTCCACTTAAAGGAGATAATGCCCACTCGATTCTAGATATATCTGCTTTTTTAAAAAAGAGAAATTCTAACTTTTTACATGATACCTCCTAATTGCTCGACTATTACTAGCTATCAGCAAATTTAAATCGTTTAAAAATCCTGTGTCACAAAAACAAAAAACAACAAAAAAACCCCACCAAGAAACACCAACCAACCACCACCAACAAAACACATGAACAGGCAGCTACTATGTGACCCTTGAAAATTCTCTTGAGGTTTCTACTCATGAAACATATTCTAGCAAGTTCCATGGAATGTTGGAAGGCCAAGTTACCTGAAGGTAATTCAAAGCAGAATTTTGTATTAACAGGAATAGGGAAATGTACAATGATGTGAATACTGAAATTTCCAGGTACTAAGATACATTAGACTTCAAATAAGTGTCGAGGTTACATTTGAGGGTGGTAGCTTCAGTCTGGGTCCCCCAAAATTATTCTCCTTTCCCTGATCCTTGGAGGAACATTTTGAGAAGCAGAATGTTAGGTTAGTAGTTTTTGTGAAAACATCCTCAAAACACAGAGTCTTCCAGTGAAAAGCAGGTTTCTTTTTTTTAAGTTAAAACACAGGGCTTTAAATATATTATCTAAAATATTTCACATTAGAATCAAAGTGAGAAGAGACAATTTTGAGGAAACCCCTCCCCCACAGAAATAAATAGCTGTTTAATTCTGTTATTTCAGAACATTTTGATAGAACCATGTCCAGAATATCCATTCCCATGAGGTGCACTATTCTGACAGACTGTGGTACCCAGCTTTCTGGGGAAACTTGACTACGCTGAAAATTGGTAAAGAAACTCTTGACAGATGGGCTTACATTTCTCTCTAAGACCTTAACTGGAGGCTGGCATGGCTCCTGCCTCTGTGGTTGCCAGATGGCTGACTGAGAGATGACACACCTGTGACAGGTGAGTCCATGGAAGCTGTCAACACATGCTTCTATATCCTTTCTAGCACACCCCTCACAGGTAGGCCACCAGCCCATCCTGGCCTTACGAGTGCAATGAGAAGATTTTGTTGCCTCTGAAACAGAAATGAAAGTATGTATGGGAGGCGCCAGGGACAGCGTGAGGGGTGTGAACTAAGGCCCTGAGTGGCAGCAGCTGGTAGGAGAAAATGTCTCTGTGTGAAGACTGGGTCCCAGGCCAGTGGGACCTTTGCTGGGCACTAAACCCCAAAGGCTGCAGAAGGGCAAAGAAAGTCTGAAAAGATCAGGATGTGCCCTTGGTCTGTCTTACTTTGGGATCCCCCAGAAGAAACCTGGAGACAAGAATCTGAGTACAAGTGGTTTATCTGGGCTATGAAAGAAATAACAGCAGGGAAGGAACCCGGGATAGAAAAGGAAGCCCCTCAAAGGTGCACCATGAAACCAGTTAGACTGTGAGCAGCTGCAGCTCAAACCCTTAGGGAAACTCTGTACCTAAGGCTTATCCCACCTGAAGGGAGGGAGCTGGGGTATCTCTCCACCCAAGGGCAGGAAAGCCTTAGCAAAGGAACGTAGGTCCTGGCAGAAGGGCAGATGTCTGGGGGGTGCTTTGGAGGAAAAGGGCAAGGGGACCGGGGAGGCCCCCAGTAGCATCAGCTTCCAGACCTTCAGAGTTCCTAAAGCCACCAGTGCCCTGCCCTTGAGGCATAAGGAATGCACAGGGCAGCGCTAACTATGCATGGACAGGCATTCAGAGCTCCTACATTTTCTAGTTGCAAATTTCTGGATACGTCCATCAAAACTAAACTTTCTTCTACCACCACCTCCTCCTCTTTCATTTTTAAAAATCAATCAGGTGCCCCCGATTTTCTGGTGCCTTGGGTCCATTCTTAGGCTGCCTCTTGTGTAGTTGACGACTGTTTAAAGAGCACAGGAGAAGTAGGCATAAAATGACACCGAGGTGTCCACTGAACATCGAAAGTCAAAGCCATTTCCCAGCTGAGCGCTGGCATGATGGAAGTGATGAGGGAAGGGCTGTGCTGATGACACAGCCCGGTGAGGGCTCCCAGCTGCCTCCTTCTTTAACTCCCTCTATTGTCACAGCACCTGCCTGTCTTTCTCCTGGAAAGCAACCTTCCCCACCCCTTCACCCCCACCCCCCATCCCTGATCATAGTTGCCTGGAGCAAAGGCAGATGATAGCATTTTTTGAGATCTGACCGGTGCCCGGCACTGCTCTGAGCATTTTGTGTGCAGCTAGCTCATTTTCATCCACTCACAGCTTTCCGAGGTCTGCCCTCTTATTACTTTTATTTTGCAGATGAGGAAACTTGGGCAGCAGAAGTTAGGTGACTTGCCCATGTTACACACAGCTAACACCAGAGCTGATCTGAACTCATGCTTCCTGTCTCCAGAGACTGCTCTGAGGCCACCAGCTGCTGGCAGCCTCTCTGAATCACTCGCTGGTGAGGGGAAAAAGTGCCAATATGATTTTATTGGTGACAAGTCACAAAGGTCTCCTGGCCACAGGAATGTCACTGCAATCTCCCCATTTAACATCAGAGGGAACGTTGCATTTGCAAAGTCCTCAGCAGGACTTGCCCAGAAATCTGCCCAGAAAACAGGGAGCAGATTCCTGGATCTGGAACAGAAACAGGAAGAGCCACCGTCGTTTGGAAAGTGAGTGGCTTAGGGAATCGACCGAGCTGCGTGCAACAGAACTCCTGTTGATTTGTTGATTTGGCATCCAGGGATGGATGGCTGGGAGGGCCAGGCAGACCCCTGATCGTGATCCTTTTCTCTTTCTCTTGAAGAGTGGTCCAGCCATAGGAATCTGTGTGCCTCATAGTTTGGAGGACCTTGGGCAGCTTTTAAGTGAAAGGGTTGCACAAACCCAGACGGGAAGGGATTCCGAGGCTGGAGCAGTAGAGCAGCCGCCTTCTCTCCTGTGTTTTTCAGTGAAGGTATAGGCACGTCTTTGCCATCAAAATGCCAGCAATGAACTTTAAGGAAAGGAAACATGATTGAGGGATGTCATTTGCCCCAAAGTTCCCACAGGAGATGACAGCTTTCCCTCACAGGGAGCGATTTCCAAACAAGGTCAGGAATATCCTCTCACTTGTGAAATTTGCCCCTCACAAACCTCCTAGACTTTGGACTTTGGAATCCTCGTTCTTTTTCTTTCCCCAATTGTCTCTTTTCTTCTCCAGCTTCATTTCCAAGTGATGTTCTGGCTGGTGAACTTGGAGGGTTCTTTTTATTGCTTCCCTTCTGACTGACCTCAGGTGAAATGTTTGTCCTGGGACACACGATACTTAAGAGTTGATTTGAAATACCCCGAAAACGAGATTTTCTCAGCTTTTGTGTGAGGAAAGAACTTCTACGTGGGTTGGTGACCGTTTCAGAGCTAACCCCAGACAGACTTACACTTAGTGACTCAGAGAACGACGACGCCTCCTGGACACTGGATCACAAATGTTCACAACCACCCCGAGCATGCAGGATTTTGATGCATTTCTTTTCCGTTGAACAACACAATGTGCCCTAAGAATGGCTGCTTCCGTGCACGGAGTCAAATCCTGAATAAAGGGAAATACAGCCCGACATCATGTTCCAGACCCTGTAAACTTCCCTGATGCTCCCGCCGCCCCTGGGGTCTACCTGTGTCATCTGTCTGCATGCTCACAAGATGCTGTTTCATTTTCAGTCTCAGATAATTCTCCATCTCAAGTCAACACTATACAGAGGGGGCACAATCAGAGCAGTTTGTTCTAAACTCGTTATCATTAACATGCAAGGCAGCTGCAGGGAATTATACAACTGCAAAGCATTTCAGAAAAATGTTCTGATGTGATATCCGGACTGTTTGATCCGGAAACAAAGGGAAATCATGATCTCGTTGGCTACAGCCTCACTAAAAAAGATTTTTGCTTTTCTTAATCATCATTTGTCATCCAAGTTATTTTTATTCCAGTGACACTGGTGCTCGCCAACGATTTTGAGTTGATAATAAGAACCATGTTCGTGGGTTGGAAGTGCACGGCCAGGATTAGTAAGGATTGCATAACCACATCCCTTCACGTTTGGAATGACCTCTGAAAATAAGAGTGTGCCAAAAGCCGGGATGGAATCATGAAGGAAAAAAGGAATCTTCTCATCTATAGAATGGGGTGAATAAGGAATAAAATATGATGGCATGAAATGAATCGGGGCTGTATAATCACAGAAAACAAAAGTTACATGGTGTTTGATGTAAAACAATTACCAGGAACTCTGTGGTACAGCCCAGAGTATTTGGCGATTAAGTCAAATGACCTTTCTGAAGGAATGTGAGTTTTGTGGGGTTCAGAACTCAGTCCAGCTTTAGGGGTTTGAGGTTTGAACCAGCTTTCAACCTTGCACTTTGCCGGTTTTGGATCTGTGTGTTTCAAACATTCTTGATGAAAGGACGGTGGGTTTCTGGGAAAAGGAGCAGTGGAAGATCAGATAAGTAGGCCTGGACCACCAGGACATCCAACTTCTGGAGGGCCCATCTCTCTCTCACCTTCTCCACTTTCTCTCCACTTGCCAAATGTGCACCAGATGTGCAAAGCCAGCGTGCGAGGTCTGTTTTGATTTGGGGTTTTTGCTCATCTTGTGTCTACTTTCTGACTGCGAGGTACCCAGAGTCATGGGTCGGGGGGTCGGGGGGGGGTCAGGTTAACTGCCTCTGTCTTTGAGAGCTGCTGATGCAAGATTTAGGAGCTCTGAAAATCCACTCCTCGGAACTCCTGAAATTCCCATCATTAATAACTCCTCCGGGTTAAAGACTTTGAAAGAATAAAGACATCCCAGGTGAACGTGGTGGCGGAAGGTTACCTGTCTCACCGTTGCGTGGCAAACCCTACATCCAGAAACTCTGAGGCTCTGGGGTTCTGGAAGTCTAAGGGTCCGGGTTCTTGGGGTCTGAAAGTCTGAGGGTCTGGGGCTCTGGGGATCTGGGAGTCTTGGGGGTCTGGTATCTGGGGGTTCTGGGAGTCTGAGGGTCTGGGGGGGTCTGGGGATATGAGGATCTGAGGGTTCTGGGGGTCTCAGGTTCTGCGGTTCTGAGGTCTGGGGGTCTGGAGGTCTGAAGCTTTGGGGGTCTGGAAGTCTGAGGCGGTCTGGGAGTCTGGGGGAATTGGATGAAGGTGAGCTTGTTATGACCACAGAGGTAGAAGGGAAGGTCCTGGAACCTGGAAGGGGTGGTGGTGGAGGGGCTGCCATGGGAGGGACACCTCCGGGGGGAGACCAGGCAGCGGGGGGCTGTGCAAGGGCAGCAAAAACCTGGAATCAGAGACCATTTGGGGAGCCAGACAGGTAGGATGTTTCTAAAACTCATGCTCTTTAACTTATCTTTCTACACCATCTTTAGTTATATTTTTAAACAGGCTTACTGGTTGGTCTTTCATCTAGGTGCCCATGTGTTTGTGGATCCCTCTAGATATTTGCTTTGCTATTTCTTAGATTTCTAATGTAAAGAATGAAAGTTGGCGAATATAGGAACTGCATCTCATTTACTTGGATGTTCACCAGCGACGCCCCTAACACGTGTTCACCAGCCCCGCCCCTAACACAGAGACCCACCTGCCGTGGGAGCAATATTTAAAAGTTATAAACCAAACTGGAAAGCGGTTCAACAAAGCTTTCTATTCTTCCACATTGACAAATACATCTTCACAGTGACAAAATAGAAAAATACGTGTCAACTACAGTTTTTAAGTGACAGGAAGTCAGCAAGCTATCAAAGATGATTGAATTTCATTGTTATTGTGCACATGCCAGATACTTAGATGTGTAATAAAACAAAGACATGCACGATTCATAGATGATAAGTTATCCATTCTTAAAATTTTCTTCCCCTAATTCCAGCAAAATCACTAATCCTATTTTTTAAAGTCAAGACTTTCATATAAGTTGTGTTTACAGAAAATAATGTTAAATCGGCAAACTTTGTCCAGTCATCATGGTTCTTCAATAGTTCCTGAAAACAATTTCAATTTTGAGAGACTTTCCTCGGCTAAGGCCAAGCAAATGGATTTTCAATACAATTATTCAAGGGATATTTAGATGGGAGATGAAGAGGGAAGTTGGCAAGTCAAGTGCAAATATTGTCATGCTGTCACACATGATATGCTAATGATAATAGACTATTATTTATTTAATGTAATTATTAAAATATATTTAATGTTATATAGGTTGCTATCACTTATATCAAAATTTTCACTTTTTTTAGTGATATCTATATTCCTGCATTGAAGATATATCGTTCTCAGGTTCTTCTTTCAAATTTTTCAGTGCTGGGATATTATAAAGAAAAACCAAAAGCCATCTATTGTTCAATTTATCGAAATCTTTCTTCAAGCGACACCATAGTGTCTATAAAATACTCTCCGTAGAAACTTATTTTGGGATGATTTGTACTCGTACCTTCCTCTTCATAATTGCAAATGTTTTTGTTTCCTTATTTGAATCTCTCTCCTTTTTATTTTCCTGGGAGATTACTTTGCTACATAGTTCACATGAACTTTTACTTTATCTAAAGTTAAAAAATAATCCTTCATAAAGTAAAATAGTGAAACTTGGATCTGTCTTTGTTATTACTAACATTAATAGTAACCACAATTCATACCAAATAACTTTGGATAGTGCAAATTCAAAATTAAGTCCATTTTCTTCCAGAGACCACGATTCTCTATTTGGGCATCTTCTACTTTTCACTGAACTTTTCTGATACATTTTGCCTCTCGCCTAAATTAAATCTGATTTCTTTATCAGTGTTCAGTCAGCATACCCCTTGTGTGACCAAAAGAAGTCATAAAGTTAGAATTGATAGTGTTTCATCAAGATGTCCTATTTTGGGGCAAGTCCAGAAAATGTCATATACAATTTTGAATTGCTCCAAAGAATGTCATTGCTATTGGCCCCGCTGAGACCATGTCTCACAGTAACAAATTCAAACCATGTGCCACGCATGGCACAAGGAATGCTGCTGGTTTTCGGCCAAATTTATGGCCCTACATCTTTTTCTTTACCAACCATGTCAGCACCATTATCATAGATTTGCCCTGTACAATCTTTTAAACTGTTTGAATAAAGCTGACATTTAATATTGAATTTTATAAAAATTTGGCCAAATGTTTCGAAAATATTTTCATAAAATATAATCAGTCACAATTCTAGCATCTAACTTGATGCTCACCTAATAGTATTTTTGTATATACAACTTTAAGTGTCATGTGATGTTTTTAAACACTGCAAAATTCCTCAGCTGCTTCTTGCAACGATTGTGATGACGGCTTAATGCACATGCACCTCTGGAACCAGTGGTTGGAATGCAGGGAGAAGCAAGGAAACAGATGCTCCTGCCATCGGGTTCATTCTGTCTGAGGAAGAATTCCACATATTAACTGATGGACTTTTTTGTCTCCAGCCAAGTGCTTCCGCTACTCAAATTCTCTCCACTCTTGGGCAGTGTGTTAGGAGAATAAACTTTGGCAACCCCACGATCCAAAAACCTCAATGTCTTTCGGGCATAGCTGCCTTTTGTTTTAAGTACTTAGGGCAAAAGATGCAAGGTCATCAGATCGAACTCTCTGGCTGCAATCTGATTGCCAGACTTGTTTTGCCCTGGCAAGCTGGCTAGACTGAGGACCGGGGCGTTTCCCTGATGATTTGCATACTGAGTCCAAGGTGGTGATGCTCTCAGAAAGAGAGCCGCGTGCTCTTTTGGGCCAGGTATTGGAACCAGATGATAAAAGTTTTTCTTTTTTTTCTGTTGTTGCATCTACAGGGAACAGTTCCTGATACATCCTCGGCACTTAGCAAATATTTGTTGAATACATAATAATAATAATAATTCCCCTTCCAGATTGCTTTGCAGGAGTATTCTGCAGCTGCCATGAGAATGTATTCAACATCTAATAGTGTAGAAAATAATGGAAGACAAACATTTCATTTTCAGAGAGGTAATATATTTGGGTAAATTGTGGACCTCTATGCCAGAATCAGGGTCTTCTAGTGGATTCTAAATAACCTACCATGGTCAGTGGCTGTTGATGACGCTGGGCACATCCCAGATTCAGATTGAAATTCTCCCAGCATCCTTCTTTTACTTGCCAGATCCCACTATGTCCATGGATGTGACTGCAATGAGGAAGAGCAGTGAGAGACTCTTACGAGACTAAGGGAATGAAACACAATGACAAGGAGAAAGGAAAAGAGAAAGACCAGAACCCATGACAGATGCTGGAGGCAGACCTAGTTGACTCAGCTAAGATCAGGATGCCCTCTGCTCTCTCAATAAGATGCTACGGAACATTCAGAAAACAACGTGCTGAGAAAAACAGCATTTGGGTGATGGTGGCCTCTCTTGCTGTTTACGAATGTACGCGCGTCACACAATCTTGCTTAAGACCTTGCTAAAAGAGGAACGAAAACTCGTGTTTCTCTTTCAAAAGATGTTTGAGCAGCAGCAGCAGTAGCAAAAACAGCAACAACAACAAAAATGAGACGGGCTTGTGTAGAGCGTTGCCAAGAGTGTTGTTTTGTATCACTTGGAATGCCTCACTGATTTGCCAACTAGCATTTGACTGACATCTGCATAAATTCCATCCTGTCTCTAAGACCCTAATAGAAAAATGGTGGTGAGAATTTCAAAGAGTAGGCAAGACAACAAAATTTCTTGCAAAGCCGTTCAGTCATTTATAAAGCTTGCAAAAATTTTGCTCTAGAATTTTCTAAGGCCAAAGAGACTGCATGGCTCTTTCTTGGTGGTTGCTTTGATGCCTCTGGAGGCCGATTAGGCTGGGATGGAAGACGGTTGACCCCTGTGAAGACTGGTGAGTGAATAAGGCTACAGGATTGGGTCCACTGAACAGTGCAGCCAACAGGGAAAATCACATCAACCCTGAGGCCATGATACTGGTAGCTACTGAAACCAAGAAGGATCCTGTGGGGCTCCTGGGCACAGAAGGCTTTTTGTCCCCTGTTTCTTGTAGGCAAGACTCCAGCCTCCATGACCTTCCCTAAGTTCCAAAGGGCAGATTAGAGCAATTGCCAATCAAGGGAGGAGGAGCCAGGAAACCACCTGAGGCGAGATCAAAGGGACCAGAGAAGCCCATTGAGATTAGGAAACCAACCACCTGGGACCCTGCACACACCCTAATCTTGTCAGCAGTCCCACCCTTGAACTATTGCTATAAAACCCCTCATCAAATCCTGTTGGGTTGGGACACATAGTTTGCAAGGGCAGGAGCCCGCTGTGTCCCCCTTTGCCTGGTAAAGCACTAAAGCTATTCACTTCTATCGATACTTCACCCAATACTCTGTCTCCGAGATTTGATTTGGCACTGGTGCAGAGAGGACGAGCTTTAGGCATCAGTACCATTGGGGAAATCTTCAAACGGGATTTTTTAGCAATAGTGTACATCTCAATGGGTTTTCACAAATTAAACACTATCGTGTAACCAGTACTCAAATTAAGAAACAGACAATTGCCGTCCCCAGGTTCCTTTCCAGGCAGGCCCTCCAAATAGTAACTACCATCCTGACTTCTAACACATGGATTCATTTTGCTATGTATATGTCACATACTCTGTGTGTGGCTTTTTTCATGCAACAATGTGTGAGTTTCATCCACTTTGTTGTATGTGGCTGGAGTTCGTTCTTTCTCAGAGCTGTGTAGTATTCAATGATATTACTGCATCACAATGTATTTATTCATTTACTGCTGACCAATTTGGGGTATTTTCTACTTTGGGGCTATCTCAAATAGTGCTGAAATAAACCTTCTCATACATGTCTTTTGTTGAAATATGCACATAATTTTGGTGGATAAATTCCTAGGACTGGAATTGCTGAGTCACAGGGTATGTGTATGTTTTGCTTTAATACCAGCAACTTTTCAAAATGTTTTGGATCCATTTTTACTCCCATAGTTTGGCAAAGTGATAATTGCTCTGGTGAACTTGATCTCAAAGAGAGAGCAGCGAGCAGTCCTGAAGAGAGATTTTAGTTCCTTGTCCAGGAGTTGAACCTGGGTAGCCTGGATGAAAAACCAGGAATCCTAGCCACTAGACCACCAGGGGCTAGAGGCTAGAAACAAAGTGGCCCTGGCTCTTACCCCCATTGAAAGCAAGAATGTTTCAAGGGGGCAAAAACTGTAAGAACAGGCGCAAAGTTTATTATTAGAGATACAGCATAAAATGTGGGAGAGCACACCAAGAAGCAGTTGGTTTACTTAAGACAGAAGCTCGGCAGAAATACCCGGAGAGAAAGGGTGTGGGTGTCCTCTCTAAGGAGCAGTGAAGAGGTGATTGAAATCACTTAGATAGGACAGTCCTTCCAGGTCTTTGTTTTCATTTGGCCAATTATCTTTTCTTTTTTTCACACCTGACCTCCTAGGACCCTCCCCGACATGCTTGCGCAACTTTTTGCTAAGATGGATCCCACCGCAGAGGCCTGTGGGTGCATGTCCACACTTATTGTGGTGTGGCGGCCCCTCCCTTTTTGACGCCCAAGGAGCCTTCCTGCGCATGTGCAGACAGGGAAGTTTTCCTTGACCTCAGGGGTGGGCACCTTATCTCTTTATTCCAGCAGAGCTCAGCTTCTGCCACTAGCTTTGTCCTTGGAGTGTCTGGGGGAGAACAAAGCTTCAATGTTACTCCACTTGACAAACACCAGCTGTCCGGCCCAGGGGCCCATATATCTCCTAACTCAAAATGGTCACATTTTACAAAAAAGTGAAAACCAAGGGGGATAATTATTTCAAATTATTATTATTTCAAAGATGCAGGTAGGGCCCTGTGTTGGCACCAGCATTGCTAAGCCCAATTCTGATTACAGACCCCCTGAGTCATGAAGCTGATCTTACATTTTAAGATGTAGTCGATTGATTTTTACATCTTATTCCGGCTCCAGCATATGAAATATGGTGGGTAAAAATACAAGTGCATTTAATTGGGAAAGTAGAGCTATTTATTATGTCCCTGTTTATTTCCAACTGTCAAATACACAGGATGATACGGACTGTCAACTGTTCACATTCCAAAGGTTATCAGTCATGAGGTGAATCCTGAAATTGCATGGGTGCAGGTTGGGCCCATCTTTCTGTTTGGGGATTATATCATTGGATATAAATAGCCTGAGAAATGACTGCAGGTAAGAGAAAGAAGCATTTTAGCTGTTCTCGTAATCAAGCATCAATAAATGAAGTTATAGCTTTGACTGCAAATGTCAACGTCTGCAATATGGCTTGTTGTATAAATTTAACCCTGACTGACATATGTGATCCCATCTGCTTCTAACCTTCCAACCAGGGCACCAATAAGTAGTGGAGTGAGCTTTCGCTGCTGGATCCCTGAGCTAATCTGGTGAATTTGTTAGCAGCTTTGGAAGACTAGAAAGAAGGAAGAAGAATGAAGAGTTTGCATCAAGGATGGTATCCTTGTCAGCAGTCACCACGCCCACTCTCACAGACCAGTTTGCACGCATGTCTATTACCCAGATAAAGTAGGAAACAATCTCCTTTGTGTCTAAAGAGTAGCTGGCACATCCTTGTATCTAGAGAGATGGTTGATGTATTGATGATAACGATCATAGTAAGTGTATTGGGTGCTTACCACGTACTCCACTTGTGTTAGCACTTTACCTGTGTGTGTTGGTGCCCACCAAGATCACTCAGAGACAGGTGCTGTCATCATCCTCAATTCACAGATGAACAAGTAGAGGGCTAGAGAGTTCTGAAAATTGGCCCCAGCTCCTGCAGCCATTAAAAACAATGAGGAGAGCAGAAATGAGGCTGGGGTAACACCAAAGTCCAATTGCCGCAGACCAGATTCCCCGGGGATGCAGGAAAAGGCATGGGGACTGACTGAGAGCTGGCCAAGAGGCGTTAAGCTAGGGACTTATTTAGGAAAGCAAAGAACACAGGAAAGGTTAAAAGGAAAGTTGTGATTATATTAGAAGTAAAAATCAAACTTTTGTGGTTCTTAAAGAATGGCAAACCTTCATAAATTATGTGTAAACAGGTAAAGAGCTTTGGCACAAGAATTTGAGAAAAGGACATTCTTAGGACTTTTCTTGAGATGGTCTTGTCATAATAATGAACAAGGCAAGCCCAAGGCAGGCAGCAAATGGCACCCAAGAAGGTTCTGGTCTCTCACTCCCAACCTCAGGGACAGCCATCACTCGTTCAGGTTTGTACCCTTGGACTATGGAAGAATTACCTCTTTTTTTTTTCTTCCTCTTAATCTGACTCAATACAGTCCAAATTTTCCAGTTTTCCTTAGCAAACGCAGTGTATCTAGATCTATTTTTAATCTCTTCACTTTCAGCTGCTGAGAATCACGACATCATATTTTATTTAAAGGTCAGGAGTGAAGGCTTTTGCATCTGACCATCCAGACGGTTCTGTTAGATCCTCAGTACTCGGTGTGGTCTGTAGACCAGTAGCACCAGTGTCCTTGGGAACTGGTTAGAAATGCAGACCCTTGGGACCCACCCTAGACCTGCGCAGAATCGGAATCTGCATTTCAGCAAGAAGTCCCTGGGATTCCTGTGCGCTTTGCATTTTGAGAAACTGTATATTAGCTAAATAATCCTGGAGGGTGAGGACTTACTCTTCCTTGTAGTTTCCCACACAAATCATAATTGTATAAATAATTGATTAACCTGCAACGAGATGAGGAAGTAATCTTCAAGAAGCAGATAGTACCTATGCTTTCAGAATTTTTCACTGAAATAGATATTGACCATCAGTGTGTAATCCTCATTCAGGCTAATTATTGGTTTGTTGTACTCAATTCCTGTTTAGTTATGGGGAAAGATTTAGGGGAGAAAATTTCATAAATTGGCACAGGTTCCCCATTTGAGAGTTCAGGAAAGTAGTCTGTGCTAATCCTGAAATGGGGAAAGTTGTTTTCCCGACCCCAGTGGAGTGATCATGGGTAACTGGTGGCTGGGTAGACTTTGAGGATAACCCCCACCCAAGCTTCTGAGTGATTGATGGGGTCCATCTGGGTTGAGCCACATCTGGTTTGGATCACCTGGATCTAACTCAGATCTCTGGAAACAAAGGAATTAATTTTGAAGAAACACTGTGATATTGTAGATGAACGTTACGTACTTGCTAATTGAACTACTTATATCACTAAATCCAGCAGAGAGCTTTCGTTTTACTTCATCGCTTGTGTTTTCTCCTTTGAGCACTGAGTCTGAAGCCTGAACAAGCATCAGAGTCCTCTGGGAGTTGGGGGGGCGGGGACGGGGGTCTTGTTAACACACAGATCCCTGGCCTCCGTCCCGAGTTTCTGATCTGCAGGTCTGGGGTGGGGCCCCAGAATGTGCATTTGAACGAACTCCCAGCTGGAGTAGATGCTACTGACCCAGGACCACAGTTTGAGGCCCGCTGCCCTGAAGAATTAGCAGACGCATAGCCAGTGGTGGTAGCCGTCAAATTCTCCCCCTTTTCCTCTTTTTAAAAAAGTGCCACTGAGTTTTCTCCCGTCCTCGTCTGTACCGGACTTGCTGGGTGCCTTCTGCCGGAAGCCCACTGAAGGAGGTGGGGGCGGGTAGGGGTGCTTGGGCTCTTTCTGCAGTTATTTAGCTTCTGTTTCCAATTTACAAGACCTTCTTGCTACATGTGGTCCTGCACAGTCAGACTGAGGTTTGGTCCAGGCAAGGCCATGGACCTGCCTCAGCCACGTGCCACATCCGTCGTAGGGGACATATAGACGTGAGCATGACCTTGGGTCCGAGACAGGAGAAGATGAAGAGGCCCTGTGTCTTTCCTGCTCTGCCCCAAATAAAATACTTCTGCTCTGGAAGCCTGGTCTCATGAATATATACTTTGGTTTTCTCTATACCTTCCAGGACAGTTGCGCTGGGGAAACGAATGTGGTGTTTCTACCCCTGAAACAGCTGGAGTTTTCCAATGAGTCCAGTACTCAGGTTAGGACTCTAAGCTAAGCCGTGACATGCTGGGGAGGGACAGTCACACACCCCAAAGTTCAATTCCCAAACTGCGACCACACTGTAACCCTGTCACCTCTGGAACATCTATACTAATGCAAATTGGGTGAGGGGTAGGGCTGATGTAACTTATCAAATAATTTAGGAACTAGCCTAGAGATGACGTCTTCAAACTGCTGGCAAAGTTAAAGCCACTATCTTTTGAATGATTGATTCCAAATGGATCCAGAAAAAAAAAAAAGCCTATTTATTTAGAAAATGTTGAAAGAACAAGAGAGATGCCTCTTCTATAACATGAGATTAGTAGGAATGGAAGAATCACATTCTGACTGCGTTTCCCAGATTCAGTTGGGACACTAGAGCCTTGTTGACTAAGAGCCTTGTCGACTGAAAAAAAACGCACAACCTAAAAGTTGAGAATTATGTTTTTTATGCGGACAAAACTGAGGACTTAAGCCTGGAAGACAGCCTCTCAGGTGGCTCTGAAGGACTGTTCCAAAGAAGTGAGGGAAGAGCCAGGATATATAGGAGTTTTTGCAAAGAAAAACCATCAAAGATTACTGTCAATGAAAGAAAACCAGACATCTCAAGTAAATTAATTTAGTACTTTTCTATGTTCGGGAAGAGGCAAGAGTCTGGGCTCATTGAATTCATTCTTTTGATATGTACCTTAACTATCTAGGGCCAGTATCCTGCTTTTCTCCATCCTGAATCCCCTCAGGTGCACAGCTGGATGCAGTGGCTGAAGGCCGGATGGGCGCACATCCTTTGTTTACTGATATAACAGATGACATTTTCCATCCACAGCCTTCTGTAGCAAACAATGTCAGCTCCTGTCAACCCATGACCCATCAGCAGTGTTAAAATGATTAAAGAGCACAATTTAGGTGATACAAACAGACTTTATTTAATACTCATGAAGCAGGCAGTCTCCCTTCCCAAGGGTCCAGAGAACCACAAAATGGGGTAGAAGGCAGAACGCTTTTATAGGATGAAGAATAAGGAACAAGAAGAGAAAAATAAGATGTGAAAGAGGGGCAAGGAGTAAGTACAGAGCCTAGAGCTGGCTTGGCATTTGGGGATTGGCTGACTGGTCAAGCCAAGCACTCATAAGGACAGTTAAAAGTTACATAAGTGGGCTTCCCTGGTGGCTCAGTGGTTGAGAGTTCGCCTGCCAATGCAGGGCACATGGGTTCGTGCCCCGGTCCGGGAAGATCCCACATGCCGCGGAGCGGCTGGGCCCGTGAGCAATGGCCTCTGGGCCTGCGCGTCCGGAGCCTGTGTTCTGAAACGGGAGAGGCCACAACAGTGAGAGGCCCATGTACCGCCAAAAAAAAAAAAAAAAAAAAAAAAAAGAAAGAAAAAGAAAAAAAAAGTTACATAAGTTTCAGCGTGTTGGTGTGGCATCCCGGGCAGGAGCCTGAGTGCTTTCTCTCACTGCCAGAGCTGGGTGTTGGGAGCGGGGAGAGCTGGGGAATTCATCTGCACCCCCCATCCCTGTGATGGACAGAAGCTGGGGTATATGTACCTCAGCTCCCTCCCCTTGGGGAGAGTATCAGTGCAAACACTGTCCAGAGCTCCCCAGTGGGTTACATTCTAGCTGTCCCTGACTGTCCTACTTCCCTGCTTCACTGCCTCAAACCCTCACCAGGGTTCTGTCCCTTCACCCCCTGCTCTCATTTCCCAGCCAGGCTGAGCTTGGAATCAGAAAAGAGAGACGCCAGACAACTCTTCTGTTGTTGTTATTGCTGGCTACACAATTCCTATCATTTTTGTCTTGAAAGCAGAATCAACCAGATAGGAAAGGCCATGTACCCAAGACCAGATTACTCTTCAGGAACTCAGAGCAGTTCCAACAGCAAGCTTTTCTCTGAACCCAGTGCTTAAGGAACGTTTTGGCCCCTAGATTATCTGCTTTGATGTTCTATACCACTGTTGCCTGTGTGAGGAGAAAATCTGTTTAAAGCCAAAGGAAGGTGGTCATTATAATGCTCCATGCTAATGACCTCCTGGGTACATTATCTATGCTTTAAATTTCTTGTTAAGTAGAAAAAAAAATCAGTTAACATCTGTGTAACAAACATGATAAAAACATTTTAAAGCTATTGAGAGAAAACTGATGAGAATTTTCAAAAACTCTAATTTTCAAAATTTCCAATTGCTTTGTCAATAAAGAATTTCTTACATTTTTGGCATTTCTAATATCCCCCTCAAGAGAATGGGAAGTACTTGTTATCAAAGATCAAAACTCTCAAAACATTTTCAGAGATTTCATAAGATCACGGATTGGTTGCCTTGGAATTCTCTACCACCCAAAGCTGGATGAAATCAGAGGGCGATTGGCTAGGCTTGGCGACCATTCCAAAACTGCAGTTTTTCACCAGGATAATATTTATTAAAATGGGCTAGGTCCTACAGATAAGGTTAGTAATACTCTTAACCATCAGGAGGCCCCAGGGAGCTGGAAATAAAGTGGTTTCTCAGGCAAAATCCATGGTAAGGATAGGCAAAACTGGCATTGGGCCAACCATGTCAAACCATGCATCAAACGTTTGAGGTCAGGCAAAATTGAAAACACATTTAAAGAAGTTAATTCCCCTTAATTTTGAAACCCATGTGTATTTCAAGGGAAATTTAATCCGTGTGTTTCTAATTCATTTACACTCAACTCATCAAAATGTTATTTTGAAAGAATTATTTCATTTTCGTATCCAGGAAATATTATGAATCCTTTTAACAAGATTCTTGAAGGCTTGAAAAAAAATGTCCTTCAGCTAAGTAGTTGTGTTTGGCCAGCCCTAAACAGGACTTATAAACAGAGGTAGGGGAAAACTGTGTCATTCTAAAGCTAGGCCAGCCCACCACACAACCCCCTCCATGTTCCAGCCACCGTATGTTTTGCCCTGTTTAGTCCTGTTGGTTAGGGGTGCCATGTGATTTTGATTCCACCTCCTTCTCCACCATTTTAACAACGGGTTCCTCAGGGACCTGTTACACTTGACATAGGATGAGTTGACCCTTAGCTTTGGTTTTCCTTAGGGGATGGACATATATGTCTATATACACCAAGTGTTTAAATGAAAATATTGATATGGGTTGGATCTGGCAGGGACTATGATTTTCCTTGTTCTCTAAGGAAAGTCCAGAGATGTTGAATCTTGCTAAGCAAGAGAAACCCTGGGAAAGAAGGGACAAATGAAGTGGGCTATTTTACATAGTTAATTTAATTTGTCAAGAAACCTAGTGGATGGGATTAGTTATAATTTTACATACAATTTCTGGGATGAGAAACAAAAGCACTTTTATTAGAAAAAAGCCTGGAAAGGCAGCAGATAAAACATTAGGCTGAAACATGGAAGAAAAGGGGATTAATTTTCCATGTTTCTGTTTTTAAAATCTGACAATTAGGAGAAGACTCCAAGTCAAAACGTGTTGGTAGCTCTTGATGAAGTCGGTGTGTGGCGAGAGAATCCCCTTCAGGTTCTGAGAGCAAAGGAAGAAAGCTGTGCTGTGCTTGAGGCTTTGGTTTATAACCAGCAGGGGAAACTGAATTTTCTGAGCTTCCCTTTTTGGGTGAGAGGGTGGAGGTGCCGAGCAATGGTGGCCGACCTGAGAGTCCTGAGTGACGACCTACTCAGAGTCGCTCACTCCGCCAGCCACTGTTTGCTACCTGTACATTTTCAATAGTCGGGGGAAAGCCCTCAGTGTTCGGGCGGGGTGTTCTTTTGAGGGCCTCTGGAGTGAATTAACAGGCAGGCTTTTTTCACACTTGATTTGCAACAGGACAGGGTGTCCGTGGGTCTTACGAGTGTGTAACAAGAAGCTATGAGAGGTGGGCGGCAGTGAGTGGCAGCCAGCCTCCTGTCATAGGCCCCAAGGTAGCAGTGGAGATCTCTAAAGCGACCACCTTCTGTGAGCTCTTCCTCAGTCCTCATAGCACATGCTAACTTAATATCTTTTTTTTTTTTCTCTTATTGGTTGGTGGAGGCTCTGAAGGGTGGCTTTTCTTGAAGAGATTAGTGAAAGCATTGTTTTGGTTTATGGACTCCTTATATCAGCTGCCAGAGAACCCCGCCAAGTCTGTGTGGAAGGACACATTGACTCTAAAGATCTGGTACCATTCTAGGTCAAGGGAAGCATGACCTTGAAGTAGCCACACCAGTATGTCCCTTTGCCTCAAGGCTGCTCGGAGCAGAACACCCAACTCAGGAAACCTTCTGAAAACCTGAAGAAGACAACTGTGGGCCTTTCTCTGTTTACCTCTAACGCTTTTCTGAGTAGAATGATGGGTAAGTTCCCCAAATATCACATGACAGGAAGATTTAATGATCCCTGGTTCCTTCTTGGAGATGACAATTAATTGTTGGTATACCAGGACAGTTTATGAATTTCAAAGTCATTCAGTGAGTGTCTCGGGCAATTCCAGTGGAAATAAATAGGAGGGAAAGCTGACCTTAAAATCCTAAAGTTAATTTACCCACAGAAGCATCTTTTCTTAGTCCTACTTTTTCTAAAGTATAGAAGGGTCATGTGATGCTGGTTTTAATCCCTAGGCTCTTCTTTATATGTGAACCCAGTTTTCTTATATAGATAATAATTTTCAATGGTCATGCCAATATATTTCTTCAAATATAATGAAATATGAAAGTTAAACATGGTAGCTTCTATAAAGCCCAGCGCAATTCCTGGAGCCCTGCAGACACTCAGGAAATGTTAGCTGCGTCTCACCTACATGGATACCCAGATTTTTTGAGCTCGGTGGTACAGCTAGTATTATGTTTCATGTTATTATGTGATGGTTTTGAAAGGTAATTCTGTGTTAATGACTTGGTGTCCAATTCAGTCTCTAAAATACCTTAATTCCAAATTCAAATTTAATCATAAACATATGGCCTGCTTCTTATTTAACATTATAAAGGAATGAACATATGATCATAGGTTTATATTTTCGGAACATGCTCTGGTGGCCATTACAATCAGAATAATTTCTGAATCTTTTTTTGCACATCTGCTTCTGAAGAATTGATTGGAAGTAATGAAATGCCCTTGTCAATCTTTGTTTTATTTAGATTTGATTACCTTATTAAAATTGAGAATGTGATTTTTATTCTCCTCATACAGCTCTACAATTGTGCAGTGTGGCTGGTTATAAAAGAAATAAAATGCGGATTTGATGCTAAGTCAGGTCCTGATGCCCATGTGGCTTCCCCAAGTGCATGGTTCTCACGAAAATCCATGAATGCTCTAGGGGTGGGGGTGAGGGAGTGGGTGGAGGGGAAGGATGCTTAACACAGGAGTGGTGATTCCAATTTGCTTGTCGCCCAGGCTGGGTATCTGCAGCTGAATGAATGTGACAATATGAAATGCCTTAAAGTCACCGAGCAGGTGTCCTTGATGGAGGGAGGGGAGCTAAACCCTGCGGGAGCCTTGGCTCTGCTCTCAGGAGATGGACGGCTCTGGGATAGCAGTCCCCTCCCCCCTACTTCCCTTTGGTCCTCCTTCCTCTGCCATTGTCCTTTTCCTTCTTAAGAAGATCTGCTCACCTGTAGGCTCTTTTCTCTTTGAAGTTTTGTGCTGAGAACACAAATGTGCCTGCTGACAGTGCCCTATTGAAACTTCCAACGGCCACTCTCCTCCAGGCCCACACCTCCAGTTCCTGTCTCCTCGTAGAGATTCCTAACTGTGTGTTGGCTTGATGAGTACAACGTTGGTACCACTTAAGGTCATAGCCCTTTACTGGCACAGAGAAGAGTGGCCCACGACCCCTGCAGTGAAGGCTATCCCATCTTTAAAAAAGACTGATGCCTGGTCTTACCCTCGGGGATTTTCATCTATGGATCTGAGAATGCAGTTGGAGCTGGGGGGTGTTTATGGCTTCCCAGATGATTCTACTGTGCAGCCAGAGTTGAGTATCACCACCCTCATTGTCTTAAGTCTGAAATACATCAGCTCTCCTAATTTAAAGCCCAAACTCCTTAGCTGCTGTACAGAGTCCTTCAGACCTGATAGCACCCTCTGCCATCCCCCCGCCCAGACTCACTGACTTTTAGCTGCACTGAGCTCCAGCCAAACTCCTGCTCATTCCCCCAAACGCCTCCATCCCAAGGAAGAGCCCGTGGCAGCCTGACTGCGCTCAGCAGAATGTCTCTGGCTCCCTCCTTCCTACAACACTAAGAAATTTCCAGCCCTCTGCAATGTCTCCTCTTATTTTTATCTGAGTTCCCCAGGTGGTGTCTAATACATCCTTCTAATTATCCTCCCCCAGTGGACTGTGATTTTCTAGAGGTCAAGGGCTGTGTCTTTTTCACAAGAATATTGTCAGACCTTCCTTGCAATTGCTGGCTCAGTGAATTTTTGTTGAATGGATGAATGAATGAATGAATGAATGAGTGTATGAATGAACGGATGAATTTATGAATGAATGCCATACGACCACAACCACATGATGCTGAGTCTACCATCAAGATTCCCTACTGTTCTTGTTGTTGGGAATGTAAATCGATACAGCCACTGTGGAGAACAGTATGGAGGTTCCTTAAAAAACTACAAATAGAACTACCATACGACCCAGCAATCCCACTACTGGGCATATACCCTAAGCAAACTGTAATTCAAAAAGAGTCATGTACCACAATGTTCATTGCAGCTCTATTTACAATAGCCAGGAGATGGAAGCAACCTAAGTGTCCATCATCAGATGAATGGATAAAGAAGATGTGGCACATATATACAATGGAATATTACTCAGCCATAAAAAGAAACAGAATTGAGTTATTTGTAGTGAGGTGGTTGGACCTAGAGTCTGTCATACAGAGTGAAGTAAGTCAGAAAGAGAAAACAAATACCGTATGCTAACACATATATATGGAATCTAAGAAAAAAAAAAGGTCAGGAAGAACCTAGGGGTAAGACGGGAATAAAGACACAGACCTACTAGAGAATGGACTTGAGGATATGGGAAGGGGGAAGGGTAGGCTGTGACAAAGCAAGAGAGAGGCATGGACATATATACACTACCAAACGTAAGGTAGATAGCTAGTGGGAAGCAGCTGCATAGCACAAGGGGATCAGCTCGGTGCTCTGTGACCACCTAGAGGGGTGGGATAGGGAGGGTGGGAGGGAGGGAGATGCAAGAGGGAAGAGATATGGGAACATATGTGTATGTATAACTGATTCACCTTGTTATAAAGCAGAAACTAACACACCATTGTAAAGCAATTATACTCCGATATAGATGTTTATTAAAAAAAAAAAAAAGGATCCCCTATTGTTCTCCACCCTGTTTTGCAGAATTCAGGCTCTCTGCTCCCTCGTAATGACTCATAGAGTGGGGAGTGTGTGTAAGTGCGTATGTGTTTAAGTGTGTGTGTCTGTGTGCATGTGTAGGGGTGTGTGTGTCTGTGTGCATGTGTGTTGCAGAGGGATGCATGGCCCAGCCTTGTGAAGCTTCCCTACTCGTCCCTGGAGAAGTCCACTCCACAGGTGACTTCTGTCCCGGTGGCCCAGCCAGTCCTCTGTGCGCTCTCTGAGTGACTGGAGCGTCCACGCTCCGTCTGGAGGTTGAATGCTGCTTGGCGCTGTTTGCTCTTGGCTCTTGGGTCCGGGTGAGAGGACTGGCAGTACCTCAGGACGGGTGACCTTCTGGATGTTTCTGGATGGGGGCTACCTTTTGAAACGACGACACCCAAGACTGGGGACCAAGACACTCACCACAGTCCACCTGAAGGAGACACTATTCACCCCCCTTGCTGGGTTGGCACATCCTCATTTTGAAAGACACACCTTGGACGTCCTCTCTGCAGTGCAATGATGGGCAGAGGGTGGCTCTTAGTAAATGTCACAGTAAAGTATGATAAATTAGTGAATAACCTATTGATTGGCAGGTTGAATAATTGATAGAGTGATAGTGAATGTTTAGTGATTTTGGCTGAGGTGAGCTGCATTTCCAATAGGGGTCGCCGTCCATCATTCAGAAATGAGAGACAGTTGAACTTCTGTTTGTCCTGCGTGGACACTGCATGAAGATCGCTTCAGAGGAAGGTCACCAGAATCCACGTGGAAGGTTCTGAGGGCCCGGAAGTCTCCTGTCGATGCCTGTCCTGCCCAAGGCACCAGCCACTAGCCTCGCGGAGGTGTGAGCAGTTGAAAAGTGGTTGGTGTGACTGAGCAACTAAATTTGTAATTTTATTTAATTTTAATTATTTTCAAATTTAGGTTTAAGTATGGGTATTCAGTTCAGTTCTTGGAAAACTTTTAAGTGCATTTAGACAACTTAGGTAGGCTAATCTACCTTTAAAACTGTACATTTTATGAAATCTCAATACAGCCCAAATATTTCTGGTGAAACTTTATTGTCCTCATTGAGACATGCAGTAAGGATCAAGGACTTACTGGATTTCCAAGACATAGTAGGAGATCAAGAATGTGAGAATGTTCTAAATGCTGCTAAAATAAAAACATTAACATTCTTTAAGGGATGAAAGCAAGATCCAGAGTTTTGCAATGAAATAAACATGATGTTTAAGATACACTTCAAAATTACTCAGTACATGAAGAATTGGGAAAATCTCTGCTGCATGAGTAAAGACGATCAATAGATGACAACACACAGATGCTGGAATTTTCTGACAAAGATTTTAAAGCAGCTATTGTAGAACTGCTCCCCCGAAGCATCTGTGAATGCTCTTCAAATGAATGGAAAAATAGATGGTCTCAGCAAAAAAAACAGTAGTTATGAACTCAATAGACAGATTTAGTAACAGTAAAGACATGAAGGAGAAAAGAGTCATTATAATTGAAGATAAATCAATTTGTAAACTGCCTCTTACTTAGAAAGTTGCTCTTTAAACAACATTCTTTGAGAAATTCTTCTGAAAATGTCAGAATTCTTTGTAGAACAATCACCCCGGGTTTATATCTTACCTGGCGGGACTTGCTTTTAAGAAAAAAACATTGCCAGAGCTCTCAATGACCTGTCTCCCCAGCCAGACCCCAGGAATGAGTGAGGCATCTCATACATGTGAGATTACTTGGCTGTGATGCAGCCCAACATGAACAAGAAGGAACAAAGCAATAACAGATTCTTGAAAAGCAGGGCACCATGGGTTTAACTGATTTCACACTGTGCCCTGGCAGCACCAGGATCTGGTGGGTTGGTGAACATAAGATGCAGCTGCAGACAGATGCCGGGCACCCTGCACATGCTGGGGGCACGCCTGGTGCTCAGACAGCCTTGTCTAATCGGTTCACTGTCAGGTTTCCAGGACCTTCCATGTGTCTGCAGCCCCAGCCTGGCCAGGCCCGCCCTGCCCCCTGGGTGGACAACCAGGAAGGCTCCCCATTCGTGTCAGTGCAGTCTCGAACTGGCTGTCCCTTCCCCACGTGTAAGCTACCATCTGGGACAACTTAGTATTGACTGTTAGGGCCTTTGAAGCTTGATTATAGGAGAAGGGAAAACATCAGCTACAGCAGAGCCGTCTGCCCTGCTTGGGACACCAGTGCTATCTTCTTTCTCTCTTTCTTTCTTTTTTTAAACCCACGTATTTTTGATCGTCTTCACGGAGGGACGTGGAATGGATTCTAGAATCCTCTCTCTTGAATGGAATGGACCCCACCTATGGCTATCTTCCAATCGCTGTAAAAACAGGTTTGTGAATACAATCATGTGGGTATGGGTAAGCTGGGACGAAGTGAGAGAGTGGCGTGGACTTATATATACTACCAAATATAAAATAGGTAGCTAGTGGGAAGCAGCCACATCCCCGCATCTAAAAGACCTTCCAGGCGCCCTGGTGGTGAGGCCGGGTCACATGGGGAAGTTCTAATCAGGTGTGTGAGTGGCAGTGATGGGTACCACCTCTTCATGTCCTGTGGTTCTGGGAGCTAAGGCAGCCTCTTAGACCAGAAGATGCAGTCCAGGCAACAAGAACTAAGACACTGGTTCCTTGATGCACTTGGACCATATCAGTCCTGGCTTGCCTATGTATGAGCATTTAAGCAAGAGGGAAACAATCTTTTATCTTGTTTAAGTCACCATGTGTGGGACTGTTGTTGGTGGTGTCATTAGAGCAACTGAACAAGTGTCCTAATTAATAATCGTATAGTACCTTAGTATAATTTTATGATACATAATAATACTGTATAATGAGTGGACCCCATTCTGCCACCTTCCGTGCCTTCTCCCTTTCTCCACCCTCTTGCAGGAAACCACGCCCCTCACTTTCCTGCCTAAGCAGGTGTGCAGCACTGCTGGCTTTTCAGTATACCTGTAGTTTCTCACTTTCTCTGAAACAGAGGTGTTAGTTCCTAACCTAGCAGATATTTGAAGGAAAAGTCTTTCAAAGTCACTGTAAAGAGACTTTCCTTTATTTCAGCAATTTATTTACAGAAAATCTAGGAGCTGAAATTGAAATAACTCTGACAGCCTTTGGGGTCAACCTTGAGGACCCAGTGGTCAGCATGGACCCCATGAAGCTTGATCTCTGTACGTAAGTCCACGTGAATAGCACAGATTAGAGCTGCACACATGAAATGGCACACATGAAAGCTGTGCAGACACAAGGGAAAAATCATAGACCAGGTGACTGGATATCGAAGAGTCGAGTATCCTGGAAGCAAGCAACCCAAGACAGGGGGAGAGGAATGGCATGCAGCCTGGGGAGCTTTAAAGGCAAAGGCGTGGAGACAGGAGAGTGTTACACACTGGGGACCGCGACAGTAGGGACAGCTGGCTTGGCTGAGCTGGGAGGTCATGTGGAGAACAGAAGGCAAAGACCCTGGAAGGCTCGGGGCCGGTGTTGGGCTACCATAGGCAGAAGATGCCATTTCTTCCAAGCATAATGTCTCTCTATTAAATGGATTCGAAACCTCTTGCTCTCATCAGACCCCCTTTTTGGAACTGTGATAGAACATTAGACTATAAAATTCCAGGCACGTCTAAAATTCCCAAGATGATACATAGGTTAAGCTTTGTTCACAAGGTGTCAAATCAGGCAGGTCAGACACCTCCCCAACCCGGAAGCAAAAATCATAATGAAGTGGGTTTCCGTGGCTTTTCCTGCGCAAGATGGCGGCTGGAGTTCTAGCTCTAAATCCCTCAGTGATGGAATCCAAGTATCATCTATCTCCCTCCTCTGTGTCCTGGGGGTCAGCCAAGCTGTGGAGGGGATGTCCCACCAACTCAGAGATGGGGGTCCCAGAACTTCTGTGCAGATTCTCCCACAGCACGCTCTCTCTGGCCTCACACCAACTCCCCCAAGTGGCTCTCTTCTCTCCTCCAAAACAGCCCGTGTCTCTTCCTCCTTCCTTCTTATCCGCAAGTGACTCCTCTTTCCGATCATGAAATTTCTCTGCTTAGATCACGGGCCAGGTCATACCCTTCGGGCTACCTGGCAAGGGAGAAGAGTTCGTCTTCTTTTCCCTCCCCCCCCATGATGGGGAGGGTGGACAGTTCCTCACCATCCTGCCTTGAAGTTTCTACGGCCATCTCGACTCTCAGCCCCTTTGTCTCCTCGTCTGAGCAACGTACACGACTTACGTTCCGTAGAGTTCTGCAGTGTGGATAACTCATGGCCCTTGCTTACTCAAAACCACAATTTGATGAGTGTAATTTTTCATTTGTTGACTCTACTGGTTGTGTTTTGAACGGATGGGCTTGTTAATGCACAGATGGCTGGACCCCTACTCCGGGGTTTGTAGGATACAGCCTGAGAAGGCACATTTCTAATGGATTCCTGGGTGGACTGTAGGATCACATTTTGAGAACAACTGTTCTAGGGCACTCCTGCCCTAAGAATGCCTTCGTGCTTTGCTGTGCTGTGAGAGCTTCTTTGATACTTCCTGATATGTTGGGCCTCCTCTTCTGCTCTGTCGAGTTTTGGACCGCACGTGGAGGGAAGATGTTGTTGCCAGGGTGTGCAGAGGAGAGAGTACAGTCGTAGGTGTCAGATAGGACAGCAATGCGCCTCTTCTCGGAGCCTTCCAGGGAGCTCAGGCAGCAGAGCCATTAAGTAAAAATCTTTTAGGAAACATTGACGTTGGATCCCCACTCATTGTTTGTTCTACAAACTTGGAATGCTCGCTCCATCCAGAAACCTCAAAATGACTTTGCCATTAACACCTGTGGTGAGTGGCAGGGCTTGCATCACTAAGATGACCTGAGGAAAACGGCTGCCTCACCTTGAACAGAGGAGGTATTAAGAGTTAATGAGGTACCAGCACTCACAGTCTGATAAACCGCGAAGCCTCTCCCATGCCTCCACTCTCTGTGTCGCCTCCACTGATCTCTTTACGAAAGACATTTTCAAAGACCAAATGTCAACTGTAGGGCTATGGATGTCACCAGGAAAGGGGAAAGAGAAAATACTTTGCATTGTTGGTAGAGGGTCGTGAACACACAATGACACGTTTTATGTATTTTACTTGAGGGATCAGACCACATGGCGTTTACCCTCGCTCTTTGTGCCAAGTGAGTCAGATTGGATGGAAAGGATAATTTGTTGGAACGGATGGGTCGGTGGCACTGAAAGCAGCTGTTGGTGACTCACGACAGTGGGGGTTACAGGCAGCTGGGGAGCTGGTCTCAGCTGTCCACCCGTCCTGGCTCTGAGTGCCTTCAGGGCAATCGCTGTATCAAGATATCCAGAGCTTGCCTCTAGAATGCTGGGACATGCCACCAGGCAGCCCTGTGGGTCTGGAAATAGTCACAGTGTGTGTCCAGTCAGCACCAGAGAGCAGGTGACCATGCCCTTTCTCATAATACAGTGCATGGCTTTGTTCAGCTCTGGCGTCAGGGCTTGGTTGGTTTTGATGAACATACAGCCCAGGCTCAGCTCGTATTTTCTTCAAGAATTTGGAGGCTATACTTGCCCATCATGATTTTTTGTAGCTCAGAGCTCTTTAGAGGTGCTTTCTAGGGTATCTTTTCAATGTTCTTTGAAGGAGGTTGGTAAGTGTTACAATAATATCTCTTTTGAATATGTAACTACTATTCACTACATGTGGCTATTATGAAGATGAATAGTAATAATTATTCTAAGAACTTTCCAAATATTAACTCATTTACTCCTCAAACCAATCCAATGAAGTCAGTGCCATTTCTATGCCTATCATACAGATGAGGAAACTGAGGCATCACATGTGACCTGCCCAGGGTCACACAGCTAGTAAGTGGCGTAGGCAGGGCTCAAAGCCAGGGATTCAAATATCAGACCCCATGCTCTTAACTACTACATGAAACTACCGATTGTTTTGCTGATGAGATTTGATTGGCAGAAGCCACTTGCAAACTTGTTACTGAACCCACTGGAATCAAAAGCACATGTGTAGCACAGGGAGATCAGTTCGGTGTTTTGCGATGACCTAGAGAGTGGGATAGGGAGGGTGGGAGGGAGGCTTAAGAGGGAGGGGATATGGAGATCTATGTATGAGTACGGCTGATTCACTTTGTTGTACAACAGAAACTAAAACAGTATTGTGAAGCAATTATACTCCAATAAAGATTTATTTAAAAAAAAGCACGTGTGTGTTTCTGGACAGAGAGGTGAAGTCAGTGCTTCTTGAAGGCCTCTCACTTCTTTCCATTGATTTAGAATCAACAGATTCCTTAGCATGGCCTTCCTAGGCCATCTCCCTCGCCTCCCTCCCTAGCTATGTAGGACTGCCCCGAAACATGCGAGGGACATCCACACTCTGTTCTTTTGCTTATAACATCACTTCATCCTGGAAGAGGCTTCCTTCTCATGCCCTGTTTGCATACTTTTAACTCGGGAAAACTCCTCTTACAGTTTCCCTATCTGACTGCCTTGTTTGGCTTCAGATAAGTTGAGATTAGGCTTCGTGAACCCTCAGGTTTATTGAGAGTGGTCCAGGGCGGCTGAAGCCCTTATGCTGGCCATTTCCAGCCCTACCTGTTTATCTCGATGCGCCATGTAAATATCACTTGTTCCTTTGCCTTTCTCTGAGCTGCTCTGTGTGCAGGGATCTGATGGATGTGGACTTCCACACCCAAGCTCCCTTGAAGGATGTCCAAGCACAGGGCAAGAGGCGGAGTATTTTTCCCCCACTCCCTCCCTGACTTGGCCTGCAGTTCTGGCAGCAGCATCCTTCCCTCCTGAACCAGGGCTGACCTGGCAGCCCCTCTTCCGGCTCCCCATCTCCCACGGTGCTTGTTCCCGGGGGCCTCCCTCTCCCTTGTTGGGTCACTCTGTCCATAGCATGTCTGTTGCTCCTTCATCAAAATCTCCATGTTCAAACCATAGGGTGAATCCTGTCTCCTGCTGGGACCCTAATCCATGCAACCCCTTCCTCCCGCACTGTGTCTGGACTTGGTTGTCCAGCTCACAAATGGTCACTACACACATAGCCCACATCCCCACTTATAGGAACACAAGACATCTTTGAAAGCATTGGCATTCCAATGTCAGCTCAAGGGCCCATCTGATTCTTGGGAAGGTGTGGTACTAGGTTCCTTCTACTCCCCTCCCCTACCACACCCTCTGAGTGGTAGGTCACAGGGACAGGTCACATCCTCCCTTTAGCCAGAGCAAAACCCAGGGGTCCTTGGCTTATTCTTCTTCCTTTAATATCTACATGATTGTTGATACATTTGTCCTCTCTGGAAGTGTATTAGTTCTACCAGGGGAGGATGGGTATCTTGAAGACTAGTTCAAAATAAATGCTTCTCGAGTCAATGAATGCATACATGAAAGACATCTGACATGACTTGGGGTCCGTTGTGTAGCCACAAAACCAACAAAGGTAAATTGTCATCACCCGGATCCTCAAAACTTTAAAAGACACCAGCTCTCCTTCCCGTGGTCCCCTGGTGTGTTGCAGCACATTCAGAGGCCCCATCCTCTCTTTGGCCTGCTTCCTTCTGGGCCACGTCTGGAGGACAGTGAGCCATTGAGCGCCTTACCCCAGCTGGACGCCCAGCTGAGCAGAGAAGATCAGTTCCCGACACCCAGCCCAGCCCTCTCTTAACCAAACCACATGGGCTGTTTTCCTCTGCCCGCCTTGGACCACTCAGCTCTTCTTGGCTCAGACACCACTGATCCCTTTCCCGGGATACACACCCACCTGCTCCCCCGAGCCAAGTTGTGTTAGGCGTGTGGCTTTTCTTGGAATGCTCAGTCACCTCGGAGCGCAGGTCCCTTGGCCCAGGGCGGGAGAATTTGCGTTGACGAATTCCCACACGATGGACCCGTGTGAGTCTCCAAGGCCTCAAGCAGGCCAGAGACTGCAGATTTTCTTGAACTGCCTTATGCTGTGCACAGTTGACAGAAAGGAGAAATCCAAGTTTGGAGGGTATAACCCTTCTTCACAGTAAACCTATTTTAGAGCTAACCAAGACATACAGGCCACCGTGGATTTAATGCAACCAGAAAATGTGTGAATCTTCAAGGACAGCCAATGCTGCCCATACTCACTTTTTGGCCTTCTTCTCCTTCCCCTCCCTCTCCTCCTCCCTTCTCCCCTCCTTCTTCTTCTTTTCAATACACCACTTATTTGCTGGTGCATAATAAAGTAAACAGAAAACGAATAAGCTGTGGAATTTGAAGGAGAATTTTTTAAGCTAGAGATCTGAAGGAGGAAAAGAAGGCCACAAAAACTGCATAAACAGTTGAGGCAAATACTTTAGACCAAAATAGCCAGTCTACTGCAGCTGGGAGATGGACGCCACTGCTGGTAAGGAGGAAAAAGAGGATTAAATTGATCAAAATAGGGTTTGGAGATGGCAAAGCATTTTATTTTTTGTAATGTCTCTTCAGAAAGAGGTATGATGTGAAGTTACACTTTTGTGTGAGCAAACATTTGAAGCTTCACTGTCTGTTGCTACCTTGTCTGGGCTTTACATTAGACATTGGTTATAAAATGTGCTTTTCTTGATATGTATGTATATATACATACATATATATATATCAATAATATATATATACTTCTTTTCTTGTTGAACCATGGTAGTAAAAATGATTAGTGGAGTTGAAATCTGCAGCAATGCCCAGATCACTTGCTACAGTGTTTAGGATAGCTGAAATATGCAATAATTGATTTTAACATGCACTGTAATTGATTCCAGATGCATCGCTGTCAACTGTGATGCGTCGTAATTAAGCTGACATGTTCAAAAACTGGCCACTGAAATGAGTACTCACTGAATTTTCTGACTGCGGGCAGCTGCTGCTTCTTTGCCCCTGGTTTCCCACTCAGGACACATGTCCCTGGGTTCCATTCGCCTGCTGGCCTCCTCCATATTTTCTCTATTTTACCTCTTCAAATTTTCAGTGACCTCCTTGAGTGAATTTAGGCTCTTTCCCATGTTCGTTTTCACGTGGTCACATATTTCCGCAGTGTTAGATCACTGTGCAATTTCCTAAGTCATCATAAATCAGATCGAAAATTGTGAGACTAGTCAAGAACTCGATAGAAAGTAAGACACGGCAACAGATCCATAAAAGTTCCATATTTTAGCACGTCCATCCCCAATCGAGCCACACTTGAACTCTTACTAGGAAATTCAATTGGGGGAAGAAAGCATAGTGGGTAACACATGTCCACCTCCTGTCCCCAATCGTATAAATGAAAATGTTCCTACTTATGGCAATCTTTTCTTACTTCTATGGTCATCAGAAGGATTATGTGCATTCAGGATGGTCTTACCTTGGCAGCCTGATTATCTTTCTTTTTTCTTTTATGAAAGCAGCATGATATAGTTGAAAGGGCATTGAACTAGGGTCTGGGGGCCCTGGGATCTCCATGACCACTAATAGTGTTGGTAAAGCCCTCCAAGTGTCAGCTTTCTTCCTGGAAAAATGGGAAAGATAATACACTTTCTAATAGGTTTAGAACAATACATGATGATCTACAAACATGAATAGATTCATGGCCCTTCAGTTTCTGAAATCTTTATTCTGAATCAGCATGAACTATGTCTGTCTTTGGACTTTGTATTACCATAATTTACTGTTTTGATTTAATGAAGAACTTCATCCCTTCCCTGCCCCTACCTTTGCCCCAATGTCATATCTCCTCTAAACTATTAATCACATGGGTAGGTCCTGTGATGGCAAAACATTTAATAACAAAAGTTAGTTCACACCCATCCATAGTTGATGAGAGTGGCATTGACTATGAATCACCATTGCACCATTTCTACAAGGAGGAGCGAGATAGCCATTTCCCCATCATTTGCTTAAGGGGCGACATCCTTCCACTGATTTCAATCATGTGACACTGGTGGGGCTCCCTTATTTGCTTACAGTAAATTAGAGTTGGCCAATCGTGATGTCTCTTTTGTCTGTCAACAGAACGTAGTCCAAGCTGTGGCCATCTGACCAAGCTGGACCAATAAAAGTTCTTCCATGAGCTTTGATAGCCAAAAGTTCTGAGACAAGCTTTTCTCAATCCAAGGAAATGAGCCATGAGGATATAAGCCTGGTGATTCTCCATCACAAGAGGGATGCCGTGCTGTCCACCTGATGAAGGAAGGTGAGATCGAGGTCCATACACGGGGAGGAGCAGAGTTAACAGGAAATACTAATGAAGGGCTTTGGAAACCATCAGGTGAGTCTGTCAGGTGAGTTCTAGGAGAGAAGAACATACTCCAGTTCCCATTGTATTACTTTTGGTGAAATCTTATAAAAGCCACACAACCTGTGATTAAGGAGGAACTGGATTAAAGGGGTTCTTTATCTCCCTCTGTCTTCTTAAGCTTTAGTTTCTTAAGGGGAAGAGTCCTATTTATGTCTCAGTTCTTAGTAGGATGGGACATAAATAGAGACTGCTGCTTCATAGATGTCCTGACAAAGATGTCTCAGCTTCCAGAATGTTCCTCTCTACCCCACTCCCTGGTCAACACAATTTTGGGCCCACAAGACTTGCCCAAGAGTTTTGATCAACCTTTGGATGGTGTGTGGTACATCTACAGTGCTTCTCAAACTTGGGGTGCATCCAACCCCCCAGAGAGCTTGTGAGAACAGATTGCTGGGCCCGACCCCCAAAATTCTGATCCAGTAGATCTGGTTGCAGTGGAGAGTCTGCATTTTTAGTAAGTTCCTAGGATATAGTGAGGGTGCTGGTCTGTGGACCACACTATGAGAATCACTGCTAGGATGAATGTCATGTTGGACTGAAAGTTGGGAGACTCAGGTCTTCTCCCCTTAGGCAATTCACCAGTTGTCTGTGGGCCTCACTTTAACCATGTCTAAGATGGGAGATTTGATCCAGGTGATCTATAACTTTCCTTTGATGTGCTCTAAGTCCACCAGCAGTTCATCAGGTTCTATAGGGGAAGACTGTATGGTCATTATGAGGCTTCTTCCTTTTCCTTTTAAGAGAGCTATGATTTTAAAAAGACAACATCTAACTTCTGCAAAAATGGTGGAGATGGTCAGAGAGCAGCCACTGAATGGGATAACTATTAGATGTTGTGAATTCCAAGGCCCTGACAAATTACTCTGCCATTGAGCAATGTTTTTCACCTGAAGGATATACTGTCTTATAACAGTTTGTTCATGAATCAGGCACTCATTCTAGAATTGAACCCCTCCTCTTGCCACGTTCTGCTCCTCCCCAGCAGCTCCTCTGGGCATGCAGCCAGCAGAAGGTTTGAGAGGTTATGTCCGGAACCCAAGGGGTTGTTAGAGAAGAGATGGATCACAGTAGCTTCTAGGAGATCCCACTTAAATTTGAAAAGAAAGAGAGAAAGGGACTGAATGGATCTTCTAAAGTGAAAAAGAGAGAAAAATCGTTGAGTCCAGGCTTTTCTCTGAGACTCCAAGTGCCTGCACAAAATTACATCCCACCAGCAACATCAAATGACCAGTTTATGAGTGTGAACAGGAAACTGTGGCTATAAGAGTTTCCTTGCCCCTTCCTTTACTTCTGAGGAAGAGTAAGTGATGGATGTAAAGAAAAATAAAGAAATAATTTAGGAAATAATTTCTTTTCACATAAGAGCCAATTTATGACAGTCTAATAATATTGCTAATCAATGAGTATCATAGAGCATTCATTAATTCATTCAATATACATGGGTTGGGTGTTTAACATCCCCTAGCAGTGTGTGGGGGACAGCAGGAAATCAAGCTGTAACAAGATCATGTCCACATTCGAGGGCCTTCCAGTCTAGAGGAAAGATGCCAAGTAAACAGGCAATTTCATGAGTTCCAAAAGGAATGAAACCCAGGAACCAGGAGAGAGGCATGGTCTGCAGTGAGGTGGGTATCAGCAAATGTTCCCTGTGGAGAGTGAAGGGCTCAAGCATGTGTGGAGGTTGGGTCAGACAGCAAACAGGTATTCTTTTCAGACACAGGCTCTAAGAGGTGAAGTCATGAAACTGCAATAGTTTTGACAGGACTGCTGGCTCGGATTGAGGCTGCAGGGGAAAGCAGAAGCACCTAGTGGGTGCCTTTTGACACATTGGTTCAGAACTGCTCCCCATTCCCCAAGGCTTTGATTTTTATTGGCAAGATGAGATGAGGGATCATGGAATTAACATCCATCGTCAGCGAGGGAAGTGTGTGGGCTCAGAGTCCTTCCGTTCCCTTGCTCATGTGCTTTTATGATGCTTTGCCTCACTTCCCAGGCAGGGATCCTTCATCACCTCCATCCCTAACTCCTTCTCTTCTGGCTTTACTTTGAAGCTTAACACTGAGTGGCCTCCTTCCTCTAGGTATGAATTGATTTTAAAATAGATGAAATAAGCATGACTAATGTCTGTAGAGAAACAAGATAGTTAAAGGAGGAGAAGGGAAACTCCGGAGTTTGCTACAGGTTGGAGAATGAGTTTTCTATTTTGGAGGACCTGGATCTTCTTCTCAAATGATGATTGTTGAAATCACATTAGGCCAAATAAGTTTTAGGTCCTTGGACTTTCCCTGCCCTAAAAGGAAGAAACTTTTGCAGTAGAAGAACCATTTCTGAAGGACCCAGAAGCCTTTTTGGTACATTCTCCAACTTCATAGTTGTCAATAAACTTAATTCTTTCTGGAAAACAGAATAACTGCAAGGAAAAATCTATACCCTAGAAGAGTGTAACCAGTCTTGGAAACAACAAAACCTTCATCCTGGTGATCACGGCCACCATCATTTCCAACATACCCATCACTCTGCTGAGTATTGGGTACCATGTGGCACCTCAGGGAAGGCAAATAACTTTAAATCGCAATCCCTGCCCTCAAGAAACAGGTCATATTGGAGGGCTGACATCCACATGCAAAGATTTATAATAATAAAAGGTGGCTCATGGGAAGTCATCATGACCTGTGAATGGCTTGCGAGGCCCTGGCACACCATTCTGCACGTTTTCAGGTTTCAGAACCTGCAGGCATTGACTATGTCGCTGTCATAGTGTGACTAAGCAGAAAAGTGAGGCTTCTGTTTTAACTCTTTAACATTTTGCTTTCAGCTCGAGAACTTTCAAAGGGACAACCTGATTTGGACCAAATCTGATATATTACTAGAGCCTATCAAGTTACACGTAATGTTCCACGTGTTATTTAGGCTGATATTTTGTAAGAATGTTCTGGAATGAAGCTGAGTACAGGCTACAGTATGAACATCCACATAACCTGTGCCCTGTGATTAAAGAGAGGCCAAAACAAGAAATACTCCTCCGTGTAATTTCAGAGGAACGGAAATTCAAGAAACGAGCAATGGAACGTACGGACAGCTCAGACGCCCATTAACTGTCTTCCCGTGACCAGCTCTGAGCTGTGGAAGCTTCGGAAGGCAGGGGGCGCTCCTCTGAGAGCATCTCCAGGGGCTTTCTGAGATGAGTGGCAGTTGTTTACACCTGTGCTTCTCACACTGTACTGTGCAAGTGAATCATTGGGATCGTGTGAGATTCACGTTCAGATTCAGTGGGTCCAGGTGGACCTGAGCCTCCGGTGGCCGACAAGCCCCCAGCCATGCCGACGTCTCCGTCCTCAGACCACACTGAGAAGCATGAGTTTAGAACAAGGTAGAACGATGTTAGAAGGGGCAGCGTGAAAGCGAGGGCCCATCTGCTCAAGAAACAGAAAATCGGCGATTAGATGCCGAGGCTCCTGGGTAAGGTGGCCGGGAGGTGAAACCAGCTCCCCCAGGACCAAGCAGGCCAGACCCATCCCCCGGCGCTGCCTCTGGCATTGAACCTGGTTCTGCTTCAGGCCCTCAGGACCTGCTGGGCTCTCCCGCTGTGCAGGGTCAGGACTTGGGCAGGTTGGATGCTGTAGCGGAGAGAGGGTGATGCTCTGCCCCACCCCCTGACCTGGCGGATGACCCGGGATCTTCCCGGAGCACAGGGTGCACGGGGCACAGGCGGGAAGCCCAGCTCTCCTGGGGGGAGGGGCATCCCTGTCCCTACACCCCCCAAACGATGACCCTACATCTGCTTGTGGACAGCTGAGAAATGAACAAGAAAGGGCCATCTCAGTTTAGCCCACCTACACGGAGAAGAATCCAGAACCCACTTTCCACTCTCCTTTCGTAGGACACTTCTCAGGAGGCTCAGGACCCTGCCCCCTTCCAGAAAGTCCCTTGACTCCCTGAAGCTGGCTCAGTGCTTTCTCTCCCAAATAGGAGAGGAAAGGGTAGCTCTAGGCCTGTGCATCTCCAACTTTGACCCGCATGGAATCGCCTGGGGAAATGTTAATATCATATCCTGTCGGCAGGTCTGGGTGGAACCCAGGAGTCTGCATTTATAATGATGCTGCCGCTGCCTGGCTCCACCTCCAGGAGCGAGGGGACCATCCTCAGGCATCTCCTGAGCCAGGGATTGAGGTATCTCTCAGTCCCAGGGCTGCTGGCCCCAGGGAGCTGTGCGGCTGTTTAAGGTGTGAATCTCAGTGCCCGGCAGAGTGGGGCAGGGCCCGGATAAGAGCATCTTTCTTTGTAGTAACTGCAGCCACAAGCACAGCTTACAGATGGGTAGGTTTCCCAGGGTGTGTTGAGTTTGTTGTCACTGATTTGTGTTGCATATTGGGGAAGCTTCTGAAAGAGGGAAGGAAAGTCGCTCCAGAACCCCTCAGCTCCTGACTCCTCAGCCCTGGGCTCCCTTCTGCCTCTTGTTGACAGGTTCTGAGCTCTTGGGCTGATTTCCAAATTCCCAAAGTTCAAGTGTGGAAAAAGCCAACTAATCCTCTGGAAAATCTCCTGATGTATATTTTTCTTTAAAACTCTGGGCCGGTTTTAAACTTAGCACTCTCTAAACCGTGCTCACCAGGCATTACTGTTGTGGACGCACGTTGCTCTGTTTCCCAGAGAACTCCCCTCCTCCCGCCCGATATTGACACCGGATTCAGGATGGAGTTTGTCAGGGCCTGTAGCGTGTTCCTCCTACACCATTAACTCGGTTCGGTTAGTGCATTAGAAGTAGGAAGACTGATCCCCGCATGATATTCTGACTGTCAGACCTGATTTGAGCTGATTTCTCATTGAGTATTCCATATCAAAGGCTCAGCTAATAGAATTACAGGACATTAGGATTTCCAATCTGGAAGGGACCCTGGAGATCATTTAGTGCTGCCTGCTCACTTTACAAATGAGGAAACTATATTTTTCACTCTTAAGAACTTGAGCAAATACCCAGCTTTTGATATGCACATGCATGTGCCCTTGCTGTTCCGATGTAGGGAGCTCTGCATGGGGGTAAAAGGTGCCAAAAACAGGTCCCTCCTATTTAGTTATCCTTGATCTTGGCTTTCCCTTCCTCAAAGACTGTTATATCCACCCTCTGGACAGCACGCACTTTGCAATAATATGCAAATGCTTTGGCTCCTGACAATAGCTGGAAAAGAAGTGTGATGTTTTTACTTAAAGGACATTTTATACAGTTTAATAGTGACTGCATCTCTGGCATTTATAACAGATGTTATCCCACTGCAGGCAACTTTTTCTAAGTCATGTAGCTGGATTTTAGCTGCTGAAATTTTCTGTATCATTTGGTGATCATATTTCATTTCAGACTTCTGAACGCAACAGATTGTCCACCTGGATTCCATTTTGCCACATTTTATTGATGGCCTGACTCAGATCTTTCAAGTTTGTGCTCATTGACCTTGAAGGAGTAGCTTGTTGTTTAAATTTTATGACACAGAGACGTAAACGGCCTGCAAATTATGCAACGCAATGGTGATGAACAATGTGTTAGGACGTTTCATTAATATTGATTGCCTGGAGTTAAGGGATTAATAAGAACTGTTACACTGTACCCATTTCTGGGACAAACATCCCAAATGAACTTTACTACAAGCACATGTGTAATGAGTGAGAACCACATTTGTGTGTGCAAATCCGAGCTCCGTGTAGAGATATTACACTGTTCCCCTTATGCCTTCCTGTCGCTGCTCTAGTTCTAGAAATAATGGCACCTTCCCCCTTCCAGCCCTGTTTTTCTGGGTGACCTAAGACAGCCACGCCCATCAGCATGGCCCATCACTGAAGACCTGAATGACAGGGATGGAAACTACAGAGAGAAAAATAAAAACACTACCCATAGCCCCTTCTGACCACGAGAAACATCCCGCAAACCCAAACTGAAGGACATTCCTACAAAATTCCTGGCCAGCAACTCCTCAAGACTGCCAGGTCATGGAAAACAAGGAGAGTCTGAGAAATGGTCACAGTCTAGAGGAGGTGAAGCAGACATGACAACTGATGCCACGTGGGGCCCTGGATGGGGTCCTGGGACAAAGAAGGACAGGAGAGGAAAACCAGAGAAACCTGGATAATGTGTGGACTTGAGTTCATAATGATGGGTCAGTAACAGTCTGCAAGCTGTGATAAATGTACCATATTAGTGTAAGATGTTGAGAGTAGGGAAACTGGGTTTTGGCTGAATGTGAACTTTCTTTACTATCTTCACCACTTTTCTATAAATCTGAAACTATTCTGAAAGTAAAAGTGTATTAAAAATAATACTTTGTTGTCGTGTCCTTTCAGCCATGATGGAAATGTCACTAGAAAGGCTGACCTCAAATGAGTGTCTGGGTCGTGTCAGGCTTTCACCTCCATCATCTCCTTAAATCCTTAGAACAACTCTATGAGATATTGATTATTCTCCCCACTTCACAGCTTTGAATGAGAAAACAATGTGCATGAATATTGTTCACCAATCCGATTTGTGTGAATCTGAGGTCCAGAGAGAACGATCTCTTATTTGTTGATTGAAATCCCCTGGCTCAAACGTGGCAGAGCTGTGATCTGAACCTTGTTCATCTGACTCTAAAGCACACGTTTATTTCAGTTCCCCACATGGTCCCCAGAATCATGGCCTCAGAGATGGGGCAGAGTTGGGGGAAATGGGAAGGGATGGGTGGGGTCAGGCTGTGTGGACCCTGCTGCTACGTGTCTGCCATCTGGGGCCATTGGAGCTTCCTGGAGAGGCCCTTCAGCCTCTGTTTTTCCCAAGGGCTGGGGTCCAGGTCTGCTCTAGATTTCGTTCCACAAATATTCAAAAAGAAGCCCCCCCGCCCTAGATTTCGTTCCACAAATATTCAAAAAGGAGCCCCCCCTGCAATGACAGACCCAGGATGGAGGAGCAGGTGCCGGCTGTGGTAGCGACACTGAGAACCTCCTGGAAGGAAGTGTAGATGATTTCATGGGACCCCAGGGAACCCACGCTGCATCCTCTTTCAGAATCTCCACCCCTGGCTGTGCATCTGTGTCATCAGGGGGCCTAAGAATGTCCAGAGCCCTGGTCCCTGAGATCCTGACCCAGAAGATGAGAAGAGGACCCAGAAATCTGTATTCAGTACTGTGTATTGGTGCTTTAGCCATGAACCACTGTGTTCCAAATCTGAACCTCAGAAAGTCTGCCCTTGTTCTCGCCTGAAGGGAACGGCAAGCTCCACTCAACACTCTTGGCTGTTAAGTAATTTACTGTTTAGACTAGGAGTCCACAAATGATACCTGTGGCCAAATGGCCCACAGCCCCACCTATTTTGTAAATAAAGTTTTATTGGACCCAGACACAGTATTTGTTTATATGTTATCTCTGGGTGCTTTCTTGTTACTATGGCATAGTTGGGTAGTTGTGACAGAGACCATATGGTCCACAGTCCTAAAATAATTATCTGACCCTTTACAGAAAAAGTTTGCTGACCCATGGTGTGGAAGATGGAAAGGTATGTGGATTAATAATTAGTCACAGTAAAAGGCAAAGGAGTCCCACTGCTCTCAAGTTTCCAAGCACCTAAGAATCCCCTGGGGTGCTTATCTAAAAATCCCCATTCTGAGGCCCACCCCTGGAGACTCTGATGTAGCAGGTCAGACTGAGGCCCAGAAATATGCATGTTTAGCAATGCTTTCAGTACACAGTCCTAAACATTAAGAACATTGACATCGACAGCAGCTGGACCCGGGTCCCTAACCACCTCTAGAGGCTTGGATGTGTCTAAATATTCTTGCATATTATATTTGGACCTAAATTTATAAGATAAAACTAAATATCGAGAATTATCAAAACAAGGAATTAAAAGCGTTAGCTCTGTTTATTCAAGATATGAATAAAAAATAGAAGATTTGGACAAGAAACAGATATTTAGTGAATGTCTGATGAGCAACGAATGCCAGCTTTCTGCTTCTGACATGCTTTTAAGAGCTTCACTGAGGTGTAGTAGATATGTAATAAACCGTACTTATTTAAAGTGTATAATGGGATACACTTTGTCCTGTGAAACCAGCATTACAATCAAGATAATGCACAAACCTATCACCCCCAAAGTTTCCTTGTGCCCCTTTACAATCCTTCCCTTTGCCCATTCCTGCAACTGTAAGAAGCAACCACCTATCTCCTTCTTTTATGAATGAAATCTTCTTTTATGAATCTATAGTGCTTTCTGGCACTATAGATCTATAGATGAACTTGCATTACCTAGAATTTTATAGAAGTAAGTATCATATGGGTGGTAGGCTTTCTTAGTTCGGTTTCCTCCACTCACTATAATTTTTCTGAGATTCATTCATGGTGTTGCACGTATCAGTATGTTATTCCTTTTTATTACTGAGTAATATTCTGTTGAATGGATATACCATAATTTGTTTATGCACCCACCTGTGCATGGATATTTGGTAATAGCCCAAATAGCCCATGGATATTTGGTAATAGCCCATTGACACTATTACAAATAAAGTGTCAGTGAATATTCATGTACAAGTCTTTGTATGGACATATGGTTTCCTTTTTACTATATCAAATGGAAGGTGTATATTTAACTTTTTAAGACTGCCAAACTGTTTTTCAAAGTGGTGGTGTACCATTTTACATCCCCACAAGCGGTATACAAGAGTCACAATTGCTCTACATCCTTGTCAGCACTTGATATAGTCAATCTGTTTAATTTTAGCCATTGTAATAGATGTGTAGTGACATATCACTGCGGTTTTAATTTGAATTTCCCAAGTGACCAATGATGTTGATAATCTTTCATGTGATTATTTCCCATTCATATATCTTCTTTGGTGAAATGACTGCTTTGCCCATTGTTAATTTTTAAGTTATTGAGTTTTGAAGGTTCTGTACTGTGAATAAAACTCCCTTATCAGACATAAACTTTGCAAATATATTTTCCCAGTATGCGGCTTGCTTTCTCCTTCTTTTATGAATGAAACAGTGTAGGTCCATGAAGAACAAATTGATAAATGGTATTTCATTTAAAATTAGTAGTATCTGAAGAATACCATTTACCAATACCACTTACCAATTTGTTCTTTGTGGACCTTGCTTGCGGTGTCATTGCTGAGAAATCTTTGCCTAACTCAAGGCCACAAAGGTTTTATCCTATGTTTTCTTCTAGAAGTTTTATAGTTTTAGGTTTTACATTTAGATCTGCAATCCATTTTGAATTAACTTTTATATGAGGTGTGAGGTATGGATTGAAGTTCATTTTTTTGCCTATACCCAATTGTTCCAGTACCATTTGTTGAAAATTCTTTCTTCATTGAATCACCTTTGAACGATTGTAGAATATCAGTTATCTATACACGTGTGGGTGTACGTCTGGATTCTCTATTCTGGTCTATTGATTGATTTGCCTGTCTTTGCACCAATTATAGTCTTGATTACTGTAGCTTTATAACAAGTCTTAAAATCATTGAGTTTTAGTCCTCCATTTTCTTCTTTTTCTAAGTTATTTTGGCTATTCTAGGTCCTTTGAATTTCCAAATGAATTTTAGAATTGGTTTTTCAATTTCTACCAAAGACCTGCTGTTGTGATTTTGATGTCTTAGGCAGTGAAGATAATGGCACTTTTACAAAGGATAAGTGACTCCGTTCAGTTATCATTTCATCAAAAAGGGAAGCATGAAAACATGTACACAAACAAATCAACAGAATGAGACAATGTACTTTTGTTACCAGGCAGCACAGAACAAAAACGAGCCCCAAGTTCTAATACTCTAGTTTATCTTAGCTGTCTGGGAGATCTACACACTAGCTTCCCTTTAGATAGTCTTTTTTTTTTAAATACAGGTAAAATTGACATAACATAAAAGTAACTGTTTCCATTTTAAAGTGAAAACTCTGATGGCATTTTGCACATTCATAATGTTGCACAGCCACCACTTCTATTCAGTTGTGAAATATTTTCATCACTCCAAAAGAAAAATTCTCACCCATTATGCAATTGTTCCCCATTTTCCAACACCCAGCCCCACCAATCTGCATTCAGTGTCTACCGATTTACTTACTCTGGATATTTTACATAAATGGAATCATACAAGATGTAACCTTTTGTGTCAGTCCTTTTTCCACTTAGCATAATGTTTTCAGGTTTCATCCACGTTGTAGCATGTTTCAGTACTTCATTCATTCTTATGGCTGAATAGTATTTCACTGTATGTATGTATCACAATGTATATATCCTTTCATCTATTGAGAGATATTTGGGTTATTTCTACCTTTAAGCTATTGTGAATACTGCTTTTAAGAACATGCACGCACATATACTTGTTTGACTGTCTTCAGTAATTACGGTTATATACCTGTGAGTGAAATCGATAGGTCATATGGCAATTCTACATTTGACTTTTTGAGGAAGTGCCAAACTTTCTTCCACAGTGGCTGAAATATTTTACATTCCCACCAGCATTGTATGAGGGTTTCATTTTCTTCAGATCCTTGTGAAAATTTATTTTCTGATTGTTATTATTATTGCTGTTTTAGTGGGTGTGAAGTGGTACTTCATTGTGGGTTTGATTTGCATTTCCATAATGACTAATAATGTTGACTATCTTTTTATGTACTTATTGTTCATTCATAGATCTACTTTGGAGAAATGTCTCTATATATGTGTCTAATATATTTTATATAATATATAGAGACATTTATCTATATCTTTATCTATATAGATATAGATATCAGGCAATATTTATTGCCCAGTTTTGTTTTTTAGTCCTGACAACTTTTACTTTCCTTTATTCCTAAATTTGAAATTCTAGTAGAATTAAATTAAGAGCATATTTTCCCTCAACCCCATTTTTTCCTCTCTCTCATAATCTTTTTGTGTGTGTGTGTGTGTGTGTGTGTGTGATGGAAAGTATTTTTCTCATTTATTCTTTCATCCTTTTGATAGATTTTTCTCTGCATTCTCCTCAAATATGTATTTGTATCTGTATCTGTATCTCAGATTTGTATTTGTATCTGTACCTGTACCAGTATTTGTATCTGTATCTCAGATTGTTCCTTAAGTTGTCTTGGGTTGGTTGTGCTACATAGTTTATGTCTTTTAAACTCCCCACATAAATATTTTACTACATATCTGAATAGTTATCTATTACTATATAATTCTGGTATCAATTTCTGTTTTAGTTACCTACTGCTAAGTTAGAAACTATCCCAAAATGTAGTGGCTTAAAACAGCAGGACTTTATTATTTCTCATGATACTGCAATCCAGGCTAGGCTCAGCTGGCTGGTTTTTCTGTTGAACATGATGGCTGCTGAGGCTGGCACATCCAGGATGGCTCATTCACTCACAGTCTACGCTTTGGGCAGGATGGCTGGAGCAGCAGGGGCGAATCTGGGCTCTCTCCCTTTCCATATGTCTTCTTCACATGGCTCTCTTGAGCTTCCTCATAGTATGGTGGTCCTAGGGTAATTAGACTTTTTAATTGGCAGTGGGTTTCTAAGGAAGAGAAGGTGGAAGCTGACAGTTTTCTTTAAAGCTGGGTCGGGAACTGGCCCAGTGTCACACCTACCACATTCTATTGGTTGAAGGAAGTCACAAGACCGGCCCATATTCAGGGGAGAAGGGACATAGTTCTGCTTCCTGATGGGTGGGGCATCACGCTTGTACTTGGAGGGAAGGGAACCATCTTTGGAGACCATCCACCACAGGAATGAGTCTGCCTGTATGTGAGAGGGTCAGTAAGAATACTTGGTCTCACAGAGTGCCGACGACTTTGCAATCTTTCTTAACACCTAATAGCACTAGAAAGCACATGGAATATATTAAATAAACAACAGTGCATCAACCTGGAGCCATGCTGTGAAGTCTTACTAAGTCCCCGTGATATTTTTTATTAAAAAATCTGGGGATGTGTATGTATATGGCTGATTTGCTTTGTTTTGCAACAGAAACTAACACAGTATTGTGAAGCAATTATACTCCAATAAAGATTTATTAAAAAAAATCTATTTATTAAAAATGTTTATTTTCATTGAAGTACTATGTACATCTTTTTTTATGTCAAATAGTACTAAAAGCCTTATAGGAATTGGTGACTTCCAAGCCAAATGATAAATTATAATTCATATTACAGGCCCTCAGGAGCATTCAACACTTTTTGGGGCTACTACACGTAAAATGCTAAATTCCTCTTATCTGCTGTTACTACTAATTTCTTTCAGATTAATTGACTGATAAAATTTTTTGATCCTTTCTGTTTGTTGTTAATTGATATATATGTATATATATATATATATTTTTTTTTTCTTGTCCATCTGTTAAGGTTCTGATACACATGCATTATTTTCTGCTCCTTCCCTGTGATGTGGTCTATCCACTGATAGTCAGAGGGAAGGAAGGACAGACAAATCTGGGCTCTTATCACCATTCCTGTCCCCCTGATCTCCAGTGAGACAGCGCGATCTCCCAATGCTGTCACGCTGACACATGTGATGCTTCCCACGTTGCAGAGTCCATGCCAGGCAGAGGCACTGGGTCAAGTCATCCATGAGACCAAGTCAGCATTGCAGCTTCTACGCCATCAGTCTCCTTGCTGAGGGGCTGGGCAGCACAGATGAGCCACAACAAATAAAGAGCAGTGTAACTTTTCAACATGCTTTCTTCTCTTCGCTATGGGAGGGAACCCAGCTAGGGAGAAACTCAAAGCATGTCAGGAGGGACGTAAAAACCTTTGCTTTCTCATAGGCATGTTTATGCAGCTTCAAATGCTTTCAGTTTGCTATAAGTTAAAAATGAATGTGTCCATCTGATGGGTTTTTTTGTTTTCTTTTGGTCTGCCTTCTTTGCCATATGATTTCATAAAGCCCTGTGTGCTTTAGGAAAATATAGATTGGAAACGTCTAGAAATGTAATTATTGGGCCATTTTTCTGCAAATGCAACAATATGCAGTTGATCAAAAAATAATTATACTTCCTGACAAATTACCTTTTCTATTAGTGCCCTGCCTTAAGAAAAAAAGGCTTTTTATTTCTGCCTAATGAAAACAATATATGAAACCTTGTTAGACGCTCTGGCAGAGCCATTCCTTTCAGGGGGTGACATTTCTATTCAGCTTCCATTAATGGGAGAGGGAGGCACGTGGAATCAGTTTGCTTTTCTGATTTTACTGTAGCCTAAAATTAATTTGGGAAAAAAAATTTTAAAGAAGACCAAGGATGGTGTAAACAGCTCTGACCACAGTGGAGCCAGGGTAGAAGAGGTCTTAATTTTCAGGACAGTCGTTGGGAGCGACTATGTGTCTTCTTGAGTTGTTTTGAGAACACAGGTTTCTTTTGCAGAGAAATGTCTTAGGATTCAGAGGAAATCCTGAGTCACCTGAGAACAGAATAGTCACAGATAGCTTTTATTATTGAAATTCAGAGCCCTGCCTGGTCCCACCCTCACATCCTCACTCTCACTCTACCTGCCTCAGCAAAGTTCTTGGGTTCCAGTTGTGGGGTTTCCTGACTGAAGTCATAGCCTGTGGGTGTTCTATGGATTCCTGACTCTCCTCGATTTATGGCCTCAGGCAAAACCTAAGTTGGAAGAGATTCACCACCAGCATTTTTTGGGAAACTGTCCACAAAGAGGCTAAAAGTCACACTACAGTCTGACACCTGGAAGTCCTCTCCTAAGGACCTACCAGAGCTTCATTCAACCGCAGGATTTCTCCGTGAGTCACACAGTCAGGGTCTTAGCCTGTTCAGTCAGGGTCTTAGTCTGTTTTGGCTTCTATAACAAAATACCACCCACTGAGGGGCTTATAAACGACAGAGATTTATTTCTCACAGTTCTGAAGGCCAGAAGTCCAAGGTCACGTTCTGGTGAGGACCCTTTTCCTGGTTTATACCGGCACCTTCTCACTGTGTCCTCAGATGATAGAAGGGGCGTCTCTTTGATAATGGCATTAATTCCATTCCTGGAAACCCCACCCTTCATCAGCTCCCAAAGACCCCTCCTCAATTACATCATTTTGGACATTAGGATTTCAACATATGAATTTGGGGGAGACACAAACATTCAGATCACAACAGACAAGGAGATTTTTTGAAGAGAAGATACAGCAGACGGGCCTGTGGTTGCATGAGGGAAGATGACATCTTCATTTTGCCTAATGTGCATCATTTCAGCATATTTATGGTGCTCAAGTGGGAGTGAAGAGTGTCAAATTAGTACGTAATTCACCTGAGCTGTGAATCAGCACGTTTTTGTAAGAATACGATTGAAGACTGTTCAGTCTCATGTATACTTCAGTTTGAAACTCCTGGTGAGCATTCATTAATTTTATTTAGTATGGTGTCACATGAAGATAAGTATAGATGGGTCCCCAACTTACGATGGCTCAACTTACAACTCTTTGACTTTATGAGGGTGTGAAGCGATAGGCCTTCAGTAGAGACTGTATTTTGAATTTTGAGCTTTGATCTTTTCCCGAGCTAGTGATACGACAGGGTCCAATCCTCTCGTGATGCTGGGCAGCGGCATGAGCCACAGCTCCCAGTCAGCCCCTCCATCACCAAGGAAACAACCAAGGCACTTACAACCATCTGTGTCTAGACACTCACTCTGCTTTTCGCTTTCAGTACCATATTCAGTAAATTACATGAGATATTCCACACCTTTGTGTTAGATGGTTTTGTCCAACTATAGGCTAACGTAAGTGTTCTGAGCACATTTAAGGTAGGCTGGGCTACGCTATGATGTTTGTTATGTTAGGTGTATTAAATGTATCTTCAACTGATGATATTTTCAACTTACGATGGGTTTATGGGGAGTATCCCCATTGTACATCAAGAAAGATCTATACTAATATTTTCTTATAAAAATAGTGGCAACATATAGATGATAGATCAGATTTTGGCCAATTTGGCAAATACATTTTTGTGTCAATGAACTGTAAAGCTTAACAGATGAATTGGAGAATATATTTCTTTGGTTGAATAGTTCCCTTCAAAATAACACAAAAGGATTATGCATATGTTGGTAAGGATAACCCGAAGAAGCAAACAGCACATAAAAGCCTTTGTACCAGGGAAGATGGTTATGCTATAAATACCTTAAGATGAGTTTTCCTTTGAGTGACTGTTTTGTTATCTGGTATTAAGTAGTTTTTATTCAGTAACTTTGGCTCTGTTCCCTATTAACAAATATTTATTGTGTTTTCACTTAAACTTGACTTTGAAAAGAAATGGTAAGAAATTTTGTTCCTGTTAGTTTTCTTTTGTAAATAAGTATTTATCCACAGCATAAAATTTCCGTTTGAACTGCAGAGGCTTCAGATGGAAGAAATGCTCTAAGTCACAGCATATTTCTGTGGTATGGTTGTTCACTCAAATGTCATTATAAAACATATGCATTGTAATAATCATTAATAAATAAGTATATAAATAAATAAAATGTCACATACAAATACATGCATATGTGATACATGTATATTTATTCTAAGTGTGTGGGACATCTCTTTTAAAAGATTCCAATTTTACTAAGATTGCCCACTTTTAGAGCAACTAAAGCTGTAGGCAATTTCTGAGATATAATTCGATGGTCTGCTCTTCATGATTTTTCCTGTGATTAATTAACTTTGGTTATGTATGTGAAAAAACTGAAAAAAGAAATTGAGTGTTATGCACAGACATTTCATAATTAAGACACTAATACCCAAACATTTATTACATTTATTAAACTAACAAAATTACTAATGGCTATAAAGTAAAATAGTCCATGTTAAACATTTTTAATTACCTTTGACTCAGCAAGTAATTTCTAGAGAATTATCCCATGGCTGTTTGTAACGCTTCAATACTAATGCTATTTATCTCAACCCTGATTATAAAAGCAAAAACTGGAAATAACATAGATGTCCAGAAACGGGGGATTAGTTAGATATTCTGTTGAAAAAGACAATGTTCATGCTACCGTATTAAGTAAAAAGGGAGGTCATGTCTGCATCCTTTGTCCAATCTGATTGTGTTATTTTCAATTCCTGGAACAGATACATTCAACGTCCATTTAGTTCCTAAATGTAAGGAATCATATATGTTATGTCCATACCGATATATGTACATATACCCATGTATACATATCTATGTATAAAATGTATCAATATGTACTTACATGCATTTTTACATATATTTTATACATTTTATGCACAGACATTTTATACGTATGAAACTAAAAGTGCTGTGAATCATTTAATATTGTAAATGTTCCCTGAGAAAAAATGCAAATGTTGAAAATACCATGAAAATTCATGAATGCTTCTGGAAACACACATCAGAACACAGAGAGAAGGAGGAAAATGGATGGCTGGCACCACTGGGAAATAGTGCTTTGTTATCCGAGGACTTGTCTTCGTGCCTCGCGAGAGAAAATTAATTTGTCTTTATTCACTTACTTACTTATTTTACCTCATTGTTTCCACTGATTAAAACCTCCCGAGCCTCTGAAGCCAAGTCTGTCTCTGATGTTGGCAGGGGTACAGCCCACAAACCTTCCTTTGCAGTCACCCTTTGTTTTGAGGATATAAGGCAAGAAATGCAGAGAAACACTTGCCTGGACCTTAACTGCGTAGCCAACGTTTGTTAATTTTGGTTGGTTGTTAATATTCGGGACTTCCAGAGCGTAATCTCTCTTGCCCAGGTAAAAGGGTGGTGCTGTCTACATGTAATATTAAATCCCTTTAGCACAGCGACACAGCGACACTGTTCTTTATATATATATATATATATATATATTTCTTTTTTCCTTCCTTTTTTAAAAGTCTACTTTTATCTTTGAGTGGAAAGTGTGCCTCTTGTAGACAGCGTATGGTTCACCTTTAATTTAATTCTTGATATAGATGGATTTGCAGCTACCATCTTAGTTTTTGGTTTCTATGTCTCATAGAGTTTTGTTTCTCTATTCCTCCTTCGTTGCTTTATTTTATTAAGCGAATATTTTCTGATGTAGCATTTTCGTTTCTCTAAATGATATTTTCTGAGTTTTTTTTAGTGGCCACTCTAGGGTTTATTAGTTACGTCTTAATTGATCAGAGTCAGCTTCAAATTTACCCTTGCATAATTGCAGTTATATAGAGAAACATTACTCCTTTATAGATCTTTTTCTTCCTTTTTTGTGATATTGTTATATCTATTATATATATTAATGTTACAAACCTAAGAATTCATTGTTATAATTATGACTTTATCATCTGTAGTCATTTCCCTAAGTGCAGGAAATGGCTTTGTTCTCCCCACCTCCTCTAAGCTGTTTTTGGCGAGTTTATTACGTATATATTACATTTCTATATGTGATAAGCCAGATAGTACATTATATACATATTATTTTATACGACTGACTTAAAAATAACAAAGAAATGAGAAAAATGCATTTATACTGTTTCATACAATGACAAAATTACCTTTATTTGTGCTTTTTGTTTTTTTGTGTGTGTGAATTCAAATTTGTAAGCTGGGGCAGGATGAGAAAGGAGGTCCTGCTCCTTCAGGGAAGAAAGCCCTTTTGGCTGTAGGCTGGGGACAGGGAGCCCTGTGTTGTTGGTGGCAGCTTTCTGGAGGGGAGTCTGAGCCTTGCTGAACTGGGACTGGGGAAAGAGGGTGGGGTCATGGTTCATCTACCACAGAGTTTCTTACTGGAGTTTCATAGATTTTCTTCAATAGATGTTTCTTCATTTGCTATTTGCTCTTAGGATCATTTCCAGAAGCTTTCAATGTTTTTTTAAAAATAATTCTCATCAGTTTCCTTGGAGAGCAGTTCGTCAGAGTTCCCCATGCTGTCATGCCAGGAGTTGATTTCCCCTGGCCTTCATTTCTGAAAGATAATTTGCTGGGTATGAGATTCCTGGTTGACAGACTTGCTTTGAAAATTTCGTCTGCTGCATTAGACCTCTGGGCTCCCATCAAAGTCAGGTTCTATTTTCTACCATTTTCCTGTGTAAGGGTCACACTGTCTTGTTTATTTGCATCTCTCTCTCTCTCTCTCTCAGTGAAAGCTGGGCGTTTAAAGTAATAATGTTGTACAGCTCTGGATTTCGATTAGTGCCCCCTTCTCCTCTCCAAGGGCTTGTTGATGTTGCTGGTTTTGTTAGTTTGTTTGGTGGTTTGCCTGGACTAATTCTGTGAAATCTACTTCCTCCAAAGTGTGTTGCCTGTGATGTCACTGCTCAGATTTTCCCCCCTTGTTTTTATTTTTAAGCCTGGATTCCTAGAAGTCACCAATGGCTCAGTATAGCTTAACGTTCAGTCAGTGATTGGCCAGAATTTACGGCCTTTGTCCTTTGCTGATAGATCTGCGTGTAGCTTGGGGAGCGATTTCAAGCCTGTCCCACATTCAGCCAGGGAGTAGTAGTTCTCAAGTGCCCAATCTGGCTTTGTAATTAAAAAAAAAATGAGAGAACATTTACTGATAGAAAAGTAAATATAAAATATAACCATGCATAGAGAAGTTTCTCACAGTATGGAATTTGTTGCCCCACGGTTTATCTAAAAACACAACTGTGAAACTCAATGCACTGATTCTGCAAAGAAGAATGTTTTTCTAAAAATTACATGGATGTGACAGAGACTGTATCTTTAAAATAACAGAAGCAGGAATTGATGTGAGTTGTCCGACTAAATTTGTATGAGACCACTGATTATTGCAGTGAGACTCTAATAAAAAGTGCTCTGGCAAGCAAGCCACACGAGTTTCTGGCAGCCTCGGTTTGTTCTAAGATACGAGGCAGGTTTCATTCTCTTTTGAGAGTCCCGTCATTCAATTCTACTTCTTCTGGAAGTGGTGAATTTCCCACCACTCCACTCTAAACAGAGTTTTTTTTCCTTTACTTTCTGTCCAACTCATCCCTGGGTATTTTGGAGCTCTTGAGCATTCTCCAAAGTGGGGATGCCCTTTGTCCTTTGACCTTTCTGCTGGTGGAGCAGGTGGTGCTGGGGAGAGGGCTCCATTGGCGTCTATGTACACTGAGCTGTTTGGCTTTGTTACTGACATTGAAGACAGAGAAATTAAGGACCAACGCTCAAATCTTTCTCCCAGAGTCCCCTTGGGTTGATGAGCTTTACCTGCTGTGCAAGGAAGTGTGTTTTCAAAGAGCTTTAAGAAGCTCCAGGAGGCTGAGCCATCCTGGGGAATGGTCCTCACTGTGGGTCAGCTCTCCATGTAGGGCACTGGCCTTTGGTCTTGGGGCTTAATGGTTTGTTAAGGATTTTGTTTTTCTTTGAGAAACTAGATTTCATGTTCCTTTTTGAGTAGCCTTTATTCCTCATCCTGGGGTTGCTTCAGTGTAAAATAGGGGAGAGAATCCTCTTTGCATCTGATTTCAGATGACTTCACTGTGAGCTCTTATGGCCCATCTGCCGACACTGGTCGTCCCTCTGCTGCCTGCGGACTCTGAACTCTGTAATATCCTCAGCCTTCAGTGTCTACACAAGGACGGGAAATGAGCCTTACTGGCCCCGGGGGGCCATTTGCTTCCCCATCCTCTAAATTTTCCCCTAACTCTGGCTTTAGTTTTCAACAAACCTTAGCTGGTAGCCAAGAAAAATACTTTTAAGAACACCCCTTCAAAACTGAAAGGGACAAGAATCATAAATTAAAAAAAAATTATAACAAAGCAGGAAGTCTAATCTTATAACCCTGTCCCCGCCTGTCACCTGTGCAGGGGCCCTGAGGGTGCCCTCCACCACCCCCAGAAGCATGTTCCTGGGCCTTGGGCACATGGCATGTGCAGAGGAGGAAAAAATCCTGGCTTTGACTTGAGGCCTCTCACTCAAACCTGAGAGGAAAATCTGTGCATGAGTCTCAGTTCCCCCAAAGGAGAGAAAATGAGAAGGCACTTCCTATCCATTAAAGTATCCAAAACATTGCCGCGGGAAAGTTAAGCTGGTCCAGATGCTAAGTACGTTAAGTAAAGAAGCTCAGAAACCTTGTAGACTGCCAAAAAAATGTTAGGGTCGTACTTCATCTTGGCCGTTGCCAGTTGGTTCTATGAGCAGCAGCAAACTTGCTTGTAAAGATCAAGAGCTAAGCTCGGGCCCTGGGAAGCTGGCCCTTTCTCCTCATTCTTGTTCACGCAAGGAACATTCTGGAAAAGATGGGTGGGAGTCAAAGATGTCCAGAGCGCCTCCTCCAGGAAGGAGAGACTTACAGCTGGAGGAAGCAGCCCACTGTCCTGAGACAGGGCCACTCTTCAGGGTTCCACTTGCTGCCCTTGAGGACAGAAGGACAAGGAAGCAATAAATCAGTGCAAATAAGTTTGCTACTTTAGTAAAAGATATCAAATATCAACAAATGCATAAGTAATAACAGAGGCATTTCTTGCCCCATTAACATTGTAAATGAATTACATATTAAAGCCCTGGCCAGTATCATTTACAAAGCACCCTACTACATAGGCTTTGTTTTTGTGCTTAGTTATGTAACTGCACTGCACGTCCTATGATCGTGGAGCAAGAAAAAAAATAACTGAAACATGCTGGAGGCGCGTCGGCAAAGTATGGGAGCTTGTGGGCAGGCAGTGAGATGCTATCTCAAAAACAAAGGTCTGAACCTTGAGGATGGTTCTAGGTATACCTGTTTCCTTCAGGGGTATTTCATAGAAAGTATAATACAAAGGAGTATCAAGTTAAACAAAAAAATAAAATCTCACCATTTGCCTACATTAAGACATACTAGGTTTTATAGATTAATTTCATTCCCAAGAAATATTCCCTTTAATGGTATCATTTTGCTGATTCCACAGGAAGTAGGTTGTTAATAGAAACCTTAATTTTTCGTTTTCGTTTTGATAAGGTGGATGTTCAGATTGTTTTCTCCTTTCCGGATGTGACCTTGCGTCTTATCAGAAGGAGAATGTGTCTTTCCTTTCCTTTTGAACTTTTTTAAATAGGTAGAGTAGCGTCTGAATTACCAGGTGAGGTCTACTGCAGACAACCTCAGAAAGATGTGGCAGAACCCCTAGGACCATAAAAGGCACCCCCTTTCCTTGTAGCACGCTGCATTCCCATCCACCTAATGAATGCTTTTCATCAGAAGAAACAACGACCTTGGATTCCTGCCTTAATTGAATTGGTGCTTACGGTGGACTGGATCATGTTCAAAGATGGCAAGATTAGATACTCATTTGTGCTTGGTTTTTCAAATGGAGCTCTCTGAGTTTTCTCTGTTCAGTATTCACTACAGTTGAGTGGATTTGGGGGAAAAAATCTGTATCGTATTTGTGTAAAATTACAAAATATCAGTGGTCTAGATCTGCTATTATACTCATATGCTTTCCCTAATTTTCTTTTTATTACCCTTTGCATAATTGGAAGGCAAGACAGCCTTACAAATTACAGGGGCCACTGACAAACACAAACAGCCACTAGGCACCAGCAGGTCCGCGTTTCCCGCGGTTCCAGCCCTCGCGCTGCTCCTCAGAAATGCACCCACAACTTATTTACAACTGCAGACCCCAGGGAAGAAACAAGGATGCCTGAACCTACTGGCCAATGTGTGGAAGGGAGCCCATGTGGCGAAAATGAGAAAGCAAAAAGTATTCATGGACGAATCTATTGGCCACATTGTTAAGGTCAAAAAATCTAACCACCTAGGGCCAGATTCAATAAAAATCTGTCTGGCTTTTATGCCAAGCCAGGCAGCCCTGGAAAAATCAATTTTCTGGAACTTGTAAAGTCTTCCCCAGTCGAGGCACAGTCAGCATTCCTCTCCGTTCTTACTCCCAGAGCTGGCGGGGGAGACGCTGGGGAGGCCGAGGCAGCCTCAGGGCTCCGCAGCTCCACGCAGGTTCCAGGAGAAACTTGGGGAAGAGAAAAGCGGGGAGCACGTGACCGTTGCCCATTGTCAAACTACACCTGTGCATGCCTCGCACAATCGGCTTCATTCATTCATTTTCCCATGTATTCATCAAACACTTGGGGGGCTCCCCCCTGCGCTAGGTACTCTGCTCCGGGCTGGGAATATCAAGATGAAAACACACGGCCTCTGTCCTCAACAAGGCCACGGTGTAATATAGAGTCATAAGGAGTCTTTAAAGGGATGCAGAGGACCCGTGGAAGCATGAAAAAGAGGCATCTCGTTAAGTCTGAAGGGTAAGAGCATGTCTGGGAGTGTGTCTCCAAGGAGGAGACAGGTGAGGTCAGCCTTGAGGTTTGGATATAGAACAATGGCTGGTAGAAGGTTGAGCCTCTTTGAGAGCATCAGGGGCAATGATGTGGAGCTGAGCGTGTGTGTGTGTGTGTGTGTGTGTGTGTGTGTGTGTGTGTGTGTGTGTGTGTGTGTGTGTGTGTGTGTGAAAGAGACAGACAAACAGAGAGACCGAAAGACAGAGACAGAGAAAGACAGAGAGACAGAGAGAGAGGCAGAGAGAGGAATTCCCAGCCATGTACAGTAAGTGAGACAGAGGAGGAAGGACTGGAGATGGAAAGCTAAAGCCACCCACATGTTTAAGCAGAGCAGGTACACGTTATCATTACATTTGAGGAGGATCCTGGAAATATGTGGAAAAAGAACTGGAGCAAAGTTGCAGCCAGAGACAGAAGAGAATGGAATTGGGGCAGATGCGTTAATAGCTTTCCCCTGATGGACCCGTGGCACTGGGTGGAGAGGCAGGACAATATCTCACTCTTGTTGATTAGATGAGAGGCGGGGCCATGCATCAGGCTGGGGGTGGATGTATGGGGACAGGCGGGCGTGGGGGGCAGGAGAACAAAGTGGGTCGTGTGTTTGTGTTAGAGGCGTTGGTGGGCAGCTGGGAGCAGCATCCTGGTTGAGGATAAAGCGAAGGTCATCATTTTGTGGGTGATGGTTGTAACTTGAGGTGTAAATGAGGGAAAGAGACCAAAGCAAAAACATTGAGTAGAAGGAGATAAGTCTTGAGGACAAAGCTCTGGAGAGGACCCGGGTCAGGCTGACATGGTGGCGAAATTCAGGGGGTCCCTGGACGGTGGTGTAGAGAGAGGAGAGCCAGCGGAGAAGAAGGTCCCTGAATGTAAGGGAAGAGAAAGTTCCAGGAAAGCAGGGGCTGATTCACATTCTGCAGGAAAGTCAAGCAAAGAAAGGTACGTGTAGCCGTCCTCAAATGGGCTGGGTTGGAGGCTCGGTGACAAGCGGTCCGTGACACATAAATCTTCTGGAGGCTCTGTTTAGTGTCATAAGCACATGTGTCATGATCAGAAAGGGGATCAAGCTGGGGAAGCCCGGAGTGTGGCTTCTTGAATCTTCAGTTGTTCGTGGGAGATGGTTTCGTGTGGGTTGTGTCCTGTCAGTCAAGGGCAGAGTCGTGTGCGGGCTTACCAGCCTCATATCTCCAGACTTAGCACCCCATGACTCCAGCGTCATTACCTTTACTAATGCAACAATGGCCTCTTCACGTTCCCTCCAGGTCCTGTTTCTCACTGTGCCATCTGCCGTCTGATATAAAATATGGTATGAGATGTCTTTGCAAGACCGTGAGAAGTGGAGTGGGATTTGCTGACCTGGTGGAGATTTTATTCTTCTCATTTTGCCACATTGAATCTGAAGATGGGATATGATGACACGACATCGATATATCCAGGGACTAATCTCTACGTGCTCTGAGATGTTTCATAGGATATGCTTTAGGCTTACTGGTGCCGATGCTGCCAGCGTCCCATCACACCCCCTTGACACCCACTCTTTCTGGACCCTTGTTGGTTCCTCACCTCAAACACCTGGGACTCTTGGCCTGAGAGCTTTCCCTACCCCAGAGCTTCTTAGCCCGTGCTTGGGGCAGGCCAGAAATGCTGGGGAGTTCATGTCCATCCTTCAGGAGCAGCCCTCAAACAATAAATGCTGGGAATTTGTGGGCGTGCCCCAGCAGCCTCGCCTCTGAGGTCTCCCGGAGGCTCCAGATGCCCGCGGTAGAAGTGGTCCACGTCCTTTGTTTTATTTGCTACCTTCCCTTCCCTGTTTCATTTCCATGCTCCTTTACAAGTGGTTTCTGGGATCGCTCGTAAATTTATTACCAGCATCCCGTTCTCAGGGTCCACTAGTGGGTAAATCCAACCTCATTGCCGACCGACCTCAAACTCAGAAAACTCATAAACTTGAGTTGGTAAATTCAGGATGAAAGAAGGGTGCTAGGACCATGCCAGGTATAAGAGGAATGAACTTCTCAGGCCCAGGTCTGAGAAGAAGGGAACTTTATTTTTCTATTCTTAAGCTTCACTTCTGTCTGGTGCCTATTTTCATCAAGTAACAAGAGCTTAATCCTACGCAGTCCTCGTGAACTTCATGGATTCAGTCCTCTCCCACCTCTGCTCGTATCTCTGGGGTTGTGTTTAAATTCCAGGAAACTTATGTGGCATCAACTACCAGGAATCAGAGGTGAGGACCTGGTCCCCGCAGGCACCTGTCCACTGCGGCTGCCGGGAGACGCAGGCCTGCTTATGCAACATTGGTCAGCATCCAGCCATGTGCTCATGGCCCCACCTGGATGTCAGTCCTCCTGCCACCTGGGTCAGCTCTGTTCTAGACCTCCTGCCCTTACAGCCTCTTCATCTCCATCAGTTAACGTCCACGTGTCCTTGGCCACATGAGAAAACAACTGGCCAGTATTAGGAGCATGGGGATGCTTGGAGGCTCGGGGAGGACTCCCACTGGTCCATCCATCTAAATATCACCTGAAGCCATCTTTTCCTTTGTTTTTAATTGAGGTATAGTTGACTTAAATATTATATTAGTTTCAGGTGTACAACATAGTGATTCACAATTTTAAAGATTATACTCCTTTAATAGTTATTATAAAATATTATCTACATTCCCTGTGCTGTATGATATATCCTTGTAGCTTTTTTATTTTATACATAGTAGTTTGTACCTCTACTCCCTACCCTTATCTTGGCCCCCTCCTTCCCTCTCCCCACAGGTAACTACTAATTTGTTGTATCTGTAAGTCTGTTTCTGTTTTGTTATATTCACTAGTTTGTTTTATTTTTTAGGTCCCACATACAAATGATATCATACAGTATTTGTCTTTCTTTGCCTGACTTATTTCACTAAACATAATACCCTCCAGGTCCATCCATGTTGTCACAAATATCAAATTTTCATTCTTTTTTATAGCTGAGTAATATTCCATTGCATACGTACCGCATCTTCTTTATCCATTCATCTGCCTATGCACACTTAGGTTGCTTCCATATATTGGCAATGGTAAATAGTGCTGCTATGAACATTGTGGTGCGTGTATCTTTTTGAACGAGCGTTTTTGTTTTCTTAGGATAAATACCCAAGAGTAGAATTGCTGGATCATATGGTAGTTCTATTTTCAATTTTTTGAGAAACCTTCATTCTGTTTTCCTGCACCAATTCACACTCCCACACACAGTGTACGAGGGATCCCTTTTCTTCACATCCTCGCCAACATTTATTTGTGGTCTTTTTGCTAATGGCCATTCCGGCAGGTGTGAGGTGATATCTCGCTGTGGTTTTGATTTCCATTTCTCTGATAATTAGTGACGTTGAGCATTTTTTCATGTGCCTGTTGGTCATCTGTATGTCTTCTTCCGAAAAATGTCTACTCATGTCTTCTGCCCATTTTTAACTGGGTTATTTGTTTTTTTTGATATTGAGTCATATGAGCTGTTTATATATTTTCAATATTAACCCCTCATCAGCCATATCGTTTGTAAATTTTTCTTTCATTTTGTAGATGCTCCCTTCATGGACAGCAACTTTTTTTTTTTTTTTGGCAGAGACCGTGAAATTTATTTAAATGCTGTGACAGTTATAGTGCATACTGCTGGCATACTCATAGTCACAGCTTATAAAGGAAAAAACTAAACTTTGAAAGTCAGCTCTGAAATAGACGCATTTCATCAATACATCCACTAGTAGGTCTGTTCTTCTAAAACAGGAGGAAAGACAGATATTGAGAGTTTTGTTTAAAGAACAAACTCAACATTGGACAGCCATGTTTAATTCTGCTCATTTCATGTCACACTAAAGGAATGGGGAGACCTCTGGATCTTGCCACCTTCTCAGGCCCCCCTGGGAAGCAAAGCCCAGACAAGGCAACTCTCTTCTTTTATCTTTCTTGACCTCTCTTCTCGCTGCCAGCAAGTTCTCCACTGGCTGGTGGGCAGGAGAGTTAATGCCCCCGCCCCCGGAGCAGCCCTAGGCCACCAGCAGATGGAGTGGTGGGGGGGGAGGCTGGGGTGGGCGGGGGGAGGCAAGTAAACTCCCCAGCTTCCTGGACGGCTTCTGGTGGGACAACTGAGTGTGTTCTATGTGTTCTGAGGTGTGTTCGGTCCCGCAGGATTGAGGCCCCCGCACCCACAGCAGGTCATGCTGGTCAACACCGTCTTTCTTGGCACCTTTCCTCCTTCCCTGTCTGGCCTCCCAGCTCTCCCTCCTCAGAGTTCTTGGATCACCTCTCAAAGCAGCTCCCTGTGCCCAAGTCCATGTTACAGGGTTGCTTTTCATCCAACCAAAGATGCAGCATCTCCCACTTTGGGGTCTTTCAGACACATGTGGCCATGACCACCCTCCCTGTTTGCTGCATGCAACGCGCATTGGGGTTTGTGCCCACGAGAGGCATATGGTGGAAACAGGTGTCGCCGAGGCTGAGCCGCCACATTAAACTCTGTGTTTGCTTCAGTGAAACGTTGCCTCTGTTGGCAACACACCTGCTCAGCAGAACCCCCAGAGGAGGGTTTGCTTGGACTTGTAAGACCTGTTCCCTAAGGGCTGGGAGAGGGGATGGCATTGGGGATGGATGAGGAGTGAGTCTCAGCCGGTCAATAATCCAGGTGTGGGGCGGGGGAGGACAGGTGTGCGTGTGTGTGTGTGTGTGTGTGTGTGTGTGTGTGTGTGTGTGTGTAGGGCATTCCACAGTGGAAAGAAGAGGAGATTTCAGACTCAGGGCGAAGTCAAAACACACAATAAACCCAAGAGTGAGGTGCGCCTTGGGTTCAGTAGCACGTGTGGTCAGCCTCTGGGAGTGAGCTGGCCACCAAGACCAGGAGCGACAGCAGAGGCAGTGAGGGTGACACCCTCCTGTTTCTTGTGCTGCACACGTAGGGGCCAGGCAGGGGGAGGGCAAGCTAGGTGGGCCCTAAGCACCTGGCGTTTCTGATCCACGACCGGGGACCACTGTCCTTCTGGGCTGTCCCCTCCCGTGGGTCCTGGGCTGGCTCCCCTTGTGGGCAGCAGGACCACTTGCTCGTTTTCCATCTGGGAGGCTGGTGCCAGGATAGACCCCGCAACAGGGCGCAGAGCTGCCTGCTGGTGGAAAGCCCAGGTCACCTTGCCAAGCGGACAACCGGGCTTCATCAATTTGCCACGGAGGCGCAAGGCCGGTAACTCACCATGAAGCTAGCAGAGCAGAGCAAATATTTGCCTAAAGATTAGCAGAGGAGCCCCTCTGGATTTCCAGCGTGCAGGACCTGACAAGCTCCAGGCTTTAAACACCTCGAGCCAGAGAGGGGGGACCCCAGGCCAGGCCTGTGTGTGTGTGTGTGTGTGTGTGTGTGTGTGTGTGTGTGTGTGTGTGTGTTCCATCCCTGGTCACACCAGCACCTGGAGGTGCTACACAGGCGCAGCCTCTGATCGCTGAGGAGGAGCCAACTTTATTAGCAGCCGGTCAGACGTTTGCTGCTGCTATGGAAACTGGGCGGGGCCTTGGGGAGCCGCTCCCCGGGGCTGAGCTCTGCGGACTGAGTCCTTGGTAGGTTCTGTTGTCCGCGGGGCCTGTTGGTGTTTCTAAGTGAGAACTTCTACCACAGGGAAGAACAGGGATCTTCAACTCCAGGGATGCCCTGGGGGACAGTTCCAAGCAGCCCTGACAAGTGTGAAGTGTCTTTTAAGCCTGCTGGGTTTTTTTCTTCTATGTTATTTTATTATTATTTTGTAATTTCTAAAACTTTTTTGAATGAAACATTAAATTCTATAGTAATTTACAATTTTCAAAAGTTTTACACACATGATTTCAAATAATCCCACAATAACCCGTTTTTTATCCCCTACCCATATATTGCCCCTCCCCCTTCCCTCCCCCCCCCCCCCCCCCCCCCGTAACCACTAGTTTGTTCTCTAGTTCTGAGAGTGTGCTTTTCTTTTTTTTTTGGCTGCACTGAGCCTCAGGCATGTGGAGTCTTAGTTCCCCAACCAGGGATGGAACCAGTGCCCCCTGCATTTGGAAGCGTGGCATCTTAACCACTGGACCACCAGGGAAGTCCTGAGTCTGCTTCTTTTTTGTTTTATTCACTAGTTTGTTGTATTTTTTTAATATTCCACATATAAGTGATACCATACAATATCTGTCTTTCTCTGGCTTATTTTGCTTAGCATAATGCCCTCCAAGTCCACTCGTGTTGCTGCAAATGGCAATATTTCATTCTATTTATGGCTGAGTAGTATTCCATTGTGTATATATGTACTACAGCTTCTTTATCCATTCATTTGTTGATGGACACTTAGGTTACTTCCATACCTTGACAATTATAAATAACGCTGCTGTGGACATTGGGATGCATATATCTTATCGAATTAGTGTTTTTGTTTTTTTCGAATACATACCCAGGATGGGAGTTGCTGGGTTTTTAATTTTGAAAACTGAGGTTTCTGTAGTACAATATTCTGAATACCTTGTTATGAGACAGGCGCGCTCTGAGTTGTTCTGTGTTCTCGTGTCCTTGGCACCTGACTTTGTATCTTCTATGTCTCCCCAGCAGGAGGAGCAAAGGAAGGGACAGTGTCCTGGACCCAGGGCAGGAATTGGGTCATTTTGCCTGGTTTGACAACTAAGTGACCCTGTCAACTTGAATTAGTCATCGCGGCTCTATTGTCTTCCTTTTCTTCAATAACTACTGGTGTCTGGCATAGCAGTTTCACTCTCCTGGTCCAGGGAACCATGCAGGATATTTATTTAGTTATGTCTATTGAATTTCATTCAATCGGGAACAATTCCTTCACCATTTGCTGGCTTCCTGACTGTGATATTTTTGAAGAGTACTGGCCAGTTATTGGGTAGATGTCCCTGACTTTAGGTTTGTCTGATGTTTCTTCAGGATTAGATTCAGGTTATGCATTTTGGGCAAAACTACTGCATAAGGTAACATGCCTCTGACCAGGAGACATGTGGAGTTGGTTTGTCCCAGGATGAGGGAAATCATTCATCACTTGGTTAAGGTGGTTACTATTTTTGTAAATCTGATCCATGAATTAAATGCGCTGTCTAGTTCAGACTTGGTCCTTCTGATCGACTTCAGCAGAAGAAACGCAGCCTCGTGCAACAGCGCCACCTGCTGTTAAAAAGGGAACGATTTTCTTAGAATTCAAGTCCCTAGATGTGGCTTGTATTTTGATGCCTTCCAAATGTTATTTAAGGTTAAGTCTAACCTTTCCAGAGATGGGGTTGGTTATATAGTGGAGCTTGGGGTGAAGCCTTGAGGGAGGTTGTAGGCAAACGCTGAGTGGGAGATGATAAAAGAACTTTTCACATATTGAAATCTAGGGAAGTCATTCTGGCTTGTACATGAGTTAACATGAATTTTATGCAACTACAATAGCAAACATACGTTGTACATCTGCTTTAATTATTAGAGAAAAGGACACATTGACCAAAAGTAAAGAACGTCCATGTTAAAAATAAAGATTAAACGCCTCTCTTCCTGGGATGCTCATGCTGGTCCTCCTTTGATGATACAACTCCCTCCCATGGTGCAAGCTCGTGCTGACTTGCTGTGTAGGTGCTGGTCTGTGTGTGTTTCTTTCTCCTTGAAATAGATCCCTGACTTGTTTAATGCTCTTTGTTCTGACAAGATATAAAACTGTGCTGGAAACCATGCTTCTCTGGAGCAGTTTCTCAGAGTCATCGGGAAGCGGGCTGCCGGGCTAGTCCTCAGTTTGGCTCAAATTATAGATGATTTATTGATTATTTTTGTTGACAAAGGTAAAGCTTCTGAGGAGCAGAGCTGGGCGGTTCCAGCGGTGTCCCGGGAGCTCAGTCCCCCAGAGCACCTCTCACCCTCCGAACCATGGAAGGCTCCAGAGCTGTGGTCGGCTGACCCTCACCAGGTACCATCTGAGAGCCCCCTGGGCAGGTGGGGGAGGGCACCCAGCCCTCACTGGTCCTGCTAGAACCACCCAGCCCCAAATCTCACCGCTTATTTTCCTTTCATCCTTATAATGCAATTCCTTATAAACTTTAACTTGGTCCAGCATTTGCCTCATCGCTTGTCTGGAAATAATAAGTGTTTGTTTCGCTCTATAATTTGAGAGAAAGCCTGGCATTCCCCTCCCACCATGGAAAACACTCTGGAATGATCCCTGTCATCCTCCAATCACGGTGCTCACTGACTAACTGTTTTCTTCAAAGAGATTTTTGATCTTCTCTCTGCTAATCAGAAGTCTGAACCTGAAAATCATACCAGAAAAGTGGGACGGCCCACGTCCAACGTGTTTTCTGTTTCGCCACCTGTTTCTGCGATACTCCTTCAAGTGTGGAAGGATGTGAGAGCCACTGAGGACATTCACATTTGAACCGAGTTATTTTTCTCTTGTTATTGGTCCTTCTTCACTCTCAAGAGCTCAAACTTGGTCTGAAAGTGGAGGAGAGAAGGGAAAGAGGGGAAGAGGATTTTGATTCTGTAGTTAAGAGTTAGAAGAGTTAACAGTGAATTTGGACACCAAAACCAAGAATATCTGAGAAGATCATCTCGGTCTTCATTGATTATATCTGCTGTCTCCATGGATGGAGGAGTCAGCTGAATGCTTAGACCACAGCCGGGATTCCAGGCACTGCATTTACTGTGAACAAATACACACAGGAACCTATATCAGCAGAGAAAACGTCATGGCCACGAGGAAGGATTGGGAGCTCGGGAAGCACTGGGGTTGGGAAAGAGTCAAGATAAAGGGGGACCAGACGGCCGTGTACAGCTATTTACAAATCTAACACAGAGAGAGGCCAGACTTAACTCTCTTTGACTCGGGCATAGAACTAACACTAAAGAAAGTGAAGTTTCAAAGGGGGTAAGTGCTACCTTATTATGAAAAATAAAACACATTTCTAGCAGTTGGGAGTGTCCAAGAATGGTTTGAGATGCTCTGGGGAGTAGAGTTGCAGCAAAGGTATGTGTGATCAGATCATATGACTTTAATGTCCCATTTACACTGAGATCCTGTAATTCAAAGATCCTTTAGCATTTAATCCATGGCTTGACCCAATCCATGGTCAATTTTTAAATCTTTACATTTTAAACAAATAAGTGAATAAAAAGAAATCGGTTCGATTCTTTCCTCTAAAGCCAAGCCTAAGGTCATGCAATCGACATTAGATTCATTTGTCCTAAAAATTATGTAACACATGATAAAACATATTTATAAAGAAAATGAAGATTTTTTAAGAAGATTTTTAATTTGAACTGAGTAAATTTCTACTAAATGCTTAAACTTAATTATTGTATGTTCAAGTTTAATTATTCCTAGAAAAATTCTCTATTTCATAAATTATTTAGTGGTTATAAAGTTGGGCTCTCTGAATTAGCACTTTGTAGCCCATGGAAAAATCCCGAAGAAAAAAATAAGTCATTTGTTTTTGAACATTTTGGGCTGCTATTAGATTGTATCTTATGAAATTGTTATTTGACCATTTTTAATTAAAATTTTTATTTCAAGAAGTATGGATTCACATACAGTTGTGAGAAATGATACAGAAAGAGCCTATGTACCCTTTACCCAGTCTCTCCCAATGGTAACAGCTTGCGAAACTATAGCACATTTTTGATCTGCAAAATGGCGATTTTATGGGATTCAACCTCATATGTTATAGATGGATGCCAAAAACCACAAGTTTGACTGGATTAAGTTATGTGGATATATCCTAAATTTGTAAAACATTCAAGTAACGTTGACGACATTGAAACCTGGGCCATGACAGTGGTAATGCACGTGGGTTAGGGTGTGGGAGAGGAGGGGTTTCAAGGGAGACTCTTGCAGCAGGAAAACATGGCTGATAGCTGGATTTTAAGAAATGTTGCAGAGGGATCAGGAAAATAAGTGTAGGGAAGTAGATGTGGTGCCCTTGGATGAAGACAGATTGGAGGTACCAACACCAGATACAACTCAAAAGCCAGAGAGAGAGAGGGGGTGGGGAAGCAGAGGCATCATGGGGTGGTGCCGGGGTAGAATGGGTGTTCAGTCTGCAGGTTGAGAGGAGGATGCTAACTGAGAGAAAGAAATTGCAGGTGCAGCAGAGATTGGAGGGCAAGGAGCTGGGAGAATCGATAGGGGATTCAACCACGCTAGGAAAAGGAAACGCTTTCTCCCTCCCCTGCACGAAGAGAGAGACTAGAATGGGTGAGGGGGCTTTGACATTTAAACATAAAATAGGTGGGGACTTCCCCGGAGATCCAGTGGGTAAGACTCCGAGCTCCCAGTGCAGTGGGCTGGGGTTCGATCCCTGGTCAGGGAACTAGATTCTGCACGCATGCCACAACTAAGAAGACCGCATGCTGAAACTAAGACCCAGCACAACATAATTAATTAAGTAAGTAAATATTTTAAAAAGTAAACAGGAGGGAGTGAATTGTAAAATTTGCTGGTTTCCAAATGTTTTCAAAGTAATGTGATCCTTTGTCTTTTTCTGCCCTATATCTCATGCAGAATGCTGAAATAGGAAAAAATATGAGATCAGGGCTGGTCTTGTTGAAATGAGGGTAACACCCATCTTCAGTCTCTCCTGCTTAGAAGTGGCCCCAGTTTTACCTTCTAAAGCCTGGAGTTTCCACAAATGCATGAGAAAGTAATAGAATCCGTGATGGAATAACATGGGTAAAATGTGTCAACCCTTTAAGTCTTGCTTTTATCAGGCTACGAAATTTAGTTCTCACATGATTCTGTTGTTAGGCAAATAAACTGTGAGACTGCAAAGGATTTCACTGATTTCAAAGAGAGACTGAAAGCGACAGAGTGAACTGTAACAGGGATAAATAGGTTGTCTGAATATCATCACGGTAGTGATTAGTCCTATGACCCAGAATGGGAACAATCTGGCCACTGACGAACACCCAAGAGGATTCAGTTGATTGTGAGCACATCTTGAACCAAAATGTGATGGGCTGCCCCAACACGAATGTACTTTTAGCCTGGATTAATAAAGACCTAATATTAAGGTCCAGAAACATGACTGCCCCACTGTACGTGCTGGCTGACCACATCCGCAGTAGAACCTTCATTGTGAGCTCCAGATTCAGGAAGGAGAGAGACAAAGTGAAAAAAAGGTGCAGATGAGGGAAAACAGAACAGGAATGGCCACAGAGTTGACTTGCTATAAATATTTGTTCAAGGAAAGAAGGGGGAGAGGCAGAACAAGAAGAGGAAAAAGGAGGTCGGGAGGGAGGGAGGGAGGGAAGGAGTGAGTGGAGCATATAAAGCGATGACATGTGGTTATGATTTAGAGAATTTTTATTTCAGAAATGGAGATGAATAAGCTTAAAAGGAGAGAAAGGAACTTGTGAAATTGGATAAGAATATGGAGGGTAGGAGAAGCAGATAGGGCTCGTGATGGTTCCACCGCCATAAAGTGTCATTGGAGTACAAGCCATCATCTGTGGTTGTCAAGGCCTAAAGCCCCTGACCTTACCCCAGATGCTTAAGGGATAATTCCAATGTCCCGCACTTTAGTTCTGTGTCCACCCCCCCCCACATTCCCTTCGGTGTTACACACATGCGAGTGTTCCAACATAAATATTTATAGGGCAAAGGGCCTTAGAAAACACAATCCGTGTTTTCCAAATGGTATTCCACAGAACTAACCCAGCCCCTCGCCTCCCTCCTTGTGCTGCCCCTCCCTCCTTCCTTCCTTCTTTCCTGCCTTCCTTCCTCTTCCTATCTCTGCCTTCTCCCCTCCATCTCTTCCTTCTTTCTCTCCTGTTTTTTTTTTCATTCTTCTAGCACATGCTCACTGAGCACTGCTATGTCCCATACCCCTCACCTACAATGTTAAGTGAACAGATATGGCCCTGCCCCTGTGAAGCTCATGAGAAAGTGGGGAAGATGGACATTGATCAAACAAGTGTCACTGTCATAGACAGTAAGTTGTGCTTCCTTTATTATTATAGAAGGAGAAGTTGAACATTTAGTCTCATATCTATGGTGGGTGTTAAATCCATAGACCTCTTAACCCTGTTAGGAAAACCAACTTATATTATACACAAGATATAACATATATATATATATATATATATATATATATATATATGATAAATAAATAAAGTTCTATTAAATAAAGTTCTGAACTAAATAAATGAATATATATATGAACTTTATTTCATTCTCTGGTCCCTATTGCCCAACAGAATAATTTTATCTATTCATTTTCAGGCATCAAAATCAGTCTAATTTCTCAGCCTAATTCAATTATGTAAACTTGGTCCATTTTGTTCAAGATTCTCTCTACTCAGGGCTCAGACCCTCCTCTTCCTCCTTGGGGTGGTACTTAAGATTCCGGGAGCTTAGACCCATTATGGTCTCAGGACTGGTGGGGGTGGGGAGGGATGTAGGTTTGGGCCCTTTGCCAAGACACAGCTCATCTCATCATCGCCCTTGGTGGGGAGCCCTGGTTCCCGCTGGCTCGCCACATGGTTGTTTCCATGGACACTGGTTGCCACATCCATCTCCATGTGCCCTTTAGACTGGTGCCAGTGCTTCTTCTCTAATTCCCTGAAATTCTCAGAGAGCCCCCTTGAGGGCTTACCTGGTGGCGCAGTGGTTGAGAGTCCACCTGCCGATGCAGGGGACACGGGTTCGTGCCCTGGTCCGGGAGGATCCCACATGCCGCAGAGGACCCGTGAGCCATGGCCGCTGAGCCTGCGCGTCCGGAGCCTGTGCTCCGCAACGGGAGAGGCCACAACAGTGAGAGGCCCGCGTACCACAAAAAAGCAAAACAAAACAAAACAAAGAAAACAAACCAAAAGAGCCCCCTTGAACTCATTTATGAATTTTATCATTCTTTAATTTACCAAATTCAGCATATATCTTTATTAATTCCTTCATTTTCCTTTCATTAGGCTATTTATCCCCTCTAGCTTCTTAGGTTACATTTTCATGTCATTTGAATTTCTTCTTTATTTTTTATTCATTAAAAAAATGTAAGCTTATAAATTTTATTTTGAGTACAATTTTTACCACATGGTATGAATTGGGATTTATGGTTTTCCAACCATTATTATTTCTGAGGAGACTAAATTGAATATTTAATTTCTTTTTTGACCCTTGCATTAATTTGGATATTTTATGTTTCCGTTTCCAAGGGGTTAGATTTTGTTGTCATCATCAATGTTTGTATCAATGTCTGTGCTGGTTGCAGTTATAAACATGTGCTTATAAAATTTTTACTTTTAGGAATACATGAAGATTCTTCATGGAAATTCCATCATTTTATATTTTTGTAAATGTTCCATGGACACTGAAAAAAAAGGTTTGTACTGAGTTTGAAATTATAAATAGATATCCAATAAATCCGCGTTTCCTATAAATTTTATCTCCCCAACACATCTCAACTCCACTTCCTACTATATACATCTTACAACCCCAGAACCCACAACCAGAGCAGGGAGCGTCCTGTGTTTAGGGTTTACAGGTGTCCACATTCAGGGTTCTCTGGAACTCCAAATCAAGTAGGGCAGTGGCTGCCACTGGCAAGAGCTAAAGTCGGCCATGCCCTTCACCCCCACTGCCTTAGCACCCTTAGCCCATGTGGATTCTGCTGTCATGGGAGGTGTGGGTCCAACAGGGCTAGTATTTTCCCTTTGGTTATCCTTTGTCTCGAACCCCAACCAAGAGGTAAAATCATTAGAAGGACATTATTGAGATTCCCTCTTTCTGTTAGTTTGCATTTGTATATTACCCTTTATCCATCATTTGGTTTTCAACAGGTGCAAGCTATTGCTTTCATAGACGGCGATGTTGAGTAGAGCAGTTTTTCAGTCCAAACTGAGAAACTTTTGCTTTAACAGAGGTATTTAATCCATTTTGGTCTATTGTCTAAATTAATAATTTGATCTCTGTCATTTAATTGGTAATGTTTCTATGATGAATCCTCTGTTTTCTCTTTAACTCATATGAAACATCTCCATTTGAATGTCTAAGACGTATGCCAAATGCAACACATCTCAAACATAGCATTGAGTTCTCTGTTCCCAAAAACCCCTCTGAAGTTTCTCCAATTTCATTAAATTGGTACCACCTTCAACATACCTCAGAGTCATCCTTCACTCCCGTCAGTCGCAGAAAACCTACATCTAATCTATCTGTATCCTGTTTGCTCAACACCCAAAGTACATCCCAAAGATGACCACCCTGTCCGTCTTCTCTGCCATAAATCAAGTCCAATCCATCACCATTTCTTGTGGAGCTACAGCTAAAGGGTCCTATCTGATTAATTGTACTCAGTCAATACTCACTGAGTTCTTACAATGTGTCAGATGTTTCATAGGTATTAGGGATACATCTGTGGATAAAACACAAATGCAGCTTACATTCTAAGGAATGTAGAGAGACCATAAAGAAAATTGTGTGTGCCTTTATGTGTGTGCCTGTGTGTGTGTGCCTGTGTGCCTGTGTGTTTGTGTGTTAGATAGAGATGATAGTGCTATGGAGAAAAAATATAGAAAAGGGGATAAAGGGGAAGCGTGAGAAAGTTGTACTTTTAAATAAAGTGGTCAGAAAGACATCACTTTGAAGAAGACGTTAGTGTAAAACAAAGTGGGGAAGGGAGTGAGCCGTGCAAGACCCAGACACAGAACAGACCTCACGGTGGGCAAGCAGGTGGGGCAGAGTGATGAGGTGAGTGCCAGGAGGTCAAGGCAGTCAGGGACGGGCAGCAGACCACGCAGGGCCTTCAAGGCCACGGGAAGGACGTGAGCCTACGATGGACCAGTGAGGGGCAAGCCACAGAGGTTTTTGCTTTGTTCTGTTTAACTTGAAATGAAAGCAAACTTTTAAACTTTAGGATGGTTTCAGACTTGCAGAAGTGTCGTAAAGATGGTGCAGAAGCCCCACAGAACGTTCATCCTGTTTCCCTTACTCATCACTTCACTTCACGGTGGTATGTTGGTCTCACGTGGAACCAGCATGGCTGGGTTACCACTCACTCAACCCCACACTTATTTGGAATTTCACCACTTTTCACCTAATGTCCTTTTTCTATCCCAGGATTCCATCCAAGATGTCACATTATATCTTGTGGTCCTGGGTCCTTAGTCTCCTCTGGACAGTTTCTCAGACTTTCCTTGTTTTTCATGGTCTTGACAGTTCTGAGGGCAGAATTTTGTACAGTAATCTTCCGTCTGCATTTGCCTGATGTTTTCTCATGACTAGACTGGGGTTATTCCTCATGGTTTCAGACTAAGGTTTTTGAGAGGGAACATTGACCACAAAATACGTAAAGTTAACATACAACAAATAACATCAAAAGCACCCTCAAGGGATTATAAGGTGTATTTCTAAAAAAAATCGTTAAAGAGGAAAACTAAGGAAATGGTATAAAATATTTCAAACAAAATTACCTTATATAGGTGTGCACCCTGAGCTGTACTTCAAGGATAAATTTGTAATAAATGACATAGTATTTCAAATCCAAAAAGTAGAAAGAGGGACAACACAAAAATCTAAATCAAGTAGCAGGAAGGAAATAAAAAAGAAAATGATTTAATAACAAACAAAAAGGAGAGTTAATTGATAAAATCAAATACTGTTTTAAAAGAACAATAAAACAGACAGAGAGAGGGAAAGTAAGCATATAAATAATATTAAGAACAGATAATATTTAACACAAACATAGCAGAAGTATTTTTTAAAACTATTAGGGTCAATATGAACAACTTTATACCAATAAATTAAAAACTCACGAAATAGACAATTTTCTAAGAAACTATTATTGTCAAGATTGGTCTTAGAGGAAGATTACCAATAAGGCTCACGAGCATAGAAATAGTAATAACAATTGAAATGGTGGTTTGCAATATCTCATCCCCAAAGGCTCAGGCCCAGGTGGTTTTTCTAGCAACTATTAACATAAATTCAAAAAACATATATTTTCTATTATATCTTAACTGTTTCTGAAAAAAAATCTTTTAAAGTAGTACTGCATGAGTCACTTTATAAGGATTGAAGAATACTCTTAAGAAAACTAGAAAATAAAAACACAAAGATGCATGCCTTTGTTTCAGAAATATAAACACAGCAACAAAAAATTATTTCCTTGCTGGTTTCACTTCAGGGAAATACTGAGTCATCTTTGTGGTTAATACAAATTCATCTTTGTGGTTAATACAGTTTAAGGGGGCTCTGATTTTAAATGTACAATAAGCCAGTGTAATGCTTCCCATTGACTTGTTCTATACTTGGCCTGCAGTTACAATTGTTTAAAAAGTGGACATTAAGTCAGGGATTTCTTTCTAAATATTGGGAGGAGTGTTTCAGGAGAGAATAACATATACTAATTTTTGCTTGGCAAAATTCCAGGTTGATACTTTAGACTATATTTTATTGTAAGAAGCTGGGAAATGCTTCATCTTGATTCTTTCCTTTACTCCAACTGGCTATGAAGTTGTTCCAATTTACCACCACTGACTGGATACATCTTCATCATAAAATAAATTCCCATTTGTACCTGTATCTATGTGTTAACTCAAATCCTTCCCGTGGATATGACCCCCATCCTCACCTCATTACTCACTCTTGTCAGTGAAGAATGCTTTCAGTCTCTGCAGCTGTAATTTTTTTTCCTCACAAATCAAGGGGTCAAGAGGTAGATGGTTGCTGGTGCCCTGTCTTTAGTTCACGTCTGTCAGGACTAAATTCTCTCAGGTTCTTCTGGCCATTTCAACATGGTGGCAAGATGGCCATTGGGTCCTTGCTCAAGGGGAGAAGGAAGAAAGAGGGCAGAGCAGCATCCACATGCTCTGACCCCATCACAGGACCCAAAGCAGGGTCACGGGGCTCCCTGATTCTAAGGGATGCTCAGTGGGTCTCCAGGTCTCTTAGCATGAGGGAAAGGGGAGAGAATGGCTTTTCTGATTTCAAATTCACATATTTCTTTGTTATCAGTAGTAATTCCTTCACTTTTCCCTTCTTTATTTTTCTTTTTCCTTTTTCTTTTCTTTTCTTTCTCTTTTCCCTCCCTCCCTTCCTTCCTTCTTTCCTTTCTTTTTCTTTTTCTGAGTTAAAGTGACTTTTATCTGAGTGCAAAACTGACTTTGTTCCCAAGATTTTAAAACAATTTGTGTCATTATTTTCTATAGATTTCTTTTTGAAATGCCAATTTTCTTTTTCATCCAATGTGTATAAGAGAGAATTTTTTAGATTTCCAAGTAGAATTAAAGTTTTAAAATTTATTTCTCATTTTATTGCATTGTGGACACAGAATGTGGTTTTTGTTATTCATGCTTTCAGCACTGATTGAGGAATTTGGGGTGGCCTAAATTATGGTCATCTTGTAAGTTTTTATTGATGTATAAAAACTTTTATTTTCTTATTTTTTTAAGTAGAGTTTGATACCTTTTATACCTCTTGGCTCAATTGCTCCTAATAAGTAAAATGGATAATAAGTATAAGGGATCATAGTTCTAAATATGAGACTACAATTCCAAAGCTTCTGGAGGAAAATATTGAAGGTTGCCTTTGAGACCTTGCATCTGTTCTTGGAATAGATGCAAATGCATTAACCACAAAAGAATACAAATTGGGGATTTTGACTTCATCAAAATTACAAATTATTAGTCATTGAAAGACAGGTTTAAGTGGAAATATAGACACAGATGTAGAGAGCAAACATATGGATACCAAGGGGGGAAAAGGAAGTGGGATGAACTGGGAGATTGGGATTGACATATATACACTACTATGTATAAAATAGATAACTAATGAGAACCTACTGTATAGCACAGGGAACTCTACTCAATGCTCTGTGGTGACCTAAAAGGGAAGGAAATCCAAAAAAGAGGGGATATATGTATATGTATAGCTGATTCACTTTGCTGTGCAGCAGAAATTAACACAACAATGTAAAGCAACTATACTCCAATGAAAAGTAATAAAAAAAGAAAGACACCTTTAAGAAAGTGAAAGGCAAGAAACAGACTGTATTCTCAATAAGTATATTTGACAAAGAACTTTTCCCTAGAATATATAAAGAAATATAAATCAATAAGAAAAAGACAAATGGCCCAATTTTTAAGAAAAGGACAAAAGACTACAACAGGTACTTCAAAAGAAAGTATCCAAATGGTCAATCAATCCACTAAAAGGTGTTCAAGTATTGTTACTCATCAGGGAAATGCAAATTAAAACACAGTGAGATCGTGTGCACTTCTACGGAAAAGACAACACCATGCGTTCGCAAGGACGTGGGGCAACTGGGACTCTCAGAGATTCCTGTCTTGGAGTTTACAAACCCTTTAGAAAATGGTTTGGCAATTTCTAACAAAGATAAATGTACACTCACCCTAAAATCCAGCCATTCGACTCCTGGGTATATACCCAAGAGAAATGAAAGCAATATATGTTCATTAAATACTTGCACAAGACAATCTGTGTTATATTCATACAGTCAATTGTATACAACAATACAAATGATCAAACTGTTTATATACACAACAACATGGATGGATCTTAAAAAGACTACACACTGCATAATTCTCTATATATGAAATCGCAGAGCAATCGAAACTGTTCTGTGGTTGACAGTAGAGGTCAGGACGTGGTTACCTTGGAGATTGACTGGTAAGGGACATGAGGGGACCTTCTGAGAGGGGAAATGTCTGTATGTTTCTTGACCTGGATGGAGATTACATAAGTTTATACATATGTAAAAATTCATTATGCATTTTACTGTATGTAAACTATGCCTCAATTTAATTAAAAAGTCTTCTTTCTGATGTTTTATCTACTTGATCTGCCCAGAACTAAGAAAGTTGTGTTTAAGGTTCCAATTATTGGTTTAGAGTTCTGTTTCTTTCCCTTTCTCCTTGTGATTCTACAGGTTTTGCTTCTCTATTTTGATGTCAGGTTACTTGGGGTACAGAAAATTCGAATCGTTTTCTCTTCACGATAGAGGACTATCATCATGAGGATTATAAAGTAGGCCTCTCTCTCCAATTTAAATCATTTTCCCTTGAGTTTGTCAGGTATTAATTTCTTGGTTCTTGCTCTCTTTTTACTTCTAATTTACATGGTATACTTTTTCTCTTCTTTAAAAAAAATTGTGGTAAAATACACATGACAAAATTTGTCATCATTGTTCAGTGTACAGTTCAGTGGCATTAAGTATATTTACATTGTTGTACAGCCATCGCCACCCATCCATCTCCAGAACTCTTTTCATCTTGCAAAACTGAACTCGGTACCCGTTAAACAATAACTCTCCATTCTCCCTTCCCCCCAGCCCCTGGAAACCATCATTCTACTCTCCATCTCTATAAATTTGACTACTTTGGATACCTCTTATAAGTGGAATCATACAATATTGGTCCTTCTGTGACTGGCTTCTTTCACTTAGTACAATGTCCTCAAGGTTCTTCCATGTTGTAGCAGGTGTCAGAATTTCCTTCCTCTTTATGACTAAATAATATTCCATTGTATGTATATAAGACATTTGGTTTATCCATTCATCCATCTGTAGGCACTTGGGTTGCTTCTGCCTCTTGGTTATTTTGAATAATGCTGCCATGGATGTGGGTGTACAGATATCTCTTGTGAGTCTCTGTTTTCAATTCTTATGGGTTTATATCCAGAAATGGAAATGCTGGATCACATAGTAATTCTCTTTTTAATTTTTTGAGGAACCGCTATCCTGTTTTCCATAGTGACCACACCGCTTTACTTTCCCACCAAGCTTGTACAAGGATTCCAATTTCCCCACATCCTCACACATACTTGTTCTTTTCTGTTTATCTGATAGTAGCCAGCCTAATGGGTTTGAGGGGATATCTCATTGTGGTTTTCATTTGCATTTCCCTAATGATTAGTGATGTTGAGCATCTTGTCATGTGATTTTTGGCCATTTGTGTATCTTCTTTGTTTTTTTAAAATAAATTTTAAAATTTATTCATTTATTTATTTTATTTTTGCCTGCATTGGGTCTTCGTTGCTGCACACGGGCTTTCTCTAGTTGTGGCGAGTGGGGGCTACTCTTCATTGCGGTGCGTGGGCTTCTTGTTGCAGTGGCTTCTCTTGCTGCAGAGCACAGGATTTAGGCACACGGGCTTCAGTAGTTGTGGCACGTGGGCTCAGCAGTTGTGGCTCACAGGCTGTAGAACGCAGGCTCAGTTGTTGTGGTGCATGGGCTCAGTTGCTCTGTGGCATGTGGGATCTTCCCAGACCAGGGATCAAACCCGTGTCCACTGCATTGGCAGGCGGGTTCTTAACCACTGCACCACCAGGGAAGTCCCTGTGTAACTTCTTTGGATAAGTGAGTGTTCAAGCCCTTTGCCCACATTTTAACTTGGAAGTTTGTTTTTTGTTGTTGGGTTATAGGAGTTTTAACATATTCTGGATATTAACCTTTTATCATACACATGATTTGTCTATACTTTCCCCATTCCATGGGTTGCCTTTTTACTCTGTTCATTGTGTCCTTTGATACACAGTTTAATTTTGATGTAGTTTAATTTATCTATTTTTTTTCTTTTGTTGCCTGTGCTTTTGGAATTAGATCCAAGAAATCATGACCAAATCCAAGGTTATGAAATTTTTCCCTTAGGTTTTTTCTAATAGTTTTATAATTTTAGGTCTTACATTTAGATCTTTTTTCTCCTCCTTTCTGCTTGCAAACATTTCTAATCATTTAGTTCCAGTGTATTGGGGTTTGCTTTTGTATTCAACCTGAGAGTAATCTTTCGCTTCAATGGATTTATTTTTCAAATTTATTAGCATGAAAGACACGTTAGGCTTTATTTATGTTATTTCATTTTATTTTTCTGCTTCCTTGATTATTCTGCCCTTTTCCCACCTCCTGCACAGTGGAGGAACGCTATCAACCAACAAAAATGAACAATGATGAACATTGTGATTCTGCTCCGTATGTGTGGGGAAGAGTTTCTGTTGCCTTTATACTTGAATAATATAATGAAATCGTTACTAGATTGCTTTGACTACAATTTTTCTCCTCAAAGCTTAACATAGCATTGCAGTATCTCCTGGCAAAAACTGTTTCCAGATATTAATGAGCCCAGTCTAGAATTTTTTTCCTTTACAGGTAACCTTCTTCTCTGCTTGTATGGTTCTTGTACTCTTTCTATATTTCTCTAACTCTAGTAACTTTTCAACCCATGTTTGGTGTTGATCTTCCTTTATAAATTTCTCATCAATACATTCCTTCAATAGTTACAATAATTCTTTATTGGACAAGCATTGTGACAAGAAATAAGAATAAAATTAAGCAGAAAAAAACCAAACTTCCTACCTACATAGAGTTTATAGTAAAACGGGAAAGACAGCTATTCACTAGATTATCGCATAAATAAATGTAATATGACCACTTAGAGCCTTAATAAGAGGATGGAAACAGCCCAGAAAACTAGAGAAGAATGAGTGGGAATCAACTCATTGAAGAAGAGTATTGGGAGATGCTCAGGGACTTAGCAATTCCATACGTGAAGGCCCCCCCTCAAGCAGGAGGGAGCTTGGTCTCCACAGGGGATTAAAACCTTAGCTGTAACAAGAGTGCCTGGAGATTCAGGCAGGAGTCAGACAGCTCAGAGTCCCATTGGTCACACTGAGGATTTGGGTCCTAGTTATAAGAGCAGCGAAAAACCCCTGAGCAGTTCTAACCCTGTTGGCCAACAATCAGATTTATTTTCTGAGAAGACCACTCTGCCAGTGTTGTGGAAAATGGATAGGAAACAGTGCGAGTGGATGTGGGTTTACCAGTTAGAAGTACCTGTGTGGTAGCCCAGGGAGAGACGGAGGGAGCACAGGTAGACGGCTGTGTAAGTGGACAAAGTGGATCAACTTGAAAAGTAACTAGAAAATGAAATTGACAGAAGCCAGTGCTGAGATGACACAGGAAAACAGAGTTCTCAAAGGTGGTGCTGTTCAGGAAGGAAGGAACCCTGGAAGGAGATGGGTTTGGGGCGACAGGGGATCATGAGCTTGGTTTAGGACATCTGAGTTTCGTCCATCTATTTCTTAACTCTTTCAACAAGAATGCATGCCTGTGTGCCAGGCATCACTGCAGGTTCAGCAATACATATCTGATGAGCAAGTTTGAAGTATCTTCCCCACATCCAGGAGGAGCTTTCAGGTAGGATCTGGAAGATATGGTCTGGAACTCAGGAAGTAGGTCTGAGGTCCGGGTTGGCACTACACATTTATGTGCTATTTATCCATAGGTGATCATTGAAACTGGGAATTAGATGAGATGATTTGAGCCTTAGATACTAGGGTGAGAACATTGCATAAGAGGGAAAAATAAAGGACACCTGGGACCACCCCTGAGGAACATCAACTTTTAAATGGATGTGGTAAGAAAAAGACACTAGGACGGGAGCCAGAGAAAGAGCCGGCAGAGAAGTAGGAGGAAAACAGGGAAGAACTGTACCCCAGAATAAAGGTATGCAAGATGTGCAGGTCAGCAGGACTGAATTTGACCAAGAGGTCAAGTCTAATGAGGCCTGAGTAATATCCCCTCTAACATGGAGGTTATCACTGACCCACCAGGGCTGTTCCATTAGAATAATGGGGTCGGAGGTCAGTGTGGAGTTGGTGAAGGGGGAGTGAAAGGTGAGGACATTGAGATGGCATGTTTGGAGCCTTCTTTCAAGGGAGCCAGGAGCCCAAGTTCAAACCCTGATGCTACCATTTATTAGCTGGTGACCTTGGGCAGGTCACCCTCTGTGACTCCATTGTCTCATGGGTAATAATGGGGTGATGTAAGACCTGCCTCATGGAGTGTGGGTGAGGATTGCATAAGACAATACATGGAAAGTACTTTTAAAATTTCCTGGATTACAAGGGCTTAATAAACGTTAGCTTTAGTGAACATTATACACGGGGTCAGAGAAGGTTTCGGTTAATAAGTCTTTCCTTTCCTTCCTCCTCCTTCTTCCTCCTTCTCCTTTTTCTTTTCTAATGACAGACTTGAGCATTAGCCTCCATATGTTATGTTTTTATTTATTCTAGGAAATTAAACCCATTTTGTCCTGACCCTGGTTATTTGGGAAGTGCTGATGATTTTACACACACACACACACACACACACACACATATTCAAATGGACATTTTTTCCAACAGAGAGTCTGTAAGCCAAGTAAAAATGGTATATGCAAGCAACCAATGGTGCCAAAAATTTGATGAGTATTTTATACCAAATGTGAAATAGATAGCTAGTGAGAAGCAGCCTCATAGCACAGGGAGATCAGCTCAGTGCTTTGTGACCACCTAGAGGGATGGGATGGGGAGGGTGGGAGGGAGGGAGATGCAAGAAGGAAGAGATATGGGAACATATGTTTATGTATAACTGATTCACTTTGTTTTAAAGCAGAAACTAACACACCATTGTAAAGCAATTATACTCCAATAAACATGTTAAAAAGTTTTTGATGAGTATTTTAAAGAGAACTTTGACACTATAGTGGTTATTTCTGAAGCAGATATTTTTCTGAAAAATGCTGGTCTTCCGTCCAGAAAAAGGAAAACTATGAGTTGCTTCTCACAGTGAACTGAGTAGAGGCTGGAAGAATCTCTTCTTGCAGCCAATCTGAACTCTTTTACATGATGAAACTAGGATATGAGTATACATAGGTATATATGTATGTATTTCTACTGTTAGTCTATCTTTATTCGTTTAACAAATTTTCTTCACATGGCACCTGGCAGAGGACTTGTGATACTAAGGAGAGTGAGTGGCAGACATGCGCATTCGCTGAGGACTTGGCTGCTGGGGAGAAAGGATACAGGAACAGAATTGTCGGAGGTCACAGGGTGAGGGTCTCCTATGATGCTTCAGCTGTACCGCAGCTGTGCGGGGTGCTGCCCCTTCCCGGAGGTCTCTCTGATCCAGGTCTTGGAGGACGAGTTCCCAAGCTGGGAAGAGACAGGGAACACCCTGGGCTCCTGGAACAGTCCGTGCAAAGACTCAGATGCACAGAGGGAAATGGGAATTTGGGAATCGTGAGGACTCCAGCAGCCAGAGAGCACCACTCCTGGCGGAGAGGGGGCGGTACTAAGCCTCCATCAATCTCACTTCTCCCCAAGCATTTTGTGATGCTTTGTGACCATTTTATTTCTACTCCCTGACAGTTTAATTTTCTAGGATACGTTCCCACTAGGGCCTAGTTAGGTAGAATACCAGTATAAGTTTATTTAATCATCATAAGTTGGCTGCAGGCCAAAGCAGTGCTTGTAAACACCTTTATAAAATAAGGAGAACCTTCCTGGATTCTTCAAAGTACTAAATCTGTCTTGCACAAGGCGGATGTTAAATGCCACCCCCCACCCTACCCCGCTACGCCACTGCTAAAGCAGATGTGGAGAATATTTAACATAAGCGATTGTTGTGATAAAATTTTAGAGTAGAGAGTTACTAATCTTGAAAAACAAGAACAAGTTACAAGAACTTTTGAAGAAATCTGTTTTTTTTTTTGTTTTTTTTTTTTAAGGACAGGCAGAAACTGGCTGAGTCCCTTAAAGAGTTTGAAAGTGATATCCCACCTGCATCATGATTTCCACCAAGTCCCTCCTGGGGGTGACGCCCCCCCTGTGGTGTCACTGGAAAGGCATAGGCTCTGTGCTTTCAGGGCTCCAGCTTGGTTTTCATGGAGTCAGGATTGGCATCCCTGGCCAGTTGGCAGAGTTTTCTGGAAAGAGGCTGAGTTGAAGGGACTTTGATGCTTTATGTTTCCCGATGACTGTCAAGTGTGGGAAGGCTTGAATGAAGGTTCATGGTTGTGCCATTCTCTGTAATTGAAAATGCTACATAAAAAATAAAATATGTCAACAGTTCCTGCTGCCTGCGTTGCATCCCGGAGGGCTGTGGACATTTTAAGTTATCCCTGCGACTTAAAAGAATTATAACCACAGAGGTTGTGAAGGACAGCTGGTTTGCAAAGCTGCTTTGGGTAAACCTGTCACAGCTCATGAGTAAACAGAATCTGAATACAGACGCTGCACGTAGGGGAAATCAATTGCTTTTTCTACAAAATTAAAGGAAGAGTTTTGCTCAGGGCGATGTGACGATGCCTTGCAACTGTTCTGCATTAAGTGCAACTTTCTTCTTGCTTTCTCGCCGCCCAACTTTCCTTTCTTCTACAGCGAGCCGTTGAGGTTGTGTACTGTGCACTGGGAATATCTAAACTGGAAATAATTAAAATATATATTTCATTTATAGTGGGCCTTATGTGAGGAGAAGGAAAGATTGCCACAGCTTCCTGACTATATGAGTTAATGATGTGTTCTGCATTTTCTTAATTTTCCACATTTTAACGGCCTCTGTTCCTTATTTGGGGGCAGGGAACTCTGAGAGGCATGGGATACAGACTCACTCGGGCAAAAACTCTCAGCTCGAAAGACTACGAGGGGATGGCGTGGAGAAAGTCAAGTTACTCATGTGGTTCCTTGACGTTACTTTCCTCCAGTTTCTTCCTTCAGTGTCAGAGCTAGCCTATTATCAAGGATGAGTTTCAGACTGGAGAATGGTTTAAAGCCATTGTGGTATTCCATTAGGGTGTGTTTTTAGAAGATGATAAATAAGTGAACTTTCAAAATGAAGTTCCAAAAATAATTATAAATAAAGGAAAGTACAGACCCCCTACAGAAAAACAACAAACCCACAACTCTGTGTGCATGTGTGTGTGTGTGTGTGTGTTGTAAATACATTAGATACATGTCCACAGTGGAATGAAGTCATTGGTAGGTTAAGACAAATGCCCAATTAATTTGGACATCATTTTGATGGAGACTAAGCTAGCATAAACAAAGCCAGAAATAGGATACAAAGGCTAAACTGATTATAAATCTTGGGGCTTATTTGTATGACTGGGTTGCATAACTGAAGCTTATAAAAGAAAGAGTGTCCTACATTGAGTTACAAGTGTGCTTTTGGTTGTGGTTAACTATAAAGAGAAGAAATATGAAAGTCATTCACGTTTGCAGATAGGAACTCTATGGGGGAAATCCAAGAAATCAGGATGCATTCTTATTTATCCTGTGATTTTTCAAATTGCAAAGAAATATTATTTCTAGAAAGGATTGACTTAAAGATATCTAAAGGCAATGAATCAAAAACTAAAGCACAGGGCTTCCCTGGTGGCGCAGTGGTTGAGAGTCCGCCTGCTGATGCAGGGGACACGGATTCGTGCCCCGGTCTGGGAAGATCCCACGTGCTGCGGAGCGGCTGGGCCCGTGAGCCATGGCCGCTGAGCCTGCGCGTCCAGAGCCTGTGCTCCGCAACGGGAGAGGCCACAACAGTGAGAGGCCCGCGTACCGCAAAAAAAAAAAAAAAAAAAGTCAGTGACAGGATGAAAATGTATCTTCCCCAATTGAAACCCATAGCCTCTGGCCCAGAGCCGGGCTTTGAGGGTGGAGTATGAACATTCTCTTCCAAATTGCCTGGCATCCTGGCACCAGACAGTAGATTTCTCTGAAATTACATCCTAACATCCCGGTAACCGGGTGATTATGAATGTTCATCTCGTTGAATGGAATCTGAATTTACAAAGACTGATCAGAAAAAGAAAATTTCTAATGGTTGTGAAAGAGGATCAAATATAGAGAAAGATGAATTGATTCTGCCTCAGGTTGGAATCTTCCTGAAACTGCCCTGAGACAAGGATTTGGGCACAAGCAATTTACTGGGAAGTAATCCCAGGAAGCTGTGAGCAGGCAGAACGAGAGACAGGGAAGAGGAGGAAGCCATCAGAGCATGCCATTGTGGCCCCCTGGCGTGCACACCTTGGGCAGCCCTGGGAAATGATGCAGAGTGGTCCCACCCGATGGAGACATATGTTGGGGGAACAAGGGGCATCTCTCTTGGGCTTCCCTGTCTGCTAACAGAGCATAGGTATGGGGCAGTAGGAAGTCTCTCCCTTGAAGGGGTGAGAGCAGCCCTGCCTGCCAGGAGCTGAATGCCCAGGGCTGGCTTATGCTTGTGGGAGCACAATGGTGTGAGGCTAAGACACAGTTGGAATCTTGATGTAAACCTACTGTGACCTTTTTATTCCATGGGAACAGACTGCTGTACTCCTAACCTGTACCCTTTTGTCTTATAGTCATGTACTACTTGTTCTGGAGAGATGCCAGGCAAGAGCATAGAACATGTGTGCAAGGACATGAACATATCTGGTAAAATAGATTCACAGTTACATCATGTATGATGCATGCCTCACTAACAGTGGATCGGACATCAGCTGTGTTCATAGACAAAGCTTTGTTCATTTTATTATCATATCGTCACAGACAACTCTTACTTTGCCTGTGTTTCCCGACTAGGAGAAAAGGTTGCTAGGGGGTGCATCTCGGTGAGTCAGAGAGCCTTGTGCACCCCTGGATTCCTCCTGTGATCCCTCTCTTTTTATCTCCAAACATGTGTGCACGTCATGTCACCAACGGACAACTGAGATGCTAGAGTAACCCTGTGTGGAAAGATGGTACCGTCTTTCTCTGTCATCACGCCTTCTCACCCCTAACTCAGCACGCCGGCCCCTTTGCTTAACAAGGAATGAGCAGCTGTGACTGACAGGGATGGTTGGACACTAGTGAGGGAAACCGACCCATCTTCTCTCCGCATCTACAATCCCGCCCTCCTGCACGTAAATCCAGGTTATTGCTCACAGTTAGAACTGATAAGGGCTCCAGACCACCTTATTATGCACACTAGATGCTACCGCAGCACCACAGAAGAGCATCTGATAAATGGTTTGGATAAATTATCTGTCCCTCAAATAAATAGTCTTAGCAGTTGCAGAGGAAAGTACTCTTGTCCTTGCCTCCCCATGTGTCAGAGACACCAAAAGCTACAGAAGCAACCTGAAACTCACGTTTTCCTGATGGGTAATCCGATTCTTCTCTAGACAAGACGTGTGAACTCTTACCTCTGTGTCCCGGCACCATGAACTCTAGACTCGCTGAATGGGTGGTGGAGACCTGGATCCATCTTCTTACAAAAAGCTTGGTCCATGTGGTCCTCAGCATCGGGCAGAAAAAAGGAGAGGAATTTACTGTCTTAATAAGTGAGCCAAGGGCTGATTTTGATGTATGCCCTTCTCAAGGCTTCACCTTGGCAATGAGGAGATACACACCTATAAAACTGAGGAAGTGTTATTTGTTTTAATTCCTGACCTCATTTGTGATTCATCAATGTGGCTGGTGACACTACAGATAGATTTCAGATCTTTTGGTTTTCCCTGTTTCACAGTACTTAACTGCTCTGCACGCCCTGTTATGGACTGAATTGAGCCCTCCTCCTCCCTCCAAATTGTATTTGGAGATAGGGCCTTTACAGAGGTAATTAAGGTTAACTGAGGTCAGAAGGGTGGGCCACGATTCTGACAGAATTGGTGTCCTTATAAGAAGAGGAAGAGGCACCAGCAGACTCTCTTTTTATGCCTACACATGGAAGAAAGACTTGGTCAGGAAACAGTAAGATGGTGGCCTTCTCTGGCCAGGAAGAGAAGCCTCACCAGACACCAACCCTTACAGCACTTTGATCCTGAACTTCTAGCCTGTGAAAAAATAAACTTCTTTGTTCAAGCCCCTCAGTCTGTGATAGTGTGGTAGTTTGTCATGGAAGGCCCAGTAGGCAGCTGCATCTCCACTCTGATTTTTTGTCAGATTCTATCCTCTTGTAGGGTAAGGGGTGAGGTGTGTATGAACTTGGTTTCATCTCTTCTGCTATGTTGGAACCTGCTCTGAAAGCATTTTTTTTTCATGACTTTGCATGACACTTGGGATCAAAATTTATATCTTTTAGAAAAAAATCAATTGGGTAGAATCTTGCAAAACATGCATTTGGTGGGGCAGGGGTGCCTTTCAACTTGAAGAGGTTTGGGATCCCTGATGATCTGAAGAGCTTTCTTTTGGCTGAGCTATAAACAGGCCTATGCTGTAGAGGTGTTGATCCCTCCCCGAGGAGCTGGTTTCTGACATGGCTGGGAACTTGTAGATACTGGATGACTCATCCAGGAAAGTAAAGGGATTGAAATGTCCTGTATGTTCCCTCCCCATATTGTCTACTTTTGAGATACTTTGGCGTCAGATCAAATGATCAGCTGTAGGAGACCAAACGGAATGGTTTGAATCAAGTAAATGTTTGGAGATCATTGTGCAGTTTGCTTCATGGGGCCATGGTTCTATGGATGGGGAGTAGCATCAAGAAGTTCAAATAGGGACTTCCCTGGTGGTGCAGTGGTTAAGAATCTCCTGCAAATGCAGGGGACATGGTTTCGAGCCCTGGTTTGGGAAGATCCCACATGCCGCGGAGCAACTAAGCCCGTGCACCACAACTACTGAGCCTGAGCTCTAGAACCTGCGAGCCACAACTGCTGAGCCCACGTGCCACAACTACTGAAGGCTGTGTGCCTAGAGCCCGTGCTCTGCAACAAGAGAAGCCACTGCAATGAGAAGCCTGTGCACCGCAAGGAAGAGTAGCCCCCACTAACCGCAACTAGAGAAAGCTTCCGTGCAGCAATGAAGACACAACGCAGCCAAAAATTAAATAAATAAATAAGAAGAAGCTGAAAGACTAGTAAATTACCATCGTGCTATGGAAACTGGATGTGGATGTCAGCTGAATATTTGCTGCTACCAGTAGAGATGTGAGTGTGAAACACAGAGAGAGACAACTGAGGCCATTAACATCCTAACATCTTTGTTAATAAAAGGCATGGTCCTACCCACTCAGTTGACTTTCTAGGACTCTGTAACTAGAGGCTGAATTAAAATGTAAGACTGAATTGTAATGGTTTAAATATTTAACACGTAATTTAACTGAAAATACTCTATGGCAGTCATGGAGGTGTGCTGTTGGGATATTTCTCTAAGAAAGAACTTGCCGACCAGCTGTGAGGAGAACAGACAGCAGTTCTGGAATCTGCTGCAGCATTTGTAGTGGACCAAGAAGCCTCCGGTCAGTGACGGAGCATCCTGGGGTCTGCCTGTTTCTGCTAGTCTCTGGAGTTTCTTTTTATTTTCTCAGGTCTGTCCTGCGGGCTGAGGCTCCTCCTACCCAAGCCTCTTTCCTTCCCTCCTCCCATCACCGGAGACCTGCAGAATGATCTGAAGGCTTCCCTCCCCACTCCTGCCCCCTCCCTTATCTGTCAGAGGTGTTACTTCCACTCTGTCTCTGGTATTTGTAACTCTGCCTTGGCATTTGCTTCCTGAAGGACCCAACTGACATTCACTGAATAAGGTAAAACAACTTGTATTTCACCTCTGGCTTTTTATATAAACTCCTACTTCACGGAAGCCAGTTGAAGGGCCAGGGAAAACCATAGAAGAACCCAGAAACTTTGGGGGGGGTTGTTATTGCATTTGAGAGCCAGCAAATAGGTTTCCTTTTTTTTTTTTTTTGACTCAGTCTAACTACCTAATTTATAAAGCTACTAAGTGTCCTGAATTTACTTTGCATTTGAAATACTATCATGATTATCTGTTGGTCTCTTCATAGCTGTATAACCAAAGAACTATCACATAGTAATCTGGGTTACTTTAAGCCAAATGACTCAAGCTTCAACTGGATTTCATATGGCAATATTTTAACCATAAATGTCATAAAGGAGTTTCATCATGGAAAGATTTATTAATCACGGTACTTCTGTTTTTAGACCTTGGTGGAAAGCAAAGCATCATCTGTGAATATTTTTTGCTGACTTTAGATCTCTCAGAAGTGTAGCAGCCACCACGCCCACCACAGAAGAAGAAAGGCAATGGATGGTTCATTTCTTACTTATGTTCCATTATGCAACCTCTCTCTATGGAAAACAAAGGGTCCACAGGGTTCAAGAAACTTTAAACACAATCATCAGTAACCACTGCTTTATATAATGGCAGCAGCCACTCTTGGTAATTCAAAGGCAACATACCAACTTGTTATGTTGGGTTGACCATTAACTCCAAGGGCAAAATTGCAGATCTGCTGGAATCTGCAGTTATCTGAGTTTTGATGATTATGAAAGGGTTGATTTGGATTTTGATAGTCTTTTTATTACCCAGAAAACCACACTGTCTGCTAAAACAGATTGAAAAAGAAAAGACAGGTAGGCATATATGATATTGTATTTCTAAAAGTACAATTAAGAAAACAGAGGTCTAAACAGCGAGTCAAGACACTTGACCACGTGAATCCTGTTTTGTTCAGGGAAAGTTATTTTGAACTGAAGAATGGTCTATATTGCAGATGTTAAAATGTGCTTAATTTCTAAAATTTGCATATAGGTATACAAGCTAGTGGCTAGCATTTTTTCCCAAGACTAGATGGAAATAAAATCCATGGAATAAAAATCCTGTCTCTTTCTAGCTGTGTGATCTTGGACAAGGTAACCTCTCCGAACCTCTGTTTTCTCATGTATAAAAATGGTGACCCTGGTACCCAGCTAATGGAACTGCTGTGAGGATGTTGGGAGGACATATATGCTCAGAGTGAGCTTTAAACAAATGATTCCAGACATAAATGGTGGTAAGGATGATGGTGAAAAAAATGCAAAATATATATATGAAATGTTGGAAAAGTACTTGAAGTCTTATTTACAGTAACCATTTTGTTTCTTGAAACTATTTTTTAAAATGAAAAATACAAGAAACTCTAGCCCAGTCAAGTAATAATTGTTAAAAACTCTGAATCAGTGGGATTCATTTAATAAGGTGGATGGGGTATTCTGAGAAACTTTAAGATGGTCACTAAATTTATTTGAGTATTTACTGTAGGATTTGCTACGTAATTGTGATTGAAAATATTTTTCTCAACTATTTCAGAAGTAAATACAGTTAGTTCCATCCCCCTGATCTCAAGTGTATTAATAAATCTACTCAGTAAGTGGTTTTTATTTCTTCTTTTTCTTTTTAATTCCGAGAAGAAAATTTGAAGATCATGTTGAAATAGAGCCAGATGGTCAGATCTGACTTTTCACATTAGGTGAATGCTCATAATTTTCTTTATCCTGAAACAACCACAAAAGCAGAAATCATGGTGAATGGCCTCCAAGAACATCAAATCCAGATAATCTCAGGGGTTTTATGTTCTGTCAAACATTTCATCAAATGGCATGAGAAACATATCTTTCATGTCCTTTTCATTTTTAAAAAGGCTGTATCCTTTATATTAGGGGAAAGTAGTTTTGATATGTGTTTTAAATTACTGCATATAATAACAGTCTCTAGAAATGTATCTTTCTTTTTTTAAGCCAATGCAAAGTTTTTTCTATAAGCATAGTCAATTCATTTAATTCTCTTTCAGAAAAAACTTTAAAAATCTGAGATCACTCTCTTCCACCTTATATAAAACAAAGAAACCGTTATGATTTTAGGTATGCAAGAATTTTTCATCCTTTTCCACTGGATGGAATTTAAAAAAATTGATGAATAGGTTACATATAGTAGGTCAAGATGATAACTAATCTGATTTTTAAAAAAAGAAACATAGGCTTGTGCAGCAGAAGAATTGGGAAATGTGTTATCTAAATATGTCATGGGAAATATGGACTTTAATCTGTAACATATGTGAAGTTTAATCATTAAGCAATGAATTCCTCTTCTGAGGTCTGTATGGTGAGTATCAATGAATATAATATTTTTTGAGCTGAATGAAATGCCCAAAACCAATCTCTCAAGATTTAATTACCCACTTAAAAGTCCCCAGAGTTTTTGAAGGAAGCCCCAGGACCCATAGATCAAGCTCTTTGGTGGTTGCTCGGCATTGGAAGGTGAACCGACAGCAAGGGGTCTCCTCTATCTGGAATTTTGAAGTAGGTCATGCAGAACAGAGAGCCTGCCCCATGCCCAATCATCGGTGCCCTTGTAGATCCCACAAACCCAAGGGCCTGACCTCCCGATGGTGATGTGAATAATTGAATACAGTAACATTAACTTCCAATTAATGAGATTGGAGCTGAGAGAATAAGGTCACATGACAGGGAGACATGGAGGTGGAAGGTGGGTCCACCTTAGAAAGAATCTTCAGGAAAGGCTTTTCTAAGGAGATACCATCTGAGCTGAGACCAGATAGAAAGGAGGAGCCACCCTGAAGGAACAGCAAGTACCATCTCCTGAGGTGAGGCAGAGCTTGGCAGGTGTGAGCAGGGGCAATGGGGCCAGTGTGGATGGAGGGCAGGGCCTGGGAGATGGAGTGACTAGCTGGACTGGGAGGCCATGCTTGGGACTTTGATGTTCTTGGAAGAGAACTCATGGGAAGCACTGAAGAATGGAAAGCTGGGTAGTGACATAAGCTGATTTATTATTTTAAAAGCTTCCTCCATCAGCAATCCAACATGGTGGAATAGCTTCCAGTTAGGAAGTCCTATAGCCCAATCCATAGTTACGGTGATGGTGGTGTGAATCATGGTGGGGGCAGTGAGGTGGCGGGCAATGAGCTGACATGACCGGCAAGTGAAGTCAAGGTGAGGTCAACGTGTGGGATGTGAGAAGGGAGGGTTTCGCCTCAGCAAACTGGCTGGTAAAGAGACCAATGAGTGAGATGCGGAATTTGGGTGAAGAAGGGATTTTAAGGATGATGTTCAGGAGGTTTATTTTAGAGATATTAATTTTGAGAAAACATTTGGACAACCAGTCCCAGATTTCCAGCAGGCAGATTAGATACTGGTCCATGATGCCTTATCCACAACTCGAGAATCAATAAATCTCCAAGAAATGGAAAATTTTTCATAACTCTTTTGACAGACTTGAACCAACATGAGGCAGCCCTGGTTTATTCCTCTGGCACCGTTCATATATTCGAAGCAGAGATATTGATGTGTGTGATCACAGGGTTCACCCCCAGACTCCACTGGGGTGCAGCATGCCATGCACACCAGATTAGTTTTCTAAAATTCCCAAGGTTGAAACACATTTACCTCTCTCCCCTGCCCCTATGTGTTGCATGAGGACCTGTGGATTTCTGTAAAGTCTGGAAGTAAGTGGAAGGGATAATTCTGGAGAGGCACACTGGGGACCTGGAATCCTCAAGGGAAAAGGAAAAGGGGGTAGATTTGGGAAAGTCATGATCACTCTCTGAAGTTTCAATGTGATTTTCAGCAAAAAGACCTTGACTCCTTGAAAACTCCAGTGTGCCCTGAAGACTTGTTGGGAGGATGTAGGATCTCCCTACAGGGCAGCATCCAGTCCTGGGAGGTGTCAGTTCTGCTCAGCCCCTAAACTCTAGTTTGGCAGGAGAAAGCATGCTTTCAGAGTCCACCATCCTGGTTTTAATGGTTCAGCACAACCTTCTGACTAGGATTTTCGGGGATTGTTTTTATGCTATATGGTTATTAATTATAGCTTAGAAATTATTTTATGTATGAAGTGCTTTTTATTTATTAAGACCAGCATAAATTTTCCCATGACGTTCAGGGTATAAAATGCCATGGTTCTTTCTCTTTTTTTTTAAAGTATCAAATTAAATTCAGCTTGAGATCCCACTCACCAGCATAGGGAAGAAATCCAGGACCTGTGATGTTTTGGGGGGGATCCTTCCTCCATCCTCTCCCCTAATTCCAGAGAGCCTAAGGGATTACTCAGTCGGGGAAAATGGGGATGTCCCTGTCTTCACATGTGAGTGACTGGCCATCATTGCCATTGCTTCTGGCTCAGGCCCCCTGGTCCACCTGAGGCTGGCCAGCTCCCTATAAGCCATGTCCACCCCCTGAGCCCTCTGCTGCTGGGACCTGGCATTTGGCACTGTAACTCCATGGGATTCACTGGTGTAAGTAGGACTTGGAGTTATCTGGCCTTCCTCATTTGTGGAATTTTTTTTTTTTTTGGCGGTATGTGGACCTCTCACTGTTGTGGCCTCTCTTGTTGCAGAGCACAGGCTCTGGACGTGCAGGCTCAGCAGCCATGGTTCACGGGCCCAGCCACTCCATGGCATGTGGGATCTTCCCGGACTGGGGCACGAACCCGTGTCTCCTGCATCAGCAGGTGGACTCTCAACAACTACACCACCAGGGAAGCCCCCCATTTGTGGAATATTGCCCTTCTCTGCAGCAGCATCTTGCCTGGGAGCAGGCCCTCCAATCTCTGACTATGAAAGCCCCTAGCTTCCCTCCACACCATCAACCTGGACAGTCCTCCAGTCCTCCTCATCCTCAAAGGTAGGAGAAAGGTGCACTTTGCTCCAGGTAAGTCTATAGCAGTGACATAAACACAAGATACCAGCAAGTTTTTCAGACCCCTTAACAGAATAAACAGACCTAGAAAACAAACAACAACAAAAAATCTTGTGCTCACTTCAGTAACACATATACTAAAATTGGAACAATACAGAGAAGATTAGCATGGCCCCTGTGCAAGGTTAACATGCAAATTTATGAAGCGTTCCATACTTTTTTCTGACTTCAGACTATACTATAAAGCTACAGTAATCAAAACAGTTTGGTACCGGCACAAGAACAGAAATATAGATCAATGGTACAGGATAGAAAGCCCAGAGATAAATGCACTCACCTAGGGTCAACTAATCTATGACAAAGGAAGCAAGAATATACAATGGAAAAAAGACAGTCTCTTCAATAAGTGGTGCTGGGAAAACTGGACAGCTACATGTAAAATAATGAAATTAGTACACTCCTTAACACCATATACAAAAATAAACTCAAATGGATTAAAGACCTAAATGCAATACTGGATACTATAAAACTCTTAGAGAAAAACATAGGCAGAACACTCTCTGACATAAATCTCAGCAATATCTTTTTTGATCCACCTCCTAGAGTAACGAAGATAAAATCAAAAGTAAACAAATGGGACCTAATTAAATGTAAAACCTTTTGCACAGCAAAGGAAACCATAAGCAAAACAAAAAGAAAACCAACAGAATGGGAGAAAATATTTGTAAACAAAGCAACCCACAAGGGATTAATCTCCAGAATACACAAACAGCTCATGAAGCTCAATATCAAAGAAACAAACAACCCAATCAAAAAATGGGCAGAAGGTCTAAACAGACATTTCTCCAAAGAAGACATACAGATGGCCAAAAGGCACATGGAAAGATGCTCAACATCACTAATCATTAGAGAAATGCAAATCAAAACTACAATGAGGTATCACCTCACACCAGTCAGAATGACCATCGTCGAAAAATCTACAAACAATAAATTCTTGAGAGGGTGTGGAGAAAAGGGAACCCTTCTACACTGTTGGTGGGAATGTAAATTGGTACAACCATTATGGAGAACAGTATGGAGATTCCTTAAAAAAGCAAATATAGAACTACTATATCATCCAGCAATCCCACTGCTGGACATACATCCAGAGAAAACCATAATTCAGAAAGATACATGCACTCCAGTGTTCACTGCAGCACTGTTTACAATAACCAAGACATGGAAGCAACTTAAATGTCCATCGACAGATGAATGGATAAAGAAGATGTGGTACATATGTACAATGGAATATTACTCAGCGATAAAAACAAATGAAATAATACCATTTGCAGCAACACGGGTGAACCTAGAGATTGTCATACCGATTGAAGTGAGTCAGACAGAGAAAGACAAATATCATATGATATCATATGTGCTTATATGTGGAATTAAAAAACATGGCACAAATGAACTGATTTACAAAACAGAAACAGAGTCACAGATGTAAAAAACAAACTTATGGTTACCAGGGGGAAAGGTGAAGAGGGATAAATTGGGAGATTGAGATTGACATATGCACTATATATAAAATAGATAACTAATAAGGACCTACCGTATAGCACAGGGAACTCTACTCAATACTCTGTAATGACCTATATGGGAAAAGAATCTTAAAAAGAGTGGGTATCTGTATATGTACAACTGATTCACTTTACTGTACACCTGAAACTAACACAACATTGTAAATCAGCTATGCACCAATAAAAATGTGAAAAAAATCCTACAAATATCTGCTCATTGCAATGTTCTCAGTGTATAAAACATAAGATGCTCTGTAGAATTACGATGCAAAGGGAAGGAGAGGAAAAGTTTTGAGGAAACTTTAGGCAGCTTTCCCTCCAGTTTTATCTCTCATGCTGGCTCTGTGTCCTGTATTTCTATAGTGACATAGCTGAGGTGTTAGAGTATGTGCAGATTGTGTCTTGTTTTCTTTCAATAATTTTGGATTGTCATGCTTCATTCTCAGGAAATATGTCTGAAAAGGAAGTGAGGATGCCAGCCTCATAGTTTACACCTAGAACAGGACAAACAAGCCTCTCTCTTCCCTCAGCCAGGCACACACGGTCTCAAAGAGACTTGTGGGCATAAAAGAAGGCTAAAAATAAAACAAGACTATAAACATCGTTTCATGGTGGCATCTGCAGGAACAGATTTTCTTAACCATTTCTCTCGACTGTTTCCCCTTTTTCACAGATTTTTGTAACTCTCTCATTAATGTCTAGCTATATTTCTAAATTTTTCCTTAGGAAAAACAGTTTGAAGTCAAAGACCTTGGTCAAAGGACATGAACTTTTTGGTTAGCATTTGTTCAGTACAACACTTTTCTCTGAAAATGATATATTATCATCTTAAAATTTGGAAAATACAAAAAAAAAACACCCCCCGTAAAACGAATAACATAAAAATCGTAAATATTCCGATAACCTAGAGAAAATTACTGTCAGTACTGTGACATCTATAATCCCATATGATTTTAACATGTGTTTCTGCTTCTTTTATTAATGTTACTTACTGTTAATTGTATTTTTCCATATCATTAAATATTATTTGAAAACGTGATTTAAATGGCCTGATCTCCCTCACACATCATAACACATTGAGCAGTTTCCCTTTCGTTGGCTTTACTTGGCTGTTTCCCTCCTCTTTACTATCTCAAATACTATGGCCATCAAAACCCCAGGGTTGAATCTTGAAACCTCTACCAGCTCAGGGCCACCTCAGGGATGAGGACGTTGAAACCAGGAACCAGGACATGTGCAGAGGTCTCTTCAGGCTGCTGTCGGCACATCTGCATACTCCAGGCAACTGCCAGGAGGTGCCTCTCTGGGTGGATGTGCCTCCCCTGAGGGGACCGATCAGAGAACAGGGCCCCTTTCCTAGGGCTGGCGCAGCCTTGCAGATACATAATGGGGTAAGCAGAGTTGGGCTAGGTTTGGGCACCCACCTTCTTGGCCATGTGCATTTATTGCAGTCAACAACCTGGTCAACCTTACAGAGCTGTCATGCTACATGTGACTTTTTACCCAAAGTAAATGACAGAACTGGTTGGCAGATCCAAATGTGGTCAACCCCAGCTCTGCTGCTCCTTTAGCTGCTTCAAAATGCCTTCCTGATCAGGTCAAGAGGCTAGCATTCTGGGTGGGTTTTCTACATCTCTTGCTATGCAGTATTCACGGCCAGGCACTGATCAGAGTACATTTCATTTTTGAGAAAGCAGTCACCACAGGATTATCTAAATGTTCCATTCAGGCAACTGCGTGTACTGTCTGGTGTTCTAATTTACCCAAACTTTGTGATATTAAAAAGTCTTAAGTTATGGACTGCAATTAAAAAAAAAATTACTGTGGTCTTTGGGATCCTTAGGAAATGTCTCCTCAGCCAGTTCAACCGGGCAAATTGTTAAAAACAACAAGAATCTTGAACACGACCTTAACATCATCAGATGTGAGGGGAACAACTATAAGCCAATTACTTCAGGGATCGCTGCTGGTTTTGACGTCCCACCAGGATGTCCTGGAATTTTGTCCTAACCTAGTCATAGTTTTCCTTTCAAAACTTGGAAAACAGCTTCCACCCAAAGGCAGACAGAGGATGGGAAAGTGAACCAAAGAGTTCAAGTGTCTATTTTATGTCCTTTAACCAGTCCTTTCTGTTGTGTATTTTGGCACGTGATTTTTAGACATATCTGAGTCTATCGTTGCAAAATTGAAAGCTGATTCAAAGCCACGCATTCAGAAAGAGACTGAAAGGCAATTGTACTTTATTATCCCTCAATTTTTGCACAGAAATTTCATTGTAATAATTGTTCTAGACTGATGGATTCCCCATTGAAAACTGGGTTCAAAAAGTGGCTTTGATAGAAAATCGCCTGGATTATAAAACAGCACCTAAAAAACACCTAGCAGACAGAAACAGAAGCACTCCTTCAGGTCTGGTGTGGTGTCTAGTGGACTTGCTCTGCACTCTTTTTTAACTTTCTATTTTGAAATAATCTCAGACTTAAAAGTTTCAAAATAGTACTAAGAATGTCTATATACCTTCACCCATATTCTCCAAATGTCAGCATTTTAACCCATTTTCTTTATTGTTCTGGTTCTCTCTTCAGAGTGTACTTTCTAAAAATAGGAAAGTTCTCATAGGTAACCATGGCACAAAGTCCAAATTAGGAAATTAGTATTAATACAATACTGTTATCTAATCTGCAGCCTTTATTCTATTTTTGCCTGCTGGACTCGACCTTACCCACACGAGGACCAGTCGACCACCAGAGCCTCTAATGTGATGTATTAAGAAAGACACATCATCGGACACAGCATAGTTTCTGTGACCTTCCTGCCAAAAATGCATAAACTTCATCTAATCTGGAGGAAACATCAAGCAAACCCAGAGGGAGGGGCATCCCAGAACATAACGGGACAGTCCTCTTCAAAAGTGCCAAGGTCACTAGTACCAAACAAGCAGGTAACCTCAACAGAGACCGAAGGGGAATTGTTCCAAACGCATAGCCCGGCAGCTTGGTGAGTCTGAGTTATTTGCAAGACTGGGCACCATGGGTCTTCTGGCTCCAAAATCAGAACAGAGCATCCCGGAGATAGTGCACAGCACAGAGCTGCTTCCTTCCCCTTTTCTACATCACAGCACACTGAGAACCATCACATTTGTACAGCATAGCAATCAGGAGATTTAGGGGTATTTATAGAGTGCCTGGTGAGATTTTCATCACGTGTTCCTTATGTTATATAACTATGATAAGAAAAATAAAATAGGACCCTTTTAGAAAAAATTTTAATCATGGAATTTGTATAAATCTTCCACATAAAATATTTCACAGTTTTTTCTCTCCCCTCCCCCACCTCACTTTTTAATGAGAAACTTGGACTTGCCCCTAAAATCTAACTTTAACTTTGTCAGGTTTTATGCTTGGTATGGCTTTATGAAATTCCCCATCAGCCACAGACCCAGGTTTCTAGGGTCTGAAGCTTATACAATTTGAGAGGGAGGAAGAACAGAAAATTGCGAATGTAAGACCAGATACAAAATTAATATTTATTTAGAATGAGAAAAGAGTCATAACATATTACTGGAGACTTGGAGATATAGGTCCCTTTGCTTTACAATGATCAGAACCGCTTACGTAGGAAACGTCCTCCCAGCTCTCTGTGACCCCCAGTGACGCTGCCAGGACTCACAGGGCTGGTGAAGGCAGACACCTTGGACCTTACCCAGCTTACCTACTCAATAATTCCACTTTCTTACAGTCATTGTAAATCAGAAAGTTTGTTCACTCAAGTAGATAATAAAAAAGAGCCATTTGTACATCATTCAGAAATGTACATCACTTGAACTGTTAGAGACCCGAAAGCTCCTACTTTTCCTGAATAGAAACATAAACTCTTACAATTTCATATGATAACGAGCACAGATTTCTAATTCACTCGATTTCTATTTGTCAAACTTGGGCTTTGAAAGAGCGATGAAAATTTATTCTGCAGGTTGCACAAGCCTAGTAACAGCAGGCGTGTTGAACGTGTAGTTTGGGCGAAAAGGGTACTTCAGCCACAAAGACATCAGTTTCTGATATACTAGAGGACAGGGCTTTGGGACTATGGTCTAGATTGTTGCTAGACAAGTGACCCTACAGGTATCCCCACTCCCATGTCCCAGAGGGCCCCCAGACTACAGCCTCTCCCTCAGCTGCCCCGTCTCTCTCTGCGGGGCACAGCTTCACTCCACAAGAGTAGATGGCAGGAGGTGAGCATGGGCTTGGGTCCCGCAAGGATGCCACTCGTCATGGGGGACCACAGGGCAAGGCTGCTTCCCTTCAGCTACTGTCCCAACAGCCCTATCCAGGCTGCCTTGGGATCAAATCCGACCAACCATACCTCCAGCCCAGGGGGTAGAAATAGAACTGTTCCCATTGCACATGGGGTGGGATGCTCCGCTGCAGTGGACAGGGGGCTTTGTAATGACAGAAGATTAGGTCAAAAATCATAGATAATGTGCATGAAAGGACTTTAAAAATGATCAAGTAAGGACTTCCCTGGTGGTCTAGTGGTTAAGACTCTGCGCTTCCACGGCAAGAGGCATGGATTCGATCCCTGGTCAGGGAACTAAGATCCCGTGTGCTACACGGCTGGGCCAAAAACAAGTAAATAAAGACTGTCTTATGAATGATTGAATTTTTTTAAAATCTTATATAAAAATATAAAATAAAATGATCAAGTAGCCTCAGCCATTTTTGGCACAGAAACTCTAGGTAGAAATGCCCTTTGATGTAGAGAGAACAGCAGAGGAACGGCAGCGGAGTGAAAGAAGTAAGTAGCTTTACCACAGATTGCCAAACTGTCGGTGAAACAAGGCATTTTCCAGCACTTGCCTTTCTTCCATTGCAGGCTGGTGTGAAGGACCGTCTGTGACTCAGGATAAGCGTCTGGGAACTTGGGCACATGCAGTTGTGAAGCCTGTTGCACCGTTTATAAAACCAGCTTCCCAAGAATTCCTACCTCCCAGTTGTTCTGAAGATCAGATCAAATGTGAGTTCTTTGTCAATGGCTGGGGAAGGTTTGTGTTTATTTTTCTTTTTATGTGATGGTAGAAATGTCTGGCACGTCAAGTTCACCTATAAGAAGCCATCGGTAAATGCCACACATTTTTATTATTACAACCCAGTTAATTCCAGAAATAAACACGTAAGCCAACTTCATCCCCCGAGGCATTGAGGGAATACTGCTCTCTCCCACCTCTCCATTGGAGAGGTCGTTCTCATCCAGATTTACCTGAGGATCAAAAACAGACGGAAAGGGGGAAATATCACAAAAATGTCACATAATGGCAGCCTTCAGCAACACGTAAGGCTGAGAAAAAATCTTTGCATGGAGGGTGGTGGAGCTCTTCGCAGATTCATGGCACATTTGTACCATGATTATTTTGTTTTATTTTATTTGCATACGCAAACATTTGATTTGTATTTAGCATTAACTGGGGGAGTCACTTTTCCTTTTTATTAACCTTCTTGGGTTTCCATCCGGCTCCTGCCCTGCAGCCCCCCCACAAGCCACAAGCCAAGATGGCTCCCCAATTTGCTGTTCCTAAGGCGGTGACTCCAAGCCCGGCTTCCCGTCTCCCCACGTCAGCTAGGATTTATACGGCTTTCCTGCAGGGTTTCCTGCTCCATGCTGCTGCAGAGTGTTCTCTATAACTTGCCACAACTGAATGGCCAAACCTCACATTTAAAATACTATAGATCCAAAAAGAGGAAAATAAATAATTTCCAATAATGGACAACTAAGACCCTGCGGCCAAGTCCGCCTGTGATGCAGATCCATGGAAGGCAGCTGGGGTCTTTGCAGTGGGACCTGCAGAGAGCGTGATTTTGCCTAGGGTAGGTCTTTCTTCACCCTGCTTCTCAGGGTGAAGGAGACTTTGGGGGAGATTTTTGGTCAGAATCCTAAGGCCGACAAGCTCTAACACCGTCCCAAGGGCACCCCTTTTGCTGAAGGTGCGGTGAAAGTACAGGAACGCCCCATTTTCATGACTCCTTTGTTCATACACGCTTGCCAATCAGCACCTGGACTGAAATCATAAACACAGTTTTCCTCCCTCCCCTCAAAGTTTCAAGAATCTACCAGTAATTCAGTCAGATTTCCAATTGTCATGTTAGAGTAAACCAAACACGAACAGGGAACAAGCAGCATGTAAAAATGGAAATTTTAAAACACGGTTTCTTATGTTGAGTAAAAAGACGTGTTTTGCCGACACATCCATCCACAAAGATAGAGATTAAAAAGGAAAATAGGCTTATTGTGAATCAAATATAAATTTTATCTAGATACATTAGGTAATTTCCTTCAAATTCTTAAAATCTGTTGATATGTATTTGTTTGATGTCTGTGATCTAATTTTTGACAGGAGTGTGGGTGTGTGTGCATTTGTAGAACTGGAAAAAATAGTATAGTCATTTTAAAGTAAACAGAATGAAATGATTTCTCCCCATTCAGTAATATTTTTTTTGCACTAGCCTTCCTGAAACCGTTTCCATCTGTGACTTTATCTTTAGAAGTTTTAATTATTTTTTTAATTTTGCCACTTGATTTTGACGAGGGCTGTTGGCGATGGGTTCAGGTGGCTGGGCCATGGTTTAATCAATCGTGATCGGCCTCCATAACCTTTGGTTTGAGAAGCAAATGGGAGGAGAACAGAAACTCAGTGGCACTCTCTCTTCTCTTTCAACCATATGTTCTTATTTAATAAATCCTCCCTCAAATAAAATAAGCCTGTAGTTATTGGTGGTCAGTTTCACATAATAGGAGCTACTACGGTTTCCCATTAAAAAACAAAAAATACAAGGCTGCAATAAAACAAACCGTGAATCACTTTATTGGGTATGAAGTAATAAACCAGTGGTTATAATGATAACTCCTGTGATGTGTCTTACAGGAAAACGACCTTGATTACTCCGTTTGGTTTGGGGTGGAACTTCTTAGCTTAGTGGTACAGAAAACCAAAATGCGATCGGATTCCGCTTCTCTGCTCCATGTTCTTATAGCAACTAGAAGGTTTCACTCTCAGCAATGATCACAGCCATAACTGAGTGTATAATGTGTTGTTTAATATCTCAGTCTTCCATAAAACTCTACCTATGGACAAGCACTATTCAGTTTCAGCAGCTGAATTACTGCATGTGAGCCTGAGTGATTAGTGTCCGTTATAGAAGCAAGGCAAAAACAATGGAAAGAAAGCAGAGGAGAGAAGGAATAAAGGAAAAGATAAAGAGAGAAAAGCAAGTGGGGAAAAAAAACGAAAGAAAGGAAAGACAGAGACCAAGAAAGAAAGACGAAGAAGAAAAGAGAAAAAAGAAAGGAGAGAACAAAAAAAGAGAAAGACAAAAGAGCAAAGGAAAGAAGGCTCTGAATTATAGGAAACCTACCATCTTGAGATTCTGCCAAGATCCTTAAGTTTACTTTTCAGAATACCCATTTCAAATAGGTATTTCTAACTTCACTTATCTTTTTAAGGCAAGTAAACCACAGCACTAGTAAAGCATTTCCAAAACTTGTTTCCAGAACGCCCTGTGCTGCATCTTGCCGCCAGCATGAAACACCGTATTCTTCCCCAGCTCTTCAATATGCAGAGGCAGTAAAGAAAGCAAAGGTATTTCAACCATAAAGTGTTGCTGAGTGCTGAGTGTCGGGGCCACGCCCCATCTCTGTGGGTTCACATGGCTGGGAACCCATGGAGTGACATGGCCCGCAGATCAGAGATGAAGACAGAACATCATTACTCCTGGAAGGAACCATATTTTGCCGCCGGCCGGAGAACTGTTGTTGGACGTGCGTTCCAGTCCCCGGGAAGTGATATTGAACGGCCCGGGGAATTTCTCTTAAAGACGCAATAATTCACGGCCTGATATTAACCAGACCTATGACATACAGCGCTGCCACATCATCTTCTCATTTCACTGGCCTTAACTGTGCCGAACGTTTCCAGTACAGCAGGGGTGTTGGGTGAAATACGACTTTCTGATTGAATGAGTGCCTGCAAGCCTCTGTGATAAACACCAGCTCAAGCACACTGTGGCTTCTAAGGGGAGGACGAGTACCAGAGCCTCCAGATGAGTTAGCAGCATACACGCCTTTGTTTGCAACTCCCTCCCCACACCCACTTTCCCAACCAAATTATGTCCACTTATTTTTCATCACATCTGACTGTGACCAATCATTTTTGTATGGTGAACATCAGTGTTTTTGCCTGCCTTGCGTCGTGCTGAATTTTCTCAGTCTCTTCACTTTCAGACGCCGCCGAGCTGCATTTCACTTTAGGGCAATTTTATAGAAGGGAAGTTTTAAAGGAACATTTACTGTGTGGCGGGATTGATATAAACCCAGTGGCATGGAATAGTTAAAGTCTACCCACCTTATCGCCGTGGCTCCCCCCAACACTTTTATTACCTTTGTTGGGTTCCTATGGCTAACATATTTCATTTTCTCCCCGTGTATTTTTCCAGCACTAAAGCTCTGCTTTTTTTAGCTCTACCTAGAAAATTTTCAGTTACATCATTTGCACAACTATGTTGATGTTAACATTGAAAAACCTCTTTGCTTGCGGTTGTATATTTTATTTGGCTAAAAATGGCTCATGTCTAATACATTACATGTCCTTTGGTGATACTCTGTAAGCGAGAAATTCCAAAACTCACAAATACCGAATAGCCCAAAGTTCCAAGGCGGTGCATGAACGCTAAACATGCAATAGATCTCCTCCTTTTCCAAACAGAAAGAGATTTCTCTCTGATTTGTTTGATAAATTTGACCCAAGATTTCCATTTGGAGTTATTGGAGTTCCTACTGTTTTTCTGCGTGTTGGTGGGCCGAGGCCTAATCACCCCAAAGCCCCACGGAGGCCATAAATTACAGCGATGAGGCGAAGCTTTGTGCTCCTTGGGCTGCAGGAGAAGGGCCATTTTGCTGCAGCCTATTTTGACAGGCATGAATTTAATTCATTGTTTTATGACAGACGGGAAAAGTGTACATGCTCATAGTACTGATTTACGGTCATTTGGGTCTGGAGGATTCTATAATTTGCAACTAATGTGAAAACAGATGGATAGGCAGACACCAAAGGTTAGGCTGACCCCTGGGTTCTCTCCCCTGGTTACAAATGGCGTCCATATGCGTCCAATCTCTCTGGGTGAGGTCTATGCCGGTCGGCCAGACTCTGTAGAGCTGCTGCACTGCTCTTTTCTTTCCTGAGTAAGTCGGTGAAAGCCAAATTCGGGGAACATTTCTAACCTTGATATTTCAGGAGTCATTCTGTGTCTTCTGCATGTGTAGGACTCTTTCTTTCTTTTTAAATTAAAAAGCTCTTTTCTAAGGTTTCTGTAATATCTTCCTTATTAGCCAAACAGGTAATACCATATAGAGGCATTGTTGGATGTTTTCATTTCAATTGACAAATTTGTTTTAATAGAATGATTGATTGAAAATCATCAGTTGGGGAATTTCAAAGGAAATGCCTCAAGTTGGGGACGAGCAAGTATTTTTGTGAGAAACGTGTTTTACATAAACGAATTTCTACTTTACAAATCAGTTTGCATATTTAGAAAATAAATGGGTTATCAAGTAAAGTTACTTGGTTGATGCTAAAAGTATTTAATATATTTTTGACTATTAAATGACTACACCAAAGAGGTAACAACAATGATCACATCTCTTTTTGAAGAAAGAAGGGAATTTTAGGTCTAGTAGATTTTAGTTGAACTGGTACTTGTCAAAATATAATGTTAAGGAATTATATTTTTTGTTATTGATTATTATGTTCAATTATTATAACATTATTATTAACTTCATAACATTTCAATATTAAAACTAAACAGGTCATTCATTTTAGTTCAGAAAAAGTTGTGTTTAATTCTACTTCATTTTGAAAAGTGGAAATATAGATTGCTGCTCCCTAAATAAGACTATGAAATCCAGATATAATTAAGGGCTATTTTAGTCTTGACCAAACCAGCAATTTGACAATAAAAGTCAAAAGACATGGTGTTTTACCATGTTAAAGTATTGCTTTATTTTTTATTTCATTTTGAAATTACATGTTAACCAGTCTAATGGCTACACCGGAGGCTTAACCAACACAAAATGATCTGTGTTGGTCCAATCAGCAGAATATTTGTAACTTCACATGGTACTGTGAAGACAGCAGCATTTAAACTCATTTGACACTTCAGCCTTTGCACACGTACCCCGGGAAGGGAAAATTTTAAGTGACTGGTAACTAATTTTAATTGGCATCTAGAAAAAAAAAAAAACAAGCACACCAGACAAGTGTCTTCTTAAGGCTGTGGTCTACTCAACCATAAGCTCCTTTTTAACTGCGGAAAGAAACCCATATGCATGTATTTTTTCATGCTTCCCTTCCTGAAGCAGTAGGCTGGAGAGGCCATTTTCTCATTTTGGACAAGGGCTGCCACCGTCTTATTGCTGGGTCACTTGGGGGTGGCTTCGTCGGAAGATACTAAGAAGAGTCACGTGAAAACCGGAGAAATGACAAAGGACAATATCTGACCTTACAGACTTGGCCCAAATTTTAGTTTTTGTTAAGGGTTCAGACTGTTCATGTAAGAACAGGCTTATTCACAGTATCACTTGACATCACAACAGGTACCAGAGACTTCCTTTTATCATGTACTTTTTGGAACAGTTACGGTGAATTTTATTTATCCAGGTCAATTGCCTGGAAAGGGCCATATCTGGACCCATGGGCACTGGGAAGGTAAGGAAGCGGTGACTGGCCACACCATGGAGGCATCACCCAGCCCCGCTCTCAGCCTTCCCACTCACACCTGTCCTTGCCTGAACCTCCCTTTCCTTCCTCTTCCAGAACTCTGCCTTCTCCCCAGCCTCTGTGTGTCCTCAACAGTGTCTGGGGCTGGGGCTGGATGGCGGGCAAGAGCTCAGGACCCCTGCTTTTGTGCAGGGCTCTGTCACCTTGGCATCAAGAACTCTCCTGGCTCTTACCCCAGTTCCCTGTGCCTCTCTCTCCCAAGCGTCATGCTGTCAAGTGGTTGGTTATTCAGACCTTTCTCCTTTTCCTGGGAACCTGATTCGATTATACTAACTTTTAAAATTCCATTACCTACTTCAGTGCCTGGAACATAGGAATTGTTCAATAAAAATTAGTTGAAAGTTGAATATGTGAAAGAAAATCGCTCCTTACATCAACTATATAATGATAGATGGCAGCCAGGATGCCATAGATCATGCAGTAAATTAGAAGTAAATCTATAACATATACATAGTTATAAAATGATTTCAGAGAAGTAAAAACTATAGGTGAGGAGACAATTCTTCGAATTAAATTTAAAAATTTTAACTATCACTTCCATTTTTTGATGGCTCAAATAATAGATACATACATCCTTTGGGGCAACATTTCTAATAATTCACACAAAGTAAAAGCCAACTTCCCTGCTTCCTCTTCTGCCCACTTTCTGGCTCTGAAGGTACTATGGTTCACAGTTTATAAATAATCTCTCATGCTTTCTTCTTTCTATTTACAAAAACATATATGGTATATAGAGGTAAACCATTCTACCTTGGTCTGTGTGTTTTTATTCTTAACAAAATAAATAGCTAACACTTGCAACGTACCTGAGATTTTTCTAAGCACTTAACATGGTTTATTCACCTGATGATCAGAACAACCCTAGGCGATAGGTACTGTCATGGCACCAGTCTTAGAAACGTGAAGACCAAGATCAGGGAGGTTAAACCATCTGCCCAGGGCAGTGACTGATGCACAGAGGACAGGAACGTAGGCAGCCTGAGTCGGGAGCCTGCACTCTAACCTCTGTGCTCTGCTACATTGAAAATGAGAACAAACCCCATAGACCACTTTGTAACATTTATTTTTCACTTCATGATATGTCTTAGATATTTTTCCATGTCCTTACACATAGATATAACTTATTTTTAAAATTACAAGCTAGTATTCCATAGCATTGATGTATGCTAACTTATTTTGCCATTCCTGCCTCCATGGCTATTTAGGTTGATTCCAGTCTTTTATTATTAGAAATTTACAACAAATATTCTTGTATACTCTTTGTGTGTATGTGGCAGTATCTCTGATTGATATACCTAAAAACAAAATGTTGGGACGAGGGGAAGGTATATGACATTTTAAGAGATGCTGCTAAATTTCGATCCAGAAAGACTTTGCCAGCATTTCTACCAACCAACATTATTTATTATCTTTTTTTGAAAAGAGTGTGAAAGATCCAAAAGAAATAGTTGATAGCTTTAATTTGCATTGCCCTAGTTATATCCGGATTTATTTTTACCATTTGTCTATTGATTTATAGAGGTTCTAGATGTATTCTGGACACTAATTCTATACATGTGACATATGTTAACATATTTTCTCATTCTGTTACCTGCCCTTAACCCTTGTTGACTCCTATTGTTCCATTGTTTTAATTAAATTAATTAATTAATTTTTTTATCCGCGCCATGCAGCATACAGGATCTTAGTTCCCCGACCAGGGATCAAACCTGTGCCCCCTGCAGTGGATGTGTGGAATCCAAACCACTGGACCACCAGGGAATTCCCCCCATTGTATTAAAGGTTTATGGGAACATATCTTTTCTGTGTTTTTTATACTGCTTAAGGAATTCTTTTCTACCGGTTTTCATTTGACATTTATTATAACATAATCGCCTTGAGATTTGTTTTATTTGCTTGCTTATTTACATATAGGTGTTATTCTGGAATTTATTAATGTTTATAGTGTAGGTATACTATACCATATACTACTCAATTTCCCAATACTATTTATTGAATAATTCTTTTGCCCATCACTGATCTGAAATACTACTTTACCATAAGTCTAATAAACATTACTTTTATTCTGATAATCGTACGTAGTAAAATTAGCACATGAAAAATACAGATTTTTCAGTAATCACAGTAAACTATTGTGCAGTATTTAGATGATTTCTCCCCATCCACAGTATTACTTTGTATGACTGTTTTACCCAGTCACTTCTTACCACGTAATAAGCATTTTAATATATCATTAACTTAGTAATTAAAACAACAATGGAATACTATGTCTGATATCAAATTAGCATAGACTTCTAAAATCACAATACTTGGAGGTGGTGAAATTAGAGCTTGATTGGGCTCTACATTGCTGCTGGTAGCAAGTTTTTTATGCACATGCTTTGGAAAAAACTGATAAAATAAGTGAAGAGTATTACAGTGTTTATATGTCCTGATCTAATAGCTCAGTTTCAAGATATGTATCCAAAGGGAATAACTGGAGATGGAATCAAAGGTTAATATATAATCTGTTGCCAGTGTTTTTATAAGACTAAAGAGCATGGAAACCCTAAAATGTCCAACAAGGATGATGGTTGGATAAACCTGGCACTTTCCGGGGATGAGGTACATTTGACTTGGTGCAGTGAGTGCTGCGGGCCTGACTGGGCAGCCACCGGTGTTCTCTGCCATGTGCTTTCAGCTCCCACCTCTCTGGCATGGTGGAGGCTCACACTGGCTGGAGCCCTTGTGTTTGGGTGGGGCCCTGGCTGCCTGCCGATGAGCCATGAGCACAAGTGACATCCCGGAACATTTAATTGCCAAAAGGAAACGCTCCAGGGTTAGCAATGATACCAACAATATTTGAAACAACATGGCTGAGTGATGACAATGAGAGAACTCCTGCTAATGAGAAATGGAAATATCAATTAGAGAGACACAGGCATGTTTTAAAAGTCACTAAAAAATAGCTCTTAGCCATTGATTAATACAGACAAGAAAAGGCTCACAAAATAGCCACTATGGAGAAAAGTATGGAGGTTCATTAAAAAACTAAAAGTAGAACTACCATAAGACCCAGCAATCCCACTACTGGGCATATACCCTGAGAAAACCATAATTCAAAAAGATACATGTAGCACAATGTTCATTGCAGCACTGTTTACAATAGCCAGGACATGGAAGCAACCTAAATGTCCATTGACAGATGAATGGATAAAGAAGATGTGGCACGTATATACAATGGAATATTACTTAGCCATAAAAATAAATGAAATTGAGTTATTGTAGTGAGGTGGATGGACCTAGAGTCTGTCATACAGAGTGAAGTAAGTCAGAAAGAGAAAAACAAATACTGTATGCTAACGCATATATATGGAATCTAAAAAATAAAGATGGTTCTGACGAACCTAAGGACAGGACAGGAATAAAGACGCAGACGTAGAGAATGGACTTGAGGACACGGGGAGGAGGAAGGGTAAGCTGGGACGAAGTGAGACAGTGACATGGACATACATACACTACCAAATGTAAAACAGATAGCTAGTGGGAAGCAGCTGCATAGCACAGGGAGATCAGCTCGGTGCTTTGTGACCACCTAGAGGGGTGGGATAGGGAGGGTGGGAGGGAGGCTCAAGAGGGAGGGGATATGGGGATATACGTATATGTATAGCTGATGGTTATACAGCAGAAACTAACACACCATTGTAAAGCAATTATACTTCAGTAAAGATGTTAAAAAAAACATAGTAACTGGAAAAATAGAGCTAAAAACCTGTTATCCACATATGAAGTCAATTGTGTGTGTGTGTGTTGTGTGTGTGTGTAGAAAATAATGTAACAAATACTGAAGAAAAAAAAACACCAAAACGTTAAGTTTTTTACCTTTGGATATTGTGCTTATTGAGTTTAATTTTCTTATATTTATTTATGTATTTTCTAAAGCAAATGCATACTGTTTTATTATTATAAAGCCTGCTTTTTAGATCTTGTAAGCATACTTTTAATGGTTATATAATATTTCAATATATGAATAAATATAATAAATTTAGCCTCTTCTTATTGAATGTAAGTTATAGTTTTCCACTATTTCCATAAGACAGTGATTATCATCGTGTGTAATTTTTACCTAGCAGTTCAACTATTCCCAAAGGATTGAGAGTAAAATTAATTACATTTACTTACATTAAACACCTTTTCACTGCAAGACTTCTCAGGACATTTACTATGCTAATGATCATTGTGGAGCCCAACATTAATTGGCCCTAGACTTATGTGTTCTAAGGAAACATTATATCAAAATACAATTTTTAGCGTGGCTTTTTTTTTTTAATACCCTGTTGTCTTTTCAGAAGCAGGAAGGGCTAAGATTACAATCATCCCATCTTCACACCACTCAACAATAGCTATGGCTTTATTGTATGGTAACCTTCATTAGTACAGATGATAATGTAATTTGGTGATCAAGGGCAGTGGCTTTGAAATAACAAGAGCCTTGAATTTAAATCCCAGATCTGCCATTTAGGAGCTAAGGGACTTTGGGAAATTCTTGTATGTTCTCTGAGACTTAAGGTCCCTATTGGTGAACTTGGGGTCATTCTAGTATCTACATCGTAGAACTGTTGCGAGGATTAATTGAAACATATGACAAGTTTAGCACAGTGCCTGGCCCAGAGCATGAGCTCAGTGAGTGATAGCCTATATCATTACTGTTCGCTTTTTTTTTTTTAACTGTTTAAAGGTCCATTTCTATAAAATGTTGTTTAGAGAAATTGGAAGTAGGAAAATAGTAGGTCTAAGGAATACAGAACAAGTTGATTTTAATCAAAGAACAGATTATTTAGGGGCAAATACCTTCTGTATCGTTTTCTTGTCTTTTTTTGGTGAATTCATCTGACTTCTTTGCCAATATCGTGTTCAAGTTACTGCCTTCAAAGTGTCCTCATCTCCACTCTTTCCCTCTGACAGCAGCCCTACATCTTCACTCCAAATAGAAGCTGGAAGTCAGTGACGACTGATATTCTGTCTGCACTTATCTACACGAGCAGAGGGAGCCGCTGGCCCAGCTGGTTCCCAGGACTTCGCATTTCCACAAACCACCGGCTCAGCCCAAACGAGCAATTTCTGTTCCAATCAAAATCCACAAGACAGTTAGGATCTAGAACCCCAAGGGAAGTTTCACCATTTCTAAGTATGAAATAGAGCTTCTCTGACGCAGGCTATGACTACCCTGCTGAAAGTGTGGGAAAGGAAATGATCTTTTAAAAGCTGGAACAAACCAGAAAGGCAACGTCTCTTCTGGCCTTTCCTGGGGATTTTTGAGGCATTTCCCCAAAGATCCCTGGTTAGCTACCTAACGTTCTAAGAGTCGTTCATGGTGCCAGAGAAGGAAATGTACCTACGATTGTTCACTGGGGTAATATTTAAGTCAAGGCTAGATTTCAAGCTCAATTTACGCACATTTTGAATTTTTTTAAGAAGAAAATTTTGCTTGTAAAAATGCTGCTTTTCTTACAGAGAGATCCATAAACATGCTTTGGCAACTTTCAGAAAGGGTTAAGAGTTGGCTTATATTTCTAAATGTAGCTAAGCAAATCTACCCATTTTAGATCTATTTAACTGCTCCTTACCACGCACTGAGATTCTCCATAATTTCCTGTTATTCTTTCTCATATCGGCAGACCTTGGTTTAGCGTGCTTTTCTTTATTGCACTTTGCAAATATTGCGTTTCTGACACATTGAAGGTCTGTGGCAGGCCTGCCTTGAGTAAAGCTATTGGCGCCATTTTTCCAACAGCACCTGTTCACTTCGTGTCTCTGTGCCACATTCTGGTAATTCTTGCAATATTTCAAACTTTCTCATTATTATTATATTTTTTATTGTGATCTGAGATTAGTGAGCCTTGATGGTACTATTGCAAAACGATTACAACTCACTGAAGACTTAGATGATGGTTAGCATTTTTTAGCGATAAAGTATTTTTAAATTAAGGTATGTATAATGTTTTTCTAGACATAATGCTATTGCACATTTAATAGTCTACAGTAGAGCTTCCCTGGTGGTGCAGTGGTTAAGAATCCGCCTGCCAATGCAGGGGACATGGGTTCGAACCCTGGTCTGGGAAGATCCCACATGCCGCGGAACAACTAAGCCCGTGAACCACAACTACTGAGCCTGAGCTCTAGAGCCTGTGAGCCACAACTAATGAGCCCACGTGCCACAACTACTGAAGCCCGCACGCCTAGAGCCTGTGCTGTTCAACAAGAGAAGCCACTGCAATGAGAAGCCCGCACAATGCAACAAAGAGTACCCCTGCTTGCCACAGCTAGAGAAAGCCCGCGTGCAGCAACAAAGACCCAATGCAGCCAAAAATAAATTAATTAATGAAAGAAAATAGTCTACAGTATAGTGTAGACTTTTATATGCACTGGGAAACCAAAAAATTCGTATGACTCCATTTATTGCAATATTCACTTTATTGTGGTGGTCTGGAGTGGAACCTGCAATAGATCTGGGATATGCCTGCATTTTGGCATCATCTGAATCCCACTCCCCCAAAAAGCACCCCACTAAATGCAAAATGTGAGTGAATGGCCCTGGAAATTTTATAAACTGTATGCACAGCAATCAGAAGTTTAACAAGTAGACAATTCTGAAGGCAGATATTATTTAAGGGAATGAGGAACAACGTAAGGATAACTGACTCTTGTGAAGAGCTGATTTGTTAACACATTTCTCAGGATCCTCTGGTGACGTCTTCTTGATACTTTCTCACCGGAGGGAAATTCAGAATCTCAAGGTCCACACGCAGACAGTGGAACATTTACGAGAAGGTCAGTTGGGCAGTAGCAGCTGGGGTGTGTCAGAGTATAGAGAATTATTTTGTGTGTGGTAGAATACACATAACATAAAATTAACCTCTTTAGCCATTTTGAAGTATAGAGTTCAGTGATACCAAGTACATTCACATTGCTGGGCTGCTGTCAACCACCATCTGTCTCCAGAACGTTTTCATCACCCCAAACTGAAAGTCGGTACCCATTAAACAATAACCCCGCTTCCCCTCCTTCCCCAGCTCCTGAAAATCACCATTCCACTTCTGTTTCTAAGAATTTAACTCTTCTAGGTACCTCAAATAAGTGGTACAAATATCATAGAATATTGATATTTGTCCTTTTGTGTCTGGTGTATTTCACTTGTCATATGTTTTCAAGGTTCATCCGTGCTGTAGCTGTATAAAAATGTCCTTCCTTTTTAAGGCTGAATTATTATATATACACACACATATCACATTTTGTTTATCCATTCATAGTCAATGGACACTTAGTTTGCTTGCACATTTGGCTATCGTGAATAATGTTGCTGTGAATCTGATGCACAAAAATATTTTGAGTGCCTGCTTTCAATCCTTTTGTGTCTGTACCAAGATTCAGAATTGCTAGATCATACGGTAATTCTATGTAATTTTTTAAGGCCCCACCGTACTGTTTTCCACTGCAAGGGCGCCATTTTACATTCCCACTAGCAAAGCACAAGGGTTGTTTTATTTTTTTTTAATAATAATCATCCTAGTAGCTGTGAAGTGGTATCTTATTGTGGTTTTAATTTACATTTCCCTAATGATTAGCGATACTGAGCATCTTTTTATGTGCTTATTGGCCAGGTGTATATCTTCTTTGGAGATATATCTATTCAAGTCCTTTACCCATGTTTTAGTTGGGTTGTTTATTTTGTTTTTGTTGTTGTGGTCCTTGTTGAATTAGGAAAATTTAGATTTATAGCTCAGTTATGATGAATTTTAATTGTAATCTCAAAAGCTGTAAAAAAAATAACAGAAATATTGTAATGGGCCATATTTTACTTCATTGTTGAAATGATTGTTGAATATGAAACATTTTTGGTCAGTGAAGGGAGATTTATTTTTCGTGTAACTCATTCCATATGAATCGTGTATTCTATATTATTGGAATTCTCCCTTTCCACAGGTGTTTCTTTTGGACTTCACAATCAGAGAACAAAGTCAAGGAAAGTGTTTTCCTGCCTTCTGTTTGCTCATTTCTTCTTGCTGTGACACAGTAGTGTTACCAGCAACAGGACCTACTCTGTTTGTTTTGGAAACACTCCTGCCAGCCCAGCCGGGATGTGATGGACCGTAAACCACACAGGCCTCTCCTTGCCCTGCTGAATTCTGTCACTGTGCCCTGGACTGACCACTTGCTCTGTGGGCCTTGGATGTATGTCCTCCCTTTTGGAGTCTCCTTCCCCACATGCAAAGTGTATCTGACATCACCTCTCAGGGTTGGGTGGGGACAACACCAGGCCTCCCTCGGCAGCCCCTACAAATGCAGGGACCCACCCTCACCACCCCTCCATAAAAGGGAAAACGCAGCCCCTGCCCTGGCTCTGCCTGGCCCAGGCCCTGCCCACAGCATGGGCAACCTCCCTGAAACATTTCAACAAACACGAATGCAGCACTTCCCCTGCTTCGGGCGCCGTCCTTGGCATTTTATACACCCTAAGTCATTTAATTCTTGTAATAATCCTGTGCTTCCTATTATCATCCACATTTTACAGATGTGGAAACTGAGGCACAGAGAAGGTAAGAGAATTGCCTGGGGTCACACAGCCAGTAGGTGGGAGGAGCTAGAAACTCCAGATTGCATGAATTTTTTTTTTTTTTTTTTGCGGTACGCGGGCCTCTCACTGTTGTGGCCTCTCCCGTTGCAGAGCACAGGCTCTGGACGCGCAGGCTCAGCGGCCATGGCTTATGGGCCCAGCCGCTCCGCAGCATGTGGGATCTTCCCGGACCGGGGCACGAACCCGTGTCCCCTGCATCGGCAGGCGGACTCTCAACCACTGCGTCACTAGGGAAGCCCCGTGAATTCTTAACTGCATCTGCAGGCAGTCTTTGGGATTTGCTTGGCCCCGAGGGCTCCGGGTTCAGATCCTCCTCCCTTCCAGTCTCGATATCTGCCACTCAACCCCAACTTTAATGCAAGTCATCAGGAGGAATTACTGTAACTTTGGAGTCTTTTTATCTAAGAATGTAATTTTAGGCTCAAAGAGAAAACCTGGTAATAAGGATATTATTAGATCCATCTCTCAGCTTCATCCAACTTACTGTCATCTCTCTTTCTCATATTCTTGATTGATGGACTGACACAATCAAGGAGTTGCTGAATTGAAGGGAAATGAGATCAGGGTCGAATTAATCTTGCAGTCGATGGCTACATCCTCTTTCTTCCTGTGAATTGAGACTCACAAAGATAAACCATGAAGATGACCAGATGTGGCTACAGGCCGAGACCAAAATGTTCAAATGAATTCCGACTTATCTTGTTTCTAGAGAGAAATAAGTTAAAAAGAGGTAAAGAGGAGAAACATTTGTGACTAATACAGTCATTCCAACCTTCGGTCAGGATCTAGAATATTAATATGTGGCAGTATTATGACTGAAAATCCTCTGCTAATTCATCGCGTCTTGTATTTAAGGTTCCCTAAAATCATTCAGTCCAACGCCACACCATGTTTTCTCGGAATTTCCTGTACTGAAGATCTTCAGAAGATGCTACCATTCTGAATTTCTCAGACCACCAAGGGAGTTCAATTCTTCCTCTCAACCCTCAACCTCTAACTGAATCTCCAGGCAGGCTCCCAGCTCAGCTCTGGACAGGCAACATCCATCCTTTGGTGAGAGAGGAAAAAAGTGAGCAGCTTCTGATCGATGGTAAAAACTGGCTCGGGGAATAAGGGCCACCTGAGGGACCAGCTGTGAAAAAGACAGAGAAGGAGTCTGGGTGAAAGAAAATGTCCAGTGGGTACAGGTGGGAAGGAAGGAGAGCAGGGGTAGACAGATGCAGCAATGAATTACAGGATGACTAACCAACCACTCCACGAAGCATTACTTCCAAGGTAAGTGCTATCAGTGCTGGCCTTAAACCAGTGAAGCAACTGAAGCACCGGGGAACCGGGTTGCATGATTGCTCAGCAGGTGGCAGAGACAGAAGGTAAAGAAAGGGCTCTTTGACACCTCATGTCCAGGATGAGTCCCCACACTACTGTTTTCAGTGTCCTTCTGGATGTGGGAGCTGATTCTCCCGGATGGTAACACAGAGGAGGGGCTTAGACTGGGGAGAAGGTACCGCACAGGTATTATTATTTGAAGATGACACTACTGAATTTTTAGAAATACTGAAAAACCAGTTAAAATTTTAGAACTAATACCCAAATCAGGCAATGTTGTTAAATATAAAAACGAATACACCAAAATTGTAACTTTCCGACACAAGCAATAAGTTATTTGAAAACATGAGAAAATATATGTGTCACATGAGCAAAAAGAAAAAGGTCAACCCCCCGCCCCCCCAAAAAAAAACAGAGGAATGACTTTAAGGATGAATGTGCCAAAGCATCACATACGAACCACAAGAATTAACTGAAGATCATAAAATCTTAGAATTGGGAAGACGCACCGTGTGGTACGAGGTTGGTGGGTTATGGCACAATGTCAGTCTTTCCCAAAAGATTGCATCAGCTTAATACCCTTCATCAAAATCTTGATGGAATTTCCTTGGAAAGAGTAAAAGAGATTTTTCTGGAAAGATAGCCAGGCAAAAATATCCAGGATTTTTACAAAAGCAGAGGAAGAGGACCACGGGGCATTGCTCCTGCTGGCGGCTAGAGACTGTAACGGTAGCTACGGCTTGTAACTAACCTTGTAAGCAACCTTTGTAACGAATCCCTGTAAACACTCTGCCCTGTCTGTCCTGAGCTGTCAACAGTTCCCTGCATCCAACAACCTCATGCAAAAAGGACCACAACTATCCCCTTTTGGCAGAAGCCAGATGGTTTTTAGTGCTTCTTCACAAAGTCGTACAACTAATGGCAGGTATTTTTACAGCACCATGCAATTTTTTGAGTACACACCTGCTTACCTGCTATGCTGTGAGCTACAAAAAGCCAAACCAGGTAGCAGTGATGCAAAATCAATGATGGGCCAATGGACCCGAAATGGGTGCCCTGGACTGAGCATGTACTAGAAGGAAACACCACTTATCATGGAATATGATATTCTTCAAAAATTGGTGCTGAACAGTTACCTATTTTGGAAAAAGAAAACAAAACAATCTCACATTATGCGACCTACTAAAGTAAATTCCTGGATTAAGGAACTAAATGGAAAAAATGAGACTTTTTATTTTACTTTTTTACAATACAGAAAAATACGTGAAAGTCCATAAGTTCTCATGTTGGAGAAGAGCTTTCTATATATGAAAGAAATCACAAGGGAAAAGTATTAGGAAGATTTTACTACCTGAAATGTCAAAAAATATCTTAACTAAATTAGAACATCTGAAATCGGTTAAAATTACAATGAAATGCCTATGCTTAATGTAGAAAGAGCCCATATTTTGTGAAGGGAGCTAAGACTGTATCTCGAGCTGATGAAAAGTTCTTGTTCTGTAGTTTCCTAATTCTTGTTCAAAGACTTTATTCTAAGGAAAACTATCAGCAGTGAGGCCGAAGTTGAAAGGATCTTTCCAGAAGCAAACTTTGTCATAGCAAAAGGTGCAAAATAATCTAACTGAACGAAGAAATTTAATAGGAGAAGACGTTAACTAATTCTTTTCCATCTCTATGAAAAACACAGTGACATGGGGAGCTCTGAGGACAAAAGTTTAAAACTATATGTATATCTGGAAAAGAGAAAAATAATTGTCAGATTATGCATGGAACATTCAAAGGTGGTGAAGAGAGACAGCGGGCTAGAGATTCTTAGTTTTTATTTTACTTATTTTTAAATTTCTGCAGTATTTTATTTTGTATTGTAAAAACAAACCATGTTTGTAATTAGAAAAGGAGAAAATATTAAACTGAAAAGCTAGGTTTAAAATTACACATCAAATGGGACTTCTCTGGTGGTCCAGTGGTTAAGACTCTGAGCTGCCAATGCAGGGGCCACGGGTTTGATCCCTGGTCAGGGAAGTAAGATCCAGCCTACCGCGCAGTGCAGCCCCCCCAAAAAAAATCACTTCAGACATGATCCCATGATTATAATTTTTGCTTATCTCTCCATGTATAGACGTAAATATATCGAAAAAATCATGGTAATGCTCTGAAGGAAAGTTTTATAGGCAATTCTCTATTTCCTTTTTAACCAATTTTTATACTTTCCAAAATCTAAACTATTTTATCTTATTTTTCTAATAGGAAACAAATAAACGATGTCTTTTGTGTAAAGACAAATCCTAAAGGGGTCCACCTCCAACCCTCTGCAAGCAGAATTCTTTGTGTTATTTTACTGCACATGAGGACAAGCCATTTCACGTACTTCTGCCTCTGGTTTAAATTCTACAGGAGCAATCCCGCTTCTGCTTGTAAGTGTCTCATTTAAATTTCCAGGTGGAGGTGGGTGCAGCGTGAAGAGGAAGACAGGGTCCCTTGTTCCCATCACATCCCGCAGCTGTGGTTGAAGGTCGACTGTTTTCAGGAGACAGAGACAGGTCGTGGCCCGCAGAGCCTCCAAGGCCACTCCGGCTTAGAGGGGTGTCACCAGAAGAATGTCTGGAGCCGGATTTTGGAAACTGTGACCCCAGGAGAAACTTCTGGGTGGAGAACGGTAGCATGTTTCCCTGTCCCGCACTAGGGTTTCAGTGAGTGTTTCTGGCAGCATCCAGATATGAAGGTGAGACGGATTTGACCGTCACCGTGATGGGAAGTGCTTTGCTGGAAATTTTAACCCTGACGTTCGTGTTTGAAAACATACCTTGTTGCCTCTAACTGCTGCGAGTTCCCTTCCTCTCAGGAAGGCTGCCAGCAGGAAATGAGAGTGGCCTGTGGGCTTCTGTAAACAGCAGAGTCCAGAAAAATCAGGGGCGTCGACCTGCCCAGCATTCATCTCTCAGCAGATCAAACTCCTTTCCCTGCAGAACGAGTTTCCCCACCTCCTCACACCCTGGACGTTTTCCTGAAGTTTCTTTTCACATCATGCTAACTCATGTCTTACGTGCCTTTTTTTATCCCGCTGTGTGGCTGTCAAACCACAAATTCAGTGGGTGGTCATGGAATTGTGCCCTCAACGCTGTAAGGAGAGTAGGTGTGGCGTCGACACCACTCAAGACAGGATCTTTCTGCACCAGGTGTAGGAGCTTCCGATGCAGAACGAGCATCACCTCCGCTGCTGAACGCATGGTCCCTCCTTTGGCCCAAGTAGGCCAGGCGGCCAGACGTCACCTGTGCTCCAGGAGGGGGTTCCTTCACACCCACAACTGACTGAGCTGTGTCCAGAGGCCTGGCAGCCAAAGCAGGGCAGAATCTTTCCAAACGTTACCTTCCATTGGAAAAATCAGCTCTATTCTGTCTGCACCGTAGGGTTATTGGCAGCTGTCTCTGCAGACCTCAGCTGCCACATGGCTGGGTTCCCCAGCTTAGAAGTCTGGCTGAGGTTCTGTGCCTCTTGAACCCCATCGGGAAGGAGCTGTTCATTGGGGATTTGCTTGCTTGTGGACAAAACAGATGTTCTGTTTTGTCTTCTAGAGTGAGTTGGCTGACAACTCCAAGCTATGGATTTATATTTTAAGACCCACTTACGCGACTGTTGCATCTTCTTTTGTAAATGACTTGAAGCGTGGTCAGAAGAGCTGTTTAGAACGCCAGGACCTGGTGAATAGAGGCCCAGCAGTCAATCTGGGGACATAAAGGATTAAATAGCAAATTATTTAGGCAGAATATTAACCTCAATACACAAAGTGTTTTAAACACTTTCATCCTTCCTAAATCCTTTCTGCATACCTGCAAAAGTGCCGGAAAGTATAAGCCGTTTTGCTTTCCATGGAAAATGCAGGCAAATTAAAAGGGGGAGGAGAATAAACAACTGATGACTTTGGCACAGCCGACAACACTTCTCTCCTCCAAGAGTGGATTTATAGACTTCTCTCTGCATTAGGTTTATGCGGGGGGAGGGCAGTTCGGGGGTAAAATATCTCCAGGCCTAGGCCACACCCAAGACCAGTGAAGCCACAGTCTGTTAACCTTTCAGGGGATCTGATCTCTCCACAAGGTGAGTGTTTGGAGGATGTCACTGCAAGCTGGTGGGAAGGGCGGGGAGCTGGTGGGTGGAGAGGGGCAGGACTCCAGCCCAGCCCAGCAAGGCGCAGAGCACCGGCACAAGAATCCCACCTCTGCTCTGCACAGCCATCCTGTGCTCCAGCAACTCCAACATATTTGCAGACCACTCCAGGACCCCTCGTGACTCTGCTCACATCACTTCCGGGGGAAGGCTCTAGACTGCTCTGGTGTCAATGGACACACACAACCTTTGATCATCCACCCACCCCCATCCCCTAGAGATTTCCATGGGGGGCAAGGACTGTGTCTTTCATTTCCACATTCCTCTATATCCCCTGGATTAGATAAGTGTTAGGATCCACTGAATATTTTTAAGAGAGTGGGTGGATAAATTAATCAATCAATATAAATATTCACCTGGCTTTTAGCAATTCATTTCAACTCAGCAAATATTTATTAAGTGCCTCCTATGGACCAGGACCCCTAGAGGAAGCTCTGAGGCTATCATTCTAACCGAGGGAGGCCCTGCAAACGGATGGTGCCCCACAGTTTCCCAGAGGACCCCTCTATGGCTGGGCCCCTCATCTGTCCTGTAACAAGCCTGTTAATTTCCTATTATTTCTTCAGTTTTTCTCATGAACACTGGCTTTACCTCTGACTTGCTTCTCCAATGAAGACTGTGGATATAGAAAAGCAAAGTGTAGTCAGGGTGGACCAGCTCCTGCCCGTGGGCGCTGAAAGGGTACTTATTTTAGCACGTGTTTTGCACAGGGGCTCCCTTCAGGAGCCTCTCCGACTGGCCTGTCTTTTGAGAGGGGAGTACTTACTCAGAGAGGAATAGAATTTAATATAAACATTCCTCGCCCCAGAAAATGAACTGACACCAAAGGCGAAAGCCTGGTCTCGGATTGTGTATAAAACTGCCTGTTCCAATATGGGAATTCACAGAATGGCCTTCCAATTAATTTGGAGTTTGGATGGAAAACATGTTCAAACTTTTGCCCTAAATCAGTCAGCCAGTAACTATTTCTGTGCCCTTCATATAGGCCTGGTACTATATAATTATGTTTTATTTCTCCAGAGTCAAAAAAAAAAAAAAAGGTGAAACCTACAAATTGATGTCTGGGTTGGAACACTACGTGCAGAAGCTGCGGCTCCTTCACACGGCAGCACGGCCGCCCCTTCTCTCCCTGCAGGATACAGGCCTTGTCTTTTCTTTTATATTTTTAAGAAGATGTTGGGGGTAGGAGTTTATTAATTAATTTATTTTTGCTGTGTTGGGTCTTCGTTTCTGTGCGAGGACTTTCTCTAGTTGCGGCGAGCGGGGGCCACTCTTCATCGCGGTGCGCGGGCCTCTCACTATCGCGGCCTCTCTTGTTGCGGAGCACAGGCTCCAGACGCGCAGGCTCAGTAGTTGTGGCTCACGGGCCTAGTTGCTCCGTGGCATGAGGGATCCTCCCAGACCAGGGCTCGAACCCGTGTTCCCTGCATTAGCAGGCAGATTCTCAACCACTGCGCCACCAGGGAAGCCCAGGCCTTGTCTTTTCTTAACAGAAATTTGCCACAGTTCCACAGGTGCTTTCTTTGGCAATAGAGGGATTCTTATTTGAGAGAGAATTTCCGAAAGGACTTGATCCAGATTTGCTCTGTGGAACCGTATGAAAGTCCAAGATTTGCCTGACCACAGCTTTGAAGGAGTGTCTGTGCCGGAAGTCCTTGAATCTTGTTTATGACCTGACCTCCTTGACAGCAGAGATTTCCAACAAACTAAATGCCACCAGCTCTGAGATGCAGGAAGGAGAGTCCGGTCAACAAAGCCTTGGGTTTATTCCCATCTTGTATCCCATAAAGAGGAGAAAGTGACCTAATGTAAAACTTCTTTATGTTATCACAGATCTTAGAGCCTGTCTTCAAGCAGTAAATGCAGGAAATTCCAAGTTTGGGGTAAAAGCAGTGGAGAGTGTCCTGAAATGTGATGAAGTGGGAAGTAATAAACTGTTAACTTCTAAGAAAATCTACCAGTTAAAACTGTAATTAGGTCATTTCAAAAACAGTGATCTAACTTGAAGATTAGATGACCAGTATTGACATGTTGACAACTTATATATACAACAACTGTACAATTTATGAGTCATAATAGTTGTGATTTCTGCAAAGTTTACGTGGAAAAACTCCAGGATGCTTGATGCTTGTCTGATCCACTGCGGAGGGCCCTTTGAATAAGGGTGTGGACCATATAACAAGTGCCCACAAGTGTAGGCAATTCAAAGATAGCGAAAGTGCTTTTAATAATTTTGTCTTATAATAATTGTCTAGTAATCATTTTTATTTCCCTAACAATAGTCTAAGTCTATCTCAAAGTCTAGGCATAGTGCTTTTGAAATGCATGGTTTGTGTCAATGCTTATGGGCCGTAATTAAAAATAATAAATGGTATTGTATCTTACTTTTATTTTAGTACTCTCTCTTATTTCCTGAAATGTAAGCTGTGCCTGTAGGGAAAAAAGTGAGTCAATTTTCTTGGCGAGACATCATTGTAACAGAACCACTGCAAGAAAAGAGGACTCCCAGGACAGTATTTGGTTAATTAGTTTAATACTAATCTAAATGATTCTATCTCTCTGCAAACTTCTTTATTCTAGCGTCAAGAGTCCCTCTTCTGTATGTAGGAAATAGGAAGTATGCAAGCAAAAACCTAATACTGGTAAAATAGATTTTTCCCCTAAAAGAGAACACATATTTTATATTTATTTAGTAGCTTTTAACTACTCAGTCAAATATAGCTTAAAAATACTAAAATACTCCCAACTTACAAAGAAAATAATTTTTTCATTTGTCTGAGAAAATCAAACAAAGCAATCTTTTCCTTAAACTCTTTAAAATTTCTCTAGTAATTTATATTTTTGAGAAACCATTTCCTTCTAGATTTTAAAAACAATATAAATATTTATGTGCTACCAAAATATGCTAAGCCTAAATATATATTATATTTATATTTCTTTTCTATGGTTTGGAGCTCACTTTATGGGCAACGTAATTTTGGGAAACTCACGCATACTATATGGAAAATACTTTTAAATTTTATCTTATTGTTATCTAATTAATAAACGGATTTTTCAGTGTAAACAGAAAAAAAAAAGATGTGAAGTATCTAGGGTGAATGTAACTCTTGTAACCAAGCAACTCTGTGGCTTTGGCTCTCCATGCCATGTTTTAAATTCTGCCCTTTCCCAAACCCCAAAGTCCTACCTTCAACTTCTGGCTTCAAACACACTCCAAGGAAACAAGACACTGGAAGTCTGAGAGTGCAAGTGAAAAAGCCAAAGGAAAGTTCTTTAGAACATTTAGTCATCTTGAAATCAATCAAACATGAGACACATTCATATATGTGTCTTTAGTAAAGACATATATGCTCTTTAGTAAAAGGATAGTAGAAAGGGAAAGTAGAACAGTGATTCTGAATACTAACAGGTTTGATTAAAGTTTCAATCTCTTCGTGTTTGAGGACTTTTTCCTCCTAAGTCTCTAAAAGATGCCAGACTTGAAATCTATTCCTGTCCTGGTGATGCCCTACCCTGTAGTTTGGGAATGTGTGAGCGGGGAGAGAAACAGCTGTAGAAAGAGGTAGATACAAAATGCAATCCTTTTCTCTCAAAAAAGTGCAACAGTCACTCCTAAAACGTTAGCCATGAGAGTGTTTTGAAACAGTATTTTAAAACAGAAAGGGGCCTTTTGAGTTCAGGACTGTGTGTACATCCAGGGCTGCCTTGCCCTGTCTTCAGCTTTTCATGTATAAATAGACCAGCAGGTTCACCCGCAGGGCCTGGATCCTCTCCGGCCAGACACGTCAGCATCCCAGCATGGCCCGGGGACATAGGTTACAGGAAAACGGAAAGGTGGCCTGTTGGATGCCTGGGAGGAAGCTCGGGGTCCATCCATTCTTTTTTTTTTCTTACATTTTCTACAGGTTCAGGTGGGTGTAGATCCAAATCATCTCTCATCTTTTCAGGAGGGAGGTGTCAGAACCACAGCAAAAAAGAGCCCCCTCGGGCTTCCCTGGTGGCGCAGTGGTTGAGAGTCCGCCTGCCGATGCCGGGGACGCGGGTTCGTGCCCCGGTCTGGGAGGATCCCACATGCCGCGGAGCGGCTGGGCCCGTGAGCCATGGCCGCTGAGCCCCCTCCCCACACCTGCCTGGCACCAAGAAATAATTCCCAGGGAATTTCCTGTGTTTCATTTTGCTTTGTTTTGTCTGAAAGACTGAGCCGCCACCCCACGAATATACTAAGTGAACTAATTGCTGCGTTATATTTCTTGCAACGATTTTCGCGTTTTATTCGTTTTTCTACTTCACGTCGCTAGTGATTTAACATCACTCTGGCACCTGAAATGTTACAGTTCGATAAAATAAGTAAATTAATAAAACCTAAAGTGCTTCCAAGCTGGGCAGACGCCTTTCGGTACGCTGTGCTTTTACTGCTCTTCCCAGCTCATATTTATAACTCGGCCATATGTGGTTATAAAGATTTATTACAAGCCTGTGGAATACGTTCTGTTAATGTGTACAGTAAACGTCCAAGTTTTGACTCTGTGAGCCTTGGAGATTTCTAATAAGATGAAGCCATCTTGACCAGGGGCCAAGCCGTGCACCGTTGGAAGGAAGCCTCATACTGACGAGGGCTTAGCTGTGCGCCCCAGATTGTACATACCCTGTGTGTGTGTGTGTGTGTGTGTGTCGGTTTACTGAAAACATTTGCAAAGGTCAGGTAGGTATTTTTCTTCTTTATCGCCATCCTCAGCTGAGAAGAGCTGAAGTCGGAGTATCTGTTGACCAAAAGTTGAAATGGAAATTTTTAAGATGACAAATAAAGGCCAGACTGCAAAGGCAGGGCAGAGCCAGCCAGGAGTACAGTGAATAGGGTGTCTGTCCACTGCCTGGCTGGCTGGGTCCAGCTGCTGGGCGTTTACTCCAGGCTCATCAGGAGAGAGAAAGTTTCAGGCACCAGCTGGTGTAAAGCCACACCACCTCGCCTTCCACAGCCCAGCCCTCTCCTTTCACATACTTCCTTCATTTTGTGAAACTTCTCTTGCCCTTAATATATGTGTGTATTTTTCAAGTGAATACCTGCCTTCTGGGGAAGAGAAAGGTCTCAGAATAAAACAATAGTGTAAGACAGTAAGACAGTTTCAAAAGGTTTGCAGTAATCTTCTTGACCTTGACTGCATTAGAATCACCTGGGAAATCTTTAAAAATATTAAAATTTCCTCCAAGTGATGTTGGGACTTTTTTTTTTCCTTAGAGGACCCCCAAGAAATTCTAATGTGCAGTTCAGGTCACAGACCTCTAGTCTAAGGTCTCTAGTCCTGACCCAAGATTAGAGAATGGTGAAAAAGTGACCTTTCATAGAAGTTATGAAAATAAGTAGCATTTGTCTACTCCCCAGAACTTGACAATATCTGAAGATAGCTTGAGAAGCCTAATTAATTAATCCTAAAATTTCTCTATATGATGATTTAATATGTGATTCTTCTATTATCATCAACAATTATCATCAGCAATGAATATAGAATTTCAGGCATTCAATACACTTAGACTGACACTAGAAAAATTCTCGGGACCTCTCTATGTGTAACTTTTGACTGAACAACATTCTTCTCAGGTGGTTATCCATCTTTTTAAACAGGCAGAGAGCTCTGGATTTTAGATGGACCTATTCATGGTTGGACAACATGATCCTCTCCGGCAATTTCCTTTCCAAAACATGCCTGAAATCCATGCACTCCCCACCCCCGCAACCTTCGTTTCCACAGCTGCCATCATCTACCCAGGCCACTGTGGTCTCCAAAGCAAATTACACAAGTGTCCTCCAAACCCTGTCTCCACATGAGCTCTGTCACCACCTCCCACTGGCCTCCACTTAAAGCCCTTCCATGTCTTTCCACAGCACTGAAAACCGAATCTAGACTCTGCACCAGGCCACAGGCACCATTGGATCCTCTCAAATGCACGGGCCCCGCTCTCTGATCTCACTCACCGTGTGTATTCTTCTCTCACTTCTTTCCCACTGGGAGCCTTTGCTCCACCTGCTGCTTCCCATAGGCGTGCTTTCTGCCTGCACTTCAGCCTTTATCACCCTCTGTCTCAGCCTGTCGTTTGCTCCTTCATAACACTTCAAGTTTCCAAACCTCCACTGCGTTTTTTCTATTTAGCTGCTCCCGCCTCAAGCCTGTCTCTTCCATTGGAACGGAAGTCCCCTGAGGACAGGGACCAAGATGTTTGCTGTTTCATCATCCTGAATGTGCATATTGAGTGCTCAAGAAATATTTGTTAAATGAGAGGAGACATGAAAGAAAATAATCTTTCTTCTTTCCTGTCCTTTAATTTAAACCCATCTTGTTTTGCTCTTTAGTGCCATTGAGAAGGAATCCAGATGAGAACCTCTACTAACCTTCTTCTGGAGGCAACTCAGGGCCATTCTTAACTCAACTTGTGGACTTTGGAAGGAGAGAAACTCCAGATAGGGTAAGAGCACCAGCAAGCTCACACTGGGCATCACATGTCCTGCATCCTGGCATGCTGTGCTCCTTACAACAATACAGAACATTAGGAACTATGGTTATTCCCATTCTACAGATTTATAAACTGGGACTCGGAAGGGAAAAGTACTCACCAAGCTCACCTAACTAATACGCGTTGGAAGCAAGTGTTTCGATGGCAGACCTTCCAGGCTAACCCACTTCTCTATGCCCTTCAGGAGAGGGTTTATGAATATGCTTCACAAGACTGGCTAGGATGTCGATTAATTTTACTTGGTGGTTGTGACACCTTGATAGCACAGGGAGATCAGCTTGGTGCTTTGTGACCGCCTGGAGGGGTGGGATAGGGCGGATGGGAGGGAGGGAGATGCAAGAGGGAAGAGATATGGGAACATATGTATATGTATAACTGATTCACTTTGTTATAAAGCAGAAACTAACACACCATTGTAAAGCAATTATACTCCAATAAAGATTAAAAAAAAAAAAGAATGTTGGCTACTCCCAATCTTCCCCTGCACTTATACAATTGTATATTTTTAAACCAAACTAAAGGACTTTACATTTATTCCCTTTGAATAGTATCACGTTTATTTTAGTGAGTCTTTGCTCAAGTCTTTTAAATATCAGTGAATGTTTAGAGTGAAAAGGACGTGGATGTCAGAGCTAGACAAGCCTGCGTTCAAACCTCAGTCCACAGTTAAGGGAAGTGTAACAGTGGGGAAGTTATTTAACCTTTCTGAACACTGGTTTCCTCCTTAGTAAAGAGAGAGTGCCCGTGTGTAGCTCTGTGTGAGGGCTGAGAGAAAGGTACCTGTAAAACACATTGCCCTGCACTTTACATGCAGGGCTGGCCCAGATGTCGGCTTCCGGTCTCTTGTCCTGCACATCAGCCAGGTCTTCCAGCTGTGTTATCTGAACTGTGCACACAGTACATTCTTGTTCTGTAGCTTTCGAGTCATCCATCAAGTAATCTGCTCCCAGAGGTAACAGGCTTTTTTTTTTTTTTTTTTGCGGTACGCGGGTCTCTCACTGTTATGGTCTCTCCCATTGTGGAGCACAGGCTCTGGACGCGCAGGCTCAGCGGCCATGGCTTTCGGACCCAGCCGCTCCGCGACATGTGGGATCTTCCCAGACCGGGGCACGAACCCGTGTCCCCTGCATCGGCAGGCAGACTCTCAACCACTGCGCCACCAGGGAAGCCTGGTAGCAGGCTTTTAAGGGGAGCTGTCTCTTCCCCTAGACACTTCCCTTCATTCCAGGGATCAACTCACAGACACTTGTGATCAAAATGGCCTTGATTTTAGGGAATGTGAGCAACATTGCCTTACAGCAGCTAAGGGCTTTTTAAATTTTTTATGTTTTTGGTGGTGTTAATGGCATTACACTCTGTCTTAAGCCTCTTGGACATCTGAATAACTGTTGGCACGAATCATGGTAAAACAAATGTGTCCATCACTGTGAACAGGAAATTCAGAGCTGGGAGAAGTAGAAAATGCACGAGCTTGCCCTCCATGCCCAGAAGTGACGTCATGCACAAGACAGTCAGCTGCTATTGACCATGACTTTGAGAAACATGAAAATGTGTCTGGTGTGGGAGGGGTCCCTGTCAGAATGCCCAGTATTTCTAAACCATAACAGGATGTGACCACTACCCAAGGATACGGCCATAGACACCTGAATAATTTACCTGATTAATTCGTATTTATCCACTGTCACCCCGGCAACATCAGGATAGGTAAGCTTTGATGAAAGGGAAAATGTCATCCTAGAAGGAAGACAGTCAGTGAATCAAAGAAGCAAGGGGGAAAGTCTGGACTTATGAAACCAGAACAAGTCTGTGTAAGATAAGATGACACAGAAGAGGAGTCTGCCAGAGCGCTGCACAGAGAGGGACGAGGGGAGGAGGGAGTCAGAACAGGGATAAGGGTCTAGCCTGAGGCCAAGTTGGCCGAAGGACCCGTGAGAACTCTCACATATTGCTGGAGAGAGTGTGAATCAATGAAACTGCTTTGGAAAACTCTTTGATGGTATCTACATACACACAACTTCAGGACATAGCGATTCCATGCCTGGTACATTTCTAGCAGAAATCTGTACAGATGTACACTAAAAGACACATTCAAAATGCTCACAGCAGCACTACTTGTAATAGTTCTGCAGCATTTTGCTAGGGCTGCAGTAACGAAGTACCATAGTCTGGGTCACTTAAACAATAGAAATGTGTCCTATTTCTAGAGGTCAGAAGTCCCAAGGGGTTGGCGGCATTGGTTTCTTCTGGGTCCCCTCTCCTTGGCCGTGTCCTCCCTGTGTCTTCACATGGTCGTCCCTGTGTGTGTGTGTGTCTGAGTCTTAATCTCCTCTTCTTATAAAGAGGTCAGTCATATTGGATTAGCTCCCACCCCAATGGTCTTATTTTACCTTAATTACCTCTTTTAAGACCCTATCTCAAAATACAGTCACATTTTGAGGTACTAGAGGTGAAGTCTTTAATATATGAATCGTGGGGGACACAATTCAGCCCATGACAGATTTCAACCTGAAGCAACCCAAATATGCAGCAACAGTAGATGAAGACCAACATTCACACAACAGGACACCATGTGAATGGATTACCATTGTAAGCAACAATAAGGATGACTCTCACAAAAGTAATGCTGAATGAAGGGAATCAGATTCCAAAAGTATACATTGTATGCTTCCATTGACATCAAAGTCTAGACGGGCAAGAGGAATCCACAGTGCTTTAGGTCAGAGCCAGTAGTGGCTGGAGCCATGGAGAGGGGGTGGGACGGGGACCAGGAAGGAGACCAGAGAAGCTTCAGGTGTGCTGATGTCTCTGTCTCGAGCCAGGTGAGGTTACACAGGTGTGTTCATTTTGGGAGAAAGTCAAGCTGCACACTTATGATTTGTGCTTTTTTCAGTGTGAATGTTACACTTCAGCAAATGGGTAGAAGGAAAAAAAAAAAAGAACTAAGCGGTTGCAAACCAGGGCAAAACAATCCAAACTATGTCCACCAAGGTGGTCAAGTAAATCATTCAAAACCGTTTTTGTTGTACTCACCTCCTATTCTCCAAATGGGGACCTTACAAAAGGGCAGGTGTCTGTGCTAATGTAAAGACACTTTGAGAATCTTCCTAAATAAGACACTACCTCCGGACATTACAGAACACCAAGAATAAAGAGGGAGAAAAGGGAATGAAAATAACACTGAGTTGACTTCTGACTTCTCATTGGTGGAACTTACTGTGAAATGACAGTGGGGTGATGCCCTCAATACTGTGAAGAAAAATTCATTCTGGATGTGGAATTCTACGTTCAGAAAAACTCCAAGGCAAGGATACAGGCAAAATCAAAATAATGAGCCATGAGACTCTCCAAAGCTTATCTTAGTCACAACTCTTCTTAGGAAGTTAATGAAGGATGTGTGGAAGAGTGGGAAGAGTGTGGACTCCATCAGCGAGAAGGGAAGAGAAGTCTGGAGATGACAACTGGGCTGTTAACCTGGGGGAACTTTCCAGGTTGGACGTGAAGGACAGAGGCTCTGGGTGGGAACATCTTGGTTTAAAAATTATTGAGGACAAAACGCCATGTATTGGACCCTCTGACTGAGAAGATAAGATAGAGGAACTTGAAAATATGATGGAGACACATTATTCTTTCTCCAACAAGAAAAAAAAATTAAAAACTCCAGGAAAAGCAAACAAAAATAAAATAATAAGTCATACTCCAAATACAAAGCAAATTTTAAAAAGTGGCATGATTTTAAACAACCAGTGGACTGTAAGAAAAGAGGAAATGTTTGGCTTTGATTTCAGGATACATTTTACTTTGTTGGCATTGGACCCATGATGAAAAAATTGGAATATTAGAACACTATTCGCTCTAGCAGTAAAGGATCTTCCCGTAATCACAAAATGAAAATTATACTTATTGGCTTTCAAATTATAGATCCAAACTGTGAGCAAAGCATGGAAGGTTAATTGTTAGTACGAAGTAGAAGGTAAATGCTAATGGCTTTGCTAAGTTAGAGCTGAAGAAGTTCTGAGGGAAGGAAGGTCAAGAAACAGCCTTTTCTTGCATAGAAGCTGTGTGTCAAGTTACTGATGGAAAATGAAGGCTTAATTGACCAAAACTAAGGATAAAAGCATAAGGATATTTTTTACAGCTGTAATGACAAACAAAAGGAAAAAAAAAACCCTAAAAATAATGCTATAACTATCAAGCAATTGAGGAAGAAGCAAGGGAAAAGAAAATACTGAGATATCTCTCATAGTGAAGAGTCAATGGATTTTTGCCTAACCTTGTTAAATATTCAGGAAATTAACCAGCCAGTTGCAACCCACTGGAAGCTTGCAAGGTAGTAATATTTACATCACAGGAAGTGGCAAAAGCTATGGGTTAGGAAACAACCATAATAAGAACTCCAAACAGTGTTAGTCAAGAGAGGTAGACTCTGGAGAATAAGTCTGGGCTAAGGAGGGGCCAGCAGAAGGTGACCAAGTTCTCATTTGTTGCTATGAATATATATATATGGATAAGAAACATAATATACTATATATATATATAAAATGTATTAAAATATATAATGTATTATGTTTCTTACCCTTAAATGTATTATATTATTTTATATGTTTATTCAGAATGTATTTTTAAAACAAATATTTTAAAAGGGATCAAAGACTTCTAAAAGTCATAAATAAATATTTTTGTGTGATGATGGTGAATTTGTGTGTGATGGTGAATATTTCAGGAGACCTTCTCCCACAGAGCCTGCATGACTAGGGGTAGAAGCTGACAAATCCATAGCCAGCTATACCGTAGTGGGAGGTGGGGTGGGGGAAACGGGAGCCCTAGGGGAGGCACCTACACCAGGTACTGAGGAGGATAACAAGATCAGTGACAAATGAGTACTGGGGATTGGGAGGGAGAGAGAGCATGTGCAAAAGCCCAGAGGCAAGAAAAAGATGACTGAGAGAACAGTGCATAGATCAGGGTGATTATGTTTAAAGTATGAGGAGTGAGATTGAGGGATTAGATTTTAGAGGCAATCAGGGGCTCTGGACATTTTTTGGGCACTTAATGGTGCTAGATTGTTACTTAGAAAGGCTCTGTCAATTTATTCACACTCCTACCTGCCATGTGAGTGCCTTTCTCCCCCTTTTTCTTTTCTTTTCTTTTTTCTTCCCCCTATTTACCACACTGAAATTGGAGTGCATTTTACAATTCTGGCTGACCGGGCAATAGTAATGATCTAATTGTCGCTTCCTGTACAGATTTCTCAAAATCTGTAGAATGAATTTCATCAACTTGGAGGAAAATATTGAAGACAATAGCAGGACATCCTTTTAAGAAATGCGGCATCCTCAAAGTTCTCAGTGGCCTAGAGGATGACCCTATGTGGGAAAACAAACCAACCAACCAACCCCGCGAGAGCATCAATGCCTCTGAGTTGAAAAGTGGTCCAAAAGAGGCAAAACTAGAACATGAATAGGTTTTAGAAAAATGTGAACCCATCTATTTAATTTACCTTGTCTCTTTTTCATACACAAAAGGGTGATATATGATAAAATCTATGTGCATAAGTCTTAAGAAGATCATTAATTATAAAATAAAATTCTGGAAGATAAATAATGGCATCAAATTTAATTGGTAAGATGTTTCCTTTGGTGGCACATAAAATTATAAAGCTTTTAATCATTGATGATATTTCATAGTCAATAAAATAAGGTGTATGCATATTCTTATTTGTAAAAATGGAATTATATTTCTTATAACCTGCCTTTTTTTTTTTTTTTTTACACTGAACAAGGTACTTTTTGAATTGAGTCAAATTAACAATAGGTGTTAAAACAACAGAAAAATGTTTCTGGCTAAATTCATTCACCAGAAGGCGCAGCCCTCCAGGACACTTCACATACTGATTCTCCACTTCTCTACTGAGAGTTACTGCAAACCTGTCTCAAATGGTGGCAGTCAGCAAATCAGGGGGAAATTGACGGAATGGATGCTGGGTCCAATCCCATTACCTGTTAGCCCCTAACGGGGGTGACCTGAGGATGAATATTCTGTCCCAGCTGAGTGCTTTCCACCTGTGAAATGATCCTAGGTCTTTGCTTTTCCTCTGCCCACTTCCCAGACTGAAGCCCCCAGTACAAGCCACTCTTACTGGCTTTGTAGTGGTCAGAGCTGCTCCCCTGGGAAGGCACTGTGGACGTGAGGCGGTCAGTGAACTTGCTGGAAGAATTCCCACAGGTGGGGTCTACTCCCAGGGAGTTCATTCTAAACCCCAAGTACCTTCATTGCCCAAGGCACCTTAGGAAAATAAATGATCCTGGGGTCGCTAGTCTTGGAATGTAATTTCCTTTCTGATATTTGTTTTTGAAAGGCAGAGGGTGGCAGGAAAGCAGAGTGGGTGTGAACATTGCTTCGGCTTCAGTTGTGTCCCCTTTCCTTTTTCATTCACTTGATGACGTAGCACTCAGGGCGATCCGCAGGGGCCTCAGTTTCCCCATTTGGAGCTGGGGGAAACTGCGTCGTTTGCTGGGTAAGCTTGAGGATCAAACGCGATCCTGTGCGTAAGACTTGTTTTCTATGTAGAGAGGAAGGAAACGTGGAGACTGAAAAGAGAAAAGAATTATGCATGTTTAGAGACTGAAACGACCTGATCCGATCATCTAGCCCAAACCCCTTGTTCTGCAAACAAGAAAAGCGAAATTCTGAAGCAGGTGGTTGCTCTCATGAGAGTGGAGGAAGAGTTGGTGGCAAAGCTGGGTTGAACACAACCCACTGTCGTCTGGTCCACGGATTCCTCAATATACTTTGTAGAGATTTCCTCCAAGTCGTGGAGCAAGCACAAATGACCTTTGTCTAGCTGAATTTTTTTTTTTAAATATCACAGCTTGAAGGAGTGTGGCTCAATGCCCATTTTGGCCAGAGACAATTAAAATAGAAACCTTCAGCTTTCTTCTTCTTTTAAGTTAGAATTTTAAAGATAAAGCTTAGGTAAAGATGGGGATTCACATTTAAAAGACCAAAAGGAAGAAAACCAAGGAAGTAGAAGATAAACATTTTGTCTTTCATAGGGAAAGAATTCTACATTCTATTTTATAGGCAACCATAACTCACAAGATGAATGATACTTTCTGTTAGTGTCATGCTTTTCAAGTTACACAAAAACCTGGTTTTGCATGAGAGGCTCTGCTAAAGCGGTTATTGTCAGCATCTGGGCCTGATTCTGCAGCACATTGTGTCCTGAACTTTCCTGGCTTCCTCTGGAACTAAGGCTGGATACACAGAGCACCCGAACTTGATAAGCAGTCTGGCTCTGAAATCAAACTCCCAGCATCCCTGATTGTGACGGCTCTCCTCCCTGCACTCCACCCTGGACCACCACTTGCACATCATTCTGAGGTCAGACCAAGTGGAGAGAACAACATTCCCAAGGGCCCAGTCCTGTCTCTCCAAACCCCATAACTTCCACCATGTCCGAAGAACGCTTCTCCTTCGCTTATTTTTTAAGTCAACTTATTTCTATTACTTACATATCAACTTCTTCAGGTTCCTGATGATAACATCAGGACAAACACAGGTGCCTTATGTTCGTTAGCTATTTTCCTGCTACAGTGAAATAAATGAGGAGGGAGATAAGAAATGTCTGCCTGAGATGGAGTCGGAAGAAGGGTGGAGAAGCAGTTATGCTGCATCCCGATGGTGTCCTGGGGTCACAGGGATCTATACACGTGTTAACACTCATGGAACTATATGCCCCCCAAAAGGTTTATCTCCCTATATGTTAATTTTAAAAGGAAAGCTATTAAATCTTCCTCATGTGCTAGAAAAATATAAGAAAAAACACTGTTTTTTCCCAAAAATTGTTGCTGGGAGTTAAGGAAAGCTACCTGGCCTTATTTCATACCTGACTTAGAAGCATTAGTAATACAGAAGCTGTAGATTAAGTCAGCAGGTAGGGGATGTGAGCGGTGGGGGCGTGTGACAGCCAAGGCAGCCCAGGTTCGGAGTGCGGTTGTTAGGAGTCACAGGGCCCCAGAGCAGCAGCCCCTGGAGATGCCCTCAGCGGCCCAGGGGGTGCATCCCTCCCTCCCCCTCCCTACACTCAGTGGGTGACGTTTCTCTACAAGGACCTTGGTTCTGAGGTCCTGGTTTCAAAAACGAACGAACAAAAATGTGACAGGATTGAGCACCAAGCAAGGCCCTTCCTCCATTTAATGGGAAACTGGGCTTTGTTTTCTTTTGGCTACAAAACCAGAGTCCCATGTTTGGTGGGGTCATGAATACACAGAAGGCTGGATTAAGGAGAATGAAGGAGAGAGGATTGCTGATGCAGGAGAGGCCCAGGTGACCCCATCTGATGGCTGCATTTGCAGGAGCAAAGCTGTGTCTCTGCTGTTCCCCGGTTTACAGGTGCCCAGGGAGGCTCTGGGCCACGTTCCCTGACAAGACATCTACCTGCACCTTCAGCAGATGCCATGCACTTGCTCTACCTGTGGAGGTGGGGAGCTTGCTGTCACCTGGGTGTCTCTGTCTTGAGGCTTTTTCTGGGCCACAGAGCAAACCAGAGACAATGAGAAACTGGCCGTATGTGGATAAGGACCACTATTAAGTGTGTCCTACACCAGCCCCTGCAGCTCCCCGAGGGACTGAACCGCACTGCCCCTGCACTTGACAGCAGACCTTGCCTCCACCAGGGACTCCTGGGGTCACTTCCCGTAAATTCCTTGCACTTGACTCCTGGCTTCAGGCTGTGCTTCTGGGGGAACCCAACCCAAAGTACAGCTGTGCACATTTACACACACACGCGCACACACGCACACATGCATGCTCTCATGTCTGTGCACCATTCTCCTGGCCCCCGGCACAGGAAGGGCTTTGCGAGTGCTGTGATCACCTCTCAAAATCCTGTCGGTCTGGGACGTGGCCTCTCTTCTCCCTGCCTAAATGGAAGAGTACAGACGACAACTGCGAACACAGACTTCTGTGGTTACAAAGAGACTAAATGCTTGTGTCTGTAAACAGTGTATGCATGGGTCTGGTTTTCCTCTCCACACACCTGAACTTTTGCTTTAAATGTAATGCTCACCAGCTTTGAATCCAGAATCTTTGCGTCTTGCAGACTCTGTTCACAGCCTCTGAAATAGCTGATGGGGACCACTTCTCATTCCAATATCTGGTGAAGTTGGGGGCTGGGATTAAAAAACCCCAGATAGAAGGGAGCAAAGGGGGATCAACAGGTTGCTTTAGTGCTGTAGAGACTTCCCTTTCCCCTCTGTGCCTGCGCCGGGGGGAGATCCCGTGAAGGAAGAGCGCAGGTTGCAGACCATATTCCCAGATTGGCTCCCCTTTGAACTGTAATAGCAGAATGGCAGTTCTCAACCAGAAACAGTGCCGGGAAACACTGGCCCTACCACCCTGCTGCACTTACCTGCTGCAGCGTGCACTGGCTTTTCCCTCTCTGAAAGCGCTGAGCATCTACTGAGGGTTTACTAAGTGCCAGACAGTGGGATAAAGTCCTCTGGGTGGTGTGGCTAGGGGATGATTCAAAGAATCCTCCCAAGAGCCCTCTGGGGGCTCGGCCAGGATGATCACACTATGAAAGAGAATGCTGAGGCTTAAACAGATGAAGTCACTCAGCCAAAGCCAACAGGAAGTGCCTGGTGAAGACAACATTTGAACCCAAATCTTTCTGAATCTGGAGGTTCCAACTCAAGACATAAAGCCTGCTGCCCCTTGCATGGCAGCCCCAATCCGCTGTCGTGTCTGACCTAGCCGTGGGGGTCACACATTCTCTAAAGGGCATCACGTGCTCAGAAACGGGCACCTGTGTGCCACGGGGTGTGTGAAACTGCAGCTACAGACGAAGCTTGTTTTCGGAAAAGTCACATTTCCTTGAGAATTAAAGTGTCATCTGTGCAGAGGCCGCTGATTCTGGGACTCAGGACTGCATTTTAGCCTTCTTTTGGTGCTCATCTACCTGGCAGGCAGTTCAGCCTCTGCTTTCCACTCAGCTGAGCCCTTCTTACCACCATGTTTCTCCACTCAGCCCCACTCTGGTTTCACGAAGCACCCATGCGGTCCCAAAGCTAGAAACCCATGACTGTCTGTGGGTGATTTGGAATACGCACCACAGCGACCCTTGCAGTGAGCCAGTCTCCTGTGGTACCCAGGATGCAGCTGCATCTTCCACTGTCCTTCCTTCCATCCGCACACTCAGAGACACCCACCTCCTCGCGGGCTCGCTGCTGGCCGTGGACGACTTTGGCACTTGAAGTGGGCATGATCCCTGACACGAGGAGATGGGTGTGAAACAAAAGATGACATTTGTGAATACATAACTCACGTTGTGAGTAGGGGCATGAAGGAAAAAGTTGTATCAAGAGACTAAAACTCAGAAATGGGTTTGGTTTGGCAAACTAGTAAGGATTGTTGGAGGAAGTGACATTGAAGAAGACCCCAAGGCTTGGCTGGTGACGCGGAACACAGCAGAGTGCCTGTGGTTCTCAGCCCTGGCTGCACACTGCAGTCACTGTGGAGTGACTTTTAAAACATATTCCCATCCAGGATGCACCCAAGACCCATTACGTTGAAGACACAGCCGGGGACTTAGGCATCCGCATTTTTAAGCTTCCCAGCTGCTCCGATGTCCAGCCAAGTTGGGGAAGCTGTGGGCTGGAGCAGAGGAGGACAAAGGAGCCTGGGGCTGGCAAGGCCAGTGTGCCCCGGGGGATGCGGGTGAGCAGGGGGTGGGCACGTGGGCAGGGGGAGTCCACTAAGCACAGGCAGAGCAGAAAGGAGGACTTTCCAGTATCCAGCCCTGAGATGAGGGTGAGGTCCACCACGTGGGGAAGCAGTTAGGAGGCGACGTCAACCTAGGAGCCAGAGCAGATGGGGGAGGACTTGAAGGATGGGTCAGTCAGGACCCCCACTAGACCCTCAGCAGGAGTCGTAGGCGCGACTTGTGTTCTGTGGGCTAATTGATTTAGCGTCATGTCATCCAGGATGAAACCCAGGGCCCTCGGCAGAAAACTCACCTGAGTAGCAATAAATAGCCCTGCTCTGTGGGCCGGCCGGGCCTCGGGAACAGAGCTCGCCTGTAATGACCTCCAACGTGGAAAGAAAAAGAACTTTCACATCCTGACTCTAAAATTCTCTCCTTGCCCCATGAGTCAGCACATAAACTTTCATTCAGACATTGGCAGGACCGTCAGCAGCTCGTATGTCACGAGCTGAGCCCACGGAGGCTCCCTGTGCCCTCCAGCAGCTGCCTCCCCCGCCTTCTCTGGAGGCCGGAACCTCCTTGAATCGTGGAAACCTCAAAGGCCAGGGCCTTCTCGGCTGTGGGAAGAGAACCTGTCCCACAGACCTCTGTCTCTGGACCCTGGTCAGTGGCTAAGCCATCGGGGCCAAGCCTGTAGCCCCCTCCACTTCTGGGCACGTGTGACGCAGGTGTCTGTGTTCACCTAATGATGTGAGTAATCTTGGCCACTACTGCCCCAGGGCTGGATCTCGCAGGGTCCCTGCTGGCAGTCAAGTTGGGAGTAACCGAGATATTCGCCTTGATCAGTGTGGACACAGTTGCTAACAACAGATAAAAGTGCAGGCAGGAAACAGGTAACCACCACTCCTCCTGGGGCAATAGCCTCTCCTAACCTAGTTGTCCTCGTAAATTACCCACAGATTTCTCCTCACAAGGGCTTGAAGCAGAACCCCTGGGGGTTGGCAAACACCCCTGCTAAGAGCAGAGTCTGTGATCTGTGGGCAGAACCGAGCTCCAGAGCCCGAGACCTCTTCCCTCTCTCCCTCATCTCTTTTAGGTGTGGTGCTACCTGGTGGGGACATTCAAGTGACATAGCCGACACGCATGATATTAAGATAAAACTCAGCACAGCTGTTCATGAATTAAACTCACCACTGCACCCAGTCTCATCTTTGTCAGCTAAAACCAGGCCTGTCCTGTCCTGATTGTCGGTGGGTGATGGGATGGGATGCACTTGGGAATTGCATTTGGAAATACACACTCTATGTCCCTGCTGGAAAAATTGCCCAACCCAATCACCCTGAAAAGGGTCTAAATATAAGACGATCTCGCTATTGTATAATGAAGCTGAAAAAAACCAGAAGCATTTTTAAGGTTCTGAGAAGTCTCATTATATTTGAAACAGCCTGTGTTTGGTACTATATGGTTTATGAGCCTGAAAATGAAATTACAGGACATAAAATAGAAAAAAACCTAAATCAATATCATATAACCAGGAAGCTTGGAAATTTAAGAGACTTCTTGTGTGCTCCACTCAAGGCCCCCGAAGCCACAAGAGGGCACATACAGAGGAAGCTGGAGTTCGTATTAGGCCCACGTTACCTCGCCCAAGGGAAGCACTTCTTCTAGGAGCCTGACGGCCCAGATGTGGACCAACTCCTGCCCCTTCTTCTCATCTGTATCCTTATCCTTTTTAATGGCAGGTAGACTCCGTGGGAGATGGTCAATTCTTTTGTCATTCGGATGTGGCAATGCATCTTGATCTTGTTTAAACACGAGTAGTAAATTATTACGAGAGATTATTTCCTGAAGACAAAGTGAGGAGAAAAGTCTCCTTTTCCTTCATCATAAAAGATAACTTGAACCTCTGCAGGCCTGTCCCTCTTCACCCACTCCGCCAAAGGCTCAGGACAACTTTTTAAATTGGGGCTTTGGTGAAGACCTGGCAGCAAGGTCCAATTATCACAGTTCTTAGATGTGTGACCTTGGAAGAGTCACTCCTTAAACCTCACTTTTCGCAACTGATGATAAAGATACGTCTCTACTCAGATATTGTGCCGTTGGAGACCCCTGACCCAGCCACCTCATCAATGATGACCCTAGGCCCACATTTTTTTAAACCTCCTTAATGTGCTTTGTTTTTCATCACTGACAGTACACTGTATTTCTGTTTGTTGATTTGTTAGCAGCAGAAGGTAAGTCTCAGGCATACTCCATTCCCGTCTCTGGAACAAGGCCTGGATTCGACCAAGAGCCAGTTTAATGGATGAATAATAATAGTTATTATGATTATTATTACAGGTCAACTGATAGCCATATTTAGAGGAAGGAAAGAATGTAGGACGAATGCAGGGAATGGCAGCTTGAAGAGGAATGAAAGCTCGCAATGGAGAAGTATAAGGTTGGCCAGAGAGTTAGGAGGTAAGTCAGCAGGGCCAAGGGTGGGGCGACTAAGGCAGGACAGTGGTCACTGGCAGAGTCAGCAGACCACTGAGTTGAGTCCTATTCCATCCTTCCGATGTCTGTGAAATACTAGAAAAATATGGCACAGAGCTCCTAAAACCCTTGTGATTTCCTAAGTGATAAGGAAATTATGTTTTATATTTGGCCTTTCACCCGGTTCTTTTTTTTTTTTTGCGGTATGCGGGCCTCTCACCGTTGCGGCCTCTCCCGTTGCGGAGCACAGGCTCCGGACGCGCAGGCTCAGCGGCCATGGCTCACGGGCCCAGCCGCTCCGCGGCATGTGGGATCTTCCCAGACCGGGGCACGAACCCACGTCCCCTGCATCGGCAGGCGGACTCTCAACCACTGCGCCACCAGGGAAGCCCTGACCTGGTTCTTGACACAGAGCTCCTAAATCCCTTGGAATTTCCTGCCTTTTGTTTTAATGAGGCATCTCTTGGTGGGCTCCCAGAGAGCTTTAAGATGGGGGCTGGTTGCCAGAAAGACCAAGCCATGACTCGAAACTTTCTGTCTCATCCGTCATCCCTTGGGAAGAGGAGAAGGTCTAGAAATGGAGTTAATAATTGATCATACCTATGTGATGAAACCTCTAAAAAAATCCCCAAAGCCCGAGGTTTGGAGAATGTATGGGTTGGCGAACACATCCACGTGCCAGGAAGGTGATCCACTCCAGCTCCGTGGAGACAGAAGCCCCTGCCCTCCAGAATCTTCCAGAACTCACCCTATGTATCTCATCACCTGGCTGTTCATCCGTATTCTTTATTACATCCTTTATAATAAACGGATAAACTTAAGTAAATATTTCCCAGAGTTCTGTGAACACTTCTAGCAAATTATTGAACCTGAGGAGGGGAACATGGGAACCCCAATTTGTAGCCTGTTGGTGAAAAACACAGGTAACAACCTGGATCGTGATTGACATCTGAAATGGGGGGGGGGGTCAGTCTTGTAGGACCGAGCTCTGACTTAACCTGTGGGGTATGCACGGACTTTGTCTGATATCAGAATTGAACTGCATTGTAGTACAGCTGTTGATGTGACAGAATCGCTTGGTGTGGGAAGCCCGCACACCTGGTGGTGGGAGTGTCCTGTGTGAACTTGTAAGGAAAACACACGTGCTTTTCCCCAGACTCTACGCAACATCAATGTGTACTGGCCGAGTGCCCTTTACGTGTAGCATGGAGGTCCGTGGGGAACCCAGAATTGTCGACTAAAAAATTATTCACAACATAAAAGTTGGGAGTTATGTTTTATTCGGCAGGAATTTTTAGGACTTCAAGCCCAGGAGGCATCATCTCAAGTAACCCTGAGAGAACTGCCCTGAGGAGGTGAGAGGGGAGCCAGGATATATAGGAGTTTTGCAACAAAGGGCAGTAGTCTGAGATCACCACTAATTCCAGAAAACCAGATATCTCAAGTTAAGGAATTTAGCGCTGCAAGAGTCTGGGCTCACTGAAGTCATTCCTTTGATGTGCACCTCAGCTATCTGGGTATCCTGTGTTTTCACATCCTGAGTTTCCTCAGGGCTCACGATAGGAAGTGATGAGTCTGATGGCTGCTGGATGGCAGGTATTCTTTTCCTTCCTGAGTTCCCTCAGGGCTCACCAGCTCACCACCGGCTGGTGGCTACAATCGCTGATGACTGTGACATCATTTCTTTACTGATACGGCAGGCAATATTCCATTTAACGGTATGAACAAATTCATGGATCACCGTCTAGGCTGGGAGTGGAGTGGCCACAGTTTCCAGCATCTACGGCTTCCTGCTCAGAGCAACTTCCTGAAGGTCTCCTCTGATTTGCTCCATCATGGGCACCTGCAACCTGGCAGTCAGGGGAGCCAACACTCCCAGGAGCAGCAGGGTCAGCCCTGGGGGCCAATGGGCTTCACTGGTCAGGGCCCCAGGCTCCCTGTCCTCCAGTGGATGACTCCCAGGTGGTCTCTGTGGTTCCTCAGAGGTTCCTGGGTGAGACCAGGCTCCAGGCACCCAGGCAGTAACGCCCACTGACACCTTGTCAGGTGTTCTCCCTGTTCTGCTTCGTCTCGTCACTCCCTCCTCCACCCACTGGCATCCCCTCCACGTGGACCCCTGCCCCCGGGGGGTCCCCCTTGTCTCAGGACCTTGCTTTTAGGGAGACCTAAATCAACAGTGTACACAGTAGTTGATACCCTGAATACTTGGTGTTAAATCAAGAGCATAGAATTGCTCTTGCCCTGAAGAAGAATTTAAGAGATCTGGGGAAGATGCGATTACTCTGGGCTATGGTCATCCCTGGAGGAAAGTTCTTTCACGGCAGCACAGTGAAGGGTGGGCAGGGTTTTCATGGTAGAAGGTGGTGGAGGAGGACGAGGGGGTGGGGAAATGTCAAGAAGGAGAAAGGATGAGGAAAAGTGGGCTTGGAAAACAGAAACTTGACACTGTGATGAGGAGGAAGGTTGATGGGTAAAATGTAGAAGAAAATCCTGGAAATATTGGTGAGGTCAGATGGCAAAGGATCTCAGAGCTTAGCTAAGACTTGGGAACTTGAACTTGTTGGAAATTAGGAGACATGGAGAATTTTCTTTTTTTTTTTTTTTTTTTTTGCGGTACGCGGGCCTCTCACTGCTGTGGCCTCTCCCGTTGCGGAGCACGGGCTCCGGACGCGCAGGCTCAGCGGCCATGGCTCATGGGCCCAGCCGCTCCACGGCATGTGGGATCTTCCCGGACCGGGGCACGAACCCATGCCCCCTGCATCGGCAGGCGGACTCTCAACCACTGCGCCACCAGGGAAACCCCATGAAGAATTTTTGAACAGTGGTTTGACGTGGTAACGGAAGAGATTTAGAGTTTGGCCGAGAAGGAAGGAGCCCAGCAGACGAGAGAATGAAGAGCTGATTATAAGGGCCTGCACTAGGCAGCCTTTCTGAAAACAGAGGAGGGATGCAGGTGGGGGAATGTGGAGGGACTACAGAGCACCATCTGGATCCCCAGTTAGGGAAGATCCTTGGCTCCAGCTGTGGGGAGGGCTGTGGGTGGACACCCTCCAATTCTCGGTGGCTTCAGGGGCTCAGAGACCCCCCTTGCCCAAGGGCACCTCCTTTTCCAGTGGCCCATGTGCAGTGAGTGGTCAGTCTGGGAGGATAAAGAACTGGCCATCTCATCCCAACCCGGATCAACTCAGAAGGTCCATCCTAACTCTAGGGCTGCCCATCCCCTTGGTCGAGGCTGGCACTGGGTGTGCATCACAGCTCACCTCTCCCTCTGCCCCCTCCTTCTTCCTTACCCTGCTTCACAGGTGCTAATCCCAAGGGTATTTCCTAATCAGATCCACCTGTGTGCTAATCTCCACCTCAAAATCTGCCCTCTGGGACCCCAACCTGCAACAGAATGCAAACGAGTGTGTGTGGGGGGGTGCTGATGGAGCTGATGAGGCCAGAAGAAAGGATGGCAGGCAGAATCTGGTACCCAGTGGTTCCATTAACCAAACTCAGGGGTTGATTTTGAGGGATTTGATGTGTTTGGTCTCAGACTCTCAAAGACCTAAAGAACCTGTGAGATTCAGTGTCCCCTGAGGCAGGTATGCTCGGTTTCACCCACTTCTTCCAACAGCCCCGCCCCCACGGCCACAGATTGGGCCAGTCCTGGTTCCCATGCCCTGGCCTGGTGTCTGGGCCATTCAGAATCCCTCAGTAGGATGTCCTAACTGGAGAGAAAGACCATCGTCTCCTCTGGGCCTGAAACTGCTGATAGAAGCTGTGAACTTGCAGGGGCCAAGAGTGTTAAGAGGAAAGATGAAGAGCACACAGAGAGATCTTAGGGCAGGCCAGGTGCTCACAGGCCCTGGTGTGTCCACCTGGCTCTCAGGCCATCCTCATCCTCACCTCTAAGGTGACCCAGGATCCCACCCTCTGGTGTACAAACCCTGTATGATCCCCCTGCCCTGAGTGTGAGTGAGATGGTGAACGCCACAGGCTCTCGATCCTGTGATTGGGTTCCATTACACGCACAGGTGGTGGGATGATCGCGCCTGGGATTACCCTACTTTAGATAAGACTCCATCTTACCGATGCTGATGAGTCGTGTTAGCCTTGAGGATACAAACTGCCCTGCTGGGGAGGACGCCCCAGGGTGGCCTCAAGTTCCTGAAAATGGTCCCGGCATACAGCCATCAAGAAAACGTGGACCTCAATCCCACAACCACGTGGAACTTGACTTTGCCAACAGCCCGAATAAGCCTGGAAGTGGGCTCAGACCTGAGACCACGGCCCCGGCTGGCCCTTGACTTCAGCCTGAGCAAAGGCCACGGCAAAACTGTGCCTGGACATCCTGACCCACGGAGCCTGTGAATGATTCAAAGTGTCTCCCTAAGCCACTAAATTTGTGGTACTCTGTTACACAGCCACAGAAAGCTAACATACTGTCCCTCTCAGATTTATAACTGGGAAGTCCCATTTTCTCTCTGAAACGTATACAAGTTAATTGTCTTACTTTTTCAACTGTGGAAGTCTGGGAGATGAACTGATCATAGAAATATAGAAAAATAAGCAACCTAACAAAGAAGGGAGTTTTAAACTCCGGGAAAACAAAATATTTGAGGTGCAGTATATTATTGTTCAAAAAGACTGGAAGACCGCCCCTTCTGGAGGAGGCTAATCAAATACTTCGTATAAGACAGCCTTGATATCTAAACAATCTGGACCAAAACAAACAAAAATCATCTTGTGATTTCCAGCCATGAAACCATGTGTATCGCACTAACTGAGTGCAGATGAGGGAATAAGTTCATTCAGTTGTCATTTATTGAACATGGATGGTGACAGACACAGCACTAGGGGTGGGGGGCCTTGGTGGGCCTGCTGAGTTTCCATCCTTCTCAGTTTATGGATTGAGCCCCTGCTGTCACTCTATTAACTGCCCTGTGTTAAAAAGAAACAGAACCCCGGATTTATAGAATGTTTGAACTGGAAGAGAATTCAGAAGTTAGAGCGTTTAGCCTTCCTAGTGCAGTAATAAGGAAAAGAGAGTCAGAGCGTGAAATGGAAGAGCTGGACTTGAACTCGGGTCTCCGGGTGGGGCCCTGGACCAACATTCTCCCTCACAGAGCACAGAGCCTCTAGGGAGGCGGACGGCAGGTGTGTCTCAGAGAGCTCGGGCCTTGTGTTCTGACAGCTGTTTTATAGAGTTCTTTTATAGAGCTGTGTTTTATTATACTAATTTTTCATTGGATTCAAAACCCCAGTACAAAAGATAAGAAGAGAGTCATAAGGTATCTTGGGAAAAATATATCAGGAGGAAAAGTATGGCAACGGTAAAATTCTTTCTAGTGCTGTAGGATCCCAAGGGGAAGGGAAGTGGGGTGGGAGGTAGGGGCTTTTTCTGCCCTATTCCCTCCCTTTTGGACCTTGTTTTTGGAGGGAAGAAACAAGCTTTTGGAACATCTTTACGGTGGCTGTCTACCATGACCATGCACCAGAACCTCTTGTGGACTTATTTAAAAACACAATTATTATTTGATGAGTCAGGAGAGAGTCCTGGTAATAATCTTTGAAAAATGTTCCTCACAACAATACCACGGCTCTTGGCAAGGAATCTGGCGCAAGTCTGATCAGCTGCCGGTTTTCAGGAAATGCAGAGGAAGGCATTGAATGTGCCACGAGGGGCAGCCTGAAAAGCCTCGGAAACTACGTCTTTGATGGATACATGGAAATAAAAAGAAAAGGATGGGGAAGGGACATACATTAGAAGGGACTTAAACTACATTTCAAGTTTGAAATAATGTAAGGAAGGAATTACTATCAACATCAGATGATGTGGACGTTTGGAGGGAGATGCAGGCTGAGCCTGGGACGGAACGTGGAGGATGAGATTCTGCTTCTTCTCCTGAGTACCAGTTACAAGACCACTAATCGTCATCATCACCATCATCACCATCATCCGCTTTCATAAGGCAGATTCCAACTCTGGCAATACCGGAGATCTCAAAGTGGAACAGCCACGCTCGCATGTTTTCTCCCAACGTCCATATTGTCCTGTCGGCTGCAGAATCTTCACCAGCTCTCCATGACGTTCCACGGTGAGGCCAGCTCCCTCCTTGATGTCTGTAGACCTGCCTCACATCTGCCCATGCCGTGTTTTGGTCCAACTCCATCATCCAGCCCCATGTCTTAACCCTCTCCAGCCAGACCCCTTCCTGGAAGTCCCGCTGGCCACTCTGAGCTTCCTGTCTTCTTTCTTTGCCAGCTTTGTGGACAGGGATACACAAATGCCTTGAGATTCCACAAGAGCAGGGGTCACGACTCCTTTCTTTGCTGACCTTCTCTGGCGACCAAAGGTACTTTGATATGAGGAGAAAACTCCTTGGTAACCAGCGTAGCTCGGACTCTGTCCTGCACTTTCCACCATTGCTTTGTGCACTTAGCATCTCTCGGCCCTACACTCAAGTCCACTGAGAGGAGGGCTGTAGCCTCCTGGTCCAGGACATGGAGCTGGGGACACCCCATGGATTGACTGTCTCAGTCCAGGAAGGCTGATTCTCTGGGAAAGTCAGGAACACTGGGTTTTCTCCTCAAATCTTCCCTCCACCAAGCATTAAGGTCCTCCAGAGAGACCTGAATGGAGACACTTCCTTTCCTTTCCCTGTTCGATAAATAACATTCTGAACCTTCGGAAGAGGAGGTGTGAAGAGCAGAATACTTCATGGTGGAAGCCCCCCAGACTGGATAAACAGGACGAGGTGGAATGAAAACAAAGCAGATGAGGACAGTGCTGAGGACGTGGCCTCTGGCTGGAGAGAAGCATGTGGCAGTGACACGGCCGAGCAGAGCACGGGGCCCATGCACACGGGTGCCTGAGGCAGGCTTCAGTGCAGCAGATTCCTGTCCTTGTGAGGGGAGGGCTTGGCCCAGACGACAAGGAGTGGACAGTTGCTGAGCTCCTGCTCGGGACCAGACACCGCCTGGGCTTCCCGTCATCCCATCCTATGCTGATAAACACCCTTTTCGTTCATCGTCATTATCCCTGGATACCGAGGGATGCCAGGCTCAGAGAGGTTACATTCACTTTGCCCCCACGTCTTCCAGACAATATAAAGATTGGAACTGATGTTTGATTTTGGTTTCCAAAGTCTGCACTCCTACCTGGCTGGGACCTCTCTGATTGTTTCAGGTGTATGTACTCTTTTCACGCTGTGTGGGTCCCTTGGAAATTCTGATAGGTCAAACCCACAATAGCTAAATATAGACACGCACATCACATCAGACACAGTCCCATCTTACGCAGATGCCATTTAGCAAGTGTTAAATGATTTTTGAAAATTTACATGAGAAAAAAAGTACAGCGTGAAGTGAGAAATATCGATTCATTTGATTTTCATGTGACTCAGGAAAAAAGGTCACCTCTAAAACTGAAGGATGACACAGCCCCATGTCCAGCTTGGGGACTGAAGTTCTTAGAAAGAGGAGGCAGGACACAGCCCCATGTCCAGCTTGGGGACTGAAGTTCTTAGAAAGAGGAGGTAGAGGATCCCAGCCCCCCTGCTGCCCCTCCACCGCCCCCCCACCCCACCCCATCACCGATCAGCTCTCCCCAGCCATGCTACAAATGCCCACCAGAGAAGCAAGACGGTGATTTTGGTTTTAGATTTTATCATTTCCTTTTTACAAAAGTCACCCAAACCTCTTGTTAGAAATTTGGAAAATACAGGTAAACAAACAAACAAACAAACAATTGCAAATGGATTCACTAAAAATTCTCCACTAATACCCCAGCACAATAAGCTCTTGGATCTGTGATCCTTCAGACGATTTTCCATATGTTTTCATTCTGTGGCTCTTTGCTTTCGCACGCCTGCCTTTCTGTGCCAATTAATACACAGCTGCTTTAGTGTTTCTCAAAGATGGGCGCCCACCAGGTGTGCAATGAATTACCAGAGGTGCAGATTCCCGGGCTTTTTGTTCTACTAAATCAAAATCTCGCAGAGTATGGAAGTCAAGAATCTGTCTTTAACAAACTTCTGGAGCAATTGTTGTCTGCACTTCATGTAGACAGCCATCCCCTTTGTCATGCCTGGGGTACTCCAACATGCGTACTACACCAGAGACTGGGTTACTTAGTCAGTGCCCTGCTCGTGGACCCTTAGGCGAGCCCTGAGTTTTGTCCATGATGCCATGTGTATCAACGCACATGTGACTTCACACATTGTGTTCTTTGGACAAATTCCTGGAAGTGGGGTTGACCCCTGCAGCTCCTGCACCTGCCCTGCCCAGAGATGGTCCCAGCTGACCACTGTCTCAGGTCCTCTGGGTGGCTGCCCATGGATGAATCTCCACCTGGCGGCGTGGGAAGGGGCCACCTGGAGAAGGAGAGCCACCCCCACTGGGAGCCCCCAGGGCAGCTCACACTCCAGTCAGGGCTCAGGCAGGTGGATGTCGCACACCCCGCCTTCTGCTCCTCCGCTCAGCGATGCCGTGAGAACTCCTGCCTGAATGGTCAACTGCACTGGGTGCTGGGGTCACGGTCCCCGACGGGACTCAGTCCCAGCCTCAGGTTCCTTGCACTCCAGCTAGAGAGACAAAATTGGAGACCAGGGAAATAGAGAAGCCAGGACCTCCTGGAGGCCACGGGGAAGTCACCAGAAAGGTGAGGTTTTCTCTGTTATCTAGAAGGGAAATTTCTAGAGCTACCTTAGAAATCCACCACTACCTTACTCCCCTGACATAATTCCTATTAGGTTCTGGACTCTGAAGATTCATATTAAAAAGTTTCATGTGTGTGTACATACACAGTAAGATCATGTATCACAGGCTTTTCATTAAACTGGTTCACCCACTCAACAATACGGTATGGGTATCTTCTCGTGTCCATACATTTATGGCCTCTTTCTAGAACCTTCCCTGGCTGTGGGGTGGTCTACATTACGTGTGGTCCCAGAGGTTTTGAAGCTACCACCCGCATCCTTGTTTCAGGTCAGTATTGTGTTATGGGTTTTACGGCCAGGCTCTGCTCCCACCCTGTCAGATACCCCACCCCCTGCAGCACAGGTCCCCTATTCAATAACCACCCCCTTATCAGCACCTATGTGTGTCTTAATGAAAACCTAGCAACTTAATAGACATTGTTGAATTACTGAATATATTGTTTTAGAAGCAAATCTGGAATGAAAACACCAGAAAAGGTCAAGTGACCAATAGCCTTACTAGTGCTGTTGGTGAAGACACTAAAGCCACAGAAACGCTTTCCTGAAGAATGTTCTAGACTTCAGAAGTTGGCCAAGTGGGCGCCATCTCTCAGGGAGTTGGCTACTGCTGACCTCTAATGGCAGCTCCAGGTAATACACCCAAAGACCTTGGAAACCTGGGAACTAGTTGTGTTATTTGCGGTTGATCCAACTGTAGTTGTGAAACCCCGGGGTCTCTGAAAATGTGCTAACTTTTCTCATGATTAGAGGGGGCTTAACAGAGGGGCATGGCACAGAACCAGAGAGTCATGCTTCAAACTGCACCGCTGATTTTTGGCTGGAGCCAGCGCTGACCATTTTCATAGATCCATAAGGTTGTCCGTAGCATAGAGATACACAGCAGTGACAGTTTCATGTGAGCTCATGCTCTAGATATATATCAGGGATCACGTTCATCCTATGGCTTTAATGCCCCCACTGTTTTCTAGGTATTCCCAGCTGCAGTCCCGAAGTGCCTGTGATCACTCACTCCTGCCTAATTTTCATTCTAGAGGGGAGGCCTGGAGGAGAGCTTTAGCTCCTAGTAAATTCCAAACTGACATCTGAAGTCAGGCATCCCGGCTGCCCTTTTCCAGGTTCAAAAGCCCAAGAAACCCTCATTCTGATCAGGTAGAGGCCATCCACTAGAAAGGAAGCTGGCAACAAGGAGCTTACGGGTGCCAAACGGTTGCAAAGTCGGTACAGACCTCCAGCCTAGCTGCGAAGTACTCCACTGACTATATTTGTAGGAAAAAAGTAAGTCCAGAAAACAACCAAATGTTCGTCCTTGGGTTGCGTTTATTTTGCATCAAGGATTATGGGGGTCATTTGTGGGGCTTGGACCCGCACGCTTGTCTAGAGTTCTGGGGCCAGCGGAGGTGGGCAAAGCTTGGAACTGCGTGGTCCTCAGTGGAAGGAGAGGGGGCACAGAGGGATCAAGGAAAGATGGAGAAACAAGACAAGGCCGTCCTGAAATGCAGCCAAAAACTGCGTAGGTGGGAAAAGCAGGCCAACGACGGCACGTTTTTATAAAATGTGACGACATTTTAGTGATGTGAGAATTCATTTACGTGTTCTGCTCTAAAACTTCAGGGTGAGACCACCTGAATTAGTGTCCTGAGTTTCTACATTTTTTAATCATCAGCGGAGGGAGAACTGGAGGGATTTCACTTCTTCAGCTGTATGTGTCCCATTTGGCCTCCAGAAGATGACATTTAATAAGCTCCACTTTCTGTGGCAGGGTGAGGCACTGAGGCTGACACTATCTCTTTCTCTCACTTCAATAAGCTCACTTAACCCCTCGGCATCTTTTCCTTCTCTTGGAGAAGGAGGGCCTGGCTGTGATGTAGCCAAATAATTAAAGCTGATGTTTGAAAATGAACAAGACAAACCCTTCATGGTCTATGACTGCCATATTTTCTAATATTTTAAAATGACCTGTATGTGTGCTAGCATATATGTTCACTGCAGAAAATTTAGGGAATACATAAAAATATGAAGGAATAATTGAACCACTGAGTTCTACTACACAGCAAGGATAACATCTAATATTTTGATGTGTATTCTTAGAGCTCTTTTAAAAAATTATTTATATTTATTTCCATATCTCTTTTTATCCATATCTATACCTGTAGAGTTGGGAGTCAAATCGTCTGTAGTGTTTTGTAAAATTGGTTTATTTGGGTTAAAAATGGTAGAAGTTGGGGCTTCCCTGGTGGCGCAGTGGTTGAGAGTCCGCCTGCCGATGCAGGGGACACGGGTTCGTGCCCCAGTCCGGGAAGATCCCACATGCCGTGGAGCGGCTGGGCCCGTGAGCCATGACCGCTGAGCCTGTGCGTCCAGAGCCTGTGCTCCACAGCGGGAGAGGCCACGGCAGTGAGAGGCCTGCGTACCGCAAAAAAAAAAAAAAAAAAAAAAAAAATGGTAGAAGTACTTACTATATATTCTTATGAAATATGACTTGAAGGTGTGTACAGTATTCCATCATGAATCTACCACAATTTGCCTATCAGTTAAGTTATCTTTATTGTTTTATTACTGAAAATAATGCTGTAATGGACATCCAGTGAGGTTTTCTTTGTCCACTTGTATGCTTTACAATTGACTAATGATTCTGATTACTGAGTAAGCAAAGATTAAATGGGCTTCCTGGTCTTCAGTCAAGGGATGAAGGTGTTTGGGTTCAAAGATGATGAGCAACTTTCCTAAGGTTCTTAGAACAAGCTACAAGTGTTTACAAAAAATCATTTCAGAAGCGGTGAATAAGATAAGCCATGGGGAGGTGGGCAAGGCCCCTGTGTCTGCTCCTGGACAAAGTCCTGTGTCTCTGCTGGTCCTGAAGCTGAGAGGGTCGGGGTCACCTGAAGTTGTGAGGAAGGCCTGGGTGAAAGGGAGGAGCCCACCTTAAGGTTGGGGGCCTTTCCACAATTCACACATCCTTCCAGCAGGAAAGGAGGGTGCTGTTAGTTTTTTATTTGACAAATAAGGATTCTGAAGACCACTGGCAAAGAAAGGGTTCCAGAAGCAGAGCAGAGATTGTGTCTAGTGTGTAGGATGTTAATGGAGCACCCTGGGGAGAAGGGGGAGGAGGGGGAGAGTGGAAGAGGGGGAGAAGCAGTAGAGGAGGGGAAGCAGGGCTGGAGGGGGGCCAGTCCCCTCTGTGGGTGTCTGGGGCTCCACCCTCCTGGGACTTGCACGTGCAACAAGCCTCAGAGTTGTCCCCCGCAAACACTGGGGGTTAAGGAACTTTCCACCAACACCTACCAGTCATCTCTGGAGAGCTCCTCCTCCGAGGTGTTCATGCCCCCAGATTGCTGACCTGCCACATGGAAACCCACTCCAGCACAGACAAGCAAATGCTCCTGGTTAGAATCACCTGGCATGCAAGTGGTAAGGGCCGCAGGTATGTGGTGGGATGGTACAGAAATCCGAGGCCGCCCTGGGCTCTCCTGATCCCTCCTCCATGCCTTTCAGCCATTTTCATCAACCCCCGAGTCTGGAAGATTCTATGCTTGTAGAGCAGATTATCTGTCAAGTTCTCTCCGCACCCATTGCCAACAGCCTGGTTCAGGCCACGGTCACTCACCCAGAGCTTAATCCAACAGACTCTCAACTGGTCCCTCTGCCTCCGTATCCAAGTTACTCTCTGGATCACAGCTCAAAGCAAATCTGATTGTCTCACTTGCATGTAATTTTCTATGGCTCCCCATTTCCTTTAGAATAAGCTTTGTACTCTCAGCAAAGTTTACAGGCATTTGAATGATCTGCCCCCAGGTACCATTTCTGGTCTCCCTTCTTGCCATCACACTCGTGGTGATCTTTGGTCATACTAAACTTTCTCCAGTTCAGCAGGTCTGCAGAGATGTGTTTCCTTCTCCTTAGAACACTGTTCACCTGTCCCTATGAATTCTTTGCTCAGCTAACTCATTCCTCAGGTCTTAGCTTGGGCATCCCCCCTCTAGGAATCCTACCAGTCCCTCCAAATCTAGGTAAGTGGCTTCTTCTTGGGACTCCAGTAACATCTTGTATCTCCCCGTCCAAGCCTCTCTCCCACTCCACTGCAGTTTCCAGTTTGCTTGACTGTGTCCCCTCCTAGGCTCAAAGCTCTGAGAAAACAGACACCAGGGCTCTCTTTTCAGGGTTACATCTCCAGTGTCTACACCAGGGTGAGCTCTTACAATATGGAATCAATGAATGCATGAACTCTTGAATGAGTTACTGTCACCATGTAATAAATCATGAATTATTAACCTCCTAATAAAATTTAATTTCATAGTGTTTATTATTGTTTATTCTTTTTATTCTGTTTATCACTTGGGATGAGATACTCTTTATCATGGGTAAAGGCCCGTGCAGTTAGTGATAGTCTGATTCGGATCACTTTGACAAAATAGTGTCACAGTTACACCACAATTTGGCACCTTCCAAATCATCGTTGATTAAGACAATTTCAGACTTGTCTATGTATTTCAAGTTTTTTCTCAACTTGGGAAAAATAAGAAGTGAGTACCTGCACATACATGCCTGCCACTCTAAACCAGGACATTATAGTGGGCAGGACATATTGGAAGAGGGGGAGCATTTTTATTCCTTCATTTTATGACCTGTGAGAATTAGCCATGTGCTTTTTATTGTCAATAAGTATTTTCTGAATTGAAACCCAGATTTGGGACTCCGTAACACATGATTTATTTCATTAAAAATATGTATATCTATATATTATATGGCATAGTGAGAAAAACACAAACTTCGAATTTAGATGGACTGGGGTTCATTCCTACTATTTACTAGCTAGAAATATCGGCAAATTTCTTAACTTCCATGGGCTTCAGTTTCATATTCTTCAATATGGAAATAATAGCAGCTACTTTGTAGGCTGTTGTAAAAGTAATTGGTAAGACGTGTGGACTGGATTGCACAGTACATCATGTGCAATTATTATCATTGTTAATATTGATAACTTGATAGTCAAGATATTCTGACCGAGAGGACACAACTGCATTTTCGCTCATTGAAACTGCAGGGATTTGGAAGTTAAACCCACTCTGGTCTTCCCTGGTAGGGTTGAGAACACCCACAGGGATAATCCAGAGTAGAATGGATAGAGATGCTAAGCACTGGTGATCCTGGTAGCTGTGGAGCAAAAATGATCAGCTATGGGGTCTCCACACAGTCCTCCAGCTCCTGAGGAGGGGGAACATTGCACCGTTTCTGGGTAGGCCTGGTCCCTGTACATTCTGGATAGTGTCTCAGTGTTTCATTCCTCACTTGGTTGGACTGAATGCGAAATAATATTGTCCCCCATATAATCAAACTGTCATTCTTTGGCCATTGATTCAAGCACAGACCTGCCTGTACTCACCTCCAGTTTCCCTGACAACGGGTTGACCCAAGGGCTCCTTTCATGATGCCTGAAGTTCTTCAAGTTAAGCAACATTTGGAGTTGAAGACGTCAAAGCCTGTGAGATATTTTTAACTGGAGAATGAAGGTGAACATTTAAATGGATAACGTTCTGTCAGAAAATAAGTCCAAACCCTTGGCCAATTACATCCTTGAAAAAAAAAAAAGAATCAGTAGCAGTTAACAGCAAAACTCACCCTCAAAAGCAATTTTCTGTTCTATTTCTGATAGCAATCTTGTACAGAATTTCCATAGCAGTGGGGGACAGGGGTAAAGTTAATTGTGTTTTTCTTGAAGCAGCTCTGAGAATGAGGTCCCAGGTTTAGGGACCGCCATCTCATCTTCTATGTGGGGTATAAAGCCAGAAATAAATATCTAGGGAGTTCCCTGGTGGTCCAGTGGTTAAGACTCCGCGCTTCCAATGCAGGGGGCCCAGGTTCCATCCCTGGTCAGGGAACTAGATCCTACATGCCGCAACAGAGATCCCGCACACAGCAACGAAGATCTCGCGTGCCACAACTAAGACCTGGCACTGCCAAATAAATAAACAAATAAGTATTTTTTTAAAAATGAATGTTCTATAAAAAAATAAATAAATGGTGCATAGGATCTGGTCTTTAAAATAAAGAAAGAAATATCTGTTCACATTCACACCTGGGTCAGAGGATTCACTTTTCCTTTGATTTGAACAACTAGAAAATATTCATCAGGATTTAATCAAAATGCTATATAGTTGACTTAATTCAATTACTACAAACTGAGCAAAGTGACATAATAGACAGCCTTAATACGTGCCTGAAAATATATATTGTGTTCAGAAATAGTTACTCAATTTTACTGTATGTTGGGGTTTGCTTGCTTTTCAAATACTGCAAGTATGATACGGAGCTTAATTATCTGCTTAATATGTACCAGGTTCACTGATATCCATGTAATTTTTTACCATATGATTTCCTATTTTATGATTTCCATTTCTTGTCATCCAAAATTTGTAATTCCTATTTCTCCTTACCCAAAATCATAATTTTCTACTGACTTTTAGCATGCACTCTACTCTTCATGTATGAACAAAATTGTCTTTTTTTCTCAATGACGAAAAGAACTTTTACTCTTTTTCACAACAATAACATACCTACATGGCAAAACTGAGTTTTCTGTATATATGTACAATCCTTTTAAATTTGTGAGTTAACAAAAAATTTTCTGTCTTAGAAAATTGTTCTTTCTCATGTCATTTGAAGTAGTGACTCCAGTACATTGCTTTGGGGCAGTGAATAAACATTGGTATGAAAAATAATTAACTCCAATACCTGTGGTGGTGAGAGGCAACACCTAAACTCTTCCATCTCCGTGCTGAATGTGGGGCTCCACTCCGTAACAACAAAATGCCAGAATCACAGGTGGGTTTTGTTTGTTTGCTCTGGGACTTTCACAGCTGTAGTGTGCCTCTACTCCAAGTGGGGACCGTAAAGAGAGTCAAACTCCAAATCCCAGATCTTCAACCACGTGGTTACAGGGAGAGCAGCCTGTTTATCAAATAAGACCCTTCCCCTTTCTAGCCACACTGATTGGACCAGGCAGAAGCACGTGACCCAAGGTGGGCCAATGAGGATCTTTCGTTGGAAACCAGCAAAAATCCGGAGGAGGAGAGCACAGTCTTGAACTGGCTGCATCTTGACTGCAGGTCTGTGTAGTCCAGAAGTTGCCAGGAACTGCTTTGCTCATTGGGAAATGGGAAATCAAAGGCTGATCTGCAACAGAAAGAAGAGTGAGCAGCTCCGCAGAGGAAAGCGTGGCTGAGAGACACACGGAGAATGTCTTGGGCTCCTGTGGAAGCTCCAGACTGTGGTTTATTACAGTCCAGAGACCCGGAGCACCTGTGTCCACAGGTTCCAGGAGCCCCTGTCTCCTGATAATCAGTCCCTCCTCCTTTTATTCCTACAGCCCCCCCACTGGATCTTCTGCTGTTCGTAACCCAAAGAGCCTTGACTACAAATCACGATACTAATATTTTTTTGTACTTTTTGGAATCCAAAGAGATAAAAAGAGGGTGTAAGGTCTAATAATTATTCACAGTTGGCCTGGGATTTGAGGGTTAGAGGTTGTAAAAGTAATAAAATCAGGGGAGGTTTTCCCTTGAAGCGTTTCAGCTCCAGGCCAGCCACACTGACATCCATTCTATGTCACCTCCCTGTGGGTGTGCGTCACTTGAAAGATGAGACCATCACACAAATATTTTTGGGATAAACTATCCGAAGTTGCCTTCAGTTTCAACAATTCTTTTTCTCCATCTCATGGGAAGGGTAATCATGCAACCCTTATCTCAGCCCTCACAGCAATTCCAGGATATAGGTACCTTTTCCCTTATTTGGCAGATAAAGAAAAAGTGACTTGGAGGATTAATTTGCCTCAGATCACACAGTTAGTCGAGGGCAAAGAAAAGGCTTGCACTCAGTTCTTCTACTTTTTAAGGAGGACACTTTCCTCTGTGACACATTGCCCCGTTTCTGTCTCTTTGCTGGACAAGAATACCAGTCTCATTCCGTTTAAAGATTATCAAAGTGTTAAATGAGCAATTTTATCATTTTGGAGAGAACATGTTGAGGAAGACTTTATTCAGTTGGCTTTTACTCATATTTTTGTTGCATAGAAGTTGCCAGAAGACATAGAAGCAAAGTATTTTGGCTTAATGTTTTTTTTTTCAAGAATCCATAACTGGTAGCCCCCAAAAGAACTTTGCATTGAGGTATGGTTTTTCAGTACATTTGGAAATATGCACATCCAAATACAGAAGGGAGACCTCTGCTTATGTCAACCCAAATAATTAGGTAACACTACTTAACATTAGCTATCATTTCTTCAATATTTGCACTGTCACATTGGGCTAAATGTTAATGTGGATTATCCCATTCAATCCTTAAAGCAATTGTATCAGTTAGTCTAGGTAACCTTTCCAAGATTACACAGAGCATCCAAAAATACAGACCATTGCCACTTTTCAAGTTTGAATATTGTGCTTTTCCAGACAAAGGAAACGGGAAAAGCATCTCCAAGGAACCTGTTCTGCACCTGCTCAGGACCCGACCACGGACAACTTCACCGAGGTAGGACGCCAAGCAGCCCTTGGTGTGAAGATGCTGTTGGTCCTGCTCTGCATGAAGAAGTAGGGGACTGAGCTGCACTCTTATAGATGAACACAGCCCAGTGAGAAGTGGGGGCCTGGGTCATGGAATCACAGACTCATTAAAGAGTGAACAGAAACATTACAAGCAAGGAGCTCCTCAGAGAATCCTGGATTTTGGTCCTAGAGGCAAAGGTAGCAAAGGGCTTCATAAAAAAAAAAAAAAAAAAAAAAAAAGGCCTTGGAGGCAACCATCTAAAAACCTCCAAAAATCAAAAACAAGAAACCCGCTTTTTTTATTTTTAGTACAAATGTAAATATTCACTTGGGGAACGTGACCTTCAAACTTTATTTCTGCTGCTTTCACTCCAACATAGAGTGGGCTCCTGTCACACAATACAGCTGCCCCTCGTGCAAGCCAGAAACCGGGGCAACGCTGAAGCTGGCAGCCTTGCAAGGGCCATCAGGCTGTCTCCCCAGGAAGGTAAACATCTCACTAATAAAATAACTGACTCATGAAACAAAGAGCAAAGTATTTGGAAGCAATTTAGTCTAAAAAAAAATCAAAGTCCTGGTGTATATAAATGCTATCACCATGGTTAACTTAATAGGGAACTCTTATGTAAAGAATGTATTTTTTATTTCTTACAAAATTCTCAAATTGCTGTGTATGTGGGCGCTTCTAAAGAATGATAATTAAATGTAAAATAGATAGCTAGTGGGAAGCAGCCTCATAGCACAGGGAGATCAGCTTGGTGCTTTGTGACCACCTAGAGGGGTGGGATAGGGAGGGTGGGAGGGAGGGAGATGCAAGAGGGAGAGGATATGGGGATATATGTATACATATAGCTGATTCACTTTGTTGTATAGCAGAAACTAACACACCATTGTAGAGCAATTATACTCCAATAAAGATGTTTAAAAAACTAAAATAAAGAACGGTAGGCTGAGCTGTTTTGATTGTGGAGCTGGTTGACATTTGGACTGTTTATCGGTATCTCTGTCTCCCTGTCAGTGCACAGCCAGGCTAAACAGTAAAACAAACTTCAGTGGTGGAAGGGACTTTTACCCCAGGTTGATATTTAAATCTATGTGACCATGAGTTTTTGGAGGTATCGTATATGATGCAATGTGACCATTTTGTTCTTGGAATCAGGAGGCATGGTTCATGCCAGCCCGCTCAGCCTGCATGATGATAGTGTCATCTGTGTTTTATTTGGTTTATAGGAAATGCTTCCTCCTTGCCCCATCTTCTTCTGAGCTTCCCGCAGGATGGTGTCAGTTCCGCTGTCTTAGCCACGTGGAAAGGCAGATGGCCTTTGTGGGAAGATTTTCTCTTTCTCTCTTCCTCCTTTCCTACTACTGGTGACCACCCTGCTTGAACAGTGTTTTGGCTACTTTCCCACTGATGAATTTCCCAAACCCTGTCAGTGGCCGGCAGTTAAATGTCCTGCCGCCGGCTAACAGAAAATGCAATGTGGATTGCCTTTCCCCCCCACCCCCCCAAACTTGCGTGTTTATCCTTCTTCACCTTGATTCCTGGAAGAGTCAGACATCTGACACTCAGGTCAAGCGTGAAGGAAATGGTTGTCCCAGCTGAAAGTAGGCTCGATCTCCATTTGCTTTTAAATGCTCTCGCTCAAGATCAATGTCTAATATTTTCTTTGTGTGATGCAGTGACTCTCAATAAAAACAAAAAAAGGTGTTTGACCTGAACTTTAAGAGGTCCAGGCAGCAGCGATGTTCAGTGGAGAGAATATTATTCCATTTGCGTGTGTCTGATGAAAGAAATGATTCGACTTGAACATCCAAGCACAGCTGAGGTGAAAGAAGGAGGGCTATTCCCCCAGCAGAGCAACACGCTAGCAGGCACTTAACTCCAGATTCTCTCTTGCTTGTATTCCCTTCTCTCAAGAAGGATGCTTGAAATTATTTAATGGAGAAAGGTAGTACTTTGAACTCCAGGAAAATCAAAATGTTACAGCTTTGAGGTTTTAATTTTTTTAGTCTCACTGTATCTAGTTAATAAAAGCAGCTTCATTATTTTTTTTTAACTAACGGGCAAACTTGCCTCATTTTTAAGAAAGCAAGTTCAAACAGTTGGTACAGATGAACGCTGGTCAAGCATTTAAACAAATCATTTCGGTGTCTGATGGCTATATAATAAAAGGCGTTTGATTCAAAACCACGTGTAATATTGGTCAGCAAATACCTGCTTCCACTAAATAACCAAAATACACAAATTGAAATAAAGTGAGATTCTTTTTCCAAAGTTAATGAAAGGTTCCTGTTTGTGAATTGTAGGCTTTGAAGTTCAAACCTTCCCAACAGCACCAGGAATTTACCGGTGATTTATGACTATTTGGACAAGTGGCGACCAGAGCGTTACTCTCTGGAAAGCTGACATTCCCTACCTGTCAAAGCAGCTTTCCTACAACCCGGACTCTAGCTCCCCTGCCCAAGGCTCCTGCTCGCCTGGGCCTTTTGGCTTGGCCTGGCCTCCTCTCTCCTTCGGGGCCCTCGCCTTTTCTCTCTCCACCTGCCCCAAGTCCACACGCTCCCCTTCTCGTCCCTCTGCCCGCTCGCCCCAGGCCCAGACAAGGCCCGCTTCCCTTCTGCCCTCTGTGCCATCTCTTCTGCTCCTTTCTTTGTGACACTTAGCTGATCCAGTGAACTAAACTAAGGCCAGTCTGCCTGCATGAGTAGGGGGTAATTATTGGGTCCGAGAGGCTCTTTCAGACCCTTCCAGAATTTCCCCGGATGGACAGTGGCCTATTCTGCATAAACAAATTGTGGCCGAGGTTCTATCCCCATCTTTAAGCCCACACTGCCCATCCTGGGAGAGGATCAGGCCCTGGGATGGTCCAGACTGGCAGAGTCTGTGGGAGAACAAAGGGCCTCACTGGGACAGGTGGGTTCTGGAGGAAGAGCAACCCGCAACCTCAGCTGCTGGGGCATCCACAGTCCTTTCTGGGTGGCATCCAGGGCAGAGACTCAGCCTGGAGGCGAGGCTGGGTTTTGACTCGACCTGAGTTGGAGTGTCTGAACAGCCCTCCCAACCCCTCGTGTCCTACTGCAGTGTGGTCATTAAAAAACACGATCCAATACATTCATCAAAGCTAATGTGTGTTACTGAGTTGTTTTCTTATTTTGATAACTTGCTTGGAAGCCACATGATTTTCATGACCATTAATATAAACTAGTACTAACGAGACATAGAATGATTCCCTTTATCTTAAAGTTTATTTTCCTATTTTTTTAGTCTCTGGTTTTCTCTATCCCCATATGACCTTTCATTTTAGTCCGCTGGCATTTCTGGTACGTCCCTGCACATCTCCTTCAGTGGCGCAACATCCGGGTGTAAAGAAAGCCCAATACACGAGCTGTCATCAAGGGCTTCATGGTCTAGCTGGAGATAAAAGAATAAGCACGAAAGGAATAATGAGCGAGGTTACTGCGGAGGACAGAGGCACTGGAGAGACCTGAAGAGCTGACCCCCCGGTCAGGGGCTTAGGACCTGGTTTTGTCACTTACTAACTGTATGGCCTTGACACAAGGGGCAGCCTCTGGAGCCTCTGAGCTTTGGTCCACATGTCTGAAAAGGGAAGGTAATGTGGTATCTGCCTCGTAGGTTTCAGTGAGCATTGAATGTGAGGCCCTGCTTGGTGCTCTATAAAACACATGACACGTGTCCACAGTCACTGGAGTGTCCTGGTGTCATAAAGAAAAGCCTGGCTCCCGGGAAAGGTATTACGTGGTGGATAGGGGGTAGACCAGGTGGGATCAGGATGGAAAGGAATGTCTCTTTCGAGAAAAAGAGAAGAATGAATAACACATCTTTATCTGCCTTTGTGTTCCAAAGTTATGTCTTGTTTTCTAGGTCTAATGGAAACTTCTCACTCACTGAAGGGGAAAAAAAATGAGCATATTCCTATTTTAGGTGGAATATTTAAGAACGGAGACACCAGGCACAGCTATGCTGCATACAAAAAGCGTAAAAGAGACAGGGACAGAAAAATGTTGTTTGTTTAATGTGCATGGAGGATGAAGGAAAAAATGATCTTCAGAGTCCTGTCGCTTGGCTGCAGTTCATTTCCAAATAAAACTCTCCCCAGTACCATCCTGGCCCTGCCTCCTCTGCCTGCCAGCCCTCACTCATGCTTCCTCAGAACCACCAGCATCTTTCCCAAGGCAGCACTGAAGGAAAACTACACCCTTGTACTTCTAGATAATTTCCTAACCAAAAACACAGGACCCCTTAGAACTGAATTCTGGGTGAGGAGTCCAAGCTCCGAGATACCTTCTGGAAACATCAAGCTTGTCAAGATTTATGAATGTGTTAATTTTGATCGTAACTCCGTCCACAGAATGAAATCAGGACATCTGAATCTGAAATTTATGTTTCCATGATGCCAACTATCTGGAAAGAAAAACAGGGATGCTTTTTCATTCGTATTAGACAAGTTGAAAAATTGTTGGAGGTTCCTTGAGATGTTGGTGAAGAAACAGCAGAGCAGACACGTGGTCCTACGTGGACATTCGGGCGAGACAGAATGCATCTGTACCACTGCACTAGACTCTGCTCTTTACCAAATGTTGTATCTGGCTTCCCTTTGAGCGCAAAAGATGAATTCTTTCAAAACTCTCACTGCTATCCAAGTGCGATGTGCAAATGTCTCAAAATCACCGCTTACTCAGCTGTTTCCACACAAGGTACCTGGAAGGCTGGCCAGAATTTTTTCCTCTTTATGCATCTATGCTCTCACTTTTATTGCCATTTCTGTGCATTATGTGAAGAGATAGAAAGGAGGGTGGAGATGTTGGGCAGGGGGCGCCTTGGGATACCCTGGTGTTTCCACGGGCACCCAAACCCACCTTGATGGGAGGCTGGAAGTTAACTCTGGGCTGACATATGCGTCGTCAGAGCGCCCAACACCAGGAGCATTCTCATGCACAATTTTTCTCCCGAGATTTTGTTATTCTTCATTAGGACCAAGAGCAGTCAGGGATGCCGCTGGAACGTCTGCTGTGGCTGTAATCCACAACTTCTCTGCAGAAAGATCTGCGCTGCCCTTGTAAAGGGACATGTCACGTTTAAGCAGCCTGGGAAAGTGGAAATATCAGGTTGGCAGTTAGAATAGCATTCTGGAAAGATTCACATAGCTGGTATTTAAAGCCACGAACACTGATGAGTCACCTAGAAAGAGAAACAGAAAGAGAAAAGGTGGCCCAGGACTGAATGGCAAGGGTCTCCAGCATTTAGAGTTCAAGAAGGTGATTTATTCAGGTATGAAATACAACAATTTAAAAATCTCTAAAATGTCAGCTGTTGCACCGTGTCTCTAATGGGTCAATGGAATAAGAAATGGCGAGAGACTCCAAGGAGTCCGGCATCAGATACGGAGTGAGGGGGGCGGGGAGGTGGGTGGAGTGGGGGGGAAATGTGAATGTGGAATGTCCACTGCCCTTCCATAGGTTTTGAGCTTGGTATAGTCTGCTGCCCAGGATGGAGCCTACACAGTTCATGCCTTGTCACCTCTGGAACGCAAATGGAGAGCCTCAAGCCATGTTTCACTTCCAAAAGCAGCACTCATTTCTAATCATCTCTATATCCTCCACAGAAAAGACAGTTTGAGGCTTTGGAGGTCAACAGCGAGATGTTCATATTCCAGAAATTTTAGCAGGTACCTCTTAGCCTGAGTCAGTACCTTACCAAGAGCGCAAACCACCATTTCTTTATTACAGCGATTTCACATTCTGTGACTGTGTGTGTCTATGAAATGCCAGATGCCTCTGAGTCACAGTGGCTTTTTAGAACCATGCACACACACAAAAAAAAAGTTTGCACAGATTGGCTGAAAAACTACTGCTAATATCCACGGTTTATGATGTCCCAAAGATATTTTTGCCTTCATTTATCACAACTTGAACCCCATCTCTCCTAAGAAATTAGCCCCTCTGTATGGCTGCAGGTAAGTCCGTGTTGACCTGTTTTGGTTACAATTTATGAGTCACACCAGTCCACAAGCCTGGGAAATTGTGCTGAGGCTGATTCCACCGTCACCGAACCTGGAGAGATTCTATGTCTTGTTCGCCGCAGCCATGAAAGACTCCCACATTGACACAAATGCTTATCCACATCATTCTGATGATTAACTTGCAAAATAAGCCTCACGTCATTCCAGGCTGGTCTCTGTCTCAACTGGATGTGGAAGGGACAGCCAACTAGAGGAGGGATTGCTGGGTGACTTCGAGGAATACCCCAACACAGATGACCTGTGTGTAGAAGATGAGACAGTTGCTTTTGGGTTCGCAAAGCCAGCTGCTGTGTTTTCTAAGTCACACCTCAAGCAGGACATCTGGGGAACGTCTTCCTGGAGGAACCGTCTTCATCCTTGGTGCCTAAGCCTGTCTGCCTATCACAGTCACGTAGGAAAGTTCATTTAAATATATGGAGCCTCTGGAGTTTCCCATTCAAGATATCTGGCTTAGAGTCCAGGAATCTGTATTTTTTAACCAGTTTGGCTTGTGCGTTGCTACAGAGTCACATCGAATGCATGGGATTTTCTAGAACATAGGATCAAACCAGAGGAAGAATGTCTCTGAATGGAGAGCTCTGAAAATGATGCAGACACCATCACCTGGTTAGAGTTGAATAATCAGCTGTGCTTATGACCCTCCTGTGAAGTCACTGGTCACACAGAGTGGACCGGATTTGATCATTACTGTGCTTTATCTCAGTTGATAGGAGGATTGTAAAAAGGGCCTATTAGAGTTTTCTTCATTATTCCCCTCAAAAAATTGCTGAGCAGTAGGTCATCTAAGAGACCCTGCAGGATATACCCAGGGCTTTTCACCAATGAACCCTGTGAGGTTGCCCACTTCTCAGCCCATCTTTTTGGACTCAACGACTGAGTCCATCCTCTCTCAGGTGATAACAGGAGACATCTGAAGGTTGCTTCAGCCAACCCTTCAGACGCTGATGAGGTTTGGAAGCATGTGTCCTCCTCATCCTTCTTCTCACGTAGGATCCCGTTGCCTTTGCTGGGTGGGTTTGAGTCTTCTGAGCAGAGAACATGGGATCTTTATCATGGATGGTCCAGGACTGATGGGCTGGCTGATGTCAACCTATAAGAAATGTATTCTCCCCAGAATGCTCTTGATGACCCCAAAACCATCAAGTGCATCTCCTCCAACACAGACTCCCTGCATCTCCTGAGTGGTTGCTAAAAATACCCACTCCATTTTTGGACTCCTCTCCCAGCCTTTTGAATCAGGATTTCTGCTACTCTCTGGAATCTATGTTTTTAACTATTTGTCTGGATGAGTCAAATATGCAATAATGTTTTGGAACTTGGGCTCTAGTTACAGAGTCCCAGAGTGAAGGAAGCAGTCATCTGCCGCCTTCACTGTGTCCTGCTCTGGAAAAACATGAAAAAAGCCTTGGAAAGAAGTGTTCCACTCCAGTGTGTTAGTTTAAAGGTGTTGTTGCCAAATCTGAAACCACTAGACTCTCATCTAGTTTGCTCATCTCAGTAAAAGACTCCTTGAAGCCAAATCCAGCCTCTGTAGCCCAATGCTGAATTAAATCTCAGAGACAGAGTTTTGGGTGAAATAGAAAAGAAAAGCTTTATTGCTTTGCCAGGCAGAGGGGGCCACAGGGGGCTAGTGTCCTCAAGACTGTGTTTCCCGACCTGGAGGGGGTAGTGAGGAGTTTTATAGCAATGGTTCAAAGAGGGCGTGATAAGCTTCTGGACGTTCTTCTGATTGGTTGGTGGTGAGGTAAGTGGGAGTCAGCATCATCAACCTTCTCTTTCAAACAGGACTGGGTCTAAGTGCTTGTGGGCAGCATACAGGTAACTTCTTCCACCTGGTGGGGGTTTCAGTATCTGTAAAAGAGCTCAAAGATATAGTTTTGTGTATCCCTTGAGGGGGAACCAGGACCCTGCCCCAAGGCTGCACTGTTGTTTCTTGACTGCTCCTCCCTCGTCTCTGCATCCCTCTCCCTTCCCTGATTAGCATCTGTTTGAATCTGCCCCTTGGAACTCAGGAAAGGTCATGGAGGCTGAATGAAGACAAATTCTTGTAATCAAGAAATGGGGGACACAGAAAGGCTTTTGTGCCCAGAAGCCCCACAAGGTTCCGCTCCGTCCGTATCATTCTTACAGTCATCCTTAACGCTCACTCATACCTACATTCAAAATTAAGCAGAAAATTCTGTCTGTTTTATCTGAATTCAGTCACTTCTTACCACCTCTGCTGCCACCCTCTCCTGCCTGGACCATACCAAGCGTCTCTGATGGCCACTCAACAGCCAAAGTGCTCTTTTTAAAATGCAAGTCGGGACATGTGACAGAGCTGCCCAAACTTTTCAATGACTCCCAGTCTCTCTAAAGGATAGTGTGTGATGTTCTTACTACGGACTCCAAGTTTCTCCATATTCTGGCCACATCAGCCTCTCAGCCTCCCTTCTTCCCCTCTCCCAGCTCCCCATCCTTCCCACTGTCCCTGGAGTCCATCAGGCACAAGGTCCCTTGGGGCCTTTGCTCATGCTGCCCTCCCCCATCCCCCACCTGAGGGCTCAGTCTCCACATGTCCTCTGACTTACAGCATTCAGCTGTCTGCTCCAATGGCATTGCCCCTCCTGGTGCCCTGTCTCGTGGAGCATCCCTCCCTGAAGACCTGTGTGTCCTTCACCAGCCTGAGTTCCACCATCAGCCCGGATGGCATCCTCAGAAGCTTGCCCCCATCCTGAGCTCATTCTCACAACTCCTTTTCTCACATGATTCACACCTTCTGCTTCCTGCTCTGTGCTTCTGATGTTTTTAACCTGTGTTATGAGTTCCTTCCTTGGCCAAGGGCATTCATAGTCCCTCTTCTGTCCCTGGTGCTGCCTCCCCACCCTTGGAGCCATTCACTGAAGTGATTCCACCAGGAACACTGGGGTCTGCCCTTTGCCAGACAGGGATGCTCTGGCTGGACCAGGAGTCCTGGTGTGGGGACAGGGCTTTTCCTAAGGTTGACTTCTGGCAATGCACATCATTTGTTTAACGTGAATGGAGGATGAAGGGAAAAATGATCTTCAAAAATCGAGTCCTATTGCTTGGCTGAATTTTTTTAAAATTTTATTGGATTATAGTTGATTTACAATGTTCTGTTAGTTTCAGCAAAGTGATTCAGAGATTCAGTTATACATATACATGTATTCATTCTTTTTCAGATTCTTTTCTCATATAGGTTATCAAGAATATTGAGTAGAGTTCCCTGTGCTATGCACTAGGTCCTTATTGGTTACCTATGGGGAATGCATTTTAAATCCACTAATGTGAAGTGGACTTGGGGTGGTGGCCTGGGACACGCTTTCCCTTCTCTAACTCAATTCAAGACTCTTTCCAGCCCAAATTTCTCTGCAGCCTTTTCCAATATGATTTGGGAGGTTTCAACAGAATGCTTTGGTCAGTTACGTAATTTGAAAAAAAAAAATTAAGCAGGGGTGTGAAGTGGTCGCCTACATTTCCATCTGCTCTGACTTGTCTGGAAGAAGAAAAGACCTGTTTCTTTTTCACCTCTGTTCTTAGTGTTCAGCCCATGTTCAATATCCCTGACATAAAATACACTCTGTTCGGCCTGTAGGAGCCCAGAGCCATACCAAACGAGAAGCACGAACTTGGCTGTGATGCCTGAGGTCCTGGTCTGTGGTCTTTCCCCACAGGTGGCACCCTGAGGCTCAGAGGCACCCCCATTAGCTCAGCAACAGGGACGGAAAGGCACATCCAGTTAAAGAGAGAGACGAGAGGCCCTTGCTCCTGAAACTCAATGCCAAAGAATAACCATTGCCCAGAGTGGGATGGGAGCTCATGGCAGGCTCCCCGGGGCTGGGCCTGCTGAGTCCACGTGGTCAACCCCACCTGCTTATCTCCCCTCAGCATCCCCGTGGGCCTTCCCAGTGCGGGGGCAGCAAGAAGCTGGAGCCAGAAGCACGGAGGAGCAGATGATCTAGGCAGGGCCTATACAACAAATATGTAAATATTGGGTAACAGTTTCGTGATTTTTTTAGCGTCTTATACTGATGACTTTTCATTCTTTTCCAGTCTTTTACTCAACGGATATTTATTACACACTGACTGTATGCTGAATCCATGGCAATGTCACACACATCTTCTCTCCTTCAGAGCTTACCAAACCAATTTTAAATGTCCTTCTTTATCAGCATTTATTTATTTTTCCAGTAATGGACATGACATTCCTTACCACGTGGGCTTGTGGAGAGGATTAACGGGGGTGAGGGTGGAGGTGAAGAATTTAGTGCAAAGGAAGCACCCACCACATCACTGCTTTGTCTCTGCTTTTTCAGATTTTGCTATAGAGCAATGGATGGACCACCTGCAGATGCTCTGGGTTCAGATTTCACTGTTGTTCACAAAAGTCCTGTGAAGATGATGTCTTTGCTAATAGTCCACGCTGTGCACGTTTCAGAAATAACCACTGCAAACCACTCTGCCTAGAACCTAAATTTATTCACCGCAGTCGGTTTATCTATCATCTATCTATCTATTATCTATCTATCTATCGTGCGCGCGCACGTGTGTCAGTGGGTTTTAATGGTTATTTTCTTGGATTTTGTTACTATTATGCTTTACCTTTCCACTTTTCCTTAAGAAAACATTTTCCTCAAATTCTCAGTAACTGTGTGAATGAATTGTTAAAAACATGAGGAGTAGGCACCTGCACTGTACCTTCACTACGTTAGCACAGACACTCTGAGATCTCGTGCTGGTACAGCTCCATCACTCCTGGCTGTCCAGCCATGGCCCCCTCCCCATCAGAGAGGCAACCCCTCTCCTGAGTCGGCGACTGTAGGAGCTTCTATTATTCATGTCACGTATGCCGAGGCTTGGCTAATGAGCCTGTGTATTTGGAGTGACCTTTGTGTCTTGTAAAGCTGCTACACTTTGAAATGCATTCTCATTTGGAGAAGTTGAGGGAGTCAGGTGCGGGGGCTGGATAATGTATCGTGGAGACACTGCATGGACAGAGCATCCAGCATCCTGAGGGACTCTGCCCAAGGCTGGATCTTTCCCTGGTTCCACAGCCAGCAAGGAGTCCAGAGGGTTCCCTCTGCCTGAAGGGGCCACCATGTGAGCAGAAGCCTGTCTGTGGGATCACATGGACTTCCAAGCAAGGCCGGGGTTAGGGCGCGTGAGTGGACGGGGGTGGGGCTTCCCTGAGCTCGAAGGACAAGGGCCTGAGCTACTTCTGTGTTTCCCTGGTAATGACTGTTTCACTGAAGAGGTCTGCATGAGTGTCAGAATTTTATCTGCAACTGGCTTTCCTCATGGCCTAGGAACCAGGCTGTGGGAGAGAAGTCGAGATTCGCCTCTAACTTTATGGGGAGCTGTTGTTTTCTACCAAAAAAGCCGTAAGAGTTTTGCCTGACCAGATCATCTGAGGTCAGCTGGTCATGTTAATAAAGTGAAGTAATCGTCACAAAAATAATCGCTACTGATCCTCCTCGTGCAGTGAGGGGCTTTCTCCAGGGTTTATGCCTGGCAGAGAAATGGAGGTCATCTGGAATAAAGCCCAACTTGGCTAAAAAATGGCCAAACTGCCCTCTGAAGTGCTTCTACCACTTTACACTTCAACCATCAGAAGAGAAATTTCCCATCCCTCCATATCCTAAGCAGCAAGTCCTCAAAAGGGGTCAGGGAATGAACAGGAAACAAAAAGGAAGGAATGAAAAAGGAAGAGGCAGCTGGAGATGTGTAAGGGGCTTCAGGTCGCCCCGAGAGGTGGGGCTTTACCCTGTGAGACCTGGAAAAGCCTCAAAGTCCCGCCTATGCCCTTGGACTCACAGGGGAATCGTCTCCTTGCCTTTTTCTTGAACCTTAAATGAATTGCTTGAGCAAGACCCCTGAAAACTAGCCTCAGGTAATTCATTCAGATCCAGGAACACCAAGAGCCAGTGCTGTGGGTTCCCTCCTGCCCTTGGTTTCTTGGAGATAATTTCATGGATAGTCTCTTGCCTCCGACATCCATCAGTTGGAAACCTTATAACAAGTATTACATGTCTAGCTCCTTCTGGGCCCATGGAGAAGCCACCAAATTTAGGCTTAAATGTGTTTAAAATGTTGAGTGATTTTTCCACGAAGTCCTGATGCTGAGGGGTTTGGCTAATTGGATACGATTCAGAGAACATTTTCTAGGTCTCTCTTGTCCTCATTTCTTCCTTTTTATCCCAAAGGTCACTCACTGCTCAGGGTATCAGAGAACCATGAGTGACTGTCCTAGCCAGAACCAACGGCTGAAAGGAATGAGTAGGCGTTTCCCGTGAAAGAAAGGAACAGGCAAGATCATGGGTTTCCACCGCTCGTGGTGACACGTCTGGGGTTTTGCCACAAGGGCCTTGTGCCAGAATGTGCTGGAACTTCCCAGCCTCATTTAGCTTTGCCTTGACCAGCCCTGCACAGAAAAGAATTTTCTTCTGTTCCTGAATCTTTTCTGGTCTTCCGATTCCAGTGATCACGTTTCTTGTCAGTTCCCATAACTGACTATGCTCTGGTCTTTCTTCTGGTCCAGGAGTCTCTTTAAGGTAAACAGTTAATGCAAACATCGCCCAAAGCATTAAGGTCCAAGGGCTTTGCTGAGGCCACGGTGCCCTGTCCTATTTCGTGGTCAGTGAAACCCACTTTGTTGTGCTTCCTCGCTCTGTGGTAGAAGGGGCCGTGTCCAAACAGGATGGAGGAAATGCTGAAAGAACCTCTTAGACTCACCAGGGATATGCCTTTCATAACAAACCCACCTCTATGGCCTCCCCCGCCTCTGGTTCAGGGGCTGCTGCCTTCTTAGAACAGATTTGGATTGAATGTGCATTTCATCAGGGGAAAGGGGAGACTTCATCTCAGGAAAGGCTCTCACTTTACAGATGAGGAAGCCGAGGTCCAGAGATGTCACATGACAGACCCGTGCAGCATGCAAGCAGGGGACCCGAGATCCATAAGGAACTTCACCACCAGCAACATCTATTAGATGCCTACTGTGTGCATCGCCAGGGCTTTGGGGTAGGACAAGAGTAAGCATAGTCCCCACCTCCTGTGGGGACCTTAATCTCCCCAACCACACCCACGAAAACTCTGAGAACTCAGCGCATTTGACGTTTTTTTCCCCTGATGGAGGACCTTGCAATTAGTTAAAGGCATTTCAACATACAGGTTGTCACCAACGGTCTCTCTTGTATTGGCTTCTGACGCCCTAAGTCAATTCTTTACCATCTAGAGACTCCCGGTGTACTTCTCGCACGCTACTCCGTGTGCCTACAGCAACCGTGAGTGAACGGTGCTGAGCGCCCGACTTGGGACCACCAGCTCCCCTTGACCATGGACCGTCTCAGGCTGGGCAGTTGTGGTCTCCTAAGGGTTAACCGGGGGCTCCAGGGTCGGCAGTGATTTCTGAGTCACCACTTGTAGGGCCAACGCCAGCATGACATCTGGTGTGCACCTGAACAAATCCCAGAAGTTTCCTTTTCAGTATTGTGTAACTTCTGTACCTCGGTTCCTGGCTATGAAACCCACTGCGGTAGGAGCTCCAGCAGGCAGGGCAGCATTTCCTTCAGGCGAGGACCACGCCCAGAGGAGCAGCGGGAAGCCCCCTCCACCCGCCTGTGCCCCGGAGCCCTCAGCCAGGCTCCTTCTGCCAATAACTGCATTTGGCTCACTCACTTTTTGAAGCCGAGTTTTCCATCTGAAGATGGGTCGTCTCTTTTTCTCTCCTTCTCCCCCTCTTCCAGACTCGGTTTTCCCCCAGAAGATACACACTGCCCACCCTGCCCAACCCTCCTTGCGCGTTCCCGTCAACCAAGTCTCATCTCTTAGGGTGGCTTGAATTAAAAGCAGGCCTCCAGGGCTTCCCTGGTGGCGCAGTGGTTGAGAGTCCGCCTGCCGATGCAGGGGACGCGGTTTCGTGCCCCGGTCCGGGAAGATCCCACATGCCGCGGAGCGGCTGGGCCCGTGAGCCATGGCCGCTGAGCCTGCGCGTCCGGAGCCTGTGCTCCGCAGCGGGAGAGGCCACAAGTAAGAGGCCCGCGTACCGCAAAAAAAAAAAGGAGGCCTCCAGAGGGGAACTTACTGCTCGCCCTCCTCTTTTTCCTTCACGCCCACCTTGTGCTTCTGTGCAGATGCTTTGAAGAGGTCTTGGTGGAGTCCATCGTCCATAATCCTGGCTTCCGGTTACTTCCCCTGAATGGAAGTTAAAGCTGGAATTGCGGAATTTTACAGCTGAACAGGCTCGATAAGGCTATTCGAACACACAGCCTCACTGTGCAGATCAAACAAATGAGGCCCCAGCGGATCCCGTTGCCCCCCAGGTCAGCGAGAGTCCTCGTGTCTCTGCCTCGCGGGTCCTCGCTCCTCTGCTTTCGTGGACCCCTCCCCATGGCCACAATCTCTGGTGAACTCAGCTCACCACACTTCACGAGGGCCGTCAGGGCACCGCCTGGGAGAAACTGTCTTCCTCCCTCCCACCTCTCGTCTCACCCCTCTGCCCTGGGATGCGTCGTTTCTCCTTGCCTTGCTAGCTCTGCACAGCAGTGGAGGACGGAGACGCTGTCCTAGCGTGTCCCCCACTCCCTGCCCCCGAGAAGGAAAACCCCGAGACAAGGATTCTAATGCCAATCCTTGACTTGGGAGGTGACCCCGGGAGCCGCTGGTGGGAGGTGGAGACCGGAGGAAGTCCTGTGCAGGGTGACGGGTGGACCTGGCTCTGCTGGGGGTGGTGGGCTCAGGGTGAAGAGCAGGCCTCGGAGAGCAGCCCCACCAAAGAGCAAGGAAGCGCCTGCACTCAGCGACCAACGCTGGTCCCTCCTTTTGGGCGGTTGCTCCCGGAACGTGAACTCCCTGGCATCTCCAGCCCGCCTCAAACTCTGGGCAATGTCTCAGTCAGAGACACCTGGAACCGTGTGCCGGGGTCCCCTGGCATGGACTGAGGGGCTGGCAGTGTCTTCTAAGGTGCTTACTCGTCTGTGTCCCCCGAGGAGCAGAGCTTGGGTTGGATGTATCTCAACACCCCCAAATACGCTGCGTAACAGGCATACTGCTTATTTTAATGGAAGTAAAACATGAATTACACCAATTAATGACACTCCCCCCACAACTAAGGGATGGATGGCAACCCCAAAGCTGGGCTCTTGACTCAATCAATGCTTGTCCAAAGCATTTTTCAGAATTTTCAGCCAAATCATCCCTCTTGCAACATCAGAGGAATCTGGATGTGTATTCCCTGGAGTCTAAGGGGCACTTTAGTCCAGAGTGTCCTGTCACCACCACGGCGTTTCTTTGACGTTCATTTCTTACATTTCTATGAATTGCATTCTGTTCCATAGCCTGTCTACATTTCTTTTAGTATTTTTCAAACATTCAGTGACCAGTTAAAATGATTAACTATTGTTTGTACATTTTGTGGGTGTGTCAGAAGTGACTGTTCCAGGTGACTTTCTGTGGCTTTGCTGGGGGTCATATAGCCCCTCGCTCATGCCAGCCCCGGGGAGCTGGAGTCATTGTACTTCCTTCCGTGGTGTAGACAGGCTTTGCACCCAGGATGTTCGGGGTCTCCTGCCCTCAGCCTTGGGCTCCCTGTTGACAAGGGGCGTGTTCCCTGAGGTACTGCGCTAAGCCCCTGCTTCCGCTCCACTTTGTGTAGCGTTGACCTCATAAATATAGAATTACTGCCCAAGCAATGGGACTCCAGGTAGCATCAAAGTGGGGAGAGGGAGGAACAGGTGTGTAAGAAGTAGGATCTGAGGGCTTCCCTGGTGGCACAGCGGTTGCGAGTCCGCCTGCCGATGCAGGGGACACAGGTTCGTGCTCTGGTCCGGGAAGATCCCACATGCCGCGGAGCAGCCGGGCCCGTGAGCCATGGCCGCTGAGCCTGCGCGTCCGGAGCCTGTGCTCTGCAATGCAAGAGGCCACAACAGTGAGAGGCCCGCGTACTGCAAAAAAAGGAGGTAGGATCTGAAATAGGTCTTCTCCGAGGGGCCAGCTCATGTCTGGTGTCCCAAACCCCACTCATTCCTGCCCACTCACCGGGCGTGCACTCTTACACCAAAGCAGTTGTGAGGGATCGTCTCCTGTCCTTAGAGGTGAGGTGCCCGAAGTCGGTGTTTGTCCCCGTCATGGCCTTTCCCAGATGCCCCTTTGCACCTCGCAGAAGCCACATCACTCTTCGCCCCACACGGTGCCAGGCCTTCAGGCTCTATGTCCCCTTTCTCCCTCTGTGGGCTTGGTTTTTCCCATAGCCCTGGTCACACATTAGCCCCCATGCCCTAATACCTGGCCCACTAAACCCTAAGGGACTCTGTGATAACAAGTATCTAGCATCCTTAAAAGGAATCAGGGTGGTTCCAAATACAAATGCTTCTTTTTCTTCTTGTATCCCCTGTGACCAAAAGCAGAACCAGGAGAAGAAACTCCAAATCCATCTTCATTTGCCATGAAACATCTGATACTCCATCTTTAGTCAGAATGTTTCATACCAGAAAATGCGAACAGTAACAGTTGGATTTCATAGTTTAAATATTGTCAGTTATACATACACATACCCACCCACACATGTGTACACATACATTTATATAATATTAATGTGCACATATACACACTCATACACACGGATATATTTCAAATTGCTGGTATTTGAGAAGAAGCATTGTGTGGACCTGCTTCTCTGCTTTACTTGCCTGCCTCTTCTCCTCTGCATAATCTCCAGAGCCCATTCCTCCCTCAGCTCCGATGTCACCGCCTCCAGGAAGTCTTCCTGGGAACCCCCTCAAGGTGGGGTTCGTGGCCACCTCTTTGCTCTTTCAGTCTGTTTGGCACCTACGTTCTGGTGTACTAGAGACAGATGCTACCTCAGGCGGGGCTCCCCACAAAGAGATCGTGAGACAAGGATCCCAGTGCAAGTGGTTTACCTGAGAGGTGAGTGATCCCAGGCAAGTCGATGCAACGCTGCAACGCACGTGACCCCAGTTCCAGCCTCTGGTGCTTTGCTGCCACTGCCTGCTTTGCCAGCCCCTCTGCTCTGACCTGGAGGTTCCTCTGAGGGGTTAGGGTTAGGGGGTGGGACGCTGCAGGCAGAAATCACCCTCCAAATGCACCGTTTCCTCCTGCACAGGCTGCAGATTGCTTGGCTCTGTGGATTTCTCTCTCCATATATGCCCATCTGTGCTTCATCTGCCAGGACTTTCTCACAGTTCTGCTTTGTCCAAAGCCCCTCCTTGCTTCCCAGAGCCACAGTGGATTTTGTTGAGTGGACACTCACTGTGGGTCAGACAGGGAATCCACTGTGTTGGCGGCGGTGGGGGGGGGGCAGGCAGAGGGAAGAAACGTATTAAGAATGGTTGGTAGAAAAAAAAGGGCTAAGTTAGTGAAGAGACAAGAGCATATGGGCAAAGCAGGCATCGGGAGTGACAGTCCATCTGGGGGAGAAGCCAGCAGACTTGTGAGCTGTTTCTCTGTCTACAATCCTTTGTATTAAGAGAGCCAAGTGCCCAGCATTTCAATGAGTAGAATGAAGGCTTTTTCACAGACAGAGCTTCACCGACTACTCCACAGGTTACTCGGACACTCTGCTCCTGAGTTATAACTGGAAAAAACGACGTAGATAAAGTCACTGGGGGCAGGACAAACCTTGCTCTTGCCTTGGGGGAAAGTCTAGAGATTTGTGCCGGAAGGACCAGCAGAACGCAGGTGAGATCCTGAAGGTGGATCGTTCGGATTTTGTGTAAAAAGAGAAAGAGGCTTACGGGCTGCAGAGCTTCTGGGCACAGCGTGTGTCTGATTTCTCTCTGTGGCTGGTGGCAGCTATAATCAGTTGGGTGTGTACCTCCGTTCCCTTATCGGTCCTGACCCACCTTTCCTGAGCACCCACCTCAGGCCAAAATCAAGGCCAAGGGCATGAGGCCAGGTGACAGGTTACAATGGCGTCATCACCTGAGAACCCGGTCCAGCTGGCGACTCGCCCCATCCCATCCCTCGGGTCAGAGCATCGTTTCTCTGCTTGAACCCTCTAGGGTTGGGGTTTCTATCCCTGGCTGGTGGAAGGGTCTAGTTAATATTTTCTCAATTCAGATCAAAATTCTTGAAGGAGAGTCTTCTGAGCTCTCAGCAAGTCTAAAGATTTCAGAAGAATGTGAGAAAAGCCTAGAATTTGATGTGAAGTATCAAGAAGCCCCGTTTTCTTCAAGGTAGAAGGTCTAGATCATAGGGTCAGTTAAAGATTGAATAGGACAATCGACATACATCTATGTTTATATACACATACATGTGCATGCATTCGTCACACACCTACGTGTATCTGTGTGTGTATAAATACCTGCATACAAATGGAAGTAACCCCTCAGCCCAAGCGGTCTGCTCTCCACATGAAGTCAACTCCAGAGAACCTCAGCCCAGTCACCACCGAGTGACCTAAGAGGAATCCCAACGGCTGTTTATGCTACCATCTCGCCAGTGAAGGGGATCAAAGTCACTACCCATGGCCACACGTCTCAGAATCTTCAGGAGTTCCCTCCCAGTAGTCTGGCCCCTCGCCCAGCACACCTCAAACCTACCCTTTGGTCTGTGATTTCTCCCTGTCTTTCTTCCTCTTCCCTTTCTGCTCTCTGGTTCGGAGGTTGACGTAGGAGATGGTCCTTGTTTGTGTGTGAATATCAGCCTTACTGGGCCATCTCAACAAGAACAGAAACTTACAGGTCCTTTTACCATAGAAATGTCAGAGACCGTGATTACTGTTGCTAGAAGAGTAGGAAGGGGACTGTGTAATTACTAAGAATGTCATCAAGAGCAGGGCCTTTTCGGAGGATACAGTACAGCCTTTAGAGGCTGGTCAGTTCTTGGGGGGAGGGGTGGTGGGAGCCCCCAGAAGGAAGAAATGGACCACGGCCATCAGCGCGGTGGCTGCAGGATGGCTGTGGACGCCTGGATCATTATACTCCTAGTTTTTCCTTGGTGTATATTTGGGCTTTGCTCTCTCTACATAATCGGTAATATTTGTCCTTTGAAAGTTCTTCGATGCTGATCACAGAGGGCCCGGCGTGGGACAGTGGGACAGAGAAAACCATGAAGACTCAGGTGGACGAAGGGCATCCACCCTCAGTCCAGGAATGAAGACCTCGCCTGCTCCCAGCTGGCAGATGGCACTGGGGACCGTCCGTGGAAATCCAGGCATGACAGAAGAGGCCACAGTGCTGAGGAGCAGCCTGGGGGAGATGGACCCAAGAAAGCCAGGACCGAATTGGGGTCCACACAATTAAGTGACCAAAACCATCCAGCTGGTTGTCTGGTCTCGTCCACAGTCACCCAGACTATTGCCTGGACTATTGTCTGCCCTGACTCAGCAGGTACAGCGCCCTGAAAGGAAGCCATCGGCCAGAGAACTCCGGGGTGACGTTATGAGGAGCCCTAATGAGAGCCACACATTCCTGACGCCTGTACCTGCACACAGGCATGGTCAGAAATGGGATCTGTGGGGCTTCCCTGGTGGCGCAGTGGTTGAGAGTCCACCTGCCGATGCAGGGAACACGGGTTCATGCCCCGGTCCGGGAAGATCCCACATGCCACGGAGCGGCTGGGCCCGTGAGCCATGGCCGCTGAGCCTGCGCTCTGTCTGGAGCCTGTGCTCCGCAACGGGGAGAGGCCACAACAGTGAGAGGCCCGTGTACCGCAAAAAAAAAAAAAAAAAAGAAAGAAAAGAAATGGGATCTGTGAACCACCAGTTAAAGTGAGGTCCTCATCTCTTAAACAGCCATTGGGGCTGCAAGGATAACAAAATAATTGTTTATTCTTGGTGAGTGTACCATTCCCACAGCTTTTGAGCAAAGTTAGTTTACCTGTCTTCCTGGGTATCTGAGGACAGAAGGCTGCTAGCAGCACGGTGGTTGGCGCTGGTTGCAGAGCACCTACTGGCGTGGACCTTGTGTCCACTCCCACGTCCGTGTTTTAAAGATGCCCAGCCAGTAACGAAGGGATGACGCCAATTAGCTCTGCTTTCTTTCTATGGTTCTAAAAATAACAACTCCCTCCTTTTATGTTTTATTCAAAACTGTCCCATGAATTCACTAGGATGCATCTCCTTTTAATGTGTGTTCGTTCAGATCCCCAGCAGCAACAGCAGAAAAGATAAGTATTTTGACATGTGTTCTTTGAAAATTCTGAAGATCTGAGAAGCCAAAGGCAAAATATGCCCAGAAATGAATGAAAACACGTGAAGCCAAAATGTGCATTGTGGCCTGTGAGTGTGATCTTGCTTCCCAAGTGCCCTGCCCATCCTTCTCACCAAAGTGTCCCTCAGGTCGAGTCTTCCAAGGGTCACCGTCTGGTCATTCTAACCCCAAACATTCCCTCCATATCGGATCACCTGTTAATTATCCTGCACATCTGGTATCACGTCAAGGAGACATACAGGCTGGGATAGCTTCACAAGACTTGTCCAGAACCTGCCCAGCACATCCTATGACTCTGAGCCCCCATTTCTTCCCCTTGCCTGACCTGACGTTACAGGGCTGTGTGTAGGATTATGTGAAACACTATCTTGGAAGCAGACCGAGTAGACCCTCAATGCCTACTTTTCCTCCCCGTGTCCTTGCCTTCTTCTTGTGACCCATTATCTTTTTTGCAGCTGTGTGTGTCGTGGTTTCCAACCTTATTGCAAGCTACTCAGGTGTAGAGGGTCCAAGCACAAGGTGACCCCAGGACAGCCCAGGGCGGGGGCAGGGAGGTGAGGTTGAGAATGAGGTTTCAAGCAAGTTACTGCTGTGGGTCACCGCAGCTTAATGCTACGAGAATCTGGAAAAAGATATAAAACATACATCTCAAAGTTGCCCAGCCTGAGGGGCTGTGAGCTGGGGTATCAGGGCTCCACCCCCATCAGTCTTTGGTTACATGCTGTCCCAGGCCACTTCTCTACTCTCAGTCACCTTTCTGGGTTCCAGGGGAAGACCCAATAAAGAGAGGCAGCCATTGGCTGCTTGAAATGCTGCCCTAAGGTGGTCTAGCCTGACGGAAGTGGCTGGGCCTCGAGAGAACCTCAGATAGGTGACTTTGGCTGAGAAAAATGTTTATAATAATGACTGACTCCAAAACAAAATGTTTGAGTGTAAATATTGACCTTTTTTCAATGCAGTGCATGGAGTTAGGTGTGGCCTGCTGTTACTGACAAGAGGGGGAACAGCCTCAATCCTGCATCAGAGATCTTATTTAGATCTAACTAGAGGACAGGACATCTCTGCAAGTCCAGTTAGCTTGACTCATACAGCTTAGAAGTATAAAAGTGCACTCATACGTGTGTTTCTGTATGTATGTCCCATAACAAGCCGATGGCAAAATCTCCGTGCAGAAGTTTAGCCAAGAAACCAGTAAGATTTCCCAAAATTATTACAAGGAAATGCATAAGTACAGGCTGAGAAGGATGACGAAGGGTGACGTGATGAGTCCTGACCCACTCGAAGTGGGATCGTTGGAGGAAGCAGCACTGGCCTGAGTGCCGAGGGCTGCATGGCAGTTAAATAGATGGAGGGTGGAGGTGGGGAGAGGGCCATGGATGTCTTAGGAGGAAAGGTCATGGGGTGAGAGACCCACGGCAGGAGGGACGTGGAAGGAAAGGTGAGAGACGTGACTTCAAGAGTCTGGACTCAGAGTCCCAAAGGGACGTGCATTCACAGTGTGACCTTGACCAAGTGATTTAGCTTATGAACAGCTCACCTTTTGCATCTGAACAATGAACAAAACAATGCCTCCTTGACATCAGCACTGCCCCATAGAAACTTCTGGAATGATGGAAAAGTCCTAGAGTTGTGCTATCCAGGATAGCAGTCACTGGCCACCTGTGGCCATTGAGCACATCATACCTGTCTACCGAGACGGAGAAATTAAATTGTACATTTCATTTCATTTCAATCAGTTTAAATTTAAATGCCCACAGGTGACCCGTGGCTGCCATACTGGACAGCGCTGCTTTGGGACATGGTTTTAGGGATTAAACAAAGCAACAGTGCTCTATCCATGCTGCCCCTTGGTGAGATCCTGGCCTTATCAGCCAGGTCTCAGTACCCGATGCTAATTTAAAATTGCCTCTTGCACAGAAGTGTGTTTGATTTCAGTGTGGCTGCTACCAGCCATCCCCACTAGCAGCAACTACTTTCCTGGCTGGCATTCTTCCAGCCCGTGATTGACTTGGCCGGCCGAAGACAAAATTCAAATGGCAGCCACTAAACGGTATGAAATATCTTAATTTTAACCTAAACTGGGGGGCAAGAACAGTCTCCAAGTCTACAGAAGCAGGGGCTCAGCAGATGACCCAAAAGACAAGAAGAAAAGCCTGTCTAAAGGCAAACAATCAGTGGCTGAAAGCTATTAGGTTCACTCTTCTAGTTCAAAGGGATTTGCAACGGCAATTTGTCAGGCAACTGTTGTCACTTTAGATGCCCCTAGTTGTTTTCTTTGAAGCCCTTGATTGATTGCAGGAGGCTATGCCAGATTCTTCTGAGGACAGGATTCCACAATTGAACACATTTATGTCACAGTAATTGTGACTCTTCCCAAACTTAATCAACAAAGGCAAAAGAGTGCAAGTTTGCGAAAGTATGCGTGTGCTCTGCAGGGTCCAGGCAATAGTCTGGGTGACTGTGGACGAGAACAGACAACCAGCTGGATGGTTTTGGTCACTTAATTGTGTGGAGCCCAAGCTGGAGAAAGTTGTCTGTTGGCGAGCCAACAGTGAACCAGGCTTCCACTTGAGAAGGATCTTTCCTATGAATGAACAACCAACTGAGAATAATCAACCGAACTAACTAACACTGTATTATCTCTCTGGCCAGCAGAGGTGGGATCTAGAAAGACATCTTTTGCCAGTTGTGTGCAAAGGCAAGTGTGCCTCAGGGGAGCCGTGAAAGGCTTCCTCAGGGATGGGAGCAAAGGAAAATCAGCAAGTGTGAAAGAGCTATAGCAGCTGCCGTGCTCCTGACTCAGACTTGCTTCTAGAAATGCACAGAATGGAGAGAGGATGGGAGAAGCCCTTGGAAGCTTTTTGACATTAGGAAGAATTATTTGCAAGTTAATTTGCTACTTGCGAGGCTGTCAATAACCTCACCAATGATGGAAGTGTGCCCATGGGTGTTTGCAGATGGGGCATGCAGGTGAAATCTGCCAGGGCAGGGGTCCAGCTGAAGTGTCCACAAGGAAGGTCAAACCAGAAGGATTGGGGTTGAAAGGGATACAACTGTCTTCACAGACCAGCCCCCTTTCCAGACTCTTACACACCCCATGCATGACCCAAGCAACAGCAGTGTCCCAGGTAGAAGCGTCGAGAGTCGTACAGATGATAAAGGTGGGAGCTGAAGGACCCTGCGGAGAGAACCAGTGAGGTGGACCCTTGCCCAGCAGCTGTGTGCCAGATGTCCCTGCGATGTAGCCTTGGGGACACATCCATGACATGTAACTCCAGCAGGAAAGTAAACAGTGATATCTGCATACGACACATGGGCTCAGGGCCAGGAGTGAAGTCAGGAAAGCAACTCAACAAAGTTGGGAAGAACAGAAGGAAAGAAGGCGAAGCTGGGAAAGACCAGGAAAGCTGGGCTGGGAGCTTTTCACAGTCATATAACCCAAGCACAGTACAAGAAGCCAGGCGACGTGTGTGGAGCGAAAGCTCATATCCACACCTGGTAGGAGGCTCCAAGGTCGAAGCCCCCCAGGGCATTTTGCACTCAGTCCCTGAAGTGAGTGTGCTGGTCACACAAAGAGCCGGTATGAAGGCAATATCTTTAATCATTGGAACTTTCAGAATTCATTCATTCATTCATTCACTCATTCATTCATTCACACCCCCAACTACATATAAATTTTAGGGCCCCACGTGTTAACCAGTAACCTTTGGCTGCAGCCTTTCAATCAGTTGCAAAATCAAATAGTATCTAGGTTTTGTGCATTTAGATACATTCTAGATGAATGGGACAGAAAATAAAAAGTAAATAAATACTACAATATCTGATGGAGATAAGAACCATTAAGTAATTGATCAAGATAACACCGCAGAGGAGGACTGAGAAAATTAGGGGAAATTTTAAATTAGAAGATTGGGACAGACCTCCTTGATGAGGAGCTTATCTTGGGAAGAGCGCAAGGAAAAGTGTTTCAGGAGAGGGAACAGAAAATGTAAAGCCTGGAAGGAGGGAAAAACACTGGGTGCTTACCTTCTGTTTAGCACGGATTTCCAGACTGAATAATGATTTTTACCGGGATTTTCTTGTTTAGGGCATTTGTGATCACAAGCGTTGCAGATCACACTCAATGAAGAGTCTCAAGCTTTCATATATATACACGTTCATACATGTATATAAGTGTATGTCCGTGTGCATGTATACAGGCCTCTCCTACGACATGACCTGCTTGGCCTGTTTGACCTGTGGTACTATTCTGGATCATCCCTGTGATGGAGAACAGCAGGGCGTACGTGGCCTGGGAGCCAGGTTGCCTGCGTGGAATCCCAGCTCTGCTCAGCGCCAGCTCTATGGTCTCGGGTAAACAGCTCATTTCCTCTGTGCCTTGACTTCTCGTATGTAAAATGGGGATAAAAACAGTGCATCTCTCCTAGGGCTGTCATAATAATTAAATGAGTGAATATATGTCAAGTACTCAGAGCAGTGCCTAGCGCAGTAAGCGAGCTGCAAGATTTAACTATTTTTATGATGTGCTCCTCAGGTCACCAGGACACTTACTGGTATGTATCTAAGCAGAGGGGGATTAAATAGACTTTAAGGAGAGTTTATTTTTACCCTGCTTGTCTCCCCTCAACCTCATCCCCTAACTGGTCTCTCAGATTTTAACACTTGGGCAACAGAGAGTCTACTGCATCCTGGGGAAACTTTTATGTTTCTTGGAAAAATCTTTTGTATGTTGCATGGAAAACTGTGTCTGCAGTTTTCTCTTCCTTGCTCAGGTTCTGTCCCTGGCGACCACACCAAACCAACCCGGTCTGCTTCCACAGAGGAGTGTTTCAAGGACAAGATGACGGGCGAGGTCCAGAGTCTTCCGTCCTCCACGTGTCACACCCACAGCCTTCCTCGATACTCCCCGAGACACAGCTTCAGCGTCTTCCATTTCATGGTTGGCTCAGATTACCCATGGTGCCGGGGGATCTGAGCCAACCTGCTGGTGATCCGACCAGGGCAGCATGGAGCAGACGACCTATGACCTTCTTTGTTCAAGACCCAGTAGTCACTGTAAGATCACCAAATAGTGAAGTCAAATGTGTGGCTTCTGCGCCTCCTGATTTCTCTTAAAGATCTTATGGTACAGCACCACCAAGGTCTTCACAAATGTCATTTGGGGGTCATTGCTTCACCATTTTTACTTAGCGCCATTGACATTTGCGTCCCAGATGTAAAAAGGTCATCCGTCCCTGCCAATTGTTTGAAGCAGTTCATCAGTTTTGAACCCTAATTTTGTTAGACAATGTCATGGATAACCTAGTGCATCATTAGATAACCCGAGAGACACACCATGGGAATTTTCATCGAAGTTACTCATAAGACATGTAACTCCATGGGTCTGTGTCACACAGCTGGGGTCCTCCCTCTGGGCCACAGCTGCGGATACAGCCTTGCAACTAGTTACTGACCCTAAAAATCATCAGAAGGGTTTCTCTACCTTTCCCCTTATTTTCCAAAATGCATCATGAAACAGCCTGTCAAAAGCTGACAGTAGTCCAGCAGGCCACAGGGGCCTCTTGGCCATTTGCTAGGTGACAGCACCACCTTCTGCGGTGGACCAAGGGGATTGTTGAACGATCACTGTCAGAGCAGAGTCCAGAAGGACCAGGCCCTTCTGCTACACAAGGCAACTTACGTAAGCAGCACGTAGTGTCCGTGCTCCACGCCGTGGAGCCGGAATTCTCCATCTCGGGGCATAGAATCCCCCGAGGGCTTGTGTGTTAACACAGATTGCAGAGGTCCCAGCCCCAGCGTTTCTGACTCAGCAGGCCTGGGGCAGGGCCCTGGGATTTGTATTTCTCACACACTCCCAGGTGGTGCTGATGCTACCTGTCTGGAGGCCACCCGTGGAGAACATCTGACTTAGATGAACTTCTCTTTCCGCTGCTCTTAAGATGGAAGGAGTAGGGATAGGGCGTGAAGTTGATCTTCAGATCTGCCCACACCTTTGAGACTGTTCAAACAGGAAAATTCTGTAGCAGAGGACTGCGTATTTATGAATGAGGTCTTTAGCTTTTATTGAAAAGGCCTTTGACTATTGTCTATTTCTTATCAGAATTGTGATTTTTCCCCCCCACTGCGTCATAAATAGAGCCTCTTGATTAAATTAGGTTTTGGCAAGAAGAGAAGGGTCTTCTCTGATCTTTGGCCAAATGTTTCACTAAAACATAATGCCCACCATATAGTTTAATCCAGTGTTCCTTAAAAAAAAAATGAAAGAGGGTTTAGTGTGAAATTGTTATTTCTCAGTGAACTCACGCTAGCTTCTTGTGATCAGATTCCTTTTGCAAGGGAAGCAGAATGAGTAATCTATTCCAGAATCCTGCCTGCAACAGACGTTTTAGGTGTCTGCTCCCCTCACCGAGGTTCACTCGGAAGGAAAATAAAATTCAAAGAATTCCCTTTTCTCCAAGCCGTTCAGCCTCTTTACATCGTCATTTGTGAGTAATGGGTTGTGTCTTCGGTCATCCACTTGCTTCTCTCACGTCCTCAGGAGCCCTTATTTGTCCAGCAGGCATCACGGTCCTCTGCCCATTCAGGACTGCAGACCCACCCACCCTGCAAGAACCTTCTTTCTGCTCCCAGCCAAGGCCCCAGGGGCAGGAAGCATCTCGTTGCCGAAGGAATCTCCGTGGGTCCTGGTCCATTCCTCCACATTCTCAGGAGTTTCACTCTTGAGGGCAAAGGGCTGCAAAGGGCCAGATGGTCTTTAACTTGCTGGACAGTATCCCGACTGTAGTCCATCTGACAGTAGCAGTCTTGGTGTAACACACAGCGGTCCCGTGACTGGTTGCATCGGACAAGATCGGACAACGTAAAAAGATGCTCTATGAGGAAAGATGCTGCTTCCCCACAGTCCTTCACCTTGTTCCCATGGGCTCCTCACTCAAGACCTCGCTTGGCCTCAATACACGGGGATCTGCCCCATCTCCTGGGACCTCCTTACCCCAGAAACCTGCAGGCTGACTCCCTCACTTCATTTGGACCTTTACCCAAATGTCCTCTACTTCCCTAAATATTCCACCTAAAATTACAACTCCCCCCGCCCCCTCCAATCCCCCTTTCTGCTTTATTTCTCTCCTTAGCAAGTGTCACCGTTAAAAATGTTATCTATTCTACTGGTTTTACCTTCTTTACTGTCTGTCTTCTCACAAGTACAGAGATTTTTGTCTGTTTGCTCCGCTGTTGTATCCTGAGCACGTAGAGCAGTGCCTAGGGCGTAGAGGGTCCTCCTCAGTGAATATCGAATGAATGAATGAGTGAATGAATGAAGTAGAGGAGGGAAGCTGTGAAAGGGAACGTGGGAATGGAGAGCCACATGCTATTTCACCTGCAGGCGTGTCCTCGGGTACACCCACTTTGAGCTAACAGGTCACATGAAGTCAGGGACTTGAAATTGGTTATCTTAAAACTTCCATGCCCATGTACTTCCCCAAAAGACACCAGGGACCCCTGGCAGCACCACTGGTGCATTCTGAGGGCATCTGGTCTCTTAGCCTCAAAGGGTTATCTAGTTATTACATTTCCTGAGCCTCCAGATGCTGAGATGGGGCACAGAGCTGGAACCTCAGACAGGCTGGTGCTCTGATTCCCCCTCCCTTCCCAGGCCGTGTAAACTAGAACCAGACTTCTTCTATCTAATACAAAGGGACTCCTAAACATCCTGGATGGGGTTGGAGAACCTTCACACAGCAAACTTGGTCAGTTGCTACCATGTCAGACTCTCAGTCAGAATGTGACCCTAGGGGCCGTGCTAGTTATCAAGTAACTAGTATGTGACAAGCTCTTGTTTACAGAGACCAGCCCATTTAATCCTCACAGGAAATTGGTTGGGTTGTGTAACCTCCTTTTTAAAGATGAAGGAATGGAGGCTTGGAGAGGTTGCTTAGCTTTCCCAATTATGTGCAGTTAGCAAATTGGGTGGAAGGTTGGAACTCAGGTGAGTCTGACCCCAGAGCCCTCTGTCCTCTCTGTAGGCCCTGGGTCTAAGTCCAGCTCCCCAGGGAACTTCGGAAGATGCTCTGGAATTGACAGTTCTGCTGTGATTCCAGAATTTCTCACAGCGCTGGTTTCAGAAAGATGGGCCAGGCCCACGTGCTCTAAGCCTAGAAACCCATCCTTTGGGAGCCCATCTCTGGGCCTGTGGTGGAAACCACTGGGGTCCAAGGAGACCTCTCCCTCCCCTCCACACCCCCCGTCTTCTTTTCCATTGAGATGCAGGGCTTACATCTTTAACACCGAGCGTGGCCAAGGGGCCCAAAGGCACATCTGTGTTTCTACACAGTTTCCCTTCATATGCACAAATAAAATAAGGGATCGCCAAGTAGACACCTGTATATACAGTCATCCTCTCGGCCAGACAGATATTTATTTGCTGTTGTATAAATGAGGGAAATTTGCACTCAGCCCTGAACATTTGGCCACCCCGGGCCATCCTTCCTTCTCCCCAGTGACTTCTTCCCTGAGAATGGCCACAGTCCGTGACACTTCATTCTGCTCTACTTAAAGACCAGGCGCCGTCCCGGGAAGATCTGTTTTGCACCTGTACTCAGGCCTCGTAAGGTGCTCGGGCTGTCAGGGAAATCCCATGCACCACGGCGAAATCAAGTCTTCCGTGACAGGGAGGAAGTGCTTTAAAAGGCAGGTGTTCTGGTCCTGTCACACGTTGTTTTATGGGATGGTCCCTTGAAACAGACCCTGTGCAATGGGGCTTGCTTTAAAGGGGTCCGCCCATCTCCCCAGGCTGAGCGGGAAAGATGTGAAAACAAGGCAGGGATGTAAACCAGGAATGTCAAGTTCTAACCCTCCTCCACGGGATGAAACACCAGTGGGGAAATGTCAGGGTTCTCCCTCAGCAAACCGTGAATGTGTGATGCATTGGCTGTGGTGACAGATGCTGGGAGAATATCTCAAGGGCTTTCTTACAGCAACAGGGTGACGGCAAACAGCGTTTCAGAATTGTGAGGAAGTGAATTATTTTTCTTGACTAGTTGTATTTTAAAATTAAAATATTTTAAGCAATTCCTATTTAATTGCAGAATTTCTAGAACGGGTGCAAGTGATAGCATTTTTAAAAATATCTTTTTAAAACAACTTCCTGTATTAAGAAACAGCATTCACATGCCATGTCATCAGTAGCCCCAGGATGACTGAGGGGCTGGGCTGGCATGGACGCACGGGTGGATGTACTCTTGAGCGCTCCACGCAAAATAAGAGAAAAACATCAAGAGACCACATCGCATCAGAATTTGGGTCTAAGTCCCAGACCTTCCGGGGACATGGTCCCCTACACAGCTGCATGCCAGGTGTCATGTAGATGGTCTCATGCCATTATTAAGTGACCCAACCTTGTGGGATGGCTCACACGACTTCCAGAGTTCTGCTTGGGAATGAAATTCTTTTTTTTTTTAATTGGATTATAGTTGATTTACAATGTTGTGTTACTGCTGTACAGCAAAGTGATTCAGTTTTGCATATATATACATATATACACACACACACACACACACACACACACACACACACATACATTCTTTTTTAAAATATTCTTTTCCATTATGGTTTATCATGGGATATTGAATATAGGACATTGTTGTTTATCCATCCTATATATGTTAGCTTACATCTGCTGACCCCAACCTCCCATTCCATCCCTCCCCCAAACTCCTCCCTCTTGGTCACCACCAGTCTGTTCTCTATGCCCGTGAGTCCATTTCCGTTTCATAGATAGGTTCATTTGTATCATATTTTAGATTCCATGTATAAGTGATATCATATGGTGTCTGTCCTTCTTTTTCTGACTTACTTCACTTAGTACGATAATCTCTAGGTCCATCCATGTTGCTGCAAATGGCAGTATTTCATTCTTTTTATGGCTGAGTAATATTCTACTGTATATATGTACCACATCTTCTTTATCTATTTATCTGTCAGCGGACATTTAGGTTGTTTCCATGTCTTGGCTATTGTAAATAGTGCTGATATGAACATAGGGGTGCGTGCATCTTTTTGAATTAGAGTTTTCTCCAGGTATATACCCATGAGTGAGATTGCCATACCGTATGGTAGCTCTATTTTTAGTTTTCTAGGAACCTCCATACTGTTTTCCCTAATGGCTGCACCAATTTACATTCCCACCAAGTGTGGGAGGTTCCCTAGTTTCCACATCCTCACTAACTAATCTTTATTTTTTGAGGGGTCTCTGCACTCTGATGCTTCTGGACCTTTGTGTGTGCAGTTCCCTGAGCCTGGAAATCTCCCCCTTCCTCATTTCCAATGATCACAAGACTTCCCCTTTGTCAAGACCTCCCTTTACTGCTCCCTTTTGTGTGATGTCTTCTCTGGGGTCAGCGGCTGGAGGTCACTGATGTCGTCTTCTCATTCTCAGGAAATGGGAGCGTTTCCTCCACACCCTTTCGTGTGTCTTACTGGCCTTGCATTATTTATTGAAGTTTTATGTTATTTATCTATTCCTCTAGCCAGATGACGTTTCAGGGAATGAAATTCTTATTCCTGGGGTTCATCTATAGATTCCACACATTTAAAAGACCATTTCTTCTACTTAGACATGGACCCCTATGAACCCTTTCTAACTTTCCAACCTCCTTCTCACAGATTCTCCCAGCCTGTCAGTCACCTTTGAATCCAATTCCCGCATTTACAGGTCCTCACTCACTACAAGTTTTGTTCTACTTTTAGACACTCCCTTTCTCACCACGTTTCTGCCCACGTCACCCTCGTTACCAGTGAGCTGTGCATTTGCTCATTCAGTGCTGGATTTTTCCATGCTCTGAGGAGTCTTCCCACAGAAATGCCTGCAAGCAAGAGGGGGTAGGGGGAGCTGGGGCGGGTGTCACTTTTTTTACCACCGAGGTAAACAGTGCATGACAACAGATGACACGACAGAACAGCTCCCCTCCACATCCCACTCAAGACCCTAATCTTCTAAGGCTCCCTGAGCCATGACCTGGGAGCAGGGACCACACAGTGGGGGCAACGGGAGCAAGGCTCCTCATTATTTGTCAGTCCCTGAATTCTAAAATAAGGATACCTGTGTTTCTGGTAGATTTACCTGGAAAAATATGGCTAATGCATTGGGAAGAGCAGAGATGTGCATCAAAGAAATCCGTGGGAAGGTTGGACCCAGTGACACTTGTCTGTGGTGATGGTGGTGGACACAGAAAGGCAGAGCAGGCTGTAAGTTGAAAAGATTCCTCTTCACCACCCAAATAAAAAGAAAGAACAGCCATTAGCTTGGGAGTCTCCCCCGGGCACCCCTCTCATCTCATCTCATTTCACTCCTCCTATTCCAAGATTTTCTGGATAGTTTTACTGCGTATAAAAGTATCCCTAAAATATAGTATTTAGCGCTGCATTCATTGAGCTTCATTTAGAAATGAAGTCATAAGGTGTGTCCTTTGCTGCCATTTGCTTTTTTCACCCAATATTACGTTCCTGAGATTTATTCATGATTTTCCTGCAGCTGTCATTCATCCATTGATGCTAATGGGTGATTTTCCCTCTTTCTGCATATCTCACAATGTTTTTTCTGTTTTCCTTTCGTGGGCATTTGGGTTGCATCCTGTTTGTGTGTTTGTGTCTGCACGCGTGCACATGCACTGTCGAAGTCAAAGCTGCTGTGAATGTTCTCATACAAGTAGAGGAGCCAGAGTTTCTCTCTGGAATGTGTGTGGGAGGTAGAGCTGCTGGGTGGTAGGGGGTCCACGTGTTAATATCCCCAGACGGAAACAAACTGCTCTCAGGGACAGTGTAGAAATTGACCATCTCTCCACAAATTACTCCCATTTCTGCACACTCTTGCCAACCCTTGATATTACCAAGATTTTTAATTTATTTTAGTTCTGTGAGTGTGAAATGGCATCTCATCTGATTTTATGATTTTCAGTTCCCTTACATCTACCTAATTCGGTTGAATATCTTCCGTGTGTTTATTAGCCAATTGAGTTTTCTCCTGTAAAGTTCCTCTTCCAATGTTTTGTCTATTTATCTGTTGTGGTTTGCTGCTGTTGTTAACATTCTTAGCATAGTTTTAGACATCCTGTCTGCTACCCCTTTGTCCGTCACCTGTGCTGCAAGAACCTTTCCCCCCACAGGCTTTCCATTCTTTTTACCTCCGTTTTTTATTAACCTTACTTCTTAATTAAAATGTGACTGAATTTGTTTATCTCATTTCTTACAGTTTGTGCTTTCTGACAATTGTTTAAGAACTCCTACCTACCCCAAGGTCATAGAGATATTCACTTATATTGGCTGCTAAAACTACTATGGCTTTGCCTTTCACATTCAAGTCTTCAATCCACCTTTTCTGTTTGTTATGAGTGTGGCCCGAGGCAGTTTTAACTTCACGTTTTTTCTGTGTATGATCAGCCTCCAGGGTACCATTTGTTGAAAGTCCTTTGCATCCCACTGACCTGTAGAAGCAGCTCTGCCTCCAATCAGAGTTGCTGATACATGCATAGATACATTCTTAGGACACCTATTCAGTTCTGGGTTGTTTTGTTTTGTTTTGTTTTCTGTCTATCCCTGTACCTATACAACATTTCTTAGTTATAGTAGCTTTAAGTCTTATTTTCTGATTGGGCAATTTCTCCCTTGTAGGAGTGTATAGTGTTTTCCTTGATAGATCTGCATAGATTTTATTTTATTTTTTATTTTTTTAATATTTTGGCCGCACTGCATGGCTTGCAGGATCTTAGTTCCCTAACCAGGGATCGAACCTGTGTTCCTTGAAGTGGAAGTGCGGAGTCCTAACCACAGGACTGCCCCGGAATTCCCATCTGCATAAACTTTATTTTATTTTATTTATTTCATTTATTTTGCATTTTTGGCATAGATTTTAGAATCAGCTTTTCGAGTTCGCACAGTAACATTTCATGGAATTTCATCGAATCTATAGGTTCCCAGAGGACACTATGGCTTCTTCACATCAAAATCGACCTCCAAGTGAAGATCTAGTGGAGTTTTCCTTTGAAGCAGCCCCTGAAGCACAAAGCAAACAGTGGACCACGTAAGAACGGCCACGGCTCCAAGCCACGCAGAACACTTTACGTGCCTCGGACCCCAGATGCCAACGGGGACTGCACAGCAGCCTCGGGCCTGTCTTCTATCAACCTGAGAGGCCTTTAGCTCAGGTTTATATGAGCAAGGCCCGAGGCTTCTTTATACAAAGGCTTGTGTCCTGATTTGGCAGAAATGGAGAAAGAGACAAGGAAAGAGACAATATTCAAAAGAGAACACATGTCAAGGAAAGCAAGAGGAAAAGAGATTCTGTAATTAAGAAAATTATCTTGTTAAATGAAGACTATTTGTTTTATAAATTATGAATATCAAATAAGATTGTATTACATCAACCTAAATTCAGCATTTATTATGCACTTTGCTGGAAATCATTGCCATAGGCTATAACACGCAAAAGAAAATATTATTTTTATTATATTATGTGATATCATGATTTTTTAAATGTTTGAATAATGTGTCTGTGGAAGAGGGGTTGGAGCTTTTATTTTGCGGCTGCAGAATTTATTTAATCTATACGAATTATAGTTTCCTCATTTGAAAAATCGGGTTAATAATACTCAACTTATGAAAGTGTGCTAAAAACGAAGTTAGAAAATATATGCTCGTGTTTTCAAATGTTTCTTAGATACAGGGGCTTTTGTCCAAACGTCCTTTGGGAAAGGAAGGACAAATGGGCTTCAAAGGTCCTTTGAAACTCAGTGTATTCATTTGTGGTGGATGGATTCGCGTATGGTCGGTCATCACTCTGTCCTTTCTCTCTTCTGTTGTGGTGTCTAGTCATCCCAGAGTTTCTGGGAATTGGCTTTGTCGAAGAATCAGGGTCATCAGCAGACCTCAGAGTACAACCCAGGACGGAAAATAGCAGAAGCTGATGAAGCTAAGTAGTTTAAGGGGAAAAATACAAAATTATTGGTCAGAAATAAAAGGATATATCAAGAACGTAAATGAGGCAGGGAAGAAAGACAAGAATCTACTCCCTACGCAAAAGAGATTTTTTTGTTTTTTCCAGACAGGAAGAGACAAAAGTGGGGAGAATGAAAATCAGAGCTTTAAAAGAAATAGATATCAATGTAGTCCCTTAGGGCATTGCTTGAGAGAAGGAAGTAAAGGTTTACATTGTCTTGTAATTGGATTATCTTTCTCTGGTTGTGATTCTCTGCTGGACTGGACCTCAAGGTAGCTGATCTTTAGACAGTTTACACAGGAAACTCAGGAAGGTAGAGCTATCTGTGCTAAATAGCGCACGGGAATGAGAGGGTAGGTCTCCCGAGAAGCTGCCACATGGGAATGCTTGGGACTCCTTAGGGCACTAGGGTGTCCTTGAAAACACTTTGTAAACTTGAAAGTCACCTGCACCTGAAGCACAACCAATTAGGAGAAATGGCTGCTGCCTAGAGAGCTGCTTGTTGAAGCTTGTCTGCATGTCCTGAGACGCTCTGTAAGATGCAGACTCTTGGTCTGTCACCCTAGTCAGCTCAACCAGGATCTACCTTATTGGCGGGTGCCTTGGATCATTGTTTTACATCCCGAGGTTTGAGAGCTGCGATGTTTGTGGAGCAGGGAATTTGGAAGCTGCTAAGAAAGATTTGCACAGGGCTCTACCGCACAGCAAAGAGCAAGTTTTGTGGCTTCAGTGTCTTGAAATAATAAGTGTTGGCTTCACTTCACTCAAGTGAACAATATTTTCCCTAGTCCTCAAAGTCCCTGGAGAAGCAAAGAGTTATTGGTGGAAACTGCAAGGCCGTTTGTGCATGGGGTCTAAATTGATTCTTTGATTTGCACCTATAAGTACTACAATTTGCCAAAAGTAAAAGGATTTTGTTGTTATTCATATACAAAATTATCAAACTTTTTGTTGCACTTAAAGTAGAATGAAAAATTATTTGGTTCAGTTATAATTACGTGAGGCTTGAGGAAAAAAAAGAACTCGTGAAGTCTTTTTTTTCTTTCCTAATTTGGGAGATACTCAATGTCTCTTTTTTTAAACTTTTTAAAAAATTTTATTTTAGTGAAAGATAATTGATTTACAATGTTGTGTTAATTTCTACTGTAAGCAAAGTAATTCAGATATATATATATATAAAGAATGTATATACACATATATATATACATTCTTTTTCATATTCTTTTCCATTATGGTTTATCACAGGATACTGTCTATAGTTCCCTGTGCTATACAGGAGGACCGTGTTTTTTATCCATTCTATATATAATAGTTTGCATCTGCTAATCCCAAATTCCTAATCCCTCCCTCCCCCACCCCCCTCCCCCTTGGCAACCACAAGTCTGTTCTGTATGTCTGTGAGTCTGTTTCTGTTTTGTAGATAAATTCAGTTGTGTCGTATTTTAGATTCCACATATAAGGGTCTCTGATAAGCAGAAACTATCAGCCAGGGCAGAACTTTTGACGTAACCCGGAACACTGCCCTCTAGTGTTTGAACAGGCAAATCCAGCTGAAGTGCTTCAGGGCTGAGCCCCCAAGGTGCTCGATCCATCTGCATGGAATTTCCTGGCTGTGTGGTCTCAGCAGAGAGGTTAAGCTGTGGCTGCCCTGCTTCTGGTCCCCTCCCCTATGGCACTTCAGGGGTGCAGGCACATGTTACTGAAGTTTTGGGAACCACTTATTTACTTAAGTGATTCATGGGACATCATTAACGGAAGTCAGGGAGAGGAGCTACACTCAGCAAACACACCACAGTTTGGTCCATAACTTGCTCGGGAGATGAACTCTGTATACAAGGTTTCTAGTGCTTTTGAACTTTGACCAAGCACTAACTGAAAAAGGTTGCAGCAGAGAGCATCTTGCAGTCACATCAGATGTGAGAAGAAGATTCAGTTCACTTTTCAATGTGTTAATATTTGGTTAGAGATTCATATTCTTATATTAGTATATCATATAATTATATTTATTATGTTATTGAGTTATCATATAACTCAAATTATTAAAATTTAAAAGTTTAAAACTGGGACTTCCCTGGTGGCTCAGTGATTAAGAATCTGCCTGCCAATGCAGGGGACACGGGTTGGAGCCCTGGTCCGGGAAGATCCTGCATGCCGTGGAGCAACTAAGCCCAGTCCGCCACAGCTACTAAGCCTGCACTCTAGAGCCTGCAAACCACAACTATGGAGCCCACGTGCCACAACTACCGAAGCCCGTGCGCCTGGAGCCCGTGCTCCGCAACAAGAGAAGCCACCGCAATGAGAAGCCAACCCACCACAACAAAGAGTAGCCCCTGCTCGCCGCAACTAGAGAGAGCCCATGCGCAGCAAAACCCAGTGCAGCCAAAAATAAATAAGTAAAATAAATAAATTTTAAAATAAAATTTTTAAAAAGTTTAAAACTTATATGAAACTTTAGTGTGAATGAGAAAGGGATTTTTTAAAACACACACGTGTGCGCTCACACACACACACACACACACACACACACACACACACACACACAGGAACACCTGGCGCCACCCATGAAACAAGAGTTTCAAATGTTTCTGGGTTTCTTTTCGTTGTATATTTCTTTTCCTCCAGGAAATGGTAGAGGCAAAAATCTCTAAAATATTTAAAAACTAGTGGTTCTACTGAGTGACTGATAGTATTTTTCCCCTTTTTAATCATGCACCTAGATATTTGTGTTTCCTAAATCCGGAGCCAGAAAACCTGAGGCAGAGGAAAGCATTCTTATGGAAAAGAATTCAATGCCGGCTCAGAATACATGCAATGAGAAATTTTCACAAACCAATCATTCTCTTTAGATTCGGAGAGCTGATTGAGTTGACTTGGTGAACAACTGGCATTTTCCAGGAGAAAGCGAATTTCCCACTGGGAGGCTTGCTGATAAAACTACTGGAACCAGTGCGCCACCTAATGGTCATCCCATGCATTGTGGCTTACTAGGAATATGCAAGAAATACTGGAACTTGAGTCAGGTAAGATTCTCATAGAATACTAAAATTTGCTATTTATCCTAAATACCCATCCATTTTCTATGGAAAAATCTTAGCTATGGCTTCAAGCCCTGACCATCTATCTAATTAGTTAAATGCCAAATGGATCTGTTCATTTCTATTTTTCTTCTTTAGTTACTGGTGTATATTTGAAAGGTCTATAGCAGAGGCAAAAGGATAATTTTCCTAACCCTCAAAGTAAAATAAGCCTTCCAGTAATTCAGAATCAGCCTTCCAAATGTGGGATCTACCCAGGGTCATTTCATTCAACATGCACCCAAAATTAACTGAGCTCAATGTTAACACCATCACTCTTGGGACAAACACATCCTGTAGGTTCTGAAAGACGTACTCAGTAGGATGCAATGTCACTTCTGTGATTTTCCTGCCCCAAATGAAAGATGTCGGAGAAATCCGAATGAAGTGACATTCTACAAAATAACTGACGTTGGCTCTTCAAAACATCCATGTCTAGAGCCACACGGAAAGGTTGAGGGAATGTCCACTTCAAAGGCAGCTAAAGAGATGTGACACGGGAATCCAAGTGTGATTGGGTCCTGGACATCAGGACATTATTTGGACAAGTGATGACATTTGAAATTGGACTCTGGGATAGAAAACAGCACTGTCTCAATGCTAAGTTTGACAGTAACACAACGGTTATGTAAGAAAAGCTCCTCGGTCATAGGAAATACACACCTCGACTACCCCGATAAGAGTTGAACCGACACAGCCCCAGAGCGTGGATGTAAGTGTGCTTGTAGCTGGATCTCTTCCCCGCTGGACTGGGGTCCTGAGTCTCTGCTTCCTGCTCCCCGCCCTTACCTGGGCCTGCCTGGCTGGGCTCGAATCCTCTGAGCCTCGACTTCTATATCTGTCCAAGGAGAGACCAATTTCCTTCAACCTGTTCTACTGCACCTCTCTCCCAGGGATGCCCCAAAGATCAACATAGGCATCGGTCTCAAAGTCCAGGAAGAGTGTGTGGGCCCTGCATGGAGAGAGGGTGCAGAATCCCCTCGTGGTCAGGGATGAGGAACCAGGAGAGCGCGTGTCTACACGGCCTGGTGAAATGAAGTCAGGTCCCGGGACAGAGCCCGTCCTCGGTTACTCCTGACCTGCACAGCTGCGGTCATTCTCAGGGCCCAGGGCACCCCCTCTACGCTGTCTCCTCAGACACGCACGAGGGCTTTGCAAACCATGGATAAGATATTACAAAGGACGTCGTATTAATGGTTAAAGCAGGGCTCATATATGAACAGCAATGCCTCAAATTAGTTTTGTGATTCATCCGGGCATTTGGTGTGAGTTAGCAGTTCCATGGTCTCTTGGGTGTTCACTGCCCTGGTTCTGATGCAGGATTCTCAGTTGGCAGCCACACCTTAGTATTTTTAAAAAAATTTTATTGGAGTATAGTTGATTTCCAATGCTGTGTTAGTTTCAGGTGTACAGCTAAGTGAATAGTTAAGTGTGTGTAATATATATATATATATATATATTCATTTTCAGATTCTTTTCCCATGTAGGTTAATTACAGAATATAGAGTAGAGTTCCCTTTTAGTAGGTCCTTGTTAGTTATCTGTTTTACATATAGTAGTGTGTTTCTGTTAATCCCAGTCTCCTAATTTACCACTTCCCCACATGCTTCCCCTTTGGTAACCATATATTTGATTTCAAAATCTGTGAGTCTGTTTGTTTTGTAAATAAGTTCATTTGTATCATTTTTTATTCGATTCCACATGTAAGCGATATCATATGATATTTGTCTTTCTCTGTCTGACTTGCTTCACTTAGTATGACCATCCCTAGGTCCATCAATATTGCTGCAAAGCCGTACCTTAGCACTGATTGCCGGAGGGACTGCGACTGAAATACTCCAGGATCGTCTGCTTGTCCCCGCTGCTTCCTGAACACGCAGACTTCAGCCAGCCTGAGACGTTGACCTTTCTGGGCTTCAGTTTCCTCATGGTCTTATGCGTTTAACCACATACACATGTCCATATATGAGACACAGCATTGTTTGGTGTGCTGATTCACCATAATTTATTGTAACTTTATGGAAGTATCACATAGATGGGGGAAAGTACTGTGTGCCAAGGGTCCAGTCCATATACTTTCCCAGTAGAATGCACTCGTGTAACCACCACCCGGATCATGAAGATAAGCGTCACTGCACCCAAACCCCTCCTCCTGTATTTCTAATTACGTCCATTCTGTTCGACTGTTTGCATCATTTTAAAATCAGCATCCCGTTTCTGAGCTCTAAACTGTTGTGTTGAATTTAGTTCAAATAGAGAATAATTTTCTACGGAACATTTTTAGCAGTTTATCATTTAATGAAATAAAATGATGTACAGAAGAGAGAAGAGGGTAGAGAGCAGAGATGAGGGAGAGGCGGGGCGGGAAGGGAATGGAAGTCCCGAATCATCCCCCCACCACCTGGCACGGTGAATGAGCAGATCCAGGTATGGCCTGACCTATAACGGCCTCCCCACTGAAGGTTCTGCATCCCTTGTCTTTGTTCATGTGAGAGAGAATGTTCTGGAATTTCCACTTGCATGGGGCTCTCTAGTCCCTGTATCCACCATCAGGAAACATCCATTCCCTGTCTCTTTGTCATAACTCATTTTCAGAACCCAGGGGTTGCTCACCAAGCATTCATTGATATTATATTTATTTTTCCTTCCTGGTTAATCCTGGCCTCTGCTCCTTTTTCAACCAAAGTGGAATAGACACAAATTCTGGAAAGGGATCCTGGCCACCCATGCTGGAGGGCAGTAGGGGTTATTGGACTGCGGCTGAGGTGGAGGTTTGACCCCTGCCTTATTTTGTAGCTACTATAATGACCATCATTAGGACTCGCTGCCCAGAGTCCCACCTAAACCCAGCAACATCAGGTACCCTTGGTCACCGCGTGGGTTGACTCTCGTCTGAAAGTGCAGCTGTGATGGTTCCCAGTTCTGTTCATCCTTCCTCCGTGGCTCGAGGTCCTGGGTGGGTTGGAGGAACCAGTCAGACCCTACAGGATGCGTTTGAGCCGGCGGTCCCCTCGCCAGGCGCACAGACCTCTGTCTGCCTGTTCCTGGGCTCCTGGTACTCTCAGCAGGGGTGGAGGAAAGAGGTCAGGGACTCTGCAACCTGAACAGGCAGGGTTCAAATGCAGGGGTCCCCTAGTAGCTCTGTGACCTTAGAATGTGGTTACCCCAATCAGGAAGCAATTTCCTGACCTGTTCTCATCTTCTAAGAGAATTAAATGAAATAGAGAATATAAAACACAGGTCACAGAACCTGACCCATGTTAGACACTAAGAGATGGTATTTCCTTTCCTTTTTTCACTCCTTTCTTATCTTTAAATCTTCCACCTGCCTTCTCCTCCCTCCCTCTTTTCTTTCCTTCCTCTCTCTTTTCCACCCCTAAAGCAAAGGAGTATGTTGCCAAGTCTAGGTGGTAGGTCCTCGGGTATGTGCTATGTATTCACTGTGTTTCTCTATATGTTTGGAATATTTCATCATTAAAAAATAAAATATTAAAACAATACCCACTGGAACATAAATGCCTAAAGGCCCACATCAGACAAACTGAAGCAGTATCTCGGAGGCTGGGCCTGTTGGCCGTTTTCAGAGGCACGCAGATGATTCTACTGTGTAGCTGGAGCTGACCCTCACTGGTCACTCCCTCTATCACAACTGCTCATTGGGTTGGAGGCCCCGGCCCAAGGCGGCGTCTCTTAGTTGACATAGGCCTGTACCAGAGCTGTTGTTGGGGCAGATCTTGGAAGATTTGGGCAATAGCAGAGGTAAGTATGTCCACCAGCCCTTACCCATTTGTTTGGGTCAGAGAAGAGTGGAGAATTTACCCTAAGGAATACTAAACAAATATAAGTTCACTTTACGTCCCTTCCCCAATGCTGGGATGGGAACCAGAAGTCCAGGGGAGACCTGGGCAAACCCCACTTGCTCTGAGTTTCCCTCAAGTGAGTGAATCTTGGGAGATCAGTGTCAGAGCCAAGGTGCCCTACGTCCTTCCCAAGAGTGGACTTGACTCCTGGCCAGCCCTCAACTTCCCAGACCTTAGCCTTGGCCATGTGCCAGGTGCTTGTGCTTCGAACAAAACCTGATTCAGCCTCTGGGCTCTGAGACTTTAAGGACATGGGAGACATGGGGAGACGAACTCAGACAGTGAAAAGCTGCTCTTTATCTTCTCTCCAATAGACTTGCAAAGAAAAGCAGGCGCTGTGCTATGTGCGCTCAGGGCAAAATATTAGGGTTAAAAGGCAGGCTTGATTTGAGTTAATCTGTCAACGAGGAAAGAAAAATAAAAAAGCAAGTCATGTAGGACTGTTCTGTTGCATGCAGCCCCGAAGCCATCACAATGTGGGTCATTATAGAAAAGTGCAGACCTGAGCTAAGACAAAGTTCAGGAATTACAGGGCACCGGTGACACGGTGTTAGGAATTTAAGTCAATCCTAGAGGTGGTGCCTGTCATGTGCTGAACCCCTCGATTCAAAGTAACAAATGATTGTAGAGCATTATTAACAAAAATATAAGCGTCATTAAAATGAAGGAGATGTGCATAACGGTTTTTGGGTTTTATTCAAAATTGTCTTTGATCTGGGTATTTTGAGAATTGATTTGTGCATTTTCCTTGATGTTAACATGAGTAGTGAACCTCCTCAGATGCAGCAGATAGAAGAGCTGTGTCTGGAATATTACTCAGCCATAAAAAGAAATGAAATTGAGCTATTTGTAATGAGGTGGATAGACCTAGAGTCTGTCTTACAGAGTGAAGTAAGTCAGAAGGAGAAAGACAAATACCGTATGCTAACACATATATATGGAATTTAAGAAAAAAAATGTCGTGAAGAACCTAAGGGTAAGACAGGAATAAAGACACAGACCTACTGGAGAACGGACTTGAGGATATGGGGAGGGGGAAGGGTGAGCTGTGACAAAGCGAGAGAGAGGCATGGACATATATACACTACCAAACGTAAGGTAGATAGCTAGTGGGAAGCAGCCGCATAGCACAGGGATATCGGTGCTTTGTGACCGCCTGGAGGGGTGGGATAGGGAGGGTGGGAGGGAGGGAGGGAGACGCAAGAGGGAAGAGATATGGGAACATATGTATATGTATAACTGATTCACTTTGTTATAAAGCAGAAACTAAGACACCGTTGTAAAGCAACTATACTCCAATAAAGATGTAAAAAAAAAAAAAGCTGTGTCTGCTGTTCTGCTGGGTGTTTTCATTTGCGTGGTTTTGGGGGGAGGGGCATACTTCTCCGAGCACCTCCCTTTCTCCTTAACACAAGAGTGACTAAGTCACCGGTCCTTTGCTTCCGCCTGTATTAATCCCCAGGCAATGTCCCCAGCATTGGCCCCCTATACTTTCATCTGGAGGCCAGCAGGTAACTGAAGTTGCTTTCCTTCCCGGTGGGCCCCCCTGGATGTGATATCTTTCCTCCAGACACAGCCAAATCCTGCGTGTCATCCGTCACCGAGCCAAGTCTTCCAGCACGGTGAGCTTGAGCATTTTTCTACTTCCCTGTTCCCCCCGCACTAAGTCTGGGGATTCCTGTGCTCTTATTTTCATAAGGCCCTTCTATGTTTTTTCACCTATTTCAACAGCATTTGAATCTGTCAGCGTCTGACGTGCTGGTGTGTGGTATTTGGACTTTCAAATGCAGAAGGGATGTTCAAATGTAAAGTAAATAAATAAAGCCAGACTCCCTCTCCAACTGGATTTGTGTAATCGTGTCAGACAAAATTGAGTGTGTGTATAAGTGCACGGTGTGTATGTGTGTTGAGAGATGATTTCCACACACGTTGAATATAGGTTTGAACTCTTTATGGTCTGATAGATGAGAAATTAGTGGAACCAACTATTGGAGGAATCAGCACCTCGTACTTGACAGCAAGAAACGAGACTCGAGAAGATTCAGGCGTGTGTGAGATCTTCATCTGAAAGTAGCATCGATCTGTCCTAACTCTGTCCGATGAGAAGATCTTAAGGCAATGGATCCTCAAGTAATATGGCATCTAACACCCAGATGTCAGCTACTAGACACCATTCTCCACTGAAAGGAATCTGGGATCTTTAGAGAAATGGCTGGGGCAAGGAGAGGTCAAAATGAGCCTGTAACGTGAGCTAGAAAGTGAAGAAGCACTCAGAGGATGGTGGGGCCGTATTAGTCCACTCAACTGCCATAGTCACAAAGACTGGGGACTTAAATAACAGGAACCCATTTTCTTAAAGTTCTGGAAGCTGGAGGTCCAAGATCAAGGTGCCAGTAAGGTTGATTTCTGGTGAGACCTCTCTCCTTGGGTTGCAGATGGGCTGTGTCCTCACCTGGCTTTTCCTCTCTGCAGGCATGGAGAGAGAGACAGAGACAGAGACAGAGAGACAGGTGTCTCTTCCTCCACTTATAAGGACGACACCAATCCTATGGGATCAGGACCCCACACTTACACATTCATTTAACCTTAATTACCTTCTTAAAGGCCCCAACACAATCATTTTAGAAGTTAAGTCTTCAACGTATGGATTTTGGAGGAAACAGTTCAGTCCGTAACAAATTCCAAAAGTACACAGGAGTCAGCAGGCAGGGTTTCTGCTAGCTAAATATGGTACCACTTGAGGATCAAAATAAATATTGATAGCTACAGAGTATAACCTTGAACAAAATTAGAATTCATGCTCCCAGGTAACTAAATGAGATAACTAAATGAATGAATAAACAATTAACTGAGGCGGGAAAGAGAGCTCTTCCTGGCAGTAGAAAACCAGTTTAATAAATGTATAAAAAAGAATGGAATTAGACAATCACAGCCACCATTCAACAGACATCCAGTGATACCTAATTCAGGCAAAAACTGAAAGTAGTGAGTAAAATTTTGAGGAACAGAATATTTACAAGATCTCAAAGTATGTCCCCTTAGAAATATACATTTTACAAAGAGAAAACTAGAGCTCTGCAGCAGAGAAACTACCTTGACCAAGTGAGCAAATATAACTGAAGTCATGACAGACCCCATCCTGTGCCTCCTGATATGATGCACGGAGACCAGTACTGCCTTTCTGGGTTCTTCCTGTTGAAATGTGCGTAACTTGAATCTCTTCACAGGGAAACATCAGACAAACGTAAAGTGAGCAAATTCTACAAAACAACTAGCACTTCACAAAGGACAGGGTTGTGAAGAACAAAGACCAAGAATGAGAAAGCATTCCAGGCTTTTAAAGACTCAAGAGGCAAGACAACTGAACACACAGTATGATCTTGGATTGGGTTCTAAACCAGTAAACACACACATACCAAACAACACATATACACACAGATAAAGGATATTGGTACAGCTGATGAAATTTAAATGTGGACTGTGGATTAGATAACAGTATTACATGAACATTAAATGTCCTAATTTTACTAATTCTATTGTGATTATGTAAGAAAATGTCCTTGTCCTTAGTAAATATACATTATAGTATTTAGGGGAAAAGGGAAACAATGTCTGTAACTTACTCTCAAATTACTTGGAAAAAAGAGAGTGTATGTATGTGTGTGTGTATGTGTGTGTGTGTGTGTAAATAGGCATGTGCATGTATAGATGGATGGATGGATACATAGATAAATGATAGATAGATAGATAGATCATATAAATGGAACAAAATGTGAACTACGAGTGAATTTGATGAAAGGATATATGAAAGTTCTTGGTACTATTCTAGCCAGATATTGTCAATTTATATCAGTTTATATCAGTGTATTTTAAAAGAGACTTGGGTCCAAAGAGGTGAGTGACTTAGTCACGTAGCTGAATAGTGGCAAAATGGGGACAGGAACTGGGATGGCATGCCTGTCGGTTTCCTAATCTTACTCCTTCCTTGGATGACAGGGGTTGTGGAAATCTACTGTGTTTCTATATTTGTCTCAGCTTTACCACCCAGTAACTCAGGCCTGTCTGAAATGCTTTACCCTTTCCACTTTTGGAAGTCAAAACACCAAACAATAGTGAACTCTTTGTACTGGCAACCTACCTGCTTTATGAAAATCACATGGACTTAAGGGCTCTCCTGATACAACCTCAACCACTAATTCTGAAACAGGAGGGAAGGAGGCAGGGCACAACCTAAAAGAATGACACAGCCGTTGGATATGACATAAACTGTTTAGAACCAATTAGGTCCAAGATGGTGGAAGATTCAACTTCCAGTAGACCTTGAGCCACATTATATGCTCATTGTAATACATCAGCTAAATGACACACCCACAGATGCCATGACACTTCTGAGGCCGACCACAAAAGGCCAAAAGGAGGGTGGTGGCCCAATTTATGGAAATCCCCGCCCCTTCTCCAAGATAGTTGGAATAATCCTCCCACTCGTTAGACTATGAAATTACCCAGCCCATAAAAACTAACCACGCCATATTTCAGGGCCTCTCACCTTCTGAGATGGCCCACACTCTATCTGTGGAGTGTGTTTCTCTCTAAACAAATCCACTTCTTACCTATCACTTTGTCTCTCACTGAATTTGTTCTTTGATGAGACATAAAGAACCTGAGCTTCATTAATTCCTGAGACCAGGTGTGTGATCTCAGCTAAAAGACAGTGGGTTCAAGTCCCAATCTGGGTTCTGGCTGGGTTAGAGTCATGGCCTGTGGGTTCGAGTCCCATATGAGGTGTGCAGTTTCAATTCCTCCCAAAGTGGGTTTAGTGACAACCCACCTTACACCAAATTCCACTTGACAGCAGTTAGTCTACACCATAACTCTATGAATATTTCCACTCTGATCTGATCTCAGACTGAAATAAGTTTCCAGATAAATAAAATTTTAATATGCAGACCCTCCTGAGGAGAGACAGAGTTTCCTCCGACTCAGTGGTATAATTCAACACCTATTCCAAAGCCCGAGTATAACAAGCAACATCTTCCTAAAATGAGGCTTCAAGTCAGGAAGGTGAGATAGACCCCAGGGGCCATTGTCATGGTAAAATCTGAGAGGGATTTTGATAAGGCTTTTGTCAAAAACATTGATTATCAATGGCAACCATTCTTCCATGATTGCTGTATGCTTTTAGTTCTTTGGGTCTTAAATATTTCCTTTAAATTACAACCCCTCACCACCCGCCTCTACAAAGTTAACTAGCCAGTGCTTGTCTCAGTTAATAACTTCATGATAGTTAATGTCAGCAAAGATGAGCCTGGGTGAATTGTTCAGATGGACATTAATAATGATAATGCTTTGGGAAAGGGCCTGCACTTGGTGTTTAGATGACCCTGGTGGCAGAATTGCAAGATCTGTAGACAGTGGCCATCCATCCACCACAGCCAACTCACCTGTCATCACCTCCCTTTATCCTGCTGGGAAGATGGGGCTGTGGGCTATCATCACACCTTTGCACAGCTCAACCACGTTCTTAGAAATGACTACTTCAAATGCCAGATTCACAAGTGGACAACCATTGGTAGGGCATTTCCCACCTTCCCCTCCACTTCTCTCCTCTCATTCCACACTCCTTGCTCTGAGTACTAAATACACGAACAGGGAACACTGGTTTTCCAAAGCACAAATCCTAGAACAATGGTGCCATGCACTGTACAGCAGCGACCTTCAACCTGGGGAACTCTTACTCCTGGATGAAGGTGAACACTTTCCCACAGGTATTCAGGTAAGGATTGTGTAAGAACACCTCTGTTCACACCTTAACTCCTGCACAAGCATTTCCTAAGATTGATCTAAATAGTCCATGTCCCGCTCTCCATGGAAGGCAGACCCCTCCCCCATCCTAAATCAAGCTGTGCTGCACTCCAGGGTGGAAAACCCTCCGAGGCATCAGCAGGAGAGGTGTGTTCCTTAATGATGAATCCAGCCATTATAAGACTCAAGGGAGATTCCTGTCTTTGCCACCCTACCTTGATGAACAAAAGAGGTAGACCAGTTGTCTGTGCTCACATAATTTTATGTTTGGGCTCAGTGGTTTGTGCTAATTAGACATGGGGCAAAATAAACTCCAAGCCCCTTAAGAGAATGATCTCTCTTTATTTCACTTGGTTTGCCCCAGTGCTTGACCCTCCATAAACTTTTTTAACTGAAGGAGTTACCGAACACGCATATTACCAAGACCGAAGTGTGCCCAAGTCCCTATCATCATCAACACAACTCTAGAGAGAGTAACTGAACAAAAGCTTATATTCCTACAGTTCAGTTTTATTTGGCTTAAAATAAAACCCCCCATTTTTAGGTAGCAGCTTACAGCTTCCTGCCCACTTTCCCGGCAGGTAAGATGTTCATCTCTTAGTTGAAATTTCTTAAAGATGGGTTGGCAGTCAGGGCCAGTAGAGACCACTGCCAGTGTTAGGCACAAACCACAACTCCAACAAGAACTAGGAGGTGAAGGTGAAGGATGGAGGGGAAGGGGCTGGGAGCATGATAGCTGTTTTCCAAAATCTACTTGGCTACAGCACTGCTGGGTTCATCTTAGGGTTTTTGAAATACCCAGGAGCGTTTGTTTCGTTTTGTGGTTTCCTAAAGGAGACACCACAGAGCAGGGGGAAGAGCATGGATTTCACAGCCCATGAATTTCAATTTGAAAATCACTCCCAACTTAATAACAAACTAGTGGAGTGGTCAGAAGACAGGGAGATCTGAGTTTGGGATTCTGGTTCAACCACTTAAATTACCTTGTGAACCTATGCATGTTTCTAAACCTTTATAATCCTCAGTTTCTTCATCTGTAAAGTGTGGGTAAACCATACAATCTCCCAAAAGACTTCATAGCCAGGGTCTGACATACAGCACGTGCTCATGAAGGCTGTGTTCAAGTTTAACCATGTGAGGATCATTTAACTTCTCTGACCCTCATTTATCTTCCTCCTTATCTGTGCAATGCTAAGGACAACCTCAAAATGTTTACAAGGGGGTCTGGCACCTGGTGGCTCTAACGAACAAGTTATGATTAGTAATCTTAGTGTTAATAGCATTATTAGTGTCATTGCTATTAAATTTAATACTACTTAATACGAGTACGATTACTGGCTTTAGTGAGAGTTTTAATAATATTTTAATAATCAGGAACGTGTAAGAGAGAAGATATAATCAAGACGCAGACCTGGTCTGGAAAAGTGATGATCCCAGGTATATTTTTATTATTTTGCATTTTTCAAATCAAATGTAAGTTCGCCTCAATTCTCACCCCTTCATTTCTCTCTTCTGCCCTTTTGAGGCCATTCATCTCGTATTTTCAGATTGATTAAAAAAAGCAAACCACAAGGCCAGTGTCTGCCCTCGTTCCTCAGCTGAAGTGATTTCAGTTTCCTCTAAAATATTAGGTTTTTCTCTGGCTTGTATTTACTATGCACAGATGCAGAAGGAGAATTACTCAAGTTTTGCAATAAAAATAAGCTTGGCTTTGCAAGCACCTGCTTTCCGCCGTTTAATAATGCCGAGCTCCCTTCTCCTACGTGCTTCTGTTTACTCTTCTGCAAATTATTTTTGTTCTCAGTTGACAAAGATAAATGATGGGATTAATATATATTGAAGAAGTCTCTGGGAACAGTATGCCAGCCCAGAGGAAGGGTGGGTATTATTTCCCTCAGGTAAGGCAACACAGCAAACTGGATTAAGAGTAATTTGCTGTGGGGCTTACAGATGATTGTGATCCATTAGTGGTACACCATTTATGAAAATTGCTTTTTCTTAAATAAAAATTAGAATGACTTTCATTACCTTGTCAGGACTGAGCAGAGCCACCCGCGTTTTTCCCCCAAGGGAAAACAAAACGCCAGTGACAAGGTTAAGATTTTTGATTTAACCTCAAAGCAATCTCCAAACTGTTGAAAGTAACAGTGAAAAAAAAATGTGTGGCAAGGAACTTTGGTCTGTAAGGCACGCGGATACTGTTGTACACTTAGAGCTGAAAACTAGAAAAGAAAATGTTTGTCAGAACAAGGAGGAAACTGAATCCAGGCTTGTATCTTTTGAGGATTGTTTTTAGAATTACACACATTGGTGTGATTTAAGTAGAGATTTTGCAAAATGGCGTCAAGACTTTCAAGACGAAGCCATTTTTGTTTCAATCTCACCGAACCTTTTTGAGTTATAAAAGTTGTATTTTCAACCAACTGATTCAAATTTCATCTAAATATCTCCCTTATCTTGGCATCCCCAGCATCAAGTCCAGAGACCCACACAATTGGTCTGATGTGTTGTAAACCCATATTTATGATCTTGGCTGTCCAATTAGAGAACATTTTTCCCTTGTGAGGAATGTATCATTTATGGTTGAGCCCAAGATGAATGTTAAGACCTTTTAATATGTGGACAGATTTTTTAAAGTGCATTAATAACGATAGTGAAAAGTATCAAATGTGCTCTTTAATTAAAAGTGTGGAAATGTTTTTACCTTCCCTGTTTTGTGCCTGGGCAAAAGAGTCTTCCTCTTACATTATACTTCCAATTTGCATCTTAGGGTGGAGTTGCCATCAGGTCAATACCTTCAAAGAGAAACAAAAAGAAGGTAGGGCTCAGCCATGCCCGTACACTGTGCTTACACCAACCCTGGGTTTGCCAAGATCAAAGGCAGCTGTGTGTTTGGTACAAGATTATGTCACGGGTGGCTGCAAAGTCATGGATTTCCTGCACGAGAATCGGGGTGTGGATCATATTCATGATTCAGAAAAGAGAAAGGAAGACTTGTGTGTTCAGGGCACTTGGGTGAGGTTAGAATAACACACGTTTCTGCCCCGAGTTAACCATCAGGGGATTGGACTTCTCTTGAAGTGAGAAGAGTTACCAACCAGATGCATTTTAAAAATGGAGATTCTAAACCTCTCACTGGGCCTGACACCTTGATGGGCCAGGTGGGCCTGGCATGACCTCAGTGGTGCCCTTGGTCGAGTGGATGGTCTTTAGCGATGGTGATAGGGCCCCTCGAGCAGCGGCTGGCTCCCGCCTCTGCATCTGTCCAGCTCATGGACACATAAACCCCAAGGTCACCAGCCTTCACCCCGGCACTGAGACCTGGGCAAGCACAGAAAACACAGACTCTGTGTGAAAGGTTCACCAACAAGGGGAACTGGATGGAAGGATTCAGCAGAGTGTAAACCCCCAAAACTTGGCCTTATTGCTTCTGTAACTTTTATGGCACCTGAGTGAACCAAGTTTTGGCCAGAGCCTTGGGAATATCCCACTGAGGCAAATTCCACATAGGCCAATGGGTAATAGGTCTTCTCACACCCAATGGTCCACAGCGGAATTTTCCAAAGCTGTCCTCGGATATTTGCTCAATGCCCAGGTGAGCCAGAAACCTTCATGTTGGCTGGAGGCTAATAGCTGACTAATGATATAACCCAGGATCAATGAGGGGTTAACTTTCACCTCCACATGAATCCCCTCCTCCTCAAAATTACAAAGCGGGCCATTTAGTGCTGCACTTACACAACATCTAAGGATGGACTGGACAGGAAGAACAGAGACTCACTCGGTTCAGAGATATTGAGTTCTCTCTCCGGTAGAGAGAACCACAAGCAATTTCAACCGATTTCACAAGCAATGAAACCAACTCAGGGTCTTCTATCCAAGAAACTAGAAGTCTGTTGGTGTGCTTACCTGTGAGAGGTAAAGAAAAATGAGATTCATGGTGGAGATCAGTTCCCTCCTAGGTGCCACATGTCATAGAAATATGGGTTACCTGGGAGCACCCTTGTTATCACTGTCTTTTAAATATCAGGGCTGCATTTCATGTAAAAGTTGCCTCCAGGAATCCTATAAATATTGGTTAAGAGAATGAGTGATTAATCACACCATCTTCTGCAGTTGGGGCTCAAATCAACCCAGAGACAAGATTTGGGGAACATGCGTCAAAAGGATCCCTGAAAAACATACTTATTAAAGGATGAGAGAATAAAGTGTAGAGATCATCAGAGGCCAGGGTCTTTATTATAGGGGGAGGAACCACTTTAAAAAATCCCTTTGCCAGGACACCTCATAGTTCAAATTATCTTCAGTATTGTTTTCAGTATGCTCCATATAAAATAAAAATGCATACCAACAGGTATTCTGAACATATTAAATACACTAAAAATAATTTTGCTTAGGACAGAGAAATTCCCAATAGCCATCACCTTTTTGTTCTTTTTTTTTTCTGGATTAATTTCTTTACCTATAATCTACCTTCCTATGTTGTGCTGAAAAAGATACATCATTAAAAAGTAAAGTATGTTGATGGACAGTTACATGTAAAGGAATGAGATTAGAACATTTCCTCACACCATATACAAAAATAAACCCAAAATGGATTAAAGACCTAAAAGTAAGAATGGAAATCATAAAACTCCTGGAAAAGAACATAGGCGGAATACTCTTTGACGTAAGTCATAGTCATAGATTTTTGGATCCGTCCCCTAGAGTAATGGACATAAAAACAAAGATAAACAAATGGGACCCAATTAAACTTAAAAGCTTTTTCACAGCAAAGGAAACCATTGACAAAATGAAAAGACAACCTACTGAATGGGAGAAAATATCTGCAAATATGACTGATAAGGGGTTAATATTCAAAATGTATCAACAGCTCATACAACTCAGAAAACAAAAGAACCCAATCAAAAAATAGGCAGAAGAGCTGAGTAGACATTTTTCCAAAGAAGACATACAGATGGCCAACAGGCACATGAAAAGATGCTCAACATCACTAATTATTAGAGAAATGCAAATTAAAACTATAATGAGGTATCACCTCACACCACTCAGAATGGCCATCATTAAAATCTTCAGATAACAAATGTTGGTGAGGATGTAGAGAAAAGGGATCCTTCCTACACTGTTGGTAGGAACGTAAATTGGTGCAGCCACTACGGAAAACAGTATGGAGGTTCCTTAAAAAACTAAAAATAGGGTTACCATATGATCCAGCAATTCCACTCCTGGGCATGTATCCAGAAAAAACAAAAATACTAACTCAAAAAGATATATGTACCCCAATGTTGATAGCAGCACTATTTACAATTGCCAAGTCATGGAAGCAACCCAAGTGCCCATCAACAGATGACTGATGTAAGAAGATGTGGTAAATATATACAATAGAATATAACTTAGCCATAAAAAAATGAAATCTTGCCATTTGCAGCAATATGGATGGACCTAGAGAATATTAGGCTTAGCGAAATAAGTCAGACAGAGAAGGACAAATACTGTATGCTATCACTTATACGTGGAATCTAAAAAATAATACAGACAATTGTAGCAGAACAGAAACAGACTCACAGACGTAGAAAAAAAAATCTATTGGGAAGGGAAGGGGGAGGGGCAAGTTATGGGTAAGGGACTAAGAGATACAAACTACTATGTATCAAATAGATAAGCAGCAAGGCTATATTGTACAACACAGTAAAGTATGGCCAGTATCTTTTCATAACTTTAAATATAGTATAATCTATAAAAGTATTGAATCACTATATTGGATACCTGAGAGTAATATAATGTTGTAAATCAATTATATTTCAATAAAAGGTTAAAATAAAGTATGTTGCTCCTGTGTCGTGCTTAAAAAGGTACATCATTTAAAAGTAAAGTATGTTGTTTTTGCTTTTCTGCCCTTTCTTTTGGTGCTTGTCTTCCTGTTCAAGGACTCACTTCCCTGGTCCCCTGTGCCCCAGAGCTAAACCCTCTCTGTTTTCATTTTGATTTTGGGAGACACAGAGCTGAGCTTATTCCCTAAGCAACAGCTGTGGTCCTCTGTCTGTTCTGTGTCCTCTCATTGCAGATGGGCAGGGATCTCTTCATCATCTCCTAGTGCCTGCAGACCAGAGAATGAGCTTGCTCTTGCTAAAATGTACAAGAATTTATTGAGCTTGTATTATGATAATTAACATATATTAAGGCTTATAGTACTTAATTTTTTTAAGTGCTTTCTTATATTGAAATCCAGAGCTGTTGTCTTGCCTAACCTGTATCCCTCCTTCTGGTGGAAGAGCTGCCTTCGTCACTTAGGGCAGGACTTGTGGTTTGACTGAGGTGGCTCGTCTAGCAGGGATTAGCACCCCACCCAAGCCTGGTCATGGTCAACCCATGGTCAGGGGTCTTCCGCTGAAAGAGACGTGTTCTCCCGGGTAGCCGAGAAGGAAAATCAAGTCTCAGGCTATTGGGATCCATTTTTCCTGCAATGTGGGAGAACCGGTCCAGTGAATTCAACAGAGTAAAGCAGAGAGGCCAGTGAGGGGAGAGCACAGTATCACTGGGCTGCTGGATCCTTCTATGCCTGCGCTCCCATCTGGGTGAGCCAATCAATCCCATGTTCTGCTTCAGCAAATTTAAATTAAGTTTCTCTCTCTTCCAACTGAAAGAGTCCTAATGAATATATAATTTGACAGCTACTTATTAAGCTCGTACTGTGTACCACATGCATAGTCCTAGATGTTTTGGTTCTAGAATCACTTTACTTATCACTACAAACTGGGAGGTAAGGCTGCTCAACTTTAGAGAAACGTTAGACACATAGAAAAGAGAAGCAATGATAATATTAATAGTATTATTATTAAATTAAAAAGAAACAACAAAATTTAATAAATATTTCTAGAATTAACAGTTTTTTTGGAGCTAAGAGAAAGTGAAGTTAAAAGTCACTTTAATATGAGGCCAAGCAATTGTATACAGGTATAGAGTGGCTGAATGCTCAAAACCGTTAGGTTTGTTGATTCTAATTTCAGATTAAACTTGTTAGAAACAACTGCACTCATGTAAGAATTAGTTCAGCTAACTTTCCTTGCCTTCCAATCTTGTTAAATGCATTGCTTTTAAATTCTAAATGGTATTCAAAAACCAGTTAATAAGAAGTAACAATATCTCAGAGGGTTTTTCTGTATCTATAGATCTATATATCTATATACGCATGCACATGTATACACACATATATACACATATTATATATGTTATAAAATTATATATAATATATAATAAATATATAATAAAATTATTTACCATTTTGATTTAATCTTGTTCTTATTGACTTTGACAGGGATTTATCATTTCAAATTTTACGTATTATGGTAATTTTGGTAGTTGATTTCTTTTCCTATTAAAGTGAACTAAAGTTGGTTAAGCTTTTCTTGTTTATAAAATAATTAAAATGAGAAAAATAAAAAGAATCACTTTACTTCTGTTATCTTAAAGGGGGTAGTTTTATTTTTAACAGCACTTTGAAAATCGGCCAGCTGAGACTCCAGGGAGTAATTACCTCCATTTCACAGAGGAGGAAACTGAGGCTCAGAGGGATTTATTTAATTTATTTTTTTATTTTTGGCTGCTTTAGGTCTTCGTTGCTGTGCTGTAGTTGTGGCGAGGGGGGTGCTGCTCTTCGTTGCGGTGCGCGGACTTCTCATTGCAGTGGCTTCTCTTGTTGCAGAGCACGGGCTCTAGGCACTTGGGCTTCAGTAGTTGTGGCTCGCGGGCTTAGTTGCTCCACGGCATGTGGGATCTTCGTGGACCAGGGGTTGAACCCATGTCCCCTGCATTGGCAGGCAGATTCTTAACCACTGCACCACGGAAGCCCCTCAGAGCGATTTAGCCACATGCCTCTTTCCTTCTCCCCCTGCTCCCAGCACTCTCCCCTCCTGTCTCCTTTCCTCCCCACTGAGGTCTCCCATGTCCTAGTCCTTCTCAGACACCTAGGATCGGGAGCTCCAACAGAGGACACTGGATGTAGAATCAGGATATATTGTTCCCAAGCCTGTCTCCACTTACAAATATATGTGACCTGGATGAAGGTGTTTAACCTCTCTTAGCCTCAGTTTCTCTGTCTGCAGAATGGGGAGAATCCTTCCCCAAATGCTTGTCAATGCCTGTCCCTCACATGAACTTTTGGCCCGTCTGGTTCACATTCTGCTTTTTGCTTTGAATGAGGTTTTCCAAGCACAGTAGAATCCCCTTGTCCCAGCCTACCTTCCACAGATCTTGGAGCTAAGACAATCGTGTCCTCAGAGGCCAAGTCCTATCCCGTGGTCCTCACTTCCCAGCCTGCTCGTGGAGGGAACGTGGCCTCAGGCTGTCTCCCCATCAGCAGCCCCTGGGGCTTGTCAGAAATGCACGGTCTCAGGCCCCCAGGACCCTTGAGCCAGAGCTCGCTTTTTAATTGGACCCAGGAAAGGGGCGGGTGGGCCTGAGGTGGGAAGCTCTGCTCAGACTCCACGGTTTCACACCACACTGGCTCCCTGACTGCGTGAATCACACCTCAGTGCAGCTGATTCAAAAAATGAGACACACACATTCCATCCCTCCTGGACTCCTCCCTAAGGTTCAAATCACTCACTGGCGAGTCTCAGACATCAGGAGAAGCAGCAGGAAAGGGAGAGTCTTCCTATTGGATCGAACTTTGAAAGCTGGGAAGCATTAATAAGATGGAAATTGAAGTAGTCGAGGGTTCTGAATCCAAGGAAGGGTGTTGACAGAAGCTGGTCTGGCTTTAGTGTGTAGGGCATGGAAGTGGGGGACACCGGGTCAGGAGAGCAGGGGTACTGCCCCCGGGGTGCAGAGTGAGGGGACCACCGAGCCAGATGACAGAGCAGCATTTCCGTCCAGCTCCTCCTCCGATGTCCCTGGCCCCACCCCTGCTCCCTCAGACTCCAGAACCCCGTGCAGGGGACGGTCTGGTCCGGATCACCCCAGCCCACTTGCTCCGGAACCCGGGCTCCTGTCACTTCACTGTGGTTGAACCTGGGTGAGGAAAGCCAACCTGGGAGATGTATTCATCCTGGAATTTTAACCACTGGAGATGCTCAGGCTGAAGGAGTAGCCCCTGATGGGCCAGCCTGGGCTGCCCTGTGGTCGGGGGTTCTCTGTCCTCCCCAGGCCCCCTCTTCACCGGTTTTGGGTCACCCTTCTCCCGGTTGCTGGTGTCATCTGGTGCCTGTGCCCCCAGACCCGGGCTGGACTTGCCACCCGGTGTCTGCAAGGCCCCCTTCCCAACAGGGACCTCACTTTCCATCCGCTGGGGGACAGCAAGTGGGAAACGATGCCCCAATCAGTCTCTCTCGTTCCTGCGTGATGAACGGGCCTCTCACTTGGGAACAGGGGCCGAGGGGCAGAGAAGGAGCAAAGCCCAGGAGTCAGCAGACGTGGGAATGATGGGTCCAGCGGGGAAGCAGAGCTGGACATCCACGGAGCCGACCTCACATCACCAGGAGGGCAGACCCCAGCCACAGCTGCCTGTACCCCAACTCCCCTAATAACGCTGGGACCCCTGACTGCAAATGGTCTCAAATCCGGGGAAGCACTACACCCTGAGGCCTTCCAGATGCCTCAGTGAATAAGCCTCCTGACATTTTAGTAACTAAAATCATAGTTGAGTGAACTCACAACACTACCAGCCCCACCTCAGAAGAGGTTACCTGCTCGCCGCTGGAGGGACGGAGGTGGGTAGCGCCTGTACATTTTAGTAAATGATCTGGAAATCGGTGCTCCCCCAGGCACCCAGGATGCTGGTCACTCCTTTGGGCCCTGTCCCTAATGTCCGTACCTCCTCACCCCACCTGGGTATTAGCCTTACCCAGAGAACTTTCTCCAAGTGTGAAAACTGGGTCCCACCCCCGAGACTCCCATTCAGCTGGTCTGGGGCAGGGCCAGGAACTGGTATTTTTTTAAGCTCCTAGATAATGTCACTGGGCACACACCATCACCAACCTTTGTTCTGTATTCCTGGAATCTGGGCGGTGGGGAGGAGGCTAAAGGGAGAGAGGACCGAGGCCCAGAGAGGTTAAGCCACTCACCCAGAGGTCACACAGCTTAACTAGTCCCTGAGCCAGGACTGGCACCTCAGAGGCAGAATCCTCACCTAGCTGCCTCCAGGGAGCTCTTTCCCTCCCTTTTCCTGCTGTTGACATCTGGGGACATCTATGGGCTTACTGTGGAACCTCAGAGCTTCCTGAGTCAAATGTTGGAATTAATTCCAGCTCCACCAAGTCAAGTTGGCCTGCGTCATCAGAGCCAATGCCAGGAGCCGGCTTCCTGGGTACAGTGCAGTGGGGTCTACCACAGTCGTGAGGAGGCCCCCCAAACAATGAGGGAATCCTTGCTGCTTTGATTTCCCAGACAGACCTTTGATTAAACTTGGGGGTTACAAATTTAGAAAAAATAAACTTCCATATTCTATCCCTTCCAACCCACCCCAAACAGCGCTGCAAAGCGAATCTTGCAAAACTCAGTGCTTACCTGCCTTTTTGCTGGCTCTCCATCACCTACAGGACAAAGTCCTGACTCTCAGATGAATGTCCACTGCTCTCCTCTGGGCCTTAAGGCTCAGCTTACTGCCCACCGGTATATTTCACAAACCTTCAGCGCCACCAAACCAGTCTATTCATTATTCCCCAGGATCCCTTGTTCACACCATGTCTCAGGATTTAGAAAGATGAACTCTCCAGATGCATTTCTCTATCCTTCCTCTCTCAGTGACCCTGTAAAAGGCCACTGTCTCCGCCAAACATCCTGCTCTAGACAGCGACTCCCAATCCAAATTCCTAGATTACTGTGTATTCGTCTGTTCCTGCTCCAGGGTCTTTGTACTTGCTGTGGTTCGATCTTCCTAGCTTTTTCTCCTAACACCTCCTTCTACAGTCTCACCCCCCTTCGCACCTGGTGACACTCTTACATCACCTGTTTTACCTTCTTCCAGGGCACATCAGTATCTGAAATCATCTTGACTCTTTGGCCCACGTGTGTGTTGTCTGCCTTGCCCCACGTAAACATAGGCTCCAGATGTGGAGCTTCCTCTGTTGCTCAGGGCTGACCTCCCAGCCCCTAGCACAGTGCAAGCTCACAGGAGTCTCAGTCAGTGTCAGTGCGATGAATTAACCCATGACTGCAATCATTTGTGGCCACAGATACACCCTCTTGGGCTTGTCATGCAGCCCACACCTGGCCTCTGCTCAGCATCTGGGCTAACATCTGCCTCTCACCTCCACAGGTGAGCTCTTCTTTTCACCAATTAAATGGTAAGTGCATTCCGAGATGGGGCCTTAGACATCTGACTTCACTAGTGAACAACAGGTGATCAGGAAATACACAAAGCTGACCTGCCCCCCTCCCTGCTGTGATCCAGGAGGCCAAGCTCTGTGACCTAGGGGGTGAAGGACAGCTCCGTCTTTGCCCAGGGAGAGGATAGGCTATCTTGAAAACAAAAAAGCTGCCTTGTTTGCAATAACATTGAGTCACAAAACTTTATAGTCTGCAAAATAAATCATAAGCAAGGGCAGGGACCAGGAAACTACGACCCCTGGGCCAAATCCCGCCAGCCACCTGCTTTTTTGTGTCCCAGTAAGAACAGGTTTCATGGTTTTAAATGGTAACCTTTTAAATGGCTGTATATGCCCCCAGATAATATTCTTGAATTTTCCCTCTTGACCTGCAAGCCTAAAATATTTGCACTCAGGTTCTTTAATGAAAGTTTGCCAACCTCTGGTTTAGAGGAAACTTTATCTTCCAAAAATCTTACAAACCAACAAATGGATGACTGCGCTGTTGCTCAGGATGAAGTGAGCACGTGGATACCGTGTACTTTCGCCAGGAGACAGACTGACAGCCTCGTAGGGAAGGGGCTGGTCAAGGAGCAAGCTGTCCACCACATGACGGGAACAAACGTCGGGGTCAGAAAGCAGGTCCAACAACAAGTGAGGACTGTGGGACCTTGTATGGAATCTGTCCTATGGAAGAGGAATGTGCCCAGTCCTACGATTTCATGGCTGAAAACGCCCACTTGACATGTTTCAGCCCGTTTTCACTCATCAGCATTCAGAACGGCCCCTGAGGTCTCACGTTTAAGCACAGTGGGCACATCATCATCCTTTGCATCAGATCAGTGCCTGCGGGGTCTGTGGACCATCCTCACTTGCGCACTGAAGGCTCACCTGTTCTTCCAGCCCAGCGGCCGGACACGGAGCCGCAGGTCTGCGCGCATCCACTGGGGGGCGCCATCGAGCCAGATCTGTGTTCAGTGTCGATAAAAAATATGTAAACCAACAGTATCTCCACCGCCTGCTCGGGCTAAATGTAACCCATATCTGCATCGCCCGCCCAAATTTGTAATTTTTGCAGATGCGTGAATAAAAATGATCTGATGTTTTCATTATTGAGAAAGAAGGGGTTTTAGGTGATATTTGTTCCAGCCAGAGAAGCGAATCCAGGAGTTAAGACATAAACCTTGCTCCCATTCACGTAAGTGGACTTGGGGACTGGGGGCCGCCTGCCTGGGAGAAGCTGGGAGTTTAGGGGTCACTACCTCGCTGTCTCTGAAAGGAACACTCTCTCATGAGCCCCAGGCAGCAGCATGTCATACCAGACTGGGGCTGTCAAAAGTCCATTTTCTAAACCAAACGATGCCTGGTCTGAAAGAAGAGAGCGTTCCTAGTGGTCCTAATTCCACTAGAAGTAACATACAAATGGTATCCTTTTGATAAGAAAGCTATTCATGTCATCTGGACCTCTTCAGAGTCTGGAAGACATTTAGTAATGATTATGACGTTCGTTTTTTACAGCTCTTTGTCATTTTTCTGGACTTTCACTTGTATATTTCATTTTATCTCTTAAAACATACATAGGCTAGTATGTGACTGAAATGAAAGTCCCTGAATTAAAGGTCTAACTTTTATAATCTCCGACCCAGTACTTACCATTCCTTGACTATCTTTCAGAGGTGGAGTTAGTTTACTTTAAACATCTGTATGCCTTCCTTTCAGACTTCCTGAACTTTATGAAGCATAACTGTGCGTTGTAAACAGATAAATCTGAGCTGTTTCGAGGCATCAATCGTTGGTACCTTAAGTCTGTAAAACCCTTTCCTGATGCACCTGGTTACCGAAGAGGTAAGGCGGGGTCCTCTCCTTGGGGTCCTCCTGCATTTTTCTGAAATAAAAAACAAATATCACCAACTCCATTTAAACTCTATCCTGCTATTAAACTAGAACAATAACTGTATCCATGCTGTCATGGCCTTATATTTCTCCTCCCCAGTTTGAAAAAATGTTACCAGTTTCAAAGCTTTTGGAATTATTACCAGATAATAATTTCACTAGCTCTCTGGGTTTAGAAAACAATACTTGGGGTAAGCCCGTTTTGATGGCCTGCTAATCCGAGATATTTGCTTGCGGACTTCATGGGGAAGCTGAGATTCTCAACGCCGGATTCACTGAATGGCTCTACTGGAAGGGGATGTGTGGGGTGTTTGGCCTCTGCCAGCAAACCTGTAGAGGTTCTATAGCAAAAGTACCTCTTCCTTTGATGACCCCCAACTGCCAACTCCCTGCAAAATCATTGCACTCACTGAGCAATTCTAAGCTACTCTTACAAATTCCCTACTTCCTCCCACCCTCTCTTTTCAGCTCTCCTTCCTTTGCATATTTCTTCATGTAGTTGTTTTCCAGCTGTTTAACAGGTGTCTGGTAAACCCCTAGACAGTGGCCATCGAGGATGGTTCTCTGCTGCTTGGAGGATTTGAGTAGGTTTGAGTGGCAAAGCCACTTGGCTTTTGGTTTGGCTTGGCTTCTCGGTTCCTAGGGCTTGGCTTCTCGGGCTTGGCTTCTCGGTTCCTAGGAGGGAACATCAGGACAGTGTTGGTTTCTTTGCGGCTCTGCTGGTAAAATCCCCAGACGCTCTGCCAGTTCGCTTTGAATTCTCTAACCTGCCACTTGGCAGTTGGTTCTAAGAATTTACATTAAACTCAGACCTCATCACCTCAAACAAAGAACGCTGGGGGCTGGGACTTACTGCCCAGTTGCCCAGAAACTGTGCTTTCAGGAATAGGGCAGGAGGGGCTGGAAATCGGAAGTGCAAGGCTCACGATGGAGAAGCAGCCTCTCCTAGGACCACGTGCGTGCTCTTTGCGAAAGTGCAAACCCAGCTGTTCCCCAGGCCCTGGAGTCTCCTGGATGCGATGCTTTCACACTCTAGAAGGAGTTCTCACACCTCCATTTTGCAGGAGAATCGAACATCACGGCCAAGGGCTCTGTCAGCCAAGTCAGTAAACCCACCCTGCAGCTAGTTTTCTTGGGAAATTCAGATTCATAACTGCTGTCTTTAGGCCTCAGAGTGTTTGCATTTCTTCCCAGCTGCCTGCTTGTTCCCTCTGCAACGTGGAGGCCCAGGTGTCCCCTTGTCCCAGGTTGGCTATAAATTCCCCCTGGAGTTAGATTTGGTTTTTGGAGGTATCATCACAGCAGAACTTAAGGGACTACTAAGAAAGCCAAAGGTCATTGAATGTCTGTACTTCCTTTGCAGCCCAGGGAGTCAGATGTACTCCAGTGCAGAAAACGAATTTTGAACACTAACAACAAAAATCTTAAAGCCAGGCCTGTCTTGATGATTTTCCTGTTTGTTGGTTGGTTTGTTTTTTCATTCTCCTGTTGAAATCAAGCAATTAAACATTGAAAAGCCACAAAATTGTATCACTTTTCTAATATTTTGCAGTAAAATATATCATTCGTATTAATCAATTGTATTAACTCTGTACAGCAGAGTTGATACAGTGTTCTAAGTTTCTTTTAATATAAGAATAGATTTAAAGTACATGATGTCTATGAAAGAATGTCCACCACACAATAAATGGTCATATGTGAAGGAAAAATTTATCTTTGTAAATATCTTCAGAGTTGATGTTTGGACCTTTGTTACAAAAGAAGTGCATGAGGTATTATGTGATTTTTCTCCTTTACCCTCATAGGAAATACATCAGGTGGTAACTATTAGTGATTCCCCACCTCACAGAGAAGGAACTAACCTTGGACAGTTTAGGGCAATTTCCCAAGGTCATAGAGGTAGAGTCCACAATGATGTCCATCTCATGCTCTGTACAGTAAAGGACACCTATTTTGCAGGAAATGTCTCAGAAGGCAGGGCAAACAGTGCTCCCCAGGGCTTCGTTGTGTTATGTATGTTCATTGTTGAGGGACCAGAAACACCACCAAGAGAAACCTGTTGGCCCAACAAAGCTGCAGTCGAGGGGACAGCATGTGACCGTAGGGCCTCAAAACCAGGATGTCAGGAAAGGTTATTTACCGGGTCTTGGGGCTGGAGTGATTTTTAAATCAGGTCTTGTGAAGTGGGGAGCTGTTGGCATCGGGCAGAGATTTTTTCCCTTATCAGCTATGGATTGGTGGACACAGAAATGTGACGGGCATGAAATGGACCTCGAGGAGCTAGTGTTAGTCTTGATAAGTAAGCTATTCAGTGGCTTCAGAGTCTTATTTTCCGGGAGCAGAAATTTCCTAGAGTACCCCAGTGAGTTATTTTTTCCTGTTCTCAATTTTTTTTAACAGGGCATGTTGGTTTCTTCTTTTTTAAAAAAAAAAAAAAATTAATTAATTTATTTATATTTTTGGCTACATTGGGCCTTCGTTGCTGGGCGTGGGCTTTCTCTAGTTGCGGTGAGCGGGGACCACTCTTCATCGCGGTGCACGGGCCTCTCACTGTCATGGCCTCTCTTGTTGCGGAGCACGGGCTCTAGGCTTCAGTAGTGTGGCACACGGGCTTAGTTGCTCCGCGGCAAGTGGGATCTTCCCAGACCAGGGCTCGAACCCGTGTCCGCTGCATTGGCAGGCAGATTCTCAACCACTGCGCCACCAGGGGAGCCCGGTTTCCTCTTTTTTTCAAATTTTTTTAAAATTGAAGTGCAGTTGATTTACAGTGTTGTGTTAATTCCTGCTGTACAGTAAAGTGATTCAGTTATACTTAATATTCTCTTCTATTATGATTTATCATAGGATATTGAATATAGTTCCCTGTGTTATACAGTAGGACCTTGCTGTTGATCAGGTCATATTGGTTTCGATTCTCAAGGATTAAGGACAGAAAGGTGACCACAAACAGATAAAATGGCTGTTTTCAGGGAGTTGGGTCCCCTGCAAGGTAGCCACTGTCCTTACTGGACAGCTGAGAAAACAAAGGCTCATGGGGGGGGTGACAAGATTCCAACTCACACGGGGGTGAAAGCTAGGCCTGGGCTTGGAGTCAGAGTTTGCACTTTGACCCCAGGAAAGTCAGTGCTCCACCTGGGAATGTTCCTCTACTTCAGGCCACTGGTGTACCTAGAGCAGGGTCAGTGGAGAGAGAAGAAAGTGCCCCTGGGAGGAATTTATTCAGAGATGATTCCAGAAAAGTAGTCTATCAGAGTCACCTGAGGATACCAGTCACCTGGCTTCTCTCTCAAGGTCTTTAAACCTCTGGGAGTTTTGATGGACTTTATTAACCTACAGATCACTGAACTTTCACATTTTAAGTTATAAAATATCCTGGGTGGTGCAGTGGGTATATTGTGTCTTATTGAACAATAAAGGACGTTTGCTTTATATCAAATTATAGGTCACTAAAGGTCCACTGCTATATCTTTAGTCTCAGACGTGAACCCTCTGATTTGTCTCAACAGCAGAAACTATAAGGTAGCAGCAGAATATTAGAAAACAGCCTGGAGTTTGAGGCGTTCATAAAAACAACCAGAAATACGTGAAAAATCTAATAAAAAATGGAGTGACTGTTTTTTTTAAACAGAAACATATTTTTATCGCAGAAATGGTGTGATTTTAATTTTTTTAGTCAGTTTTTTTTTTCATATTTTGGCTTTATACCTTTTTTTTTTTAAGTCCCTGAAGGTGGCAAGCCTGGGAACACCTAAGACACCTTGAGTCATTTGGCCACCAGAGGGCGAATTAGACCAGCAAATTGATATTGTACAACCTCCATCCGCGGGCTGCTCAGTGGGGAGCAGTGGGGAGGTCAGTGAAAAACAGGAGCTTCCTTTTAAGATGGATTGAGGGTAAATAAAGATGGAGGTGAGCTTGATCAGATGTGATCATAGGGAAATGAGGAGGGTAGAGGATAATTGGAAACAGAACTCGGAGGTCCCTTTTGCTCAATCCAGCCAGGCACTGTCTTTCTTTCCCCACCATCCGCGGATGAACTCGTGGCAGAGGCTGAGGAGGGGCGATCTCCTGAAAATGGCAGGGGCTGTGGTTTGCGCTGAGCTGCTCCAAACTGGTGGCCGGCTGCTCTTACAGGAACCCAGCTTTCTGGAGGTTCAGTCTCTTCAGGACAACTCAAGGAAGACTGGGGTGGGCAGATACGAGACAAAGTTACGTGAGGCCTCTTTTATGAGTCCAACAGGGAGGCAGTATTAGATCAGACAGGAGACCTGGTACCAAGTCCAGTGCAATAATGAGCCTGGGGCTTGTCACGGCAGCGGCCGGGTGATGCCCGACTCAGAGCCGGCCTTGGGATGCAGTGCTGGGGCCCTGCAGAACCTCAGTGCGGCTCTGCCAGCCGCTCCCCGTGGGCTCTGTCTCTGCTCAGCGTGCCAGAGAGGGACCAGCTCCCTCCCCCAGGACGCCCCTCTTCCCGCCAGCATCTCCAAGCAGCGCCTCTTCACCCCGGCACTGGCAGCTCCTCCACGGCACCAGCTGAACTCTGCCGTTTTCCAACGCCCAGAAGCAGCCTCCAGCACAAGCCGCTATCCCTCCCAACTCCTGGTTGATCATCACAACCTCTTCCTCTTGGACCCCCGGCCCAAGGGGGACAGCTGCCTCTGCTGTGGCTGCCTTGTGACACCTTGGGGTCCCCCTTTGCCCTTTCAGTTCTGTATTAATAGGAACAACCCTTTATTTTAAACTCTGTGTTACAGTAACTGCGGGGGTGTGTTTCTCTGCTAACGCATGTTCTACCATCATCTGACAGCTCATCAGCAGTGCAGATAACTTGGGCTTCAGGTGTGAATTGGAGGAAATATGGAAGAAGGCAAGAACAGAGCTGGAAGAGAGGCGACAGGGTCCTGTTAGAGTTAGCACTCATTCCAGATGGGGGAGGAAGGGCAGAAACCTGGAGGACTAGAGGCAACTTTCAGCAGATCAGGTCTGGCCCACCAAGAGGCCTGGCAGAGGGCGCTGATTCTCACAGTTGCAGTCTTCCCTTTCTGGGCCTTTCTCCTCCTCAGTATTAATCTGGTCTCTTCCCCTGGTAGAGCCTCCTTGGAAAATGATCTTCGGGTCACATTCACACTAAATATAAACAGTTGAAAAAACTTTAACACATCACACGGAAACTTGGATTTGAAAAATTACCTCCATGATTAAAATCCCGAACACTGACAACACCAAATGCTGGGGAGGCACGGGAACTCTCATCCACCGCCACGGAGTTACTGCTCATCGCTTCCAGCAACGCTCTCACATTCTGTTTATGTTACATGGAATGGGTTTATCCTTTTATTTAAAATGAATTACTAAATAAATATTTTTAAATGTCTCAGTTTTAATATCCAGTACATGAACTCTCAATAGATAAAACCCACACAGTGCGAAGCTCTTGAAGTCCTCGATACTTTTTAGAAATGTAAAGGGGTTCAGAGACCACAAAGCTTGAGAACCTTTGGTCTAGACTCTAATATTGAGATAAAGAGCAGGTTTAGACGTTCGGCAACCATAGGATTAACAGGAGGATTTAAAAATATATTGACGTGGGCTTCCCTGGTGGCGCAGTGGTTGAGAGTCCGCCTGCCGATGCAGGGGACGCGGGTTCGTGCCCCGGTCCCGGAAGATCCCACATGCCGCGGAGCGGCTGGGCCCGTGAGCCATGGCCGCTGAGCCTGCGCATCCAGAGCCTGTGCTCCGCAACGGGAGAGGCCACAACAGTGAGAGGCCCGCATACCGCAAAAAAAAAAAATATATATATATATATATAGACGTGTACACACTGCTCGTTTTAAAATAGATAACTCCTAAGGACAGGGAACTATATAGCACAGGGAACTCTGCTCAATATTCTGTAATAACCTAACTGGGAAAAGAATTTGAAAAAGAATAGATACATGTATAACTGAATCACTTTGCTGTACCCCTGAAACTAATACAGCATTGTTAATCAACTGTACTCTAATATAAAGTAAAATTTATAAATAAATTAATACATACGTACTTAAAATAAGAAATATATTCATTTACAGAAGGTCGGGCTTGAATGGAACCTTGACACCCAAGCAGGCCAGGTCCAGAAAGGCCATATTTCTAGTCTCCTGACCCTCCCTCCTCCTTCCTCATCAATTCTCATTTGCCAGAAGTTTGGATTTGACCTGCAATAATGAGCCCCTAATTTCAAGTCTCCCCCTATTCACCTGTCCTTTGTACAAGCTGAATTCGTGATAAACTAAGAGCAAGGAGGACTTTGAAAGATCTGCTGATGATAATTCTTCCTTCTATTTTTTTTTTAAGATTTTTTTGATGTGGACCATCTTTAAAGTCTTTATTGAATTTGTTACGACATTGCTTTTGGTTTATTTTTTGGTTTTTTGGCTACAAGGCATGTGGGATCTTAGCTCCCTGGCCAGGGATTGAATCCACACCCCCTGCATTGGAAGTCAAAGTCTTAACCACTGGACCACCAGGGAAGTCCCATTCCTTCTATTTCTTAGATTCATTTTCCTAAGAGGTTTGCCAATCCATCATGGCCATTACTTTCTTTCTTACAATTTAACCAAAGATCAGGTTGGGTCACATAGAATTATTTTTGTAGGTTGAAAAACCTTAGTTGGATATTGGCAATTTTCATATTAGGTAACCAAACAAAATAATGTCTTACTTAACCCAGAGGAAAAAAATGTGTTTTGCACAATTGAGTATACAGAGAATAGCTGTCCCGAACTCTTATTCTGACAATGGCAAGATGTCTGAGTAGCCTCTTACAACACTGTGCGTATGTGGATGCTTCAGACAGCGCTGGGGAATGGAAGGAACACGAATCCAGAAATCAAAAGCCTGCTTCTTACTCCACTGCATTGCTCTTTGCTGTATTATGTTGGTTGCAAAATCCTTCATCCTCTGGGCCAAGTTTCCTCACCTGCAAAATGAAGGCATGGAAGATGACTGCAGCCTCCTTCGGTTAACAAACTGTTCTTTGACAAACATGAACAATGGCTTCAGAGTCTGCAGGGCACGAGTTCAAACCCCAGCCTCATCTGGGGTATTTCCTTCAGGGCTTCATTGGAAGGCCTGCTTCCTCCTTGGTTATGGTGGGGAGCATTGCCAGCCTGGTGGGTTTTTGTGAGAAATAAATGAAATACAGGACACACCTAACCACTCTTAGGTTCACCTACCAGGTGACACTCTCATTCCTCAGGCAGAGGCCCCACTCCTTTCCAGACAGTGAAGCAGAGATCTTCCTGCCTTCTCTGGATGAACTTAACACCATGTTCAAGCATCATATAAGGAAAAAAAAAAAGAAGGAAACCCCTCACACCCACTCCGCTACACCTTGGTGTTTGCCATTATTAGAACAGCAAACTGAATGCTATTGATTCAGAAAGTTTGTGGTTTACTGACCTGGTGCAGCTCAGTTCCTCTTTCTACCCCGTGACTCATGAATACACATCAAATCCTAAATAGTTCATTTACCTTTTGAATAGTTTTTTTGCTTCTTGTCCCATTTCCCTTTGGGCAGATAACACAAGATGTGTCCTTTAGCCACAAAAGCAAATGCAACAGAAGAAATGCTGTTTTAGAAATAAAGGAAGATGTAAGACCATACATTTTATGGGGTAAAAAACCCTCAGTAGAGGGCCTTATATGAAAAACATCTCAGTTCCAATATGTCCCAATATAACATATCTTTCACTCCCAAAGTGTCCCAGAATGGATGAGAAATTATATAGTAACTTCACTTAGAAGCAGAACGTTTACTTAGGTGGAGTCAAGGCAAAGATGGGGGAATGGGAACCAGGGCAGAACTTGGACTTCCACATGGGGGATGGAACGGATTTCTCATGAACTCCTCCTAATCCACATGCTCTTTAAAACCTTGCTACTCAGAAGGTGGTACTGAGCCAGCAGCACCACGTCCTGGAGCTTGTCCCCCAAACAGAATCTCACACCCCATCCCAAACCCACTGAACCAAGATCTGGATTTTAACAGGCCCCCAGGCAATCCCCGTGTTCACTCCAGTCAGAAAGCAGCTGCTCAGAAACCTTGCCTGGAGAACGTGGGTCAGAACTTCACAACTTTATCAGCAGTTCATTGGAAGTTAAGGGATAACTTTTCCAAAGTCTTGGAATTAGAGAATTTCAAGGTTGAAAAGACCTTTCCTCTGTGTAGTTAATGCATGAGTTCCCTCGGAGTGGCCTCACAGCTCGGCCCCCTAGAAAGGCTTTTTAGAAGGGCTTCCTTAGGGCAAGTTGGAACTTGATTCTCTAGAAATACCACTCACCAGCCCATTGTTTACATCAGAGAACCACTCAGAGGTAAGACTGTCCCTTCCCGTGGGAAGATTTTTTTGGAGCACTAAGACAGGTCCCAAATTTGACCCTATACCCATTCCTTTTTGAAGAACTCCGGTAGGTCCAGAACCCCTACCTGAAGGCACAGCATCCCTCCGTGCCCTGGGTCCACGCCTCTTCCGGCCGGGCCACAGGAAACCACAGCAGCAGGATGAGAGGTGGTTCCATTCATGTGCTCTGCTGCACCAGGGCATTGTTAAATTATGGTTAGCCGCTTGTTTCCCAGACAGTCCAGTGGAGATCTGTGGCTGGCTGGACCCTGGGACTGGTCCTTATCTGTCTGCTGTCAGCAACACCTTGAAGGTGACAGGCAGGGTGATGACAAGCGTTTGGGTCTCAATCAGCAGCAACAATAAATCTTCCTGGAGCAAGACTAGATTCTAGAGATGCCAGCTACGGCAGAAAATTCATAGACCAATAAGACACAGTCGACCCGAAGATATACCATGGGCCTGCAAGTATCAGCAGTGTCGGCCCTCTGTATCTGCGGGTTCTGCATCTGTGGATTCAACCAACCATGGGTGGAAACCTATAAGCGAGTCTATCCATCTGGGTGGAGGGACGGGTACTCTTTTTACCCCATCAGAGTAGAGTGGACGCAGGATTTCAAGCACAGTTGGCAATGACTTGCTGTCATATTGTGGATTCAAATTCTTCTACACCACCATAAAACTTTTTTGAATAGTTAGGATGTTGCATCATCCTGAAGAGGTTAACTTATGTTTGGTGTGATCTAAGTGAGATGGCAGATAAACGTGTAAAGTGATTTTGAAATTTTTCCGTTAGAATGGTCAAAATAGTTATTCTTTATTATTCCGTGGTGCTGTACTGGAAATGAAGTCCTTTTGCATACAATTGGGAATGAGGCTGACCTGGCTTTAAATTCCAGCTCTGCTACTTACTAGTTGGTAAATTTGAGCAAATAACCAAACCTCTCTGGACCTCAGTCTGTCATCTACAGAATGGGCTTACTAATACCACACAGCAATGCATCTGGTACGTAACAAGAAAGGAAATTAAATTTATGAGATAAAAGTGAAAGGATCTATCCATCAGGAAAAGACAGTCCAAGACACAGCTGTGCACAAAAATATATTTGTATACCCTCTGGGAAAGAGAAGATGGCAAACGTGAGGGCTGAGGTTGGAACCGCAGGTGACCCATTCTGCTTCTTTTAGCACAGACTCATTGAGAAGTTGAATTTGAAGGCTGGGACAGAATGTCAACAATCATTTGGGAGAGGCAGGTGCTCTGTGTCTAGAATATCATGGCTCAATAACAAGGATGAACGAGAAAGGAGAGCTGGAAAGAACAGTAACGTGGGTTGATCTTAGAGTGAGAATGAGAGCAGGCATTGGTAGGTCGTGGGAGGCTGGCTTGTACGCCCTACAGCAGGGGTAGGCTAACATTTCCTGTAAAGGGCCAGATAATCAATATTTTATATTTTGTGTACCGTACAGTCTTTGTCCCAATGACTCAGCTCTGCCGTGGTAGCAAGAAAGCAGCCATAGACAACCTGTGAATGAATGGGTGTGGCCGTGTTCCAATAAAACTTTATTTACAAAAACAGGTGGTAGGCAGGATTTGGTCCAGGGGCCATGGTTTTGCGACTCCTGCTATAACTGATGGATTTAAAAAATCACTTGGAATCTCACCATCAAGAAACTTCCTAATACAAGAGATCCAAAAGAAGCTATTAAAGTCCTGAAATCCTGTATGAGAAAATTTATAGGAACAGACGATTTCTGCCATGAAAAATAAACTCTCTTCCTACCTTGAGACAGACTCTCGGGAAAATCTCTCTGGTGGGGGAGTGTTTTCTCTACTCCATGTCTGAAAATATACCTTGACCAGAGCACTATTTCATCCAAACAGAGGTGTTGGTTGGGAGAAGTGACAGGCTCGGGAGCCAGAAGTTGCTGCTGAACAGAGAGGTTTGTGTTTGGAGGCAGAGGACGTCATGCGGTTCCCGTGTGTCAGCTGGGCTGGCAGCAATGGCCGCATTGCTGTAGCTGTGCTTCCCAAGCAGGACCAGCACAAGGAGACCTTCTTTCCCTCTGTGAAGGAGGAAGCTGGATGCCTGAGCCACTTCATGGTTCCATGACTGGCTTATTGAGAATTTATTGGACGAGTTGCACACATGGAGATTCTCTGAAGGAATTCTAAGGCATTTGCTGGGAGGGACTTCTATCTAAAGGTCAAAGGAAAAAATGGTTCTGTCTCCAGAAGAGCCCGTGGTTACTACTAGCAAACCAAACAGTGAGCTGGGAATACAGGTTGTTTTCTATAAGCTTCATGAAGGGACGGTGACTCACTTTGTCGTCTTCATCACAAGGCCAAAGTCGCTCACTCAGTAATGTTTGCTGCATGTGGGAAAGTTGATTTTTACCATCTGGTGATATATCTGGCCCTATGAACAGCTGGCAAAATGGTTGAAAGGATGTTGGTTGAAAGGATGGGTGAGCAGCGCAGACCCAATTATTTCTCCTCCCTGCATCCATCCTATGACAGATGAGCCATCCCAGAATCCTGAGTTCACTCACCACCAAACTGAGAAGAATAGGAGCAAGGGGCCCAGCTGGCTCCCCAGCATTTGGGACCCTTCTGCATGAAGTCCATTTGGAAACTTCCCATGAGGTCTTGCTCCTTCAGAAGAGGGCACATTGTCTTGAATCTGCCCGGAAATCTCGTAAGTTTCAGAGGTAAAATCTTTAGGAGATGGTGGACCTCAGACATTGTCCTGCTTACTCTCAACAATAAACAGAAGGTCCTGTATGCGAGTTGGGGAAAAGCAGTAAGCTCAATTTCCAAAGTTCAGAGCTAGTTCTTGTTTTCACTGTTGACCTCTACCCTTCAAGATAGTTTATTCCACAATGTATTTTTTTAAATGACAAAATTTATCATTTTATCTAATGTCAACTAAATGCAGTAAGATTTTTTCTTTTCCCATTCTGTATTTGTGTGTGTGTGTGTGTGTGTGTGTGTGGTACACGGGCCTCTCACTGCTGTGGCCTCTCGCATTGCGGAGCACAGGCTCCGGACGCGCAGGCTCAGCAGCCATGGCTCACGGGCCTAGCCGCTCCGCGGCATGTGGGATCTTCCCGGACCGGGGCACGAACCCGTATCCCCTGCATCGGCAGGCAGACTCAACCACCGCGCCACCAGGGAAGCCCACCATTCTGTATTTTCAAACGATTTTTATTGGAGTATCCACAATGTATTTTTAACTGGAGTTTAAATATGCTTTGGGTACTAGAAATTAAAAATTGAGGTAAATTTTGAGCTTTTGACGCCATATAAATGTTTGCTTTCCACAAACATATGATAGGATGGTTATCATGTAAAATCAAGCTATTTCTTAGTTCAACTGTAAAATGCTATAAATTTGTATTTCTTTGCTGAATCATACCAGATGTTTCACTACATGTGTGTTCTATGAGGAAAAAAAATTATAAAGGCAGAGCACCTGCTATTTCCATTTTTATAAGTACATTATTTTCTATATCATTTAACTTTTACATTTTTTACTCGAAGGAAGTCTAAGTTATTTTATTCTATGTCCATTATTATCTTATCTTCAAACAAAATTGAGGGATTTAAAAAACTACTACTTAACCTGATATGTACCTGTATAAAGTATTTTCTGTATATTTTGACTATGAGTCAATTTGAAAGCAGCAATTTCAAACTCACTTGAATGCCTAGTTTAGTCTAAACAACAACCACAACATAAAAACCGTTTTACAACCAAGTTAGTAGTCAACCAACAGCAAGTGGAAAATTGGTCAACGTATTATTTCTTCTGTAATCTAATTCAAAATGTGACATTTGGGCTTCCCTAGTGGTGCAGTGGTTGAGAGTCCACCTGCCAATGCAGGGGACACGGGTTCGTGCCCTGGTCCGTCGTGCCTGTGGCATATGAAAGCAATCTCTACTTCTAAATCAAGTTACAAAGGGAAAATGGAAAATGATGATTGATGAATACACTCACATCTGAATAGTATTTATTCTTGGCCTTCATGTTCACATCTATAGTAGGAAAAATTATAATAGTTTTCTTTATGTGTTAGGGGTATTAAATAAGCTAATGCATGTGCAATGAATGTAAAAGATGTGAAAAATTTAAAGTGCCACTCAGAAAATCCTAATTTTTATCATATAATGACCCCAAAACTGAGGACTTGGACTGTAGTGCTCCACATGGGGTCTCAGAAAGCCATTTGCAAAAGTATTGCAGCATATATTCACAAATTTAGAAGCTGGACTTACTCATGGCACCTAGCAAGACCACCCTGTGAAGTAAGTAAGAGAAATATTATAACCTCTATTTAATAAGTTAATCTCCATTTAATAATGGAGGCTCATGGGGGTTAAGTGCCTACTTAAAGTCACAGCTCTGGTGACAGTTTCAGGAATTATACCTCCCAACAAGGAAAAGCCCTGAATGAGATGGCTTATAATTGATTAATTCTACTAAATATTTAAAGATTTAACACCAATTCTTCTCAAATTCTTAAAAAATTAAAGAAAACACTTTCTAATTCATTCTGTGAGATCAGGCGTACCTGATACTGAATTCAGACAAAGACTAAAATAAAACTATAGACTAATATTCCTTATGAATATTGATGCAAAAATCCCCAACAAAAGTACTACTAAACTGAATTAAACAGCATATTAAAATGATCATATACCATGACTAAGAGGGATTTATTCCTGGAATTCAAGGATGGCTCAATACATGAAAATCAATCAATGTAATACACCACATTTACAGACTGAAGGGAGGGGAGACCACAGAGGATTATCTCAATTGATGCAGAAAAACCACTTGACAAAATTCAACACCTATTCCTGATAAAAATTCTTAACAAACTAGGAGTAGCAGGAAATTATCTTGATAAAATAAAAACTATATATGAAAATCTGACAGCTAATATCATACTCTACAGTGAAAAACTGAAAGCATTTCCTTTAAGATTAGGAACAACACAAGTGTGTCTGCTTTCACCACCTCCAGCATTAATTGAAAGCTCTAGCCAAGGCAATAGGCAAGAGAAAAAGTATAAGTCATCCACATCAGAAAGGAAGAAATAAAATCATCACTGCCAGCAGACGATATAAACTTATAAGTAGAAAACCCTAAAGATTACACACACACACACACCTGTTAGAATAACTAAATTTGCAAAATTTCAATATATAAAACCAACACAAAAAATAAATTGCATTTCTATACACTAACAATGAACAATCTGCAAAAGAAATTAAGAAACCAATTTGATTTATAATAACATTAAAAAGAATAAAATACTTGAGAATAAGCTTAGCCAAGAAGGTGAATGTCTTGTACACTGAAAACTATGAAATTTAATTTAATTTGCTAAAAGAAATTAAAGTAGACACATATAAATGGAAAGACATCCATGCTCATGGATTGGAAGACTCAATATTCTGAAGATATCATTAATACCCAAAGTGATCTACAGATTGAATGCCATCCATATCAAATTCCCAGTAATTTTTTTGCAGAAATGGAAAAATGCACCTTAAAATTCATGTGGACTCTCAGGAATCCCAAATAGCCTAAACTATCTTGGAGAAAAGAAAAACAACAATGAAGTTGGAAGACTCACATTTCCTATTTTCAAGCTTACTACAAAGCTATAGTAATCAAAACAGTGTGGTATTGGCATAAAGTCAGACATAAAGACCAGTGGAATAAAAAAAAGAGATCTCAGAAATAAATCCTTGCATACACAGTCAAATGATTTTCAACAAGTTTGCCAAAACCATTCAATGAGGAAATGACAGTCTTTTTAACAAATGGTGTTCAGTAAACTGGATATCCACATGCAAAATGAAATTGAACACTTACCTTAAACCATATAAAAAATGAACTTGAAACAGATCAAAGATCTAAATACAATACCTGAAGCCATTAAACTCTTAGAAGAAAACATAGGAGAAAAGCTTAATGACATTGGATTTGGTAATAATTTCTTTGATATGACACCAAAAGCACTGGCAACAAAAGAAAAAGTAGATAAATGAAAAATTTTGTATATCAAAGGACTATCAACAGAGTGATAAGGCAGCCATAGAATGGAAGAAAATATTTTCAAATCATATATCTGATAAGGAATTAATATCCAGAAAATATGAAGAACTCTTATAATGCAACAACAAAACAAACAACCCAATTAAAAAATGGGCAAAGGACTTGAACTGACTTTTCACCCAAAAAAGTTTACAGATGGCCGACAAGCACATGAAAAGATGTTCAATATCAATAATCATTAGGGAAATGCAAATCAAAAGCACACATAGAGATAACATTTTACACCCATCAGCATAATCATTATAAAGAGACAAAAAGAAAGAAAAAAACAAAACGTGTTTTGTTTTATAATGATGAGGAGTGTGTGGAACCCTTGTGCACTGCTGATGGAAAGGGAAAATGGTGCTGGCATTGTGGGAAACAGGATGGAGATTCCTCAAAAAATTAAACATAGAAGTGCCATATGATCTAGTAATTCCACTTCTGGGTATATACTCAAATTAATTAAAAGCAGAAACTTGAACAGATATATGTATCCCAATGTTCATAGCAGCATTATTCACACTAGCTAAAAGGAAGAAATGACTCAAATGTCCATCAAGGGATGAAAGGATAAACAAAATGTGGTATGTACATGCAATAGAATATTGTTCAGTCTTTAAAAGGAAGGAAATCCTAAAACCTGCTACAACACTGATTAATCTGGAAAACATTATAGTAAGCCACACACATGTCACAAAAGTATATGATTTCACTTATATGTGGTACCTACAATAGTCAAAATCATAAAAAAAAAAAAGTAAAATTGTGGTTTCCCAGGGCTACAGAATGGAAGTTAGTATGTAATGGGAACAAAGTTTCAGTTTGGGAAGATGAAAAAATCTGGAGATGGAGGGTGGTGATGGTTGCACAACAGTGTGATTGTACCTAAAGCTGTTGAATTGTACACGTAAAAATGGTTCAAATGCTAACATTTTGTGTTATGTATATTTTACCATGATAAGAAAAAGAGAAAAACCCCACGATGAGTGGAAATTCTGCTGTCCAGATGTTGAACCCCCCTTCCCGGACAGGGCAACTAAAGAAAACCCAGGTTAGTATATCTTTATGTGACTCACAGTGAAGCAGAACTCCCTCATCTTACATGTCTCCATCCACTTCATCCAGGTCAATTTCTGCTTTCTCTCCAAGGAGGTGTAGACTCTGAACTCAATGTGATGGAGTGAGCACGCTGCAGGCAGGGTTGTCATTCCATCCTACCTCTGCATCAGGCAAACCTCACAAGTTCGGAGGCTTTCGTTCTCTGATATAGAGGGGGCTTCATGAGAACATGTAGCTCAGATAGACCCTCTACTGTGTGGGTTTGCAGAGCTAATACGTGTGGAGGCAGATTACAAGCAGGGCTTGCAAACTCAAGGTACTTAAATGAGTGGAGTTGATGGGGAGACACCTGCAGTGTGTGTGCCCCACCTGAAGGGGGCAGCCTTGAAGAGGTGGGTCTGTACCCATTTCATTTCTCCAGATAAGCCAGAAAATATATAATTCTGTGACATATTCTTATTTTTACATGTAGAAACTTAATTTTTAAAATGCTGGCAAGTGAAACAAAACCTATCTGTGGGTTGAATAAGGCCCTTGTGTTCCAGTTTGCAACCTCTGCCCTGTATGAATATAATTTATAATATGCAGCATTTCCATTTCCTAGGGTCCTGGGCATGTGGTGAATAATTAATTCATTCATCTGTGAAAAGAATGAGTAGGAAATGGATTTCTGCGTATTTGGTATCTTCCAAGAATCACGCTTCTGACCTGAGAATATCCAACTAGATGCCATTATGAGAAGGGTTATGTTTTCTTCTAAGGAAAAGATTTTAGAAGACAGTCCAGTGGATTTCTATTCTTCCAAATCTTCTCTTCATTCTCTTCTTGTGACTCACAGCCCTGGCAGGGTCCTGCTCTCCTTACGTGGTGATGGGACCAAGGTTGTTCAATGACTTCCTGAAGCACCAGTGGCCCCCTCCTGCCCTTCAACCCTTGACCACACACAGCACAGACTACGACTGTACAGGCGCCTTTCTGTCTTAAGAGCCAAGGACATTTGTCATCATTCTTTCCTTAGAAGAAAACATCACCCTTCCCAAAGTAGCTAGTTGGGTATTCTCAGCTCAGGTCTGTGAATAAAACCTGAATAAAAAAAAAAACCTCAGGTCTGAGGTTAAAACAATCAGACATGCTCTGTCCAGTTGCAACGAATCTTTTTCCTGTTGCAAGTTTTAAATGATTTTCCAGGCTCCTATAATTTCTACCTTTGAAGGAATAGTTTTGAGATGAAAGGATTAGGCCACTCACACTGAGCTGAAAGTTCTGAAAGTTCGAGAAAGTTTTAAATATACCGCCTTCCTGTTATTTTCTCCAAATAATAAACACATGGAGTAGACGTAGAGTTAAAATGATATTATTTGCTTTTATCAAACTGCTTCTCTTCCTCCTTGGCCTCCTGCCTGTCCTCTGTGCCCTGGTGGGGTGCCCTCCTCGACCTATCCCTGCTCCTGTGATTAGGATCAAGTGATCTCATGTGTGTAAAGCCCAGGGATGCAAAACTTATCAGATGTCTACGTGCAGAACTGTGAAATAATGAAACAAATTCCTCAAGACGTTCACACAATCCTGTTTCCCTGCAATCACATTTCTACACCCGTCCTTGCACACACATTTGTGATCCATAGAGAAGAAGGAAGTTGTACCTCCTTGAGGGTGATGATGTGCGTACATGCCAACAAGCACTGTTCTGAGTTGCCCGGTAGAGTTCTCCTAAGAACACCATGGAACCCCGCTTGTCATCTGCCTTTTGTAGGTCGGGAGCTCAGAGGAGGTGAAGAAATGCACGCCCCCCCATCCCCGCTCCTTCCACTGGACATGAACCTGACCCCTTTGTGCCCCCATGACAAGGGAGCTCCATGGAGCCTAAGAATTGAGGTGCATGGGTTGCCATGCTGGTTTTAGTTTCTGGGTTTTGTTTTGTTTTGTTTGTTTGTTTCCTTTCAGGATCCACTGGTGAGGTTGCTCAGACTCCCTGCACGGAGAGAAAAATAACCTTGGGCTACAATTTCCAAAGTAGAATTACAAATGATGAGCTGTCTGGGATCCAGGCTTCCTGAGAATTCACTTGCTGGAACGTTCCAGAAAAAAAAAGATTAAGTTTTGGAACCAGATCTCCGAAGAATGCTCCTTCTTTGGAATGAATTCAACAAAAGTGAGTCCTTGGCTCTGTTTTACAGCAGGAAACGGCCTGTTCGATACTGTTTTTTCCACAGGCCTCTGGCCCTGCTTTGTCTGCAGAGGGTCATAAAGGCAGGTGCCAGGAGGAGCTGGAGAGCCGACAAGACTGACCTTTACAGTTTTGTCTCAGGCCAGTGTGGACGGCTCCCCAAAGCACACTGACCAGTACACATAACTTTTGACCTCCGCCCTCCTCGCCTGTGTCCTGCCATTGTGGGCAAGGCATTCGTCTTCTGCAGTGACACGTCTTTTCAAGACAGAGAGATTGTGCGTTGAGTTATTACGATTATGGTGACCTTCCTCTGTGACCTGTCATTTTCTTCCACACAATGAACACACTGGGAAGATGCAGATTTAAAATAATACGTATCATTATTTACTTTCATGCAGTTTGCACTGTTGCCTTCTCACCTGGGTCCTGTGTGTTTCTCAAGCTGTGTTTTACCTTCGACTTTTTTCTGTTTCCTAGAACCTAATACGGGGCTGGAGGTGGGGTGAGGAAGACAGATATTGAATTCCTGGGTCATCAGTGTTCATTAGAGGCTAAGCCCGTGCTCAGCACTGTCACAGGCCCTGGAGGAGACGGTTGATTCCGGGCAGGACCAGGAACAGCAGTCAAGGTTTACTGCCTGTGCCGTGTCCTCCATTCCTCTCCTGTTTCCAGTCCAGTCCCCGTGGAGTTTGTGATGGTCCCTATTACACTGAGGTTAACCAGAGTGACTTCCGCAGCATGTGACCAAAGGGCGCCAACTGCTGCAGGGCCGCAGAGATCATCGGAAACCAAAGTGGTCCTCCTTTGCGGTGTCTGAGAATCAGAAAACAGTAAAAGAGTGTCCAGTCACAGGCCACTTGGTGGCATAACTCTGCCTGTGCGTGAGTATCTCTACCTCGCCTGAGTTTCTTCCTGGCCTGAACTCGGCTCCAGTGTGTGTGTGTGTGTGGAAGGCATTCCAGAACGACAGTGGAACAGGGACATTCGTGGAGGATGAGGCATGACATGGACCAGAGAAATTCAGGCAACATTTTGAGTGATGCTTACAAAGGAATTATAATAATGTAAACAATGATTTTGCTAAAATGTGAAATGAAAAAGACACATTGGTGTGACATCGGATAAAAATAGGAGTAACAATTTTTTTTCTTAGTTCTCCTTTTTTTTTTTTTTGCGGTACGCGGACCTCTCACTGTTGTGGCCTCTCCCGCTGTGGAGCACAGGCTCCGGACACGCAGGCTCAGCGGCCATGGCTCACGGGCCCAGCTGCTCCACGGCATGTGGGATCTTCCCGGACCGGGGCACGAACCCGTGTCCCCTGCATCGGCAGGCGGACCCCCAACCACTGCGCCACCAGGGAAGCCCTCTTAGTTCTACTTTTATGTGGTATTTTATTCTTCTGCAATGAGCATGAATCACTCTTATAAAGGAGGATAAAATCTTTGAAAATTAAAGTCTCTCAAGAGTAAAGGACAAAAAGCCAAGGAAAGGACGAATTTATAAACAACATGTAAACCTTCAGATGATTTACGTGTCTCCAATTTCTTTCAAAGACACGATTGCTCCAGATCTGCTTAAAACCAGGCTCCTCCACTTGGTGCAAAGCTTGGGCTGATCTCCTCTGGAGTTGGGATGGGTTAAGAAATTCACCTGGATAAAAGGATACCACCTGGATTTCTTCTGCTCTCTATACACAATGCTTTCACTTTTTTAATGTACCTCAGTAGTATAGCTTATAGCATCTCTATAATAGCCAGTGAGGGATACAGCTGTTCCTAAATTTTAAACAAAAAGACACAAAGGCTTGTGAAGCTTGCACTGTGGTCTCTCTTTGACTGGAAAGAATACGGGGGAACAATGTGTGTGTTGTCAGAGAGAGGTTTTATGGAAAGCTGAGCTGAGACAACCTTCCCCTCGTTACTTGCAGGAAAGGCTCCAAGAGACACTATAGAAAAGGAGGCAGGGCCGTCTAGGATGATGGCCAAACACCTGCAGATCTTTGAGATTATTCTGCACTCTTCTCTGCGGATGAAAGTTTGGCCCCTTTGTTTTCATTTTTTATGTAACAAATGAATTATATTTTCAGGCTGTCCTTTGAATTTCTACTGACTTGCCGTCAAGTATCTTGCTTGAGATTAACAAACATATTTCTGAGAGCCATCAACTTTATTTTTCAAGCACTTTCATATTCTTTGAAAATTGATGGATAGCACCAAGGGAAGCAACCTAGGGATATAAAAGTAAGAGAACGTTAGCATATAGAAAATCACTAGGTTTATCCTATTCCCTGTGAAGCAAGATGCTCTAATACACCAATCTCCAATCCCAGATTCATTGCAGGCACCAATATCCATTACGGCTCTCTTTGTTACTAAACCTACTCTCTTTGTTATGGACAAAATGGCCCCCAGCAGTTGCTACAAAGAGATCAGAGCTACTCGAAAACTGAAAACTCTTTGCTACACCTGCCCTCTTCAAAGTCTGTTAAAATTACCAGCAAAGCGGGGGTGGGGGGGGGGGGTGGGGGGGTACTCCAAGTGGCAGAAGCTGCTAGTTGTCTGTCGATATGCATTTGCTCCTTCCTTAGTCAAAGGCACAGATATGGCTCCAGCCTCCCTTGCAGGTTCTGTGGTCACATAACTGAAGTCTGTCCAATGGGATGTGAGCAGGAAGGATGCCGTTATTCTCCTGGGGAAACAGGAGGGGAGCCCTTTTCCTCCTTTGCAAGGGCTGAGAAGGACTCCTGCAACCACGATGCACCCAGAGACGGAAGGCAGGCTTGGAGGATGGATCGCTGAGTGCAGGAGGAGTAAGCTTCCGTCCGTACCAGTCACTGTATTTGCGGTCTTGTTGCTGTAGTCCTTAGCCCGCACCTCCCTCCACCAATGCATGTGGGCAGCAGGAGAACCCCTTCTCTGCTGTTCCTGGACCCTGTGCACTTTGCTACTCTCCCCCAGCCCTCCATGAGCTAAAGGCTTGAGAAAATAAAACACAGTCATTTTTTATGGAAATATCTAGGATTGCTGCTTTGGAATGAAATGCTAAAAAGGAGTGCAAGAAAGTAATAATTCAGGACGAGAGGAAAATGCTGACCTCACTCCTGCCTTTGACTCGTGTGGTCCAGGAGTTTGAAGAAGGGGCGCCCCACCCCCGACAAAGGAGTGAGGAGCTCACACTCCCTGAGTTCCTGCCTGAAGTCTGTCCTTCGCACAAGCGTTTCCAGATTATTTATTTTTCTGATTAAATGGAGTCTAACCCGAAGTCACTCTTTAATGCAAACCTGTGTTTTATGACCTGTTCTCATTCCTGCCGGGGAAGTTTTGTTTACAGACTCTCAAGACAACTTTCTTTGATATTGGACAATGTCAGTATCTCTAAGTTTTCGTTCTGATAGACAGAAAAAGATGAGTTAGGGCTGAATTCATCATTCATTTAAAAAAGAACATCTTTATAAAAACATTCACTTATATCCTGCCTCTGTTTGCCAGTATTGCTTTTTCTACGGGAAGGAAGCATGGCACACCTAGACTGGGGTGAAGACGTCTTGTCCTTCACAGGAGACAGAGTAGGGAAATGGCCCTTTTTCTAAGTGTGAAAAGTCTTCCCTTTGTCATTAGCGATTTCTTGGTGACAGAGACAACAATCTGTATAAATTTGCCATGTTTTCTAACACCTGCTCTTTGGACAACAAACAATTGCCCGCATTGTTTTTTTTAAGTCCAGGTGGGAGAGAAACGACGGGAATGACTCTGAGACCATCACACTGCTCCTCCACACGGGCATGTGCTCCCCTCCCCCCCATAGCAGCCCCTGACACCAGAGGGTCCCATTGTTTGCTGTTCTTTCCTGCCTATGACCTGATGATGATGAGGGAGAAAGCATCGCTGTCCTTCTGGTCGAGCGCCATCCTTGTTGAATGAGAGAAAGAGAAATCGTTGGTTGGAGCCCCTCAAATGCCCTTTTGGCTAAATAAAGTGAGACGTTCCAAAGTCTTGCCTAGGGTTTGACATCTGAGTAGAGAACTCAGAAGTCAATAAAGTGACCTAAGCCCGAAGCTTCACAAACAGTTTCTAAAGCCCAGCTGAGAAGAAAGGGCAGGTGCGGTATTTGATGGTGACTCTCTTTGCCACAAAAGATCCTGCTTGTTTCAAGTTACTCTGTTTGAAGTGCACTTTTCCTGTAGTTTTAATTTGCGTGTGAGTGCAAACCTCCTGAGAACAAGGACTTCTGTGACTCACTCTGGAGGCCTCCTCTCCCCAGGCTAGAAGCTGCATCCTGTATCCTCTCTCTCCTCCATCCTCACCTCTGGCTGGTGCTTCTGGGATTATCTCCCAGGTCAGTTACTACACTCACATCCTCCTTGAAGGCTCACTTCTGGGACAGCCCAAACTAAGATCACACATGTACACACACACGCACATATATTTTAACCAAACTCAGGGCACAAAAGCAGATATGTGAAAATACAATTTTCTTTAGTTTTCATGACAACTTAATTATTATTTACCCCCATTCCATTTGGAGTCTAAAGGAAATTGGTGTTAACCCAGCCCCCCTGCCCATGTTCCCCCGGGGCTGCGTGGTTTGGGAGCCTCCGGCACTGAGTCAGCAGTGGGGTCTGGGGGATGCTGGGTCATGCTGTCATCTCCACCGCTGCTGAAGCTTCCTTCCTCCCTGGGTCTCCTGGGGTTCATCCTGAGACGTCCTCAGGTCTGCTGGCTCAGCACACCACGTCTGTGCTGCTCTTGGGCTTTTGGGTACAGTCTATGCTCCCACACCATGTCATGTGGAAGTTCACAGAGATAGATATTTGGGGTTCCATGAAGGTGGGTGCATTGGAATTTAAAGTTTATGGCTGTTGAACACATACGCCTGACAGTTCGTCTCAGGAGTCACAGACTATGTTTTGATCCCAGCGCATACGATTTATCCCTCTTAAGAACTAAAATCAAGACGATTTCCTAACATCGATTAAACAATATTCACCCTGGTAGGGTTTTCTGTGCTTGTGTTGAACAGTTTGGGGAGCAGGCAAAACCACCAGCTTGCTCCAAGAATTTTCTGCTCCTGGAAGATAAGAGCCTGAACTAACAAAATAGTTTATTAATTAAGACTAATGCTTACGCATCAAAACTCACTTCAAGACCCTCGCCTTGCTGGGCCCGCGGATCCTAAGCTGTTATGTCATCAACCACCCAGGCCCTAAAACCCCGTAGGGACTCCCCCCACTGTTACTTCCCCATTCTGTAATTTTGCTGAGACTCTCAAGGCCATGGTTTCTCTACTGCCACCTTGAATAAACTTCACTTTGTTTGAATGACAGTTTGTTCAGATGCTCTGCAGAAATCCATAACAAAAGAAGTGGTAGGTCATCATGCGGCAGCTACCAGCTACAGCTTTCTTTGGAAATAGACCATTTCCTCAAAAATCCTACAACATGGCGATACGTACACGTTCCGTGAGGCGTCTTGTACAATGAACACGGGGATGCCAAGCCTCAGACACGGCTGTAAGTCAAGGGTATGTGTGCATTTTGTATTTAAAATTCATGTTGTTTTTTTAAATTTTTAAAACATTTATCTGTTTATTTATTTATTTTTGTCTGTGTTGGGTCCTTGTTGCTGTGTGCACAGGCTTTCTCTAGTTGCGGTGAGTGGAGGCTACTCTCTGTGGCAGTGCACGGGTTTCTCATTGCAGTGGCTTCTCCTGTTGCGGAGCACAGGCTCTAGGCACATGGGTTTCAGTAGTTGTGGCCTGTGGGCTCAGTAGTTGTGGCTCGTGGGTTTAGTTGCTCCACGGCATATGGGATCTTCCAAGACCAGGGATGGAACCCGTGTCCCCTGCATTGGCAGGCAGATTCTTAACCACTGCGCCACCAGGGAAGTCCCTAAAATTCATGTTGTTTTATTCCAGTAAAGCAGCAGTTAGGCTGTCACCCTATATTCCCTAATTACCCCCACCCCAATTCTTCTTTTTTCCTTGTTGCTTACCTATTTTATTTTATTTTTTATTGAAGTATAGTCGATTTACAATATTGTGTTAGTTTCATGTGTATAGCACAGTGATTCAGTTATATCACTGATTCTTTTCAGATTCTTTTCTCTTATAGGTTATTACAAAATATTGAGTAGAGTTCCCTGTGCTATATGGTAGGTCCTTGCTGGTGATGTATTTTATATATAGTAGTGTGTATATGGTACACACTATTACCATATACACACTACTCCCCCCCAGTTCTTAAATGTTGGTGGGCAGAAAAAACACTTGGCATTTCCAGCCTCCATTGTTGGAGATCTGATCAGTGTGTCTGGAATGGGGCCCAGGAATCTGTATGTTTAGTAGGCTCCAGGTCAGGGAGCTCCTGGGAGCAATACAATGGAAGATAAAGGACCGTGTCTCTGATGGCACTGACCTTGCATCCCAGCTCTGTTCTTGGCTGGCGTGTGACTCAGGTCCAGTAACAGAACCTCTGACCCTCTTCAGCAGCAAAGTGGAGATTGTAATGCCCGCTCCCCACGTTTACTTTGAGGATATAATGAGCTAGTAAGAGAGAAGCACTGGTGGCCTCTGTGCATTCGTCTTGTGTGTATCCATCACCCAGGAGCACTGGGGCAGGCTCTGAGCAGGGCTGTGCCTACAAGGGGTAGAGAGGGCACCGGTGTCCCCATGGCTGCAGACAGCAAGTCCTCGTGCCTTTGGGAGGAGAATTAAAATCCTCTGGCCTTGACGGTCAGCCCCACATCTCAGGAAAGGTGTCTGGCGTCCTGAAGTTACTGCTGAACCAGCAAGCACCAGGAATTGGGTTGGGATCTTTTCCTGGAGCCGCACCTTCCAGGTGCAGTCTTAGTTCAGATTCTCTGAGCAGCAGACCCTAGGCTGAGGGTCCTGGTGGGAGGAATTGATCAAGGAGAAGCTGGCATGGGGTGGAGGGGAGCGGGGCAGGGAAGGGAAGGGAAGGATGGTGAGTAAAGGGTGCCTTCCGGTGAAGTCCCAGCCTCGGCCTGAGCCCCCAGGGACCTCTGCATAGCAAATTACACTTCAGAGGTTTCTGACCAAGGGGATGCAGGGGAGTTATCTCTCTGTGTATTTCAAGGAGATTCCAGTGCTGGTAAAAGGGATCCAAGGGGCTCTGGCCAGGCGCCAGGACTGACCATCCACTGTAGATGTTGGCCCAGCTCTGTGTCCACACCCAGGCTTTCTGCCCCATCACCAGCCTTGTGTTCTGACTATCTGAGTGGACGCCCAGCTTAAAGCCTTTGCAGGGGGGGCTATGATGGGGACCTGTACCTCATAGGTTCATGTAAACAACAAAAAGACTTGTAATGTACAAACTGCTACGAATCCTCATTTTACCATACCGTACCCATGTTTTGAGTCAGCCCGTTTCACCTGCCCGAGCATGTACAGTGACAGATCATGGGAGCAGCTCCGCTTGCTGAAGGATCCCCATGTGCCATGTAGCCTTCCAGGTATGTTACATTAACTAACACATTTAACCCTCAAACAGACTATGACCTAACATTATCATTAGCTCTGCTGAGGGCATATTAATAATAATGATAATAACTTGCCCAAGGTCACAAGACTAGTGAGTGTAGAGTTGGGATTTGAACCCGAGTCTGTCTCTTGAACTTGTCGAGTTGGCCAGGCTGCCACTCAAAGTCTGGTTATTTATGTGCCTCCGGGGGCCCCAAGAGAAGCAGCCCTTTCCTCTTCACCTCATCTCCCCAACATGTGGCAGAGAAATCAGACATTTATATACATTTGCAGAAGGAAAAGAATAATGATCAAACAACCTTGAAACAGTTTGGTCTAGACTTTAACTTGTACTAGAAGGAGCTCAACAACAATGAAAACTGAAAATTCAGCCTTATTAACTCATGCAGTAAAAATGTACCGAGTGCCTATCACACACCTGGCATCCTGCTGGATGCCAGGGGAACAATGGTGAAATCAGAGACTTTCTCCCCAGCCCAGATTAGGCTTGATAAACTGAGCTGGGCTGTCCCCTCCTAGGGCCCCGTCCCCACCCCCCAACCATGTGCTGTCTGACAGCGGGCCTGGCCGTGGCCTGCAGGGGGTTCTGACGTTGCCGGAGAGGAGACCCACGGCCACCCTTCCTCTTCTGGTGTGTTAACGATGTAAATCCTTCTTCTGCCCTTCCCCACCCCCCTTCCCCTGCCACTGTAACAGGGAAAGGTCTCAGTTACGATGAGAAGAAATTGAGCTGAGGGGATAAAGTTTCAGAACGAATTCTGAGTCACCAGATCAGGTTTCTAAAAGGTGAAAACACTGTGAAAAATATTCTCCTACCACCGGGAATTAGAATCACTTCCTGCAACTCCTATGTGAGACTACAGTCCATAACTGGTAGCCCTGTCTAGGGGAGGGGATTTCGTTTGAATTGTTTTCCTTTTTCTCCATCTGCATTTTCCAGTGTATCAGCAATACATTTTTAATTTTTTGTATTTTCTTCAATATTTTTATTGCAGTATAGTTGATTTACAATGTTATGTTAATCACTGCTGTACAGCAAAGTGATTCAGTTATACATATATATACATTCTTTTTTATATATTCTTTTCCATTATGGTTTATCATAGGATATTGAATATAGTTCTCTGTACTATACAGTAGGACCTTGTTGTTATCCATTCTATATATGAAAGCTTACATCTGCTGACCCCAACCTCCCACTCCATCCCTCCCCCAACCCCCTCTGCAATGCTTTTTAATTAAAGAAGAAATTATATAAAAATATTCTCTTCTGTTCTCCTCTCAGGTTTGGTGAGTAATTGTGATGATGATTAAGTTTCATTCTATGAGGATGTAAAGGACATTCCCCTTGGCTTTCCCACCTTCCGCCCCCATAGTGGAAGGTGGCGGGGAGTGAGGGGTTTCAGAATTCCCAGGAGCAGACGGCAGGTCTCTGTTGCCGGAGTCTGGGGCAGAGTTAATCTACCCCTCCTGGCCCCATCTCCCAAACTGAGACATTTCTGAGAGTGAAAGGGGCACTGTTAGAATTACCCTGGGTTAGCTAGAAGCTGGATTTTCTTGGGTAAACCTTGCTGTGGTGTCACCATGGTCACAGGGGACTACAGATCTCTCCTGGCTGAAACGTCTTAAAGTATGGAAATTTGGGGCCTATTCCGTAACCCCCAAAAGCCTGACCAAGCTCCATGAGCCACCACAAGACACCAACCTTCAGCTGCAAAAGAGAAATGAGCTCTGCAGGGGACATAGCCAATTTTGATGGAAATTTAATCTGTGTGGTCAATTATTTGTATAATAGTGGAGGAAAATAAAGACTATTTCACCAAAGTCAACTCCGTAATTTTAAAGCCTTTAAGACATTTGAAAATGCCTTGTGCAATTATGTGGCGCTTAATACTCAGATAATGGAACAATGAAAGATGTATGTTTGCATTTTGTAAAATTAAACTGTATGCAGTTATTTATCTTTTACCTTAATTGTTTGAGCTTGTTTCTAATGTAAACTGTTGTAATTTTAAATAAATATAATAGAAAAAACTTTCCTAGGTATCAAGAATCCAGAGTAAATTTACTTTGCAAATAGGCTTTGCAGGTATGTTTTATGCTGAGGATTTTAAACTGACACTTTCATTCAAAAATATTTTGAATTACTCACTATTTGCCTCTCTGAGGTCAAAGGGATTTCAGGGAGACTCAATTTCACAATGGAGTGTGGGTGACTTCACCTTATTCCAAATCATGAGATATGGGAAATATTATAAAATCAATATGCTAGAAGGCGGGAAGTACATTTTCAGCTGACTTTTGTTAAATATGTTGAACTTTGTGCTTTCATTTCTATGTCCTTCCTTCATTCCTGGTCCCATTATACTTGCCTGATTTCTTCTCCCTTCTAGTTACACTTCTCCTCTACTCAAAATCTTGAGTGGTTATATTATAAGCTTAGCTTGTTATATTATAGGAGGTTACAGATACTGGGGGTATAAAGCAAGTACAGGTATATGAATACATTTGCTAATGTTTAAAGTCTAATGTTATGAGTCTTTCTGATGTGATCCTCACATCCTACAGATACTTCCAGGGTGAACAAAGTGCAGGGGGTAAAGGAAAAATGATTCCCTCCAAATTTCAGGGCATTGCGGGCTCGTGCTCCATCACATTCACTTTTGCTGGCTGGCTTAATTGGTATTTATTCCTTCAGTGTCACTGGGTTACTACAGCACAGGATGTAGGGGTATGAGCTTTGAAACCAGGTGCAAGTTCCAGCTCTGTCCTTTACTAGCTGTGTGACCTCAGGCCGCTAGTCACCTGAACTCTCTGTGCCTCAGTTTTCTTACCTGAAAAACAAGAATCATAATAATACCTAAGTCATGGGGGAAAGGGTTGTCTGTTTTTTAATGAAAATTGAATGCATTCATATATTTTAAAATACTTTAAATGGTACTTGGCACATAGCGAGCCTTATATAGAGCGCATCTAGGGTAACATTTTATTTTGAAATAAATTCAGGTTTATAGAAAAGTTGTAGGAATGTACAGAGAACGTCTGTAAATTGTTCTCTACTTGTTAATATTTTTACATATTTGCTTGGATATCATGTTAGTTTTCTGTCGCTGTGCAACCACCTACTACAAATTTAGCAGCTTAAGCCAAAATACACATTTATTACCCCACAGTTTCCAGGGTCTAGAGTCCAGGTATGGGTCTATTGGGTCCTGTGTTCAGAGTCTCACCAGCATGGACTCAAGCCACTGACCGGGGATGCAGTCTCATCTCAGGTGCAGGGGTCTCATCCAAGCTCACTTGTTGGCAGCATACAGTTCCTTGTGGTTGTGAGACTGAGGGCCCTGTTTTCTCGCTAGGTATCAACTGGGGATTGCACTTAGCTCCTAGAAGTCTCCTGTCACTTCCTTCCCACAACATGTCAGTCTGCCCTCCAGTTGGGGAGTATCTCTCCAATGCTTCACCTTTAGTTAAAGGCTTCACCTGATTAGGCCAGGCCCACCCAGGACACTCTCCCTTTTGATTAACTCAAAGTCAACAGATGAGTAATGTAACCAAGGGGGAGATATCCCATCAGATTCACAGGCTCTGCCCGTACTTAAGGGGAGGCGATTATACAGGCATGTACACCAGGGTGTGGGAATCTTAGGGACAGTTTTAGAATTCTGCCACGTGTATTTTTCCCTGAACAATTTAAGAGTAAGACAAAGACGTAATGCCTGATCACCCCTAAATACTTGAGAACGCATTTTCTGTGATGAAAGACATTCTTTTACAGAACCCTAACAATTATGAAAAACAGAAAACTAAAATTAATATAATTATCTTTTTAGAGGCCTATTCACATGTTGCACTTTGTCCCCAAATTGTCCTTTATATTTAAAGAAAGAACGAACATCTGATCTAAGATACAATCCACGTGTTGCGTTTCGTTGTCATGGTTCTTTAATCTCCTTTAATCTGAAATAGTTCTTCAGTCTGTATTGTTTTCATGAACTTGATTCTTTCAAAGAGGGCAGCCTAGTTATTCTGTAGAATGTCTTCCTTTTAGGAGTTGTCTGATATTTCCTCATAATTAGATTTAACTGGTGCATTTTTTTTCCAGGAAACATTACAGAAGTGACATCTGCCTTTTACGGTGCATCATATCAAGAGGCATGTGTGTTGGTTGGTCCAATTACTGGTGATGTTAACTTTGATCATATGAGTAAGGTGGTGTCTGCCAGGTTAGTTACCATAAAGTTAGTTTCCATAAAGTTCCACTAACTATTACTAAAGATGTGCATTGTCTAGGATCAAAGAGTTAATAATAGGGAATACCCTGGCATTGGTCCAGTGGTTAGGACTCGGCACTATCACTGATGGGGACCCTGGGTTCAATCCCTGGTCAGGGAACTAAGATCCTGCAAGCTGTGTGGTGCAGCCAAAAAAAAAAAAAAAAGTTAATAATAAACTTTTGCACGTCTCTATACAGGCCACAAAGCCCTTGGGCATATAACCCTATAGAGTTAATCAGGGAACAAGGCTGACTTTGGATACCTGTCTGCCAGGCTTCCCAATCCTTGTCTTTCCAGGGTCTGTCTCATGGCCATGCAGCTCTGGCTACACCAGCATCACCTTCCTCTCTATTGATAGTTCTCTGCACCGTATCATTACACCTGAATTTGCTTCACCAGAAAAGCCCACCAATGGCCTCCTCAAAAGACTCATGGTCTTAACCTCCTCACCCCACTCCTGAAACAGTGCCCAGGGGTGTGAAGTGTCTCATCACACCCCTAAGAATGGGACAGGTCTGGTCTTGTCAAGGTCGCCAACCATCTCTGTGACACTAAATCCAATGGACATTTTCCTGTCTTCACCGTTTTTGAGCTTTCAACGTCAGCCAACACAGCCACAGACGCCTTCAAGTGTCCCCACTCCTGAAAGAAAGATTTTCTTTCTTTCTTCCTTCCTTCCTTTCCCTTTCTTTCTTTCTCTTTCTTTCTTTCTTCCTTCCTTCCTTCCTTCCTTCCTTTCTTTCTTCCTTCCTTCCTTTCCCTTTCTTTTGTTTTCTTTCTTTCTTTCTCTTTCTTTCTTTTTTCTTTCTTTCTTTCTTTCTCTTTCTTTCTTCCTTCCTTCCTTTCCCTTTCTTTTTCTTTCTTTCTTTCTTTTTCTTCCTTCCTTCCTTTCTTTCTTTCTTTCTTTCTTTCTTTCTTTCTTTCTTTCTTTCTTTCTTTCTTTCTTTCTTTCTTTCTTTCTTTCTTTCTTTCTTCCTTCCTTCCTTCCTTTCCCTTTCTTTTTCTTTCTTTCTTTCTTTTTCTTCCTTCCTTCCTTTCTTTCTTTCTTTCTTTCTTTCTTTCTTTCTTTCTTTCTTTCTTCCCTTTTCTTTCTCTCTTTCTCCCCCCCTTTCTTTCTTTTAATATAAAGGACAATTTGGGGACCATTTGCAACATATGACTAGATCTCTAAAAATATAATTATATTAATTTTAGTTTTCTGATTTTCATAATTGTATTAGAGTTCTGTAAGAGAATGTCTTTCATCACAAAAAATGCATTCTCAAGTATTTAGGGGTGATCAGGCATTACTGCTGTGTCTTACTCTTAAATTATTCAGAGAAAAATACACATATGGCAGAATTCAGTCTTGCCATCTCTGGTAGCATGTTTTGTGGGTTTCCTCTGGTCTTGTTGCCTGTTCCTTTGGAGTCTCTTGATGTCCTTAGACATTCCCTGCTGGGACCACTGGGCTGATTGGCTCTGCTCCCCTCGGCCCTCATCCTCCAAGTGAGCAAGAGATCCCAGGTGTGTACCCATGGCAGTAACTGGGTCCCCAAAAAGTGGGTCACAGAGTTCAGTATCTTAAGGTCTCGGCTCGGCTCTGACCCTCAGCATTTCTGCTGCATTCTGTGGGCCAAAGTGAGTCACAGGGCCAGCCCTGATTCAAGGCAAAGGAAAATAGATTCCACATCTTGATGGGAGCAGCAAAGTCATTGCAGAGGAGGGAAATTCAGGGAGTTGTGGAGAATTGTGGCCATTTTTGCAGTTAGTCAACATAGACTTAGTCCATTAAGATTAGCCCTGGATGAGAATGCTGTCAGCAGCCCTGACGACTCTGCCCTCTGTTTCTGTGTTTTTGATCAGACGCAGTTCCGTGCTTCCCACAGCTTTTGGCACCCTAATGACACACGTTCATATCTTCTCATGTTCTTCTTTTACCCCCAGTTTTACTGAGATGTAATTGACATATAACATTGTATTAGTTTCAGATGCACAACGTAACAATTTGATATTTGTGTATGTTATGAATGTTCATCACAATAAGCCAAGTTAACATCTGTCACCATGCACCATTACACATTTTTTTTCTTGTGATGGGAACTTTTAAGATCTACTCTTTTAGCAGCTTTCAAATATACAATATGGTATTGTTAACTATAGTCACCATGCTGTACATTACATCTCCAGGACCTGTGTATCTTATAACAGGAGGTTTGCTTGTGCCTTTCGACCCTCTTCACCCATTTCCCTACCCCACGCTCCTGCTTCTGGCAACCACCAATCTGTTCTCTGCATCTATGAGCTTGGGTTTTTTAAGATTCCACATATAAGTGAGATCATACAGTATTTGTCTTTCTCCATCTGACTTATCAATATTTCACTCCCAAGTCCTTCTTATAAAGACCTTGGCTTCTCCCACACCCTCTAAGGTGATTCCCTCCTGACCCTGACCTCCACTGACTTCCATCTTTTCCTGATGTGCATCACACCACGTTCTAAGGGTATCAAATGATTTGAGAAGCAAAGTTATATAGAGGGGAGCCTTGTGGGTACCCAGCAGAGCAGTATGATTGATCAGAGTTCAACTTCACCCAAATTTGAATTTTCTTTCTAAGATAATCACTTCCTCTGGCATATTCATTGATCCTTAGGGGAAAAAATTGGAATGGTTTTCCTTTGGTTGAGAAACCCTCTTTCTCTCTATTATTTTAATTTCTTTCTCCTCTATTTCTAAGCAATTCCTTGCCTACAACAGATCCACATTTGCAAACCAGATGAAATTATAAATGAAGACTATTTTTTTTAAGTTATACTAAAATGTGGTACATGCAAACTGCACACAGATTTGGAGAAGGGTCCCCTTGCCATTGATCCCGGATCCATGAAGGCTGGGGGACCCATCTGAGCATCTTCCTTCTTGGAGTATCATTGGAAACACCCAGGGAGCTTAGAAAAAACACATCTTGTCATGACCCCAGGGATTCTGAGGGTCAGAATCACATGGGTCTGGGTAGAACCCAAGAAACTGTACTTTTCAAAAGCTCTGAAGGCCCTGGAACGTTGACGATCTACAGGATTTGAACCAATGCTGCTTGAATTCTCCACCAACCAGGGCCAACCTCAGTGTCAGGCAGGTGAAGCAGCTCCCTGTTCATCTGAAGTCAGCCAGAAAATGACATTCAGGCGTGGCCATGACAAGTCCAGAGCATCAGTCATGATGACCAAGATTCTGAATCATGTATTCTCAGTGTAATCTTTTTGTCCAGTTTAGAGAATTGGATCAGTTTAGAGAATTAACTCTGACCCCATGGGTGACCCTCTGCCCTAGTAGAACTGAAAATTAAGAGATGGGCACGTCTGTAGGTTCCGAGGTTCCAGAGGATAAGATGTCTTGTCATACCACCAAGACAGAAGGAGGCAGATGGCAATGACTGTAACAAAGAAATGATGGTGCCTTGGTCCCACACATCACCAGAAGTGCCAGAAGTGTTTTATGGGCATTGATGGAGAAGAGGAGGGGAAAAGAGTGGGTCATGTGATACAAAACCAATTACTCTATTAATCGTGTGAGGTTCAGGGAGTTTGGGGCTTCAGGGTCTGTGTGAGGGTGGAGAAGTCTCTTCCAATAGAGAAGAAATATGGCGGTGCAGTTGCTCCAGACTTAAACAAACGGGGGGAGATAGCATGTAAACTATGCTACCCATTTTGTAAGAAAGGGAGAAATAAGACTCTACATTTTAATATGCTTTTGTGTGTGCTGGGAAAAATCTTGCAAGTTTATGTAAGGAACTAAGAACAAAGATTATCCAATCAAAGGTGTGGGGTTTGGCAGATGGGTGGACAGGGATGAGAGGGAGATATTTTTATTCTCTATCTTTTGACATTTTCTGGGTTTTGAACCATGTGATTTTCTTTCTTATTCAAAAATTTAAAAAATTTGAGAGCCTACACATAATGCTAGCTTGTCTTATCCATCTATTGAAAAAATAGCTAAAGAGGTTCCTGTGAATTCAGCAAAAATGTTTACATCAACTGTATTGCACTGATATCAATCACAGCAGCATTTATAGATGTTTGAAGCAGAGCAGTGAGTATCAGTGCAAGACATGTTATTTACCCAGGCTGTGGCTTGGAGCACAGATGGATTCAGGGACCCTCCTCACGATTCCTTCACAGGCCACGCCCACAAAAGCCCCGACATTCCTGGATCACTGGTTTCTCCAGAGAGTCAAGCATTGAACAACTTTATGTCTTACTGTCCCTAATGTATAAACCTTATAATAACTGTAAAGGAGCTAGCGAAATGCTCAAAAGGAGCTCCAAACGTTGGGCCCTCCTTTCTCCTCAGGGCATGGCGGCTGGCTGGTCTCCCTTTGCTGTACGGCACACACTGGGAGAAGCTGTTTTGCATTCTTCACTTGTGTCGCTGTGTCCCATGCTTTCAGCTGTGCTATTAATATGTCTGCCTAAAGCATTTTGTAGTTCAGCATTTGGGGGAAATAGAGCCCCACGAGCAGCTCCTCGGACCCCAATCCGGCCATGTCAGTCCTTTGCCTCCTTTGCCTTCCTGGGACCCAGATGCGACAGTGCTTTTGCCAAATGTGAAAGCAACCCCAGCACTTCCTCACAGCCCCACCTGGAATGTCACGGGCACCTTAGCAGATGAAAGACTCTAAAACGTCCTGCAGTAAAGTCATCGGTTGAGCTTTGCGTAAACCAGCATCCCCCAAATCCACTGACTGCGAAACTCTTTTATCAAAGCATACCTGTGAGTATCCTGAAAAGTTCTGGCTTAAATCATATCCGCCTCCTGAAGAGAAGCAGGAGCTCCTGATCTCACCCGAGCCCTTGAATCCCAGGCTTTCTCTGCGATAAAAAGCATATCCCAGACTCTAATTGTTCTCTCCCGTGCACCCTCTCTGATTCACTTTGCATCATATAGTTGATCATACTTGAGTAACATGGATAGAGGCAAACTTTAAAGACAAAGCCTCCCCTGAAAATGTCAGGGAAAGAAATAAAAATCTCAGTCTAGTTGTCTGCAATTTAAAGACACGTGGCGGCTTCCCTGGTGGTGCAGTGGTTGAGAGTCCGCCTGCCGATGCAGGGGACACGGGTTCGTGCCCCGGTCCGGGAAGATCCCACACGCCGTGGAGCGGCTGGGCCCGTGAGCCATGGCTGCTGAGCCTGCGCATCCGGAGCCTGTGCTCCGCAACGGGAGAGGCCACAACAGTGAGAGGCCCACGTACCACAAAAAAAAAAAAAAAGACACATGGATTTCCTTCCAATTTAGGTCACCACAGGGCACTAAATAGAGTTCCCTGAGCTATACAGTAGGAAGGAAATCCAAAAAAAAGGGGATATATGTATACGTATAGCTGATTCACTTTGCTGTACAGTAGAAACTAACACAACATTGTAATGCAACTATACTCCAATAAAAATTAATTTTAAAAAATAAATACATAAATAAAGACACAGGCACCCAAATGTTCAATAGCCAAGACACGGAAGCAACCTAAGTGTCCATCAACAGATGAATGGCTAAAGAAGATGTGGTATATTTATACAGTGGAATATGACTCTGCTATAAAAAAGAATGAAATAATGCCATTTGCAGCAACATGGATGGACCTAGAGATTATATTAAGTGAAGTTAAGTCAGACCGAGAAAGACAAATATCCTATGATATTGCTTATATGTGGAAACTAAAAAAGATACAAATGAACTTATTTACAAAACAGAAACAGACTCACAGACTTAGAAAACACACTTATGGTTACCAAAGGGGAAAGGAGGGGGAGGGATAAATTAGGAGTTTGGGATCAAAATATATACACTACTATATATAAAATAGGTAACCAACAAGGACCTACTGTATAGCACAGGGAACTATACTCAATATTTTGTAATAACCTATAATGGAAAAAAAATCTAAAAAAGAATATATATATATATATATATATATATATATATATATATATATATGAATCACTTTGCTGCACACCTGAAAGTAACACAACATTGTAAATCAACTATATTTTGATAGGAATTTTTTAAAAAGTAAAGGGAAAGGCTCCAAACAGCTCTTTTCTCCTTGAAGAAAAAGCTCTAACATTGTGAGGTGTGTATGCCAGGTTAATAGACATTTTCAAAGGAGACCACTTTGCTTTTGCCTGAATCACTGCCATCCTGGACCTGTAAGAAGGGAATGCTATATCTCTTTCTTCCTTTTGCTAAACCGACAGGAGACATTCCCACCAGGCCACTTGCCCTGACCTCCGTGTAGGGCAGGCAGTGCTGCCTCTGTCGCTATGGTCTCCAGAGTGGATGGTGGTGAGAACCCAGGCTGGCCGGTCCAGACAGTACAAGTGAGCTGGGGAGCAAGTGAGTCAGCATTTCAGACCATCTTCGTGAAGAAGGAGTGCCTTCCTCCACGTGAGCGCCTGCAGTGTGGTAATTTGTTCGTTTAAATGACTAAAATTATTCACGGTCCCTTTTCCGATTGTACAAAATGCCCTCCATTCAAGGAACGCGCTGTGTGGTGTGCCACCCTGGGGGTTCTCGGGCACTTTGGAGATGCTATACTTAGCCTCACACCCCACATCCATTCAGTGCTGTTAACCAGATCTCCAGGGTGTGGGCGACAGCTCAAGTCAGTGTATTTTCACATCTATTAATACCCCTTGGTCACCAAGTGGCATTTGTTTTCCATATATTTCCATGAAACAAGACAGCAAGGGCCAAGTTTTCTCTGGCTTATGAAAAGGGGCTCATTCTACTGAGTTTGTCAAAATTAATGTGAAAGACCCATTGAGTGTCTCAGCCCTGCTGTCCTTGCATGAAGTTTTCACTTTGGGGTAATTTATTTTACCTTTCTATTTCACTCTCCTGATGTGTACAGATGAACCTGCTTGTGGAGACTGTACATGAAATTTCATATTGCACATCTCAAAGCAGAATATCTGGCACAAAATAAGCTTTGCATGCCCCTTCTCTCTCCCTGTTTTCTCTCTTCATCTCCATCCCCTCCCCCCCCCCCCACCTTTTCCCTTCCCCCTCCTTCCCTTCTCCCTCCCTCCTCTACCTCTCCCTCTGCTGGACTAGCGTCAGGGACACTTCTCTGTAGTCTGTCGGAGGATGAGAAATCCATCCCAGGGAGGGGGGTTTCGGGGAAAAGGGTATCATCTGCCTCACCTCATCTCTACCAGATAACTATATTAGTAACAGTAGAATTCGATGCTGTTTTTTGAGTGAAAAATCCAAGTGCAGAAATCCAGCTGTGCAGGGTCTGAAAGAGGCTGTCCTGCTTGTCCCCTTTGCCGATGCCACCCGTGTGGCTTTGCTGTCCTCCTTTAGGTGGCACCCTTTGACTGCCGTGTAGCCACACAAGTTTTCTCTCCCACTTCAATTAGTATTCATTGTGCAAAAATAAGAAAATTCCTTCATTATGCCGGTGCCCGGCAGTGATCTGATAATTAAGGCTGTGCATCTGCATTTCCATTAAAAAACCCCATTTCTCACTCTGGGCTGTGGCTTAGCAATAAAAACTTGCTGGCAAGGTCTTAACCTTAGGACATTTTAAAGTAAACATTGCATTTAGCTTTTTAGAGGGTCTGTCTTCTTCCTAATTATATACATCAAGTCCAGTCCAAGAATTTGTATTTTCTCCATGTGACCAAAAGGGAATTGGGACTTTATCTGGATTTTGGGTCGTCTCAGGAAGATATCAATTTGCATTGACATAAAAGGCAAAATGTGAAAGATATTTCAAGAGACAATTGAGAGGAATGTAATCTTTTGAATTTTGAAATTTGTTTTCTAAGAGATGTGTGTGCTTTGCTGTTCTTTGAATCTCCTTTTTTTTTTCTTTCTTTTCTTTTCTTTTTCTGTCTCTTGTCAAACCTCCCACAATCAGGCAAAACTAACTTCTGAGATGGTCACTCAGAAGAACTTCATCCAAAGTGCATTCCTTGTGGAATTACCGAAATAATCACTTCATTTGCTTACCCCACTTTTTCAGTAGAAACTTGATCATGGAATGAATGAAGAGGTGGAGACTTCACCTTCTAAGGCTCTCAGCCTTCCAAGCCCGGCACAGGTGTCTAGGATTGACACTTGACAAGTACCCCAGGTAAGCCTCCTTGTATTCCAGATCAGTCCCCATTTCAAATAATCCATCCTTCTATCAGTCATAGTAACAACTCATGCATCCGATATTTGGGTCATAAAAGTCTCTGGTCAGAGTGGGGTATCTAGTCTGTTATATAACACCTGTATATTTTCACACCTTGCCTCTACACGAGCCACCCAAAATAGCATCCCAAACCAGTGCTGGCTTTCTATTATCTGTACAGAAGCTCCTTCCTTTAAAATCATGACGATTGACAGTTACTTAAATGTTTTCTGTTTAACTCTCAGGGAGAACGCCATTTAAGTTGGATTTTGTGAATTAGCATAACATAGCAAAATCAAAGGGTTTAATCATTGATCAGGTTTCTCTGCTCTATACGTGCTCTGTGTGATCAGAATAAGATGTTCCAGGCACACACAGGAACTGATTCACACACAAGAGTGATGCTTAGATGCTCGTCACCAGCCTCCCTGGTGTTGTAACTTGTGTTAAATAACAATTTGCTTCACTGAAGAGACTCAGCTTTGGGGTGAAAATACCAGCAGTTCACAGTTATAAGAAGACATGTTCTAGAATTCGCACCTCGGAAGAGCCCCTGTGGGTTCGGAGAGAGGCCGCGCATACTGGAGTTGGAAGAGAGACGGGAAGAGACTGTGTGGTGTCTTGGGGGACGTCTAAAGGCGCTGGAACAGAGAGGCCCTGGCGGAGTGGACAGAGCTGATGCCTCTCACCTGTCACTACGGGCTGTCCCTAAGTTTCACCTCTTACATTTTCACATTTTGGCAAAGAGTAAGTTTGGATTTGCTTTTTGATGTTTTCTGTTTCAAAGCGTGGCCTGGATTTGAATGGCAGATGACGCATGGAGAAAGGCGTGGGCCGTGTGGGCGTGTGTGCTGCCCCTCTGAATGGCAAGAAGACCCCACATCCCTGCAGGGGGAGCCAGAGGGTTAGGGCCCCTCAGGTGAGCAGGGTGGTTGTCTGTGGCTCCGTGGCCTTTATTTGAGGGAAGAGCTAGAACTTTACACGCTCTGCTGTAACCATAAGACACAGTCACTGCCCACAACGCCCCAATCTCAGACTCTCAGTTTTCCATGATGTTCAGACATGGGGCTCTGTCAATAACTCCAGCTCCCAGAGAGAACAAATGATTTGAAGGTGAACCTTCTGGGAGCATCAGTCCTGCTGCCAGCCAGAGCACAGCTATGACCTTGCCCACCTGGGCACCTTCCGATAGATGCACGCATGAGCAGAGAGCCAGAGGTGGAAGAAGAGGGTGCAGGACAGGAAGAGCAGCACATGCTTTGTCGTCCCTGCGGCTCCCTGCAATTATCCCGAAGCCTCTGAAACATGGACACAGGTGAGTCACGGGAAGAGAGGGGAATTATTTTTGTGTAACTGATGCAAATGTGGGAAACACCACCCTTCTCCCTCTGGTATTGGCTTTGGACCACAACCCCCGTTTCCCAACACTGAAAAAAAAAAGCTAGATTTTTGAAATGGTAATTTAATTGAAAGTCAAGATGGATGACCAGGAAGGTTCATCTGGGTAAGACTCGCCAAAAGGGAGCTGGTGATAAAGTAGGAGCAGAGTTGTAGTGACAAAAGCTGTCCAGAGAAAGTGGGAGTCCCTTAGGTACATACAGGCAGCCCTCGGAGATACGGCTGTTTGGCTCCAAAACACCACAATAAAGCAAGTGTCTCAATAAAGCAAGTCTCACGAACTTTCTGGTTTCCCAGTGCATGTAAAAGTTATGTTTACACTCTACTGTAGCCTATTAAGTGTGCGATAGCATTATGTCTGAAAAACCAATGTACATACCTTAATGTTAAAATGCTCTATTGCTAAAAAATGCTAACCCTCATTTGAGCCTCCAGTGAGTTGCAGTCTTTTTGCAATAGTGACATCAAAGCTCACTGATCACCATCACAAATTTAATAATGATGAAAAAGTTTGAAATATTGCAAGAAGGTGTGTCACATCAAAATGTGGCACAGAGACAGGAAGTGAGCAAAGGCAGTTGGAAGAATGGTACCAATAGACTTGTTGATGCAGGGTTGCCACAGACCTTTAATTTGTGAAAAACAATATCTGCAAAAGCTCAATAAAGTGCAGTAAAACGTGGCATGACTGTACAAAAAGACATTGGGTCCAGGTCGTTTCACTGCAGTGAATGCCTCAGAGGAACAGCTTCACTGACAGGTCAGTTAGAAAAGTCTGGAGAGAGAAAAAAAATGTATTGCTAAGGAGAAGTTTGGGGTAAACTCCTGTTACTCAATGAAGCAAGTGGGAGCAGAAACTAGGAAACCTACTTGACCTTTCAGCGTTTAAGTGTCTGCGAGAAGGGTCCTTTTTACCTGGAAACATCAACAGGAAAGAATGGAGCTGCAGTTGAAAATTTTACCAAGGTGATTTCATAACAAAACAACGTCTATAACTGAATTTACCTGTACCCTTAAGTTGCTTACAGATAAAAAAAAAAAATGAATTGTGCCCAACTTCACAGTGGAGGAGCGATTCCAAAGGGTAGTAACAAAAAACTTGTAGTTGCCTAAGCCAAAAATGGATTTGGCCTCCTTTTCTGCAGATAAACTCCTAATCATCCTTTAAGATCCAACTCCACATGTCCCACTCCCTCTGGGAGAGCTTATTCAATTCTTCCCTCATATTGACCCTTTCTTCCACAGTGTTTTGTTCATACTCCTTCTGTGTGAAATTTATTACTGTGGGACACTTACTAGATTAGAAAGCGGATCTTCTTGCCAGACTGAGGTCTTCCGGATCAGATCTTATTCATCTTTGTATCCTCAGTGCCAGGTTCAAGCCTTACATATGACTAGATAAAATACCTCAATGTTGGCTAACAGATGGATGGGTACAGGCTTGTATGCTGGCAAAGTCTTGCCCTCTGGTTGGTCCTTCACACTTGAGTGGGTATGAAGAAATCACCAATGGCAAAAAGCCAGAAAGTTTGTACTGTGGTTGCCGCAGACGCATCTGGCCTGTGTCCACATGGTAACCTAGTTTGAAGAGAATGCCCAAAACCCAACCTGTATTCCAACATAAATGCCTAAAACTTCTTGGGGCGGGGGCAGGGATCAACCTGGTTGAGGTTTTCATACCATCATTAGCCCCGGGGGGCACACTGACCCTGCTGCTCTTAGAGGAAGGTGACTGCTCATTTACAGGAAGCATTTGGTGGCTGGAGATGCGGTCAGTCGGCAGTGAGTGGTTCAGATGCCTGGCAGCCGTTTCCTAGGAGACCACACGTCAAGTACCTGCTGAATCATGAGCTTCCGTTGGATAACAATGAGCTTCTCTGACAAGATGTAAGAGGGTTGGGCTGGAGCAGATACCTGGCACACATCTGAGCTGCCCAATCTGAGACCAAGAGAAGGAAAGGGGGAAATGTACGGCTTCACTCGCCGAGGATGTACTTTCATGGGAGTGGCTTCCAAGGGCAGAGTGTGTTCTCAGGTCAGAAACTAAGAGTTTGCACGCCACAACTAAAGATGCCCCACACCGCAACTAAAAAAAAAGATCCCACGTGATGCAACGAAGACCCGACAGAGGCAAATAATAAAACTAGTTAGAAACTATAAAACAACAGCTCTTTCAGAAATAGATCTTTATCCACCTGTCCCACCTAGAGCTGTTTACTTTTCATCTTGGACATCCCTTCTTCTCAGCTTCTAAAATGGTAGGCCCTGCATGAGGCTCATGGAAAATCCAGGGGTCAGAATGATCCAGAGCATAGCCCTCTCGTTCTTAACCTCAGTTCTCTGACTCATGGCTTTAAACGATCACGGTGACCCGTGGACTCCTGGTGCTGAAGGGATCCAGAAGTGCTACAGTTACATACGACAACAGTGGTTGAGAAGCCAAACTGTTGATCAAATTAGACAGTTCCTAATTCAATGCCATTCTAACTATGTGTTATTTTTCCCATGAAACTGACTGATGGCATGAAATTGACCTCTTTTCAATGAATCAATTAGACACTGTTGCCTATTGTAAAATATTAAGATATCACATGTATGGCGATCTAGATAATTTACATCCATAAAGTATTAAAGGACATGTTTTCGAAAAATATTTAATACTATGGGAAGCTGCTTACAATGTATCAAAAAGGAGCAAAGGAGAAAACAAAAAATCTACATAGAGTAGGATCCTAAGTCTGTAAAAATGTGTATGTGTATATTTATATGTCAAAATGCTAACTGTGGTGACATTTCAGCTATATTTGCAAATTATCACACATTACTTGTATAAACAAAAAAGAATCAAGAAAAACAATGTTTCCTAATTTTAAGGAGCTATACAGAAAATTATAACACGGAACGTTCTAAATCTCTGCTTATATTAAAGGGTCTTAATGGCTCACAGCATAACAAAGTCCAATCATGAATATTTGACTTACTAAAGTATATTGGAATTCTACCTGTGTTTAACGAAAAAAATGATCATTTGTTTCAACACATCCAGATGTAAGATGAGATCACCTACATAAAAAATACAGGAGTAAAATGAAAAGAATGTTAGACATTTTGGGAAATTTTAAAAATATGATCCTTCCCCAAGATTCGTACAGAATGTGAAATTTCAGAAAGGATTTCTGGATAAGGAGCTGCCTGGTTTATCAAGGAAGAAAAACATTAACATAAAATCCAGCCTATTAGTTTTGTTAGATCAAATTGCTTGTCAATCTATAAATTTCCAAACGCAGTCTGTCCATAAAATGAGTCACACTATGATATTTCAAAGTTGAAATTTTTCTTGAGAGTATTCCAGTTTTCCTATGAATGAGAAGTAGGAATTATTTCTTTTTTAATAAGTCTTCCAGGAGCCGTAACCTATGTGACCCCATTTCTATGGACGACGGTTTCATCTCTCCCTGCCACTGAGTGTTCTGTATGAAAACGCAACCTTCCCCTTGGTGAATAAAACCTCATTCGAATGGGTGTACACTCACTCTCACATTTTGAAATATGTTTGCATAAGAATTTATTTATGGCTGAAAAGGTTCATGAGATTTCTTCCCCCCACGTACTCTCTCCGGGATTTGTGATATGGTTCCTGCATTGATTCTATCAAATGAGCTCATACTCCTGCGTAGGCCTGAGCTTCCTGGGCCTTTACTTCCCCACATACAAAGTGGTCATCCTGACCCTGTCCCCTTCCCAAGAGAAATGGTGACAACATGACAAGAAGCCCACGCTGTACAGAAACGTTATTCAGTTGGCTTGGTATTTGCAGATTTAACATTTACAAGTGGCCGTGCATTCATTGTTCGTTTTGCAGAGGGACAAATTTGAATCGGACAAATTCAGAGGTTGGTGTACTGAAGCAAATACCCAAACGACTGATCAAGCCAGCCACACACACCAAACACGCCCACATGCCTGGCCTTCGTGTGATCTTCTGGGTGTGCATTCCAAAACTCCCTGGAGGTAGAATGTTGACCTCATGACAATACACAAGGAAATAGGGTCTCTGGTTACAGAATTATTAATAAATGGCTGGGAATCACCGTACCTTTTGAGTTATATAGTCCTAGATTTTAAGGAATTGGAAGATGTTATTTGCTAAGGTGAGATTTTCAAATCTAGGAATGTGTGACCATCTCAGGACGTATATCTAGCAGAGGTATAGGGCCCATGATCAATGACTCCATGACAGGGATAGGAAATACGTGGACTTTCTTCCCTGAAAACTGCTGCCTATGCAGAGTTCTGACTTGAAGGAAATAACTACATCTTATGCCTAGTGAGGCTTTCTTTGGTGGGCTCCCCAGACTTCTGCCAAGTTAGGCTGTTAATCTTTGCAGAGCTCACGCAGTCGGATGCCAGGGTGAGCCTGACATCTCCCAGCCTCCCTGCAGCTCATCCATCCCGGGAAGGTTAACCTGAAGGAGACTGGGGAGCACAGATCCCTTTAGCACGCAATGCACAGGGCAGTCCTGGCAGCACTGGGTGCATCGCTGGAAGCCAGGCGCATGGTCCTTCCACCGGGCTCCTGGCCAGCTTTGGAGTTCCCTGGTAAAGGGGCTCCTGGGCGCAAGGTTGGAGGTCTGGGCTGGCCTGGGGGTTGTTTGATCAGCCCCTAATCCTCGGGCTTCATTTCTGGACAAATGAGGCAGAATAATTCTACTCCATCAAAAGGCAACTCTAATGAGTGGGGTCCTCTCCCTCTGCCTCCCTGCCCCCGATCCTGGCCAGACCTCAGCCACAGGGAGGATGGAGCTTAAAGCCAAAGGAGCCTTGTGCCAGTGGGTAGGGAGCTCAGCCACCCGTCTAAACGAAACGTTTCTGCCAGGCTGAGGTGGAGAGAAAATGAATGCCTCCGGCTCCCATCCTGGGTCAAGGAACAGGGTTCACTGGTATTGGGGGTGGGGAGAGGCTGCACGTCAATTCGGGCACCGCCCCTGGAGAAATGTTGGCCTTGAAGTGCTGCCTCCCAGGTGCATCCCCTGCCGGCAGAATAAACAAGGAGAGGCTTTGCCTGCAGACAAATATGGCCCAGTTGGAGGGCTGCGTGTGGGAGGAGCCAGCCCCCTTTTATCCTGGGTGGGAGGGGAAACTGGGAAAGCAAGGACTAAGAGTCTCATGCTTCTTGGAAGGGTAAATACCTCTCAGGTCTCCTCCCCTGATGGCAAACCACCTGTGTGCTTTCCCATCTATTCAACTCCTTTGATTCATTCTTTCAATCCACCTTGCCTAGGTGCCTGGGGAAGAGAGCTAGATGCTGGGGAAGAAGATGATATCGCTGGTCTCATAGAGCTTAAGAAATTGTGTCCTCTCCACCCGGTTTTCTTTTCCTGTGCCATGATTCCCAAACTCCGGGCTAGCAGGTACAGTGAGCACTGTTCCCACGTGACACCGGGAAATTGGGTGCTGTTACCAAGTCATAGGAAGCGAGGATGGCAAAGACCTAAGAGATAATCTGGTCCCAAACACCCTTGTTTTCAAAAGAGGACATTGAAACCAAGGCACAGAGGCAGTTCAAGGCAGAGTGAGGTCAAACCTCGAAGCCCCTGATGCCCCAGCCGGTGCCCTGTGCCTTCCATCCTTCTCTCCCCGCCCCATGTGGCTGAAGGTGTTATTCAGATATGAACACAGGTGAAGGAGTGACTTAGACAGCAACTTTTTATTGCTACTACTACTCATAAAGTAGTTTTGGAAGACACAGCTCAGCAGCTAGTGAATCTACTGAATCAGTACTGAGTCTCCTTTACAACGATGCTACATGCCCTATACACCTTCAGTATGAAGATTCGTCTTGAAATAGGTTTTTCCTCTTGAGACCAAAAAAAATATATATGTTTTGAGTTTTTTTTCTGAAGCGTTTCTTTCTTTAAGAAGTAGGTCCTATGGTTGCATGGAATGTTCTAATGATGATTCTTCTAAATTATTAGCTAGGGTTGAAAACTAAACCTATAACTCTTTCTCTCCCCTCTTTTAAACCAGGGATACTCATTTTTTAAAACAATGTTACAAAATCTGAGGTCTTCCTTACTCTGCCATAGGAAGGACACATTATTTCCTCAACAACATTTGAGATGGAACTCAAGGGCTCTGATATAATTTCACTCGTGATTCTGGGACACTGCTACGAGACTGGCAAAAAAGGTGTTAGAACCTCAATTTTAGGTATGCTACATATTTTTAAATGAAGAAATATTTTAAAAATTTTAGGGGACTCTATATCACTCAGCAAATTGATGGCAATGCCTACATTAGGACGTGAAACTTCTGATTTTCAGTTCCAAATTTTGCTGCCAGACCACATTAGAGGCACTATTATCATCCTGCTATTCTTCTTTGAAGATTACTGCTGTGTAAAGCCGATATATTATTACACCAGAATAATCCCAATATAAGAATAGACAGGTTAATGGAACAGAACAGAAACTCAGGGAGTGCAGCATGTATAGAAATTCAGGATGTGATAAGAGTAGCTTTCAAAATAATAGGAAAGGGAAAGAATGAAAGCTAGTGAGAGAACTGGTTATATCTCTGGGAAAAATAGCAAACTTAGAGCCCTGTAGAGTATCATATATGCACTCACATATATTCCAGATGAATTTGATTTCCTAAAAGTTAAAAGATAAATATTTTCATGCAATAGAATTAGAAGAAAAATCAGCGGGTTAAAGGAATAGATGATTTCAGGATAACAAAGGGTTATGTAAGCAGAATAGCAAACAGAGATCCCACCAAGAAGATGAATGCTATTTTTGGATACACCAAATATCAAATTTCAAAATGCACACACACACCCCACAAAACACATGGTAGACAAAAGACTAATATCTTTCCTATATAAAGAGATTTTATAAATAAATAAGAGAAAGATGAACACATCAATAGATGAGTAGAAAATTTGGCAAAAGATATAAACTCATTGAAAAAGAGAAAGAAATGGTTGGTAAATATATGAAAAAAATGTATTTCATTTGTAATCAAATGTCAGTAACTTCAACAAATTTAGCATATGTATACACATATTCAATATTTATCTTATAAAACTGGTTAAGGTTTTTCTTTTTAATGAATATACCCAACACTTTATAAAAGTGCAAAAAAAAATAATAATGAGCATTGGTGTCAGCTCAAGCAATGTAAATTGGAATAAACATTCTAAGGGGAAATTTTGCAACAATTTGTGTTGTTTTAAGTTACTAAAAAAAAAGTTCATTCCCTGTATGGTAGTATATATGACATTAAGATATCAGATTATCCTAAGGATTATAATAAGAGATTGTAGAAAAGATGTTAACTATAGCATTGGTTACAACTGAATAAGAAAAGGAAGCAATCTAATTACCCAACAGTAAAAAATGTCTAACCAAGTCATGGTATTTGTGCACACAGGATTGGAATAATATGAAGGTAATAAAAATCATGTAGTAGACAAGCACATTTAACTATGAAAATAATTTGCAATGAATTTTTAAGGGGACAATTACCGAAGAGTATATGCATTCATTTGTTTATCCAACATATTGAGTGATGGACTTAATTACATAAGTAATAATAACTTATGTGTATATGTAAAAAAAAGACATAAGGATAATATCAGTGGTTACTTTTAAAGGTTGGGTATTGTAAAGATGATAATGAATATCATTCCTAATCCCACCATTGTTCACTTCAATAAACATGTGGAACTTTGGAAATCAGAGAGTTATAATGAAGTTATAAGGTGTCCTGCTCTCACATGCCACGATCTTTTCATACGGCACGCTTTAATGTCATGCATTTTTCCCCTAAGTTAAAACATGTCAGGCTTTTTATTTTGCAAAACTCCTCTGAAGAACTTAATAATAATGATAGAAGGAGATGATAAACTAGTTCTAGCTGACTTTTTTTACTAATTGCCTGGAGCCAGTGTAAGAGCTTTGATGCATGACCAGCAGTTTCAACCATCGCTTCCTGGAGGCTGCAGAGGCAGCAGGAGGACTTGCCTTGGCCTCCGGGTCTCCAGGTCCCTCTGAACCCTCTGTACCCAAACTCTCCCATGTTTCTCTGCCACAGGGTGCATCTGGGTTGGATGTAAAGTGGGACTCACAGAGAGAGAAAAGCTATGCCACAGAACCCGCTGGCTCCATGGCTCTGAGTTGCTTAGAAACTTTTTCCCCCTTTTTCTTATAAAAACAGAAGCTTTTGTGAGGTGTGTGTTTTCAATACTACAAGATTAGGGCCATCCTTCCAAGACAATCAAGACCAGAAATATAGATTTTTTCCCCCCCAAAGAGATGTCTTACTCTATGAAGTGACTGTACTAGAAATTATGGGACACTATTATTCAAAAACTGCTCTGCACCAGATCCGCATTAGATGTTACAGGGATATGTAAGGCAGGGTTCCTGCCTACAAAGGATTTATCACTTTGTGTGTCAGTCTGTCTTTCCAATCTCATCTCAGAAAACCCCACAACCTTCCTGGGCCCTCCTGCCCACTCAACTACGGCTTCACAATTTCCTCTTCAAGCCCCACCTCTAACTCACTCTCTCTACTTTCTTTCTTTCTTTTTTACTTAAAAAAATTTTTTTTTGGTTCTGTGTCTTGTTGGATCTGTTTCCTGACTGGGGATTGAAACTGCGCCCAAGGCAATGAAAGGGCAGAGTCTTAACCACTGGACCTCCAGGGAATTCCCACTCTCTCTACTTTCTGACCAGCCATTAGACCATAACCCATCAGTCCGGTTTCCATCCCATCTTCCATCCATAATCCATTGAAAGCGATCTCCTAAAGCCAACTCCCGCCGACAGCTGTGAGGCGCGGCAGCGTCACTCCATCCTCCCGTGGCAATTCCTCCCTGAAAGACCCCTCTGCCAGCCCCTGCCAGCTGCAGACTCCTCTCTCTGCTTCCTCACCAGCATCCGAGAATTTGTGTACTACTCGGGATTCTGCTGCCAGACCTGTCTTATTTTGCTGCAGGGTCTTTCTCATGTAAACCCACCAGTTCTCTTCCCTCCAACTACCTTCTCTATACGTGACTCTAAAATCTGGGTCTCAAGCAAAATGAAATGAAACAGCTCCCCAATCCCCACTGTGCCTTCATCCTCATCACTAAGCCCTCCCCCTTTTCACTGGAGTCATTGCCATCACCCCCTAACTTGTCTTCCTGTCACTGGCCTCATCTCCCCCTTCTTCTGCCATAAGCTTTCTAAATCCGTTATGGTCACCACCACTAAAGGTCCAAATAGGAACTTGGGGCGCATAAGAAATAGCTACTAGCCCTTGAAACTCTCCATTGACATCTTCAGGAAAACTGTCCTAGTAAATATTCAAACCCATGATGTGTGTGGATGTGAAGTGTGCCCTGCTCTGGAGTTGTGCAGTGCACAACCTGGACAACCAGATGCAGGGACTCCCGTTCCCTTCATAGGACTCTGTAGTCACCACGTCAGAATCATGAGGTTGAAAGAATACATAAAGGTCATTTGAGCCCAGTACTTTAGACCATCGATGTTTCCAACCAATGGTCTTTTGGCCCCTGCATGACCATCTCTCATGACTGGGAACTCACTATTTCTGAAAGTCTCTGTTCTTTACTGAATACAGAAAATGAACTTGCTGTCCCTGAAGCTTCTGCTTATTGGTAAATCTGACATACTTTGAGACTATTCAGAACAAGAAAATAGAATAGGGTAGCGGTTAAGGACCTAAGTTGGATAATCAACAGGGTTGTGTCAGAGGAGTTTTGCCATTTACTAATTACTTTAGACAAATTCCTTCATTTCTCCATCCCCCAGTTTCCTCATCCTCATGGGGGTGACACTACTGCTTATCATCTTGCTCTTACGGCTCAGATGATTAAATGAAGTGGTACCCAAGCAAGGGGTGATGCTGCACATTGGCTATCATGCACCTTCTGCTCCTGCCCACCTGGATGTCTCATGTTTCCTTCAGCCTCTCATGATTGGCAGCTCCTCCCACGTCTTGACCATATTCTTCCAAATATGCTCCTTCTGCACGGAGGTGTCTGGACTTGAATATGCCCTTTGGATGCTTTCCATGCCTTGGGGTGGTAAATCACCCAATTTGCATTCAAGACGTTCCATTTTTCGTGGAATCAAGAGTCTTGTTAGGCGCTTCGCTATGGTATATATTTGCCTCTCTCCTTCTGGGCTGTGGGTTCAAGAGGCTTGTGTTTTGCCTGTGGCCGCCAGGCTGGCATGTCACAGATGAGCCACGGTTATGTATCACTTGTATGTTCAGCTTTGATTCTGATGCTCACCCCCTTCACAGGGTGGAAACAGTCTGAGGGGGGAATGACGTCCACACGGTTCTCTTTGGAAGCTTTTTCTTGGCTCTGCCTGTCAGTTTTTGTTTTTATTTTTTAAATATACAGAAGAAGTAATTGCTACCTTATTTTTCTTAAAGCAACGTTATTGAGATATGATTGACATATCATAAAATTCACCCATTCCAAATGCACACTTCAGCAGTTTTCATACATTCACAGACTCGTGCCACCATCACGGCAAGCTAATGAGAAAGACAAATATATGATATCGCTTTACATGCTGAATCTAAAAATAATGATACAAATGTACTTACTTACAAAACAGAAACAGACTCACAGACATGGGGAGCAAACTTATGGTTACCAAAGGGGAAAGGTGCAGGGGTGTAGACTGGGAATTTGGGATTGACAAGTACACACTGCTATATTTAAAATAATTTGAGAACATTTTAATCACCCTACAAAAGAAACCTCACACCCATTTCAGGTCATTCCTCATTCCCGCCTCCCACCCCAAGCCCCCGGCAACCACTAGGGTTGACTATTCTGCACCTTTCATAGGCATGGAATCGTACATCATGTGGCCTTTTGTAGCTGGCTTCATCCTATTTTCAAGATTCATCCTTTGTCAATCTTTCATTCTTTTTTTGTTTTCTGCCAAGTAATAACCCCTTATATGGCTATGACACATTTTGTTTATCCCTTCATCAGCTCGTGAGCATTTGGATGGTTTCCTCTTTTTCTAGTGATTGCTTTCAGTACTGTGTGGATCTAGTTTAAGGAGGTCTCCGGGGAGACAGGTAGAGGGTAGATTTCATGCTTGAGAAAACAGTGCCCTCCGGGTGCATCTTGGGCAGAGATGGCCCACGGTTGGCAGGAGGACTCCACTGCCTTGAGCCACTGCCCAGATCCTCATCCGAGTTACTCAGACCCCTGTCCTTTGGCCATTATTCTTTCCTTTCTCAGTTATTTTTTCTTAGAATCACCACGTCCCAATACTCTGTGTGTGGCGGGCAGACTTTGCTTTCTGGAAGCTCTGAAGCTCAGAGCCGAACATCTTGGGGTTGGAAAAGGATGGGCCTGTCCAGTTCCTGGTACCCTTTTCTCAGCTTAGAGCCTCTTTTTTGTGGCGTTTTACAATCGCTTCAGAATCGGTGTCGTGTGCAACACTCTAGGTGTGCAGGGTGTGAGCGGAGGTGTCAGAGGAAAGGTTCTCAGTCTTCCCTTTTCCTCAAACATATACAACCCCGTCCTACCCACCGCCCCACTGCCCTGCACACACACACTCTTGCCAGTGTAGACAACCTGTCAGTTTCCTTTCAAACATCATTTGAAAAACCCAGACACGGTTTTGTTAGTAATGAGTGCCTTCTCCTTACTTACAGTCGTTCCTTAAATTCCTACTTGCTTAAGCCTCGAAAACCTGAGCTCTGACTGAAGAAATTGCTAAATATGCTTAGCTATTTGTAATTAAGAGGCAAACTATACTCAGATATGAAGTTCTCGTGGGGTTTTCTGCTAAAACTCTGTGCTATTCTGTGCGGATATATTGCTTATTTAAAAAACAATTATTTTGTGGGCTATAAAAGTAAATGTATAAATATGTCCTGCAAGGATATTCTTTGATTTTCTAATTCAAATTATTTATAGCTAGATATGCTTTTCACTGCTCTACAGTGGGCAACTTTTCCAAAATAGCTCAAATTAAAAATATCTACCGATAGATAGATAGATACTTAATCCCCCATCACCTTACTGTATATTACGCCATCAACTTTCCTCCAGAAGAGAACATAATCTCATTTCGCTCCTTCACTTTCTGCAGTAAAGTTTTGGGTGTGAGAAAGTGAAGGGAAAATATCAATACAGTTGTCTGCAATTGTCTCTGAATATTTTTCTGTGCACTCAAAAGCCTTTGTTTTGAACAAAAGTCTGATGTTCCTTCACACACTGATGAACGTTGACTTAGCTTTAGAAAAAAACTAATTAAAAATGTGGAAAATGCAAACGTGGTTGGTTCAAACAGCTTTCAAAAGGAATTATCCTCCTACAGTGTAAACTACCTATGGAGTGTTGCAAGTTCCTCGAATCAATTACATTTTCTAGAAATCAAGCAAACAATGATCTTACTCTTGTCCCCAAATGATAAAACAAAGGTTTGATGAAAGCTCACTCTACCTTAAAGGGTTAATGATGGTTTTTAAGATTTTATGCTTTTTCATTTTTAGATGAATAAAGATTAAAACTACCAGTAAATAGGATGTTTTAATTCATGGTGGTTGACAAAGATTCGTGAAGTGGGATTTTTTTTTTTATCCTTTTTAATTCCCCAACCCCTCATTCCACAGAATTCCATTCGGAGTTTATCAGAACAAAATGCTTTCAGTTCTGTTCTCTCCGGCCCTGTTTGCTGAGTTCCGCAGGGTTTGCCCACAAGTTCTACTTGAGTAAATCGTATTTAGACAATCCCATATTTCATTTGGGCCTTTTGCAATGACTGGGCCAAGGTCAGTTTTATATTCTACTGAAATCATAAAGTAACACTTGAGATAAACAGAATGTTTACTCTCTCCATGTGAGCTGAGGCTGATATGTAAATTTATCCTTATTCTTTCATCAAATTTGCATTGACCCTCTTAGCCAAACACTACAGAGCTCCAAATCAAACAGTTTTAATGATGGTCAACTCTTTATGACCGATGGCCATATCAGAGGAAAAGAAACAGCAATTTAGATGAAAATGAAAAGCACAGCCCGGACAGAACCTCCTCTCTAGGTTAGTGGTAATTGGATGAACTTTCCATACAAGAGGTGTTTTAATGCTTCGCTGCTTAACTGTAATTACCACGGTCTTCCGGCTTTGTGTGTCCTGCTCTGCCCCCGTTATCTGCCACAAACACACCACACTCACCTAGCATCTCTATTTTTTTTTTTCCTGGGGTCAAAGAAACCAAGTACCTTCAAACAGATTTTTTATAGTAAAAGAGGAAAAAAGAAAAGAGGGCATAAGGGAAGACTTGGTCCTCTCTGCAAACTGAATTCTTCCGGGTTATCACTGGCAAAAAAAAACAAAAAAAGAAAAGAAAAGAAATACCACAATAAATACGAAGGATATGCAAAGAGGCACATAAAAATCAAACGTCTGGGTCTGCGAGCCTGTGTTGTCTTCCTGGGAGAAGATTCTGTTTCCCGTGAGCAGTTCTGTGAAGGTGAGGGAGCCCCGGGCAGGAGGCTGTGTTCCTCCCCCCACGACACCCCGTCCAAGGTGAGCAGGAATCACACAGGTAAGAAGCAGTGGGTGCCCAGTAGCCTCTTGGCCCATGAAAAGCTGCTACCCAAGGCTTAAATCTCTCCCTGCAGTTAAACAAGGGTGAGCCTCTGAGAACGTGAGGGATAAAATTAGTACCTGTGTTTGCTCTCTATTTCCAACAAAGGGAGCTATTTCTATGTTATGAGTTTGTAGAACACAGAGGGGATTAAGCAGAGGGACCACCCACTCATGGCTTGGGGCTGGGGGCTGGGGGAAGACACCACCCAGCCCTGAAGGGGTGGTCGAGCCCACTGGGCTGTCACTCCCTCCTGCAACCTGGCCGGTGTGGGCCTCGCTCAGAGAGGGATGGGGCACCACGCCCGCCCTGCTGCAAAGCCCTTCTGGGGTCCTGTTCTTTTTCGGCACCAGATGCGATGCCAGCAAGTTCAAAGCACGGGGTCTCCGAGACGGGCTGCACAAAGCAGAAAAAAGTGACATTCTTTCGGGGGCCCCTGGATTCTGCTTCCTGTGAGGAATAAAAAGTGAACACTGTTGGCCCCGGGCCTCGCTAGGTTACTGAAGATCCCCCAGTTGGAATGTCAGGCACAGCAGTTCAACGGCTTGAGGCAGCTACAGAAGTGACATAATTCAGGCCATCGACACACCACGACGAGTGTCTCTGCCCAACTTCAGGGCATGAAGAAGATGACGAAGAAAAGGAAAGAATGGACAAGAGAAAGCCGAGGGCAAGCGGGGGGAGTGGGAGGCGGGGGACACAGTTTCCTTTTCAGTGTGGCTGTCAAATGGCGATCTAATTGTGGCCGGGCTGCCGGAGAGCAGATAGCTTTTCTGAAGCCCGCAAGTATTTCTGCCATTCACGGGGCCCAAGGATGCCACACACAGTCTGTTTGTTCAACATAAGCAAACAGATTGTAAACTGGCTGATAATTTTTGTACTGACAATGTCATTTACAGCTGTCAGCCTTTCGTCTGCCTTGTTTGCTTTATTCAAATATGAACCAAGAGGACCTCCCTTCCAGAGCTTTCTTCTGCATTAAAATCACATCCATTCCCTTCCAAGCTGTCTTATCTAAAATTCATTGGCGGCCAATCAGTTTGAATGCTTTGTTGTTTCCATGGAGGCAAGAAGTCTAGTGTGGACTTTCGGGGATTAGGAAGTTTCAGATTTACAGCCTTGAAGTGCACATTTCTTTCAGTTGGCTTCTTTTGATTGCCCAGAGGCAGGATATTTAAACATAATTTTATGTCTGAGCTGGGAAGCCGCGCTTAAAAATGTCATCGTTCTAGTTTGCTGTTGCATCGTGCCGGCTCCGCCTCGCCTCTCCTGGGGGGCTCGTATCGGCATGTGCCCCTTGGCCTGCGTCACCATGGCCACCTTGCACTGCCACATCCTGTCTGTCCTCCGCCAAGCCTGGTTTGGGTGCCCGGGTGTTGCCCGCAAATCTGGGAGCCTCCTCTGTTGTTCGTGGAGGTCACAGTAATTTCCGTTAATAATTCACGTCAGCCTGGCTGTCTGGAGACAGGCAGGCAGCTGTGGATAGCACCATGGTGCTCCGAGGGCACAGTGCATCCTTAAAAAAAATAATTAGGCAGCAGCCTGGTCACCTGCTTTACTGTGTCTGGTGCCAGACACTGGCTGTTGCATGCTCTCCATTCCAAGATGCGCTGAGCTTTTTGAGCTACGCCCTCCTACTTTAAGAACAGCATCAACCCAGGGGTACCTTTCCCAGGAGAGATGGGGTTGCTGCCTTCTTTGGGAAAAGAGGGATCCTTTGGAAAAGCTGTGATTCTTGGTCTCTCTGTCCAGTGTGTCAGATCCCAAATACCATCTGCCGTGTACAGGGCACTACGCTGCTGATGCTGGACCTTAAAATGTACCATCACTGCCTGATGCAGCCCTGATGTGACTTATGACTGTGACAATTCATTCAAACTCTCATTTTCTCAGTCCTTAAAATAGGCACAATATGCTAATGAACCCCAATAAATGAATACCGAGAATAAATGATGTGAAACAAGAAATTCATCATGAAAACTTTTCTGTATCTAGCATAAGTATTAAGGTCCATCCTAACTCAACTGTGCAATTTTTCCTTCAGATCAACTGCAGCTAGCCTGAAATACTGGTTTAGCACCAGCTCAGCTTAAGGAACAAGAATTCTAGCAGATGTACTGAACCTACCTGAAGTTTTTTGAGGACAGTCCCAGATGTTGTCCAGTCTCACGGTGGGTGGAATCTGGTAGTAAATACAACAAAAGTAAAGTTTCCTAGAAAAGAGGTCTCAGTAGGGGCTGCTAAATGGGGGCTATTAATTCTATCTATTTAGTAAATATAAGAAGCCTATAGTACACTTTGAAAGCTGATAATTTAAAATGATAACCAGTGTGATGTTATGAAATTGGTTATTTATTGTTACGTGAACCAATTTGCTGTAAAGGGCTGTGGTCTGGTACACAGACCTGTCTCTTCTTTAATACAATGTTATTACCAGTCTGGGGTCTGGATGGCTGTAATGTGTCCTGCTATTTTAAAAGGCAACTACCTTCGTTATGACCAAGTCCCTAATTCCCTATGACTTCAAAGAAGCCCTTCTGTTGAGAAAGAAAGCACTAATCTTTGCTTCATCTTTAAGACTTAAGTTCTACTCTGGTGTGTGTGGTGGGGAGGTACTTAGCGGAATGTTTTCAATATCCTAATACTTTAAGTACTGCTGAGATTATTAGAATTTTTAATACTGTTAATTAAAACAAAACTGACCTATTTACTAAAATTTCCATGCCACATAGATGCTATACAGTCAACGCATCACTAAAATATCTATCTAGCACCTATCTCGTTCATATAAAAAAGTATATCCCCATACCCTTTATGAGCAGTTCGAAAAAGCAAGAAGCTCTGAATACTGACATTTTGACACCAAAACTCAGTTGGTAACTAAGAGTGCCGTGACCTCCCCTGAAAATGTGTCAAGTCCTTGTTCACTCTATGGGCACTGGCTGCAGAAATGTTTCTGTCTGGTTCTGGGATAGCTCCCCAAGACCTCACTGGGGCTGCTATTAAATAAGGCAATATTCCCCATCTTGCCTTTTAAGAATCCTGGAATTGCAGATATTGAAACACGTTTGGACCCAAGGGGTTGGGATAGCACTGTGCGTACCTGCCTAAGGTGTGCCATGCATTTCTGTGAGACGCAGGGTGACACTCATGCAGCCGCCAAAACGTGGGGCTGACAATGCTGTGCTGGGAACGGGTGAGACAGGAAGGTGTAATTAGAAAAGAGAGCTGCTCCTCTGCTCACACACAAGACTGTCGGTAGGAGTCGAGGAACCGAGCTGTGGCTGCAGTGCCCACTCGGCCAGCTGACGGCACCAACCTGATGTCCAGCACAACGAGGTGGAGAGAAGAGGAAGAGAAAGGGTGATGAAGTACATGGGGTGAAATAGACACAGGGTGATGTGAAGAAAGGGTGTTTGCTATGTCCTCTTCTTTCTTTCTTTCAACTGCATGTGCATTTATAATTATCTCAAACTCAAAATTTTAACTAAAAACAAGACATAGAGACAACATTTGTAATTGTTTTGGCAATTTCAATACAACCGTATTTTTTAGGGTCTCACGCAATTTAAGTAACAAAATTATTAATTTCCAGTAAAGTCGAACAGAAGGTAAAAGAAAGCTATTCCATAATGCTGTAGATAGTTTTCTAATATGGTGTGAATGTATATACAGTTGTCCCTCAGTATATGTCAGGGGTTGGTTTCAGGAGCCCCAACAGATACCAAAATCCAAGGATGCTCGAGTCCCTTATATAAAATAGCATCAGACATTCAGCCCTCCATATTCACGGATTCCAAATCCTGAGACTTAACCAACTCTGGACTGAAATTCAAACTGCAGTTCGTTGAATCTATGGATGCAAAACCTGTGGATACAGAGGGTCGAATATGTATTTTTTCCTAATATACATTTTATTTTATTTTATTTACTTTTTTGCTATTTCTTTGTCCTATTACAGCAACGCTTCTGTACGTTTAAAGTTAAATCAAGATAATACTTTAAAAAGCCCATGAAACCTCAAAAAGAGCAGCAAAGAAAGAGGAAAAAGAGGAATCTTGCCTCATATTTCTTCTCCCTCTTTTTTTCTGGTGGCTGAAGCTGAAGTGAGCAAACAGAAGCATAACAAGAAGGGAGGATAAGAGAGTCTGGAAGAGCAAAGAAAGACCTGTGGATAGAGGAAGAAAGAGAGAATCATGTTTGAAAATCACAAGGGCAGCCAGCTCAATACCCCCAGTGGGGGACCCAGGCAGCTTTCTTTTTATTTATTTTTATCGAAGTATAGATATATAATATTATCTAATTTACAGGTGTACAATATAGTGATTCACAATTTTTAAAGATTACAGTCCATTTGTAGTTATTATAAAATATTGGCTACATTCCCCGTGTTGTACAATATATCCTTGTAGCTTATGTTATACCTGGTAGTTTGTACTTTTTCCTCCCTTTGCCCTCTATTGCCGCTCCCCCCTTCCCTCTCCCCACTGGTAACCACGAGTTTGTTCTCTGTATCTGTGAGTCTGTTTCTTTTTGTCATATTCGCTACTTTGTTGTATTTTTTTAGATTCCACACATATAAGTGATAGCATACCTGTGTGGTATTTGCCAGACAGGTTTCTTAATCTGTGTCATGCCTCAGTTTCTTCCTCTGTAAGCTGGGAGTGACAGAGAGCCCGTGACTGGGATTGCTGTGAAGCGTAAACACAAAGTTCAGAACGAGCCTGGTGAGTAGTAAGCGTTCAACAGACACTTGCCGCAGTTATTATTGTGAAGCTTATTGCTGTCATTACTGCTGTGCCAGGGCTGCCGAGCCAAGAGCTCCACATGCCCCCCCTTGCTTCTTACAGCAGCCCTACGGGAAGCCACCTTGTAGGCAGGTGAGTAGGTGAGCAGGTAATCTAGTCCCACCCTCCTCCTCCTCCCACAGGTACTGATGTTCTTGTAAATGTCTCACAACTTGCTCTCCGGAAGAATGTGTGTGTGTGTTTTTACACTTATTTGCTTATTATACATTTTACTGATATAATGAACTAATGGTACACAGTTTTCCAACAATAAGAAAATACAAAATACTCTTTAGTTTAAATTCCATAAGGCCAATTGGTTCTAACAGAATGCTTTTCTTGATTTTTGCTGAACTTTTGTATTCAGGGCCAACCTATGGATGTGATTCAACTATGATTTTTGAAAATCAGAGTATGAATCAATTTTTTTTAGACACACTTTTAAAATTTTATTTTATTTCTTTTTCTTTTAACACCTTTATTAGAGTATAATTGCTTTACAATGGTGTGTTAGTTTCTGCTTTATAACAAAGTGAATCAGTTATACATATACATATATCTCCATATCTCCTCCCTCTTGTGTCTCCCTCCACCCTCCCTATCCCCACCCCTCTAGGTGGTCACAAAGCACCGAGCTGATCTCCCTGTGCTATGCGGCTGCTTCCCACTAGCTATCGATTTTACATTTGGTAGTGTGTATATGTCCATGCCACTCTCTCACTTTGTCCCAGCTTACCCTTCTCCCTCCCCTTGTCCAAGTCCATTCTCTACATCCGCATCTTTATTCCTGTCCTGCAGGGCGAATCAGTTCTTACGAGCAGATACAGCAAAGACGTCATGGATGAACACGAGTAGTTCCGACATGAATGTTGGTTGATATTTTTGCGTAGGTTAAACTGCAGCAATGAAAATGTGTTGAAACTTCACGGGCTCATCAGTGACGTGAGAGGCTTCTTTGCTGAATTGGAAGATAATTTTCAAGTACTAGAGAATATTTCCTCAAATCCAGGTGCTTTCACAGTATAATAGCTCTAAACCCAGCACACTTTTACTTTAATGTGCTATCTTAATACTTTCTCTACCACTTTCTTAAATCTGGACAACAAAAGGATAAGTCAGGCTCTGATTGGTAGTATTTGTCAATTTCCATGGCATCAATACTCACATCAGGGCTGATTTCAAGCTCCCAAGAAGATGATTTCATTGAACACAGATCTGGGGAGAGATGCCAGTCGTGCACCATTCCCTACAGGTTTCATGGGGGAGGGGACATCTGAACTTGAGGTTTGAAGAATGGGTACATTTATATAGAGGGCAGTGGAGGAAAGGGCATTCCAGGAAAAAGATATACCTTAAGTCAAAGCAAAATAGAGAAACCATTTTGACATAGAGGCACAGAAGGGGCTTGGGAGGACATTGAGAGCACGTCTTGTCCTGGTGAGGAGAATCTGGAATCAGACTTGGAAGGACTGTAAATGCCTTTCTTATCTTAAGGACTGTCCCTTTATTTGATCAAAGGTTTTGTTTTCTTTTGTTTTTGTTTGGTGGGAGGTAATTTGCATATTTGTATCGTTTTGGTTTATCACTCCGGGGGATGGAAGCCAAAAAGAAAACATGCATCACACCTAATCTTTAAGGATGTCACCCCCATAGCCTGGCAAGTTGGGAGCTGGCTGACGGGAGGTGGAGAGTTGGGGGAATTTACAAAAGCCAGTGCCCAAGGGAGTGAGATTCTGTCCCAGACCACAGCAGCAAGAGGTCAGTTCCATTCAGCCTGTATCAGACCTGACTCACCGCCATCTATGTCCCCAACAAACAAATCTAGGCCTGATACCTAGAAGGACCTCAACAACTTTGCTGAATGAACGGACAGCTGAAATGGAAAGCAGGAGTGTAAGGGAGAGAGCCCAGGTATGTTCATATCTGCGAAACAGCTCCAGGTAACAGCGAGTTCTATATAAATGCCACACCTCCTTCATCAGAGCAGGTAAGCAAAGACATTGTCTGCTTAAGCCAATTCTGACGAGAAGTAGAAACTACTGATTGCAATCTACAATTTTTATAGGACCCATACATGTGTTATTAAAGAAATTGGTTAACAAGAGTTTATTTTTTGAATAAGGGTTACGCTTTTTCTGGAAACCTATATTTTGTACCGTCATCCCAACCAGGCCATCATTGTTTGTCACTGCTCCCTTTTCAAGGAGTTAATAATCTGTAAACAATCTACTAAATGTATTTTTGGAAACTCTTCATTAAGAAATGCTTCTTGGGTTTCCCTGGTGGCGCAGTGGTTGAGAGTCCGCCTGCCGATGCAGAGGACGTGGGTTCGTGCCCCGGTCCGGGAAGATCCCACATGCCGCGGAGTGGCTGGGCCCGTGAGCCATGGCCGCTGAGCCTGCGCGTCGGGAGCCTGTGCTCCGCAACGGGAGAGGCCACAACAGTGAGAGGCCCGCGTACCGCAAAAAAAAAAAAAAAAGAAATGCTTCTTAGGAATCCACCTAAGTAACTGGGGGCTTTTTTATTTAATGGAAAGCTTTCTTTTTCTCCAGATGGGGAGAAATTGAGAAGAGTGATACTGAACTACAGGGATTAACGCTGCATCCAGATTTTGAAGCATATTAATAGCTGTAAATTTCCTCTCTGAACCTGGGGTGTGACTAAGTATTAAAATACTGAGCTCCTGGATGATAAGAAGTCTGTGTCTGCGGGTTTCCATTGTATGTACAAGGCCTGTTAATCATTACAGGTTTCTGTGCTAATTGCCAACCACAGTGGGGCTGACCACCAGGGCAGGCGAGAATGACGGATTTCTACCCAAGACTTGGCAGGAACTGAGCCGCACCAGTTTTATTCTGACGCTGCTAAGAGATAGCTCCCCTGCCCCTGTCCTTATCAATTTTTATTTGTCTCCTTCCTTTAAATTGATGAGACAATGGCTGGGTTGTTTGCTTCTTGATGTTACCAGTGGTGACTGTTTCCAGGCCTGTGGGTTTTGCTCTGACCTCCCAAGCCTTTGGCTGCAGGGGGTTGGAGCGTGTGGCAGGGAGATGTCAGGTTTCACTACCTGATACCTTCCTTTGCTGATTCATAGTTCCTAGTTTTCCTGGAATCCGGGAAACATGACCTTGTTTACCCCACTTTTATTCAGATTCAAGGGCTGTTATACAATCTTCCCCCTTAAGTTAAGATCTCCAAAACAAGGTGTGCCATTTGGGGAAAACTTTCATCAAAGTTTAACATAAGGAAATGTGAACATATTATAAATGTACATCCAGCGAGTTTTACACACCAAGCCCGTCCTGTAACCAGCACCCAGATCAAGGAACAGAACTCCACCAGCCCCTCGAGGGCCCAGCTGTGCCCTTGCAAGTTACTTCTCCTCCCCAAGGGTCGTCACTATCTACCTGGCAGCAGAGATGAGCTCTTGAACTCCCAATGAACAGACTCGCGCTGTATTTACTCTCTCGTACCTGGATGCTTTTCTTCAACCTTGTAAGATTCGACCACGCTTTTGTGCTCACTTGTAGCTTAAGCTTTCTCACTGCTTCATACTATTCCTTGGTGTGAACACATCCCTTCTCATTCCTGCTAAATGTGCCAATTATTCCCTTCAAATTATCTGGGAGAAGAATTCTCACCAGACCCAATCACCGTTTTCTGAATCCTTTTTTCTATTATCTTCTTCTCCAAATCCAGTTATTCTAACAAGCTTCTAATGATTTGGCGGCTTCCTCTTCCCCCCTGTCAGATTCATCTTGCAGACATCCCCCAAGAGCACAGATCTGATGACAACTCCTCCCGCTCAAAACCTCTCCTGCTGCCATCTCCACCCCCCACCCCCACCCCCCCGCAGGCACCCCCAGCCCCCCAGCTTGGCTCTTCTTTAAAAGCCCATGATTTCCCTTTTCTTTCTGGGATTCGGCAGCATTTCCTGCCTCTGGGCACTTGCTCCAGGAATTCTTCAGCCTGGAAGTCACTTCTCCCCATACCCAACTGTCAGAAACTGTCCACCCATCCTTGAAGACCCAGTTCACATTATTCCCAGCCCGGACCCAAGGGTATCCAAGTCTGGTCTGTAAGGATCAACCTCTTCTGATTGACTGTGGGCGTCTGGGTGACTGAGAGCTTTGGTTTCTCCCCAAGTCTCTCACCTTGTTCTGGTCCCTGCTCACTGATGACAGCCAGAATGTCCTATCCCTGTCCTCCTGGCTCCCCTTCACTTTCTCAGTGACCCCGTCTCTCTTTTCTAGTACAGTACCTGCGGGACCATGTATATTTCAAGGGCTGTGGGGCTTACAAGGTAGAGCTATTCTGATGACCAGTTAGAGAAGATTCATGTCCAGGCTTGTCTTCCGAACACTCTCACTGGCTGTGTTTCTCAGGATCATTCTCCAGGAAGAATGAAAAGAGAACAGTGTCACAGAAGCAGCTAAAATGCCCAAAGTCCCATCAAAATCCTGCAAGTTTAATGCTCTTAAAGGTGGCCACGGGAAATTGAGTCAGGATCAATATAGGAGAGGAGGGAATAGAAAGCAATGTGGAGAGAACTTTGAATCATCTTGTTCTAAGTATGCGTGATAATCGTCGGTCTGAGAATTCTACCATCATTTACACTGAAATACCACAGTGACCTTATTTCTTATCTAACACTCCTAGCACTCAGTGTGACAAAAACAAAATAAAAACCTTTTTCTGACTTGTGAATGTATGTGAAAAGTCTTCTAATGGTAGAAAATGTAGTTATACATTTAATGAACTACGTTTTCTGAAATTAATATGATCATGTAAAATCAGGATGGCCCAGAAAAATCTACTCTTGGGCCTGTGGTTACTGATTATAGAGCCTGTCCCATACCTATTAGTTGGACTTTCTCTGTGATCCAGGAAACGAATTTCAACAAGAGGCTCTCAAACTGGGTTCAGAAGAAATCAGAGTGAATTCTCTCAAATCCAAGGGAGTTGCTGAGGGGAGAAATGAAGTAATAAATCCAAGTTAGAAAGTGGAGCATTTCTATCCATGATACTTCAAATTTCAACACAGCCTTTTTTCTCGTGGCATGTGACCTCAGATTTTCACCTTAAGAAAATAAGTTCTATGAAAATAAAAGTAATCAAGCATGGGCTGGGATTTCTCTTGCCCTTTAAACAGCTCATTCACGTTCTCCTTGTACCCTGAAAGACCAGCTCAAAAGCAGTGAGGAACATAAAGCAAGAGCCAGCTGGAAAAAAAAGTCTTGAAATGATAAATGTATTTTCATGTCAGCAACTGGAATTTTTTTGCAGTGTTACTGTCTTGGCCTGCTGACAGCATGATTTAATGGCCTGGTTGTTCCATGGGTTGACATGGCAACCACAGAAAATACCATAAATATCTCAGTTGTGGACATGAATGGTCTGTTTACACTGTGTGTGGTGTATTGTGTGACATGTGTGCCTGTGGTCCCAATCCAGTTGGAAACGTCTGGAATTGACAGCCATTTTTTAGAGTCATTTGGGTTAAAATGAGTCTCGTGACAGATACTTTACTGCAAGTCCAGAGCTGCACATTTTTGTGTATATTTGACAAATTAAACTCAGTGTTTAATGGGCCACGGGGCTCTAACACAGTTGGCCATGAACCCTAAGCCACTGTCTGTTTCAGAATTGAGATGATGTTAGATTTCTTCTGCATTCACACAGTAGCAAGCGATTGGGACATTTATGGAAAATATTATCTAGTGAGCACTTCCTCAGACTCACTGAAACCTAAACCCTAGAGTTGGGAAGAATTTTAAAATAACTTCTAGTCCAATTATTTTATTTCTTGAACGAAGTAACAAAGATATAGCTTCTTTGCTTCGTGCTCCAGGTTCTCTGAGGAAAGCAATGACAGCTATACTGCTCTGTGTTTAGTAGATTTTTGTGCACTCAAAGAAATGGGAATTCTATTTTTAAAAAAAGAAAGAAAGGAAAGAAACCCTAAAACTGGTTGTGTTGTACTGACTGTAAACTCCCCCAAAGGCCACCAGAAAACCCAACTTACCAAGCAAAACTATGTTGTGCTTTGTCAAAGACTCACTTGGCTTTGCAGAAGAAGCAAAACGTTGGCAGTGAAGAATCAACAAATTCATCACATGTCGGTAAGGGACAACATCACCCAGATGGGTCTTAGTGACTTAATGTGAAAGGTAGGGTAGGGTCTCAATCGTGTCTTTAGGGTATAGACTGGACAGTTTTTAAGGTGGTTCTTGCTGGGTAGTGAACTGGCTTGGACTGGACAGAGTTTATGATATCATAGTTTTGGATTAGGGGAGAGAACAAAGGCAAGGATCTTGAAGAGAGTCCTGTTAAGGAAGCTTAGTCTTCATGAGTAAATTATTTGGTGGTTTTATGGTCTTATCTTCCAGAAACAGGTGTTCCTGGAACAAGCATCTAAGCTACTTTTGCTTGGTGTCCATGTGATCTAATATAGGAACAGAAAAGTATGACTCATTTTAGTGCTGCTTCACACAGGGTCAAGAAATTCTGTTGGTTCTGTTCTTAGTAACCTTCTTAATCTTAATCTCTTTGGGTCTTGTTATGACATTCTTTCTTTCATTCATGCATTTGCCCTTTCACGAATCATATAGTAAACACTGACCAAAGGCACCCACTTAGGATGTAAAGGTAAGACTTATTACCTGCCCTCAAGGAACCCGTGATATATACTCTTGGGTTCTTTTAATGTATAACTACTTTGTTAGACTCTATTAAGGTGCAAGGAGCCAAGACATGCTCAGGTAACCACAGAGAAGCATTTTTTTTCATAAGGGCTCTTCAGGAAATTAGAAAGCAAAAGACATTATCCCAGCACCTGCAAAACCAGACTTTGTGGAGACCAGAGATATTTTGGAGCACAGTTCAGATTATTATAGAAGCTCTGGTGATTCCACAGCCCCTAGAGGGATGGGGGGATGTCTTATCTCCTGGAAGAGAGGATTGATTAATTGCTTAGTCACAATTTAGGACGGCGTGCCATTATTTTCCCAGATTTTCATATCAGGCCAACTCATCAACTAGCTCACCAACCACGGAATCCCAGCATCAGTGCCAGGATCCAGCTGTGTGTCTTTGGATCACAGCTGAGTCCTGGCCCAATCAGCTCTGGCTCAAGAATCAGGTTACATGACAGTATGTGTAAGGAATTACCTGGGGGTGTCTGCTCTCAAAGACCCAGGGTGAAGATACATGTTGACAGAAACACAAAATAGTAAAACTTAATACCACAAGGAATTTCAATTGCATTCATGTTTTTTTTTAAAGACAATGTCTCCTCAAGCTCCTCTTCCTTTAGTCGAAACCCAAATCTTCATGGGGGTCAGACTTAGCTCTCTTTGTGAAATAATTTTGTTGCTTTTTTTTTTTTTTCAAGTTTTCATGGCGCAGTATCTTATTAGCTTCAAGACCACTCTGGAGAACATCTCAATGAACAAACAGAAACAGCCAGAGAATTGAAATAGGAAATCTTTAAAAGCTTAGTCTTTCTTTTTTTTTTTTCTTTCACTTTAATCTTGGTTTTGCAGAAGAAGCAAAATATTGTCAGTGAAGACTAGACAAATTTGTCACATCTTCATTTGATGATAAAGAATTACCTTCAATCACTGACCTTTATTTCTTTGTCTTGGGATCAAACTGTAACTGTGGACCCAGGTTCCACCTGCCACCTGAGAGAAGGGGTTTAACCTCATTGAAGGTAGCTATGTCGTCCTTCTCACGTCCGTCAGGTATTGATGTGTTTGGTTTTCAGACTCATTCATCACTGTATCCTGGGGAGTCATCTGTCACAGCAAGATGGGCCTTCATCTCCCAGACTTTTAATTTACCTTGTTAAAGCTCAGAATTAGCACTGAAAACTCCTCTGTGTTTTTCTTTATATAATGCTAGTTTTAACTTTTTGGAGTGGGAAGGCCCAGAAGATTCCTCTGGTTAAAACTTCCCATCCTGCAGAGACACCTTCATGAGAGACCAAGTTGTCAGGTCTCTCTTTCTATGACTTCCCAAGTGACTACTATGGGAAAACTAGAAGCAGATTAGCAGGTACAAAGGGTCACAAATGTGTTACTCAGACATAAAGAAGAAATGTCACTAAAAACAATGATACCCCAGTAGCAATGAGCACACTAAGCACCCATTATCTAATAAACAGGACCAGAGGTCCTTGGAGAAATGGCTGATTCCCAGACTGGGTCCAAGAAATACAAGATGAGCCTAGTGTAACTTGTAGTGCCTGGAAGCAAGGAAGTACTTTAAAGAAAGGACACGATGGAGGAATATCAAAGGGATTCAGGAGCTATCTGAAAGAGCTCCCAAAGGCCAAAGATGAAAAATTTTGATAAAATAGTATTAGACTATAACCCAAAGTGTACAATAAATATCCATGAGACTATATTACTATAAACATATTTAACGTAATACTGGAAGTCCTAGCCAGAGCCATCAGACCCCCCCAAAATTAAATAAATAAACAAAAAGCATCCAATTTAGAAGGGAAGAAGTAAAACTGTCACTATTTGCAAGTGGCATGATACTTTATACAGAAACCCCTAAAGTCTCTACCCCAAAACTATTAGAACTAATAAATGAATTCAGCAAGGTTGCAGAATACAAGATTAATATACAGAAATCCCTTGTGTCTCTGTACACAGATAATGAACTATCAAGAAGAGAAAGTAAAAAAAAAAATCCCATTTAAAATCGCATCCAAAAGAATAAAATACCTAGGAACAAACTTAACCAAGGAGGTGAAAGACCTAGACTCTGAAAACTATAAAACACTGATGAAATTGAAGATGATACAAAGAAATGGAAAGATATCCATGCCACTGGATTGGAAGAATTAATATTGTTAAAATGACCATACTACCCAAAGCAACCTACAGATTTAATGCAGTCGCTATCAAAATACCCATGACATTCTTTAACAGAATTAGAACCAATAATTCTAAAATTTATAGGGAAAGACAAACCAATGTATATAACAAAAACAGAAACAGACTCACAGACATAGAAAACAAACCAGTGGTTACCAGTGGGGAGAAGAAAGGGGGGAAGGGCAAATTATGGGCATGAGATTACTATGTATAAAACAGGTAAGATGCAAGGATATATTGTACAGCACAGGGAGATACAGCCATTATCTTGTGATAAATTTTAATGGAGTATAAAAATACTGAACCACTGTCTGTACCCGTGAAACATATATAATATTGCAAATCAATTATACTTCAATGAAAATAAAGTTAAATATATATATATATATATACACATTTAAATAAGTCAATAAATGGGATAGAATAGACAAACCTCCCATGCAGAAAAATCCCAAATAGTTTACATAAATAATCTGCCCTCAGGGAGGTAGGCATAACCCCACTCCTTATATGTGAGCTGCATGCAGTGACTTCCTTTCAAAGAATACAGCGTGCAAAGGGAAGAAAAGAGTAAGTTTTTATTGGGGAAAACTGACCATACACCACCGCATCCAGGTGATCAAGGTTAACATAGACAGTGACATCCTTTGGATGGTGTGTGCCCTTGACATGAAGTGATGGCACTTGACATAGGTATTCTTCTTCCCCAAAACCCGTATCCCCAGTCTCACTGGAAGTAAAGCATTAGACAAACTCCAAGTGAGACACATTTTACAAAATGCCTGAGCATCACTTCTCAAAACTGTCAAGATCATCAGAAACAAGGAACATCCGAGAAACTGTGGCAGCCAAGAGGAGGCTGAGAAGACAAGAGTACATGTGACGTGGAGTCCTGGGCGGGCTCCTGGAACAGGAAAAGAGCACTGGGGAAAAACAAGGAGACCCAAATAAAGTATGGACTTCAGTTAGTAATAATACTGTATCAAGTATTAAAAATTACTAGAAAGACAAAAAGAAACGTTATATCTTTATTTTCCCATTTATAAGTTCCTTCTCATGATGCTCTGCCCCTTTGGGTAGTAAGAACCGAAGCCAGCAGAGCTCTCAGTTGGAGTCTTAAGACAGCATCAGTTATATTTTCTTGGCCTGGGTTAAGGGTTTGGACCAAGCGAAAATAACTCACCTGCTTCCTCCAAGAAAACCTAATCCTCAGAAATGTGAATCAACTGAAAGAGTTTACTTATCGAAACAGCAGCTCACTCACTGAGATTTGCTTCAAGACCCTCCATCTACTGGGGGTCACTGATCTAAAGCTGTTAGATCATAACCTCCACCCAGTCCTTCAAAACCACCCAGTGTAGACCCTGACTTCCGCATTCTGAGAAGCTACTAAGACGGTCGGGGCGGGGTTCTCTCACCCTGCAGTGCCCCTAATTCTTAGTTTTTTTTCTTCAAAGAGTTGTTCTGGGGTCTTCTAGGAAGTTGACAATCTATAGTCTTAAGGTGGGGCAAGGGAATTTAATCTTATCTGTAAGAGGGTATTAGTATTTCCCCCTATAACACAATAGCATTTCAGGTAGATATTCAGCTGAATCAAAGTTCGCCTCCTATCAGGGTGCCCCTGGCCCTCCCACTTCTGCCCACCATGGCGGCTGGGGGTGGTTTGAGCTTTGGATGCTTTGCAGGGGAGGGTGGAGCTCTGGTCCTCCAGATCCTTGCTGGCCCCAGGCCTGTGCTGCTAACCAAGTCTGCAGCTCCGGGACCCATGTTCGCCCTCTGTTTACGCGGGCTGAGGGTTCACCCCTCTCCAGCACCACGATTTCTCTGAGTTCTGGCTTTAACAGCTAATTTGTTCTGCATTCGAGTTACTTACCTCGCCTGGCAGGATTTTGTCCCCACCACAGTGGTACCACCCCCAGGCCTGACAGCTGCCCTGCGTGTTTGCTGTGAAGCAGGCAAGGACTTCTGCATCCTTCCTGCATGACACAATCCCTCAGGTGGACCCTGGGGGCTACTTTAGGCCTTATTTCTGCCTGATCAGGCCTTTGTGCCATTGTCACTGACCCATGGCCACTCTTTGTGAACTCAGGGTGCCCTCTGCATGCCCTCCAGCCAGGGTTTCCAGTTTTGGGTTTTCTCAACATCTCTCCCCACCCAAGGTTTCAGTCCAGACATGGGGGAGTCTGTCCCAGGTCACTGACTCCTGGCTGCCTCCTACCTGGACTCTCTTCCCTCTGTGCTGACCTCCCTTTTCCTGTCCTTCCAGAACATCCTTCTGTGTCATGGCCTCCTCATCTTGAGGTGACATTCAAGGTGTCTGTGGCAGACGTGGAGACGCTCCACTCAGACCCCCATCCAGAGAGGACTGGTCACTCAGCCTCGAGGAATGCAGTTGGCTGATGGCCTCCAGGGTTCATTACTCTCCATCCATCCTGTGGGGCCCCAGACAGTGATAGAGCAGTGGGTCAGAGCTGAGCCATTTCTCAGCTTCTTCCTTCCCTCCCCTCCCATTTCACAGGTGTCAGAACTGCGTCCCGGTCCGAAGGGTGTAGCTGTCAACTCCTGCTGCTTCTCTTTGCCGTTCGTAGGTATTTCCCACAATAAATCCCTTGCTCCTTTAACTTCTTCGCATCTGCTTCCTTAAAAGAGCTGATTGCATGTACTTGGGTGTGAATATCATATATCATATGCAAATGCAAGCCTTACAGACATTTCATCGGCTCTTTCATAAGTTGGATTCACCATCATGGCCCTGCTGACTGGTGATTCCCATTGGCTGAGCGCAACTAGAAACCAGAGGGAAGAGAGCAGACAATGTAGTTGACAAGGACCAGGCTCCCAAGCAAAGCAGGACGGTGAAAGGCACGTATCGCATCTGGAAGGAAAAAGGAAAATGTCCAACATAGCTTTCTTTTCTTTCTCTCTTTTTTTTTTTTTTTAAACAGATGCCATTGTACAGCTCGGTCCCCAGTCAGCCTAGAGCCTAGAGCCTGTCTCTCAGTGTTGATGAATGGGGTCCTTCTGGTTAATATAGTTGTTTTCTGCCCTTGAACAAGTATCTCCGCCCCAAATGGGACTCTGATTTCTCCCCTACACTGAAGGGTGAATCAAGCAAAGTGACTGAAGGCAGTGTTTCTAAAACTCTATTTCTTTTTCTTTTCATCTTTCTTTGTTTTCCAACTTCTCTTTTCAATTTTCAACGTGTGTGTGTCTGTGTGCACATGCACACAACCAGATGTCATTTTTTTAAATATTTATTTATTTATTTTTGGCTGTATTGTGTCTTCGTTGCTGCGTGCAGGCCTTTCTCTAGTTGTGGCGAGCGGGGGCTGCTCTTCGTTGCGGTGCGCAGGCTTCTCAATGCAGTGGCTTCTCTTTTTGCCGAGCACGGGCTCTAGGTGTACGGGCTTCCGTAGTTGGGGCATGCGGGCTCAGTTGTTGTGGCGCGTGGGCTCAGCTGCTCCGCAGCATGTGGGACCTTCCCTGACCAGGGGTCGAATCCGTGTCCCCTGCATTGTCAGGTGGATTCTTATCCACTGCGCCACTAGGGAAGTCCCTCCAGATGTCATTTTAAGTGAATGTTTCCAAAAAATCTGTTTTCATTCTACAGGTTTTATGATCAGTAAAATTTGGTCCCAGATGTTCTAACGAATTCTTGGTCCATTCTAATGTTTACCCAGTTCATAGTGATGATGTCAGGACATTTGAGTGTTTCCCCCAGAATTCATCTGTGCCTCTGAAGGTCAAATGTGTGAATTAAATTCCTTCTCTTTGCCCTTGCCTGATGTCCACACCATCTCGGCCCAGCGTTGCCTTCTTCGAGTTTTGCATCGGGGAAAAATTGCCCAGGTTGGATGCTTGCCTCATCGACAGATCCCAACCATTGTGTCTCAGAAGCATCTCAGGGCCCTTTCCTTCCTCTCCTTCTGGTTGAGTCCACCACCGCCCCCCAGGTTCCTGCGAGACCATCCCATGCCCTCACTGCCGCTCCTCGGCACCCAACACCACTGCTGGTTGTCTTCTTGAAATGCGCACTAGACCCTCTTCACCTGCTCCAGGAGGCAGGTCTAAGCTCTTTAGCTGTCACGGCTGGGCCTCGGCCACCTCAGCGCCCACCTCCTCCTTGCCTCCAGAGCAGACACAAGGGCAGTGACTCACAGCCCTTCCTCAGCACCCCCTGACCTCTTCAGCCTGGGGGTCTTTCTGTCCTTGACTTCTTGTGCTTTGACTTTCATATTCTTGGATGGGGCCATGTCTTCAAGGCCCTTCCTGACCAGCCCAGGCTAACAGATCACTCTCCCCCTCCTGCCCTGGGCACACCTGGCTTCTCTGACAGCACCTGCCAAGGTGGGGTAGCTGTTTATCTGCACCTGTCCGTCCCCCAGGACAAGGTGTGCTCCCTGAGGTGGGGTCAGTCACTCAATTAATTCAACTGTTTTCCTGCTACCCGGCATATGGTCAGCACCCCAAAGGCATTTATGGATTGAATAAATGAATGCATTTCCACAACTCCTTAAGAGAAGTACCAACTCATTAATTACTCTCACTTGTCCATTAAGACAAAGGACCAAGCGATCTGATTGAATTACTTTTTGCACATTTTCAGGCTCTCTATGAATTAGGTTATGAATTTTCTGTCCCAACCAGGGGCACATTAGGAAGTGATGAGAGGTCTGTTCCACTGCATCTCTAAGGCTCTCTTCAACCTCAAATCCCTGGCAGCTTGAGGGTTCCTTGGGTTTCCTTGGGTCCCACGCATCTGTCTAGGCATGCACACATGCCTCCATGCAGGTACATGTACATGTGTGCAGGAACGCACGCACACGGCACATGTGTGCACGTATAAGCACACGTGGGCGCATGTGCATGCATGCATACTCACGTCAGGTGTACATCCGTGCACACATCCACCTGCGTGTGGAAGAGACTGAAGGGCTGCATCTGTGTTTTTACACTTACTGAGGGCTCAGCTCATTCATCCTTCTAAGCAAACTTTCACATCGATTACTAAGTATCACAACAACCTTTGAGATGGGCATTATGTAAAATGGGGGCATGTATCATAGGTAAACTGAGGCTTAGAATGGTTCACTAGCTTGCCGTCCGTCAAAGAGCCATGGCAGGTAGTGCTGTGTCTCTGGAGTGGAGTTAGAACCCCATTCATTCTCCTGTGCTTCCTACTGCCTCATCCCGCCCACTCCAGCACAGCATCTCTCCCCTTCTGCTCACTGGGTAACTGATGCACATTCACTTCTCAGTGGGTTTATGTCTCGGACAACTTTTGGGTGAGAAATTACTAGGAATAATGATGACAAGCCAGTCACACGGAATTCTGGCCTTTGGAGTAGCGGCAGAAGGAAACTCTGAAAAGAGACTACCAGTCTGCACCGTGATCAGCGCTGTAAGAAGTGACAGCAGTCTATTACCATGTGAAATGCTAGGCTGATGCCTGGGCGTTATAAGTGGAGAGGCAAACATGTACCAGACCTCAAATTTACTTGCAAATAAACTCCAGAATTAGCTGAAAAATCAATGTACCTTTATTTTATATTTTTACCTTTCACACATTGATTTTAAGTATTTTCTTCAAAAAGTGAAATCATTTACATTTATATATGTACAAACACACATACACAGTTATTTCCCCTTATAAGTACTCACACACCCATCCCCAAATTATGTTTTACAGGAAGAATTGGCCTATTTTCTTTTTAATAAATTTTTAGAAAAGAAATCTAATTGCATATAACGTATATTCAGGTGTACAACATAATGATTGAATATTTGTATATACTACAAAATGATCTCCTCAATCAGTCTAGTTAACACCCATCTACTTTCTAACAGACCTAAGAATGACCTCTTCTCCTTTCATAGACCAAATGCTAGTTGCTTCTTTGAAGATCACAAACTGTTTTCAACGAAAGCAAATCAGAAACACAGAGAAACCAGCCTGTTTTACGAACTCACTCTGATGATAGTGAGGAAGGCTAACATCTGTTGACGTTACAAATGTGTTCCTGAATCTAATGAGGGCATAGCAAGTGGGCAGGGATGAGCGGGAAGAAGTCTAGAATGCATTTCTTTACTTCCAAAATAAATAAACGACTGGCTTGTCATCACTTTTCCTAGTTATTTCTCACCAAAAAGTAAACATGCTGTTCAAGACATAAACCCACTGGGAAATAAATGTGCATCAGTTACCCAGCGAGCAGAGCAGGAGAGAAGAAAAACCGAAAGAGAACTCGGCTCTGGAGGTCCATCCAAAGTCAACCCTGAGATCTAGGACCATCATGCTGTGTGAAGAACTTAGGGAATGTTGATGGAAAATGCACATTCATAAGTTAATCACTGACAGAGCTCGAGATAGCCATGGAGCCTCTGAATCGCCTCCAAATCCCTCTTGGGTGACAGGGAGTGTGGCCCCTGTGGCCATCCAGAACATCTACACTAGTGATAAGTGAGTAGTCAGGGATGTGTGAGCTACTCAGGTGAAAAACTGGTGGAGAGTACAAGTCAGGTAGCAAATAACACTCCGCCAAAGAGGAAGAGCAGTTGAATGCATTCCCTTTACCCCCGTAACTTCAAGTTTCTCTTCTTAGCCCAGCTGTCCTAAGTATGCAGAGAAAACATTTAATTTCTGTCATTGCTGCTGCCCTGAGGCTCACGAAGCAGGAGGATCCCTGGGATGGGAGCCCCAAGTCCAAGGTTCCAGCTCTGCCCTGGGAGAAATTAGCTCCATGACCTTGCTCTAGTCCCTGAATTTACACATTTCTTGGTTTTTCTCCCTGGTGGGATGGGCTGGATGACTAACACCTAAGCCCTTCTGCCTTAAAAGTCTTCCTTCTGTTATCCCATCAGGAAAACATACAAACATGTTTCTCAGGCTCCTAAGTATGGATGTCTTCCCATTTTGAGCCTTGGAGGAGCAGCATCACCAAAAGGAAAGTTGTAAGTGCCTGTTGGGTGCAGTAAAGGTGGTAACAAAAGCTGCAGTAAGTCTTCCATCCTCAGTTTCTAGAGAACACCAGCCTGGAGACCTAATTTTAAGACAACTGAAAAGTTGCCTACTTCCAGGTGTAAGAGGTTAAAAAAATTATAACAATTTTTGGTGGAAACCATTCCAAAAGCTTAATCACTACTCTGCCTTTTTAAACATAGTATCTCAAATCTGGGTTAACCTTTAATGATGCCTCAGGATCATTTTCATAAACATTTTATAATTATGCTTCGGTGTGTGTTATGGACTGAACGTCTCTGCCTAAAATCCACATGTTGAAGCGCTAATCCACAATGTAGTAGTACCTTTGGGAAGTAATTTGGTTTAGATGAGGTCTTCAGGGTGGGGCTCCCAGGATGGGATGAGTGCCCTGATAAGAAGAGGAAGGGACACCAGAGCATCCTCTCTCTGCCATGTGAGGGACACAGCGGGAAGGCAGCGGTCCTCAGAACCCATCCCTGCTGGCGTCCTGGTCTCTGGCTTCCAACCTCGAGAACCGTGAGATGAGATGCCTGTTGCTGAAGTCCCTCCATCTGTGGCTTTCTCTTACAGTAGCCTGGGCGGACTCGGACACCCTGTTAGCGAACATTTTTCAGGGCATACGTACAGCAGCCTTGACCCTCATTTGGAAACCTGCTATTTCCAATGAGGCCAGAAAACTAGGCCTCCTGAACAAGGACAACTGCGTGTAAGATGAGGGAGGAGGTTCCAGCGAGTACGTCCCGTGGAATCTGGTGCACGAGCTGAGCATTGGACGAGCCGTCTTCTTGCTGCCAGGGAGCTTCACAGTTCCCAATGGAGCAGTTCTCGTACTTCCTCCGGCAGATGAGGCGGGTCATCAGGGGTGCGTGTGGGTGAAGGTCAGGTTGCCTGCTGCTCGGCCTCAGGGAGGGAAATCTCACCAACACCACTGGGGCTCGTTTTGTTTGGGTGATTTTAGAACTAGTTTACCTCCTTCTGAATGACTGATATTTATCAGGCCAGGATCCGTGTTTCGAATTAGGAGGAGGCTCTGTGTTAAGATCTCTCATTCACCCAGTGTCCTCTATTCCTGTGTAACCGCCATCCTAAACTTCGTGTACAGCCACATGGGTCTGCAGGCTGACGGTTCAGCTGGGTGGTCCTCACTGGGGTCTTTCCTAGGGGAACAATTGGACAGAGCCTGGGGCTGGAGTCGGCTCATGAGAAGACCCACGGCCCTGTGGTCCCGGGCCTCTGCCTCTGCCTTAATGTCATCTCCCCTTAAGGCTTTTCCCCTGGGGACTCAGGGCTTCGGGTGGAGGCTGGCCCACCTTTTCCATTGACTTTGGACGGTGTACAGCACCCCTTCTGCCCCGTCCTGTTCACTAGAAACAAAGCACTCAGGCCCACCCAATGCAAAGGGAGGAGGTTTCCACACCCTCTCTTGATGGGAGGAGTTTCAGAGAATGGGGGGACAAGTTTAGGCCATCTCACGAGTCAAGATCTGGCCTCTGACCAAGGCTTGGACGCACGCCTTCCTTCTCGCCCTCCCTCTTTCCTCTCGTCTGTGGGTCACTGAGGGTAGAATCAGGAAAAGTCTAGGAGACCACTGTTCCTTCACTGAGTCTTCAAATTGATTGCGCTACCACGGCCGCATTTTCACAGAGGAAAACTGAGGCCAGGTGCAGGCAGACCTCGGCAATACTGAGGGTTTTCTTCCAGACCCACAATAAAGCAAATATTGCAATGAAGCCTGTCACACAGAGCATAGGTTTACACACGCACTATATGTTATAGGGTTATGGTCACACTAGACTGTAGCCTAGTAAGTGTGCAAAACATTATATCTAAAAAAACAATGTATATGCCTTAATTTAAAAATACTTTATTGGTAAAAAGAACTCACATCTGACAATGCCAGATTACCACAAACGTTCAACTTGTAAAAAACTCAGTATTTGCGAAGTGCAATAAAGCAACGCACAATAAAACGAGATGTGCCTCTAGTTTGAATTATTCTACCCATTTTTAATAGCACAGCCGGCAGTAGGACCCCAGAACGTTCCAATTTTCTACAGAAAACAAGAGAATTAAGTGACTCAAAGCGCCATCCCTGGGGGTTGTTCTGAGGGGTCAGGTCAAGGCGGGAGGGTTTTCCCACCTCTGGTGCTGCCCACTTGTTGGCCACCCTGGGGAGAGTTTCTGGGTAGGTTGGGTGTTGGGGAATAGTGGTCTCCACACTGTCATTCCCCAAGCCTTGTAGACAGGTCCCCTCCCTGAAATGGAGATCACTGTGCAGGATGTTTCTTTTTTTGCGGTACGCGGGCCTCTCACTGTTGTGGCCTCTCCCGCTGCAGAGCACAGGCTCCGGACACGCAGGCTCAGCGGCCATGGCGCACGGGCCTAGCCGCTCCGCGGCATGTGGGATCTTCCTGGACCGGGGCACGAACCCGTGTCCCCTGCATCGGCAGACAGACTCTCAACCACTGCGCCACCAGGGAAGCCCTGTGCAGGATGTTTCTTGAGGACAGTCTTTGGGGACAGGACCTGATGAAGAGAGTCCCAGTGGACCCCATGTGGCATTTGGCAGTGAAGTGCGTCCTCAGAGCAGCCCAGACGCCCGGTCTTTGTAGACGAGCATCAATGGTCACTGGATGTCATGCCTGAAAGGGGCATGGGCTGGGCTCTCGATGGCTCTGGGCAGCTGACCCATCCTTGAAAGACTAACGCAAAGACCATCGGCCAGGACACTTGTGGAAGCGGGGAGTCCTTCCTTTAAGGGGTGGAGACATCAGCAGCAAATCCCTGGGGTTTGCTGTGAACCACAAATGGCAAAGGGCACTGGCCAACGGCCCTCCTGAGGCCAACAGAGGTACCAGGATGCTGTGTCTAAAGGCGTCCCTTGGCTGACTGTTAGAAGGCGTTGAGTGTGCCGTGAAATTCACCCGCAGCGAAGGTGAAACCAGCGCCTTGATTTTCCAGATCCCCTCCAGTTCATCAGCTCGCTGTCTGAGCCAGGATGCACGCCCCTCCCACAAAACAGACAGCTGGCAGTTGGAGGTGGGGGCATCCCAGCTCTGGCCCCTTAGAACTGGCGCGCTCCAGCCCGCCTGTCACCCCCGACAGCAGGTTCTTAAGGAGAGCCAGCTGAATTGAACTTTCAGCTCACTGACTTGGCTGTCTCCCCAGCCTGAGAAAACAGCCCTATTATAAACACGCAGAACTGGAGCTGGGAGCGAGGGGAGGAGTCCGAGCTCTTGCCTAAGTGCATCCGGCAAAATGGACTTTTCCGTCAATGAGAACACAGCCCTGCTTTGACTTCTCCTGTGTGCTTTGGCACTTTCGGCATGGCTGTAAAATTTATCCAAGGAAAACTGGCATTTATCTTGGGCTCACTTGCACCCGGCAAAACTGATAAACAGATGGGGGGCTGGCCAGGCCACAGTTAATGTGGTTAGCACTTTACAAAACACAAATGTCACCCTTTATTCCTGCTGGGGTTATTTACTGCTAACTGGGAAGTTATTGGTCTGCTATAGTCTAACAGGATCATTCACACCATTTAAAGGATCCACTCCCCAATTTTTGTGAGGCACTGTCCATTATAAAGTGTGGAGGGGGGGGGTGGGCAGGGGGATGCCCAGGGTGGAAAGGGACTTCCTGGCTCTGTTGGCCATAAAGGACTGAAGCAGCCCTGCTGGGTTTGCATGTGCGCACAGGACACAGATCAGAAAGGTCGTGGGGGGAGAAAAGAGCAGGAAAGGAAGAAATCCGCAAGCTCTGATGGGGAAGCTTGCAAGGATCAAAATTCAGGCCAAATGTCCCACCCTGGTGTCTCAGCTTTTTTCCTTTTGTGTCCCAGCTAAAGGCACCACGGGGATCAGAGACCTCATCGTGGTCTGTTTACTTTGGGAACAATCGCTGATGTATGAATACTAATGCCTCCCTCCGACCACGACTAATTGAATTGCAGCGGGCGGGCAGCGGAGGGGCTCTGCCGGCCAGTCCATCGCGGCAGCTTCTTGAGGAGCTGAGGATAGTGATTGATGCCACCCGCGTCCCCGAGAGCACACTTGAGCACCTAAGAGCGGGGATATGAACCTGCATTCTGAGTTTCTATTAACCAGACCTCTCAGAGAGGCGGCGAACTTTGGGAGTCAAAGGTGGGCTTGGCGGTTGAAAGGATGGGGGGCAGCCTGTCCCCCAGGCTGCTGCCTCTCACCTGAAGTCAGGCGAGTCCGGGTGGTGGGGATGAACCAGGGAACATCAGTCCAGGGACCCGAAGGCCGGTTGGGGCCGCCTCTGTGGAGGCCAGGACCCCCGAAAACACTTGGCTTGTTTGGGGTGCGGTGGGAGCCCCTGCTTGGAAAACAAAAAGGGCGAAACAACCAAAGGTTTGTCCTGTAGGAGGATGTTCTGACGCTGGCACTTGAGGGAGAGAGGCAAGGATGTGGGCAGTAGTTGAAAACGGTCTGTGGCCGTGTCTCCATCCTAACAAAGGATCACACGGGGACCCTAACGTTTGGCCGTCCTGGTTGTCTGTGCTGTGTTTACACAGCAGAACTGTGCGGCTGGGACCCTGGGCTCAGTGGGACTTTGTTCTCCCAGTGAGAAGCTGACCCCTGCCGAACTGCCTTCAGGGCAGCGGCCGCTGCCCACCAGCCTGGAGGTCTGGACACCGTGGAAGTTGTCCAACTCGAGGACCACTGGTTCCCACCTCGGGTGCATTTAGTCTGGGCCAAGCCCCAGACGGGCCCCTTTCATGAGAGCTGCGCTGCCACCCTGGCCACTCCTGGGGGCAGAGGCTGGCACCCAGCTTGGTCCAGGCACAGGGGGGATGGACGGGTAGATTGCATGGATCCGGGCCTGGAGCAGCCCGGGAAACCACGGCCGCCTGGTACCTAGACTCTCCAAACTTTAAGTTCACTCTGTACACTTTCTTCTTAATTTTCTCACCATCTTCCTAAGCTTTAAAAACTTAGCCATCAGTGTCATGACCAACAGTTATTTTTCTGCACATAAGTTTCCCAGCTCCTTTTTCCCTTTTAAGTATGAAATACCCTCTGCCCATTCCGAACTTTGCAGAAATAAAGGATGTCTTATTCTTATAAATAGATTTAAAAAAAATTTTTAAAGTTTCTATCTTATTTACCTTTGTCTATCTATCTATCTATCTGTCTATCTTGGGGAATAAAATAAAACCCAGAGGGAAAAGCAAGTCTAAGGGAGCAGCCCACCTCAGGCAAGGATAGAGGACAGGATGCTGTTTCACGCAGCCAGGCGGCCATGGGTAATTCTGCGCCTATGCAGAAAAGTGATCTTTCCCTATATCCTGCTTCCTAACCCCACTTGACCAAATGGACAAGAAGATGTGTGAGGAAAATGGTAATTTTTCCTATGCCTGCACCAAACATGAGATATTTTCAATCCCTCTAATCCACGCTGGTTTAGTCCGCGGTTTCCAATCCCCAGTCCCACCCAGTAAACAAACAGCATGACCACCCCGGCGCGGGCCACGTCCCGGGGTTAAGATATTCCACCGAGAATCCCTTCGCTCTTCTTAGCTGATATTCATGACCACTATTCTTGTGCTTTGAATACCAAACAAAGGAGACAGAGCTGGCTTAGCGGCTGCACAAGTGAGGGGAGGGATGGTCTGGAGAAGCATTCACCCTGCAATTTGTATTTAGGAAATAAATATTCCAGACCCTTGCCAGGAAGCTGCGTTTTCTCCTTTGTTATGAAGCAGTAGGGTTAATTATGAAACAAGTCTAATTTCTAGAAAGACTGCAGAAGACAGACTGTCTGCCTGAGTCTGTGTCCAAATCCTTGGGACCCCGCTCCCTTTGGCTTGGAGACCTGGAGGCGGGTCGTGCCGTCTGATGGACAGGCTCCAAGTGGGACCACCGCCCAGAACTTTCCTCACCCCAGCACTGCCCTATTGTAACTTCACACTCTGGATCTAGGTGTCATGTACACACCCCCTCCTCCGCCCAATGAAATACAGCTCAAAGGGGTGTTTAAGGAGAAAGTGATCAGGGTATAGGGGAGAGCTGCAGGGCAGAGGGCAGTGTTTCCAAGAGAGGGGAGAGTGATTCCAGAGAAGAGAAAGCGGAAATCAAAGGTGCATCTGATCACTGCACCATGTCACTGGGACGGCCTGGGACCCACACCTGCTAAGCAGGTCTCCCAGCATGAACGGTTTGGTAAGTGGGACCTAGTCACAAACAGTTTTTTTTTTTCTGTGAAAGTCAGGCATCAAAGTTAGTGGGGGCTATAGAGAAGTGATGACACTTTAGTCTGTTACTACATACTACATGCCGTGCTCTGAGCACTTCCAATATTCCAGGCTCACTTTCATCCTCCTGGTAACAGAGGAGGAGATGTGATTACCATCCCTTTTTGCATATGCTGGAACTGAGGCGCAGAGAGGGCAGGTCAACGCCAGGTAGCCTCACCTGGTCTGTCCCCTAATCACGCATGCACAGGCCTGCAGGAACTCCTGGACTCAGGCATCACAGGGACGTTCCGCACCCTGACCCCTGGGCTGGGCGTTTGGAGTTTCTGAGAACGTTTGTTACCCAGACTTGGACAACACTCACGACGGAGGGCGTGTAATGGAGTTAGAATGGGGCAGATTACAAGTTGCCCGTGGGTTGTCTAGAAGACCTCCTGCTCCCCGAGCGTCAGGCAACGTGTAACCAAGACAAGACTCAGGACTCCAGAGGACAAGTCACCTTCCCAAACTCCATCCAAAGTGACTACTTTTCTGGCAGCCTCGAGCACAGTTGGCTAGCTGGATATAAGTTACTGCAACCTTTTTGAGACATTAACCACTGAAGTCTAAATGGGCGTATCCTTTTACTTAGTAAGTCTATTTCTGTGTGCTCGTTCCATAGAAAAACATACAGTTTTGCAAAGACCCGTTCAGGGATGGTCGTTGTGGCTTTATCTGAAATAGCAAAGTTCCAAACACCAGAAACAAACACCTTCTAAGGAGGGCCGTTGGAATAAACTTTTATATGCTAAATGTCTACTAAAAGCAAAATGATGCATCTGAATAACCTAAAATGGAAAATTACCCTAGATATTTTATTAAATGAATAAAGAGCTCTATAGGCAGAAATATCCCCCTTTTATAAAATAATTGTTTTATGAAATAATCATCACACAGGGATATGGTAGAAAACATTATAGGAACAAATACCTTAATCAGCTCAGAGTGGTGACCTCTGGGAGCTCAGAGAGCATACCTGCTATCTACGTTATGTTGACCTATGTTCTTTAAATCTTTATTTCTTAATCAATATGTGTATTTTAACAGAAAAGAAGATATTCAAAATTTATTGTGTTTCTCAGAAAATCCTCGGGGATGACCCACCGTCACCTAGCAACCGTGTTTTATAACGTCTGCAAGTGAGGTCATCCAAGCTAGTTCCTCATCAAAATTTTTTTATGACTTGAGGTAATTATGTCTGTTACCATTTCTTCTCATGCCTGTTCCTTCCCCTACCACTCTGATGTCTGAAATTACTTTAATAGAGTTAATCCTCAGTGTTCAGAGATTCCATATTTGTGAATTGGCCGGCTAGCTAAAATTTGTTTCTTTCCTCTCGGGTCTCTGTTGCTTCTAAGGAAAATCCAGCCTCTTCATAAAAATCCCATCTGTTAGCTCCCACTCTGGCTCCATTTCAGGCTGCGTCAGATTAGGTTGAGAGGTGGGAACGCCTAGAGGGGATGCTGTGAGATGCTGTCTTCATCCTCCATCAAAGTGGGACTTGTAACTCTGGCTGCTGGGAGGACCCCACTGGAGGCCACAGTGGGCCAGAGTGCCTCAGATCAAGCCCTGCCCATATCCCGTGACTGGTGGCTCTGGGTGGCCCCAAGCTGGACCATCTCTGACATCCAGGATGACCTTAAAAATCCCTCCCAGCTACAGGGCTGCATCTGGCTTTGCCTATCTTCATATTCTTCAGTTATTTTTTCCTTCCCCCCACTCTTTGCAAAATATTTCACACTTAAATCCCTTGAGGATAAGGAAGAAACTGAGTTGAAGTGGCTTTTTCCCACGTCTTAGAATTAGTCATATGCAATGAATTTCTGGCAGTGTCCTCCCCCTGTATTGTCTTTTGGAAAGACAGTAACTCCCCTGAGCTAGGACATTTCCAACAAGAGTGGAACATCCCTTTGTTGGATATTTGGATCCCACGGCCGCTACTTCATTTGGCAGAAAGTACATTTGGTTTAATGACTTCCTTGGGTCTTTCGCCTCCGATTTTTCTGGAAATTTATCTGCTTGCCTGGCATGGAAATAGAAGAAAAATGCACACGCCGCTCTACAGGTAAAGGACCTGGGCTAGAATCGGCCCAAAGCAGTAGCTCCGATGCCTTTTCCTTCCTTCCTGACATTCTATTTTCTTAAAATCTTGATTCAATAATTGAATCGTTTTCTTTCATTTCCCCCATCTAATAGCTTTCATTATTTTTTGGCTCTAATAATTTTTAAATGACTTTTTTTCATATCTTGGGATAAACTTATAATAGCTTAACATTTTATCTTGGAATTTTTTTTTTTAATCTTGGAATTTTTAACATTTTGAAATAATGTCTAAGTTTACATTTCACTAAATTTCAAAATCAATTATTTTCCTACTGAATAAATTTTCCATAACAACATATACAATTTTTATAATGCATTCATGTAATACTTTATAGATTATTAATAATAAACAGATATTAATTGCTACATGATTCATGTTGTAATGAAGGTAATTCAATTTAAACTGGGGACCCAGCAATTTCATCTTGGTACTTTAAAAGACAACAGATGTTATGAATGTCAATAAGAATATTACATATTGCACTATGCCATTCACAATAAGGATTTTTTAAAATTTTACATGCGAAGGTCCTTACCCATGAATTCATTACTCACAGAATTCTTATTTAGAAGTACAGGTTATTTTAGGCGCTAGATTGTCGCTATCATTTGATTATCCTAAATCCTTAAGTTACAAAGAAGAGTTACTTTACTTCCATTGTCAAAATTGTTGTAATATTCTAATTTTGTTAGATCATGACTTCTTATTGGCATCTGCTAGAGAAGTCTAATAACAAATAGATCATTCCTGGGTGTCAACAATGTTATGATAAAAACAGAGAAAAAAAACCACAATGACAAGATGTCAGTGATGTGAAGATCATTCCTGGGTGTCAACAATGTTATGACAAAAACAGAGACAAAAAATCACCACAAGATGTCTTGTTTGGGTCACAGTTTCACATGATGCCAGGAACATGGCAGGCCCTGAATAGCACTAACAGTGTCAGTGATCAAATTATGACGGAGTGTTCTTTTCTCATTTGTAAAATGTGGCGACATTTATAAGACGGGTGACACAGAGTAAACACTCGATAAAGGTGAGTTTCTTTTTTGACTTTTCATTCAAGAGAGGAAAACCCCCTTCGAAATGTGCAAAATTGCAAAAGTTTTAAGAAGAGAGTTTTATATATAGAACAACGCTTGTTTGAGGTTTCCTAATATGTGGGTTGAAAGCCAGCCATTAATGGGCAAGATTTGGGTTTCACTCATTTCTTTTAATTCATTTAAAAACACTAGCATTTGTAATCCAAGTCTCCATTGCTGGATGAATGAATAAACAAAATATAGTGTATAAATACAATGGAATATTGTTTAGCCTTAAAAAGGAAGAAGATTTCTGATACACACTCTAAAACAGATGGAAATGATGCTGAGTGAAAGAATCCTGACATAAAAGGACAAATGCTGTATGATTCCACTTATATGAGACACCTAGAATTATCCAACTTACAGAGAGGGCGAACGCTGGTTTCCAGCTGCTGGGGTGGGTGGGGGGCGGGGAGCTGGAGTTTAATGGGTACAAAGTGCCAATTTTGCAAGATGAAACATTCTGCAGATTAGTTGCACAACCATGTCAATGCAGTAACGTTACTGAACTGTGCGCTTAAAAATGGTTAAGATGGGACGTCCCTGGTGGCGTAGTGGTTAAGAATCCACCTGCCAATGCAGAGGACATGGGTTCGAGCCCTGATCTGGGAAGATCACACATGCTGCGGAGCAACTAAGCCCGTGAGCCACAACTACTGAGCCTGCGTGCCACAACTACTGACACCCGCATGCCTAGAGCCCATGCTCTGCAACAAGAGAAGCCACCACAATGAGAAGCCTGTGCACCACAACGAAGAGTAGCCACCACTCGCTGCAACTAGAGGAAGCCTGCGTGCAGCAACGAAGACCCAATGTAGCCAAAAAAAAAAGGTTAAGATGGTAAATTTTATGTTATGTGTATTTTATGACAGTTTTTAAGAAAAATTTTAAGTGATCAGAAAGTTATGGAATCTGCCCAGACGTTATTAAGAAAATGGGAAGGGCCACAGTGCAGAGCACGGTTGGAAGCAGGAACTAAACAAAAATAAAACGTGTTCTAAAAACATTCCTAAATTTTTTTTTTTTTAAACCAAGCACTGTATGTTACTGTATGCTAGACCAGGAAGACAGGGCCTATTGCCAGGCGGTGCGATATGTGTGAATGGACCATTAGATGTGGAAGGACAATGTCGACCACCCCAATACCACCATCTGGGTGAGCTTTGAAAACAGGAGGGTTACCCTGAGGCTATGATTGGACACCTATCAGTAACCCTTCTGAACGCAGCCTCAGCCTAACCTTAGTGCCCCCTTCTTCCCAATGCACCATCTTAGTGTGACATTTACAGGTCAGAGCTGGAAAAGGGCTAGAGAGTACCCACACATGCAGTGCATTAAGGGTGAGGAGGCCAAGGCTGTGGGAGGTACACACAGGCCCCAGCCCCGCAGCCAGGGCACTTCCTGCTGCGTCCAACCCTTCCCCTCCTCCTGTACAATCCACATATCCTCCTCCACAATCACATATCCTCATCTTTCCTCTGCCTGGAAGTTTACTTTTTAGGGACTTTTCTCAACAGTCATGGAGTTTATTGAATGAGTGGATAAATGATTTGAATTGAAGAGTTGGCACAGGTGACTCTTTCTCACAGGTTGGGCATAAAAATTTCATCATTTATGGATTTCATAAACGATGGATTATCGGGAGGTTGTTTTCCCATTGCATTGTCTGAAGGATAAAAATTAGTCTAAAGGGGAAAATCCTCATGCTGTTACTGCCATTCCCACTATTCTGGGTGTTTACACTGGCCTGACTTTGGGGACGCCCCCATGTCACTTTATTTGAGGAGAGCCCTGGAGTCCGCTCTCCCAGCAAGAACAGCAGACTAGACTTCCCGGGACTGACACCCCCTGGGAGCAGCCCTCGGCCAATGATGGACAGACATTGGTGGATAAATATCTGTCTACCTCACTCCTGGGGGGAGAGGAGGCATAACTCAGAGGCGCGTGTTCTGTGCCGTCCCCAGAGGTCCCCAGTGGAATGAGGCTCCGGTGCCCACGGTGGTTGATTTGCCTGCTAACTCTGCCTGCACTGGCTGCCTTTCCCTTCCACTCAGCTCAGGGCTTCCTGGAGCCACCTCCCAACTGAACTACTTGCCTGGAATTCTCACTCAGGACATTCTCTCCTCAATCAGATTCAGACACCCTTAGCCATCACTTTCATAGCTGCTTGTGAATTTCGCTTGTTTAAAGCAAAAGCCACCAAAAATGGTGGACGCCTACAGATACGGTGACAGGGAAACATCTCAGCTCTCTAACTTTCCAGCTGCTTTCATTCAAATATCCAGCCCAAATCCCAGGGTTTCCTTATTTGCACTGGTTTACTCAACCCACGTATAGACACTGAAATCCCCGCCAACTCAGTTTGCATGGCAATTTCAGGTCTGTGTACACTCCATAACTTAACTCTCCTGTAAAATTTCCACAGGGAAATCAACATCTGCCTGTATAGTTATTTGTTTGTTTTTTGAAGTCACGTGGGCTGTCTGTGTTTATCAGCTCTGTCTAGCTTGCATATATTTTGCAGAAAAGGACAAATCAGGAGACTACTCAGAACGCTTTCTCTTTAGATGCATTCTTATTTCTTAGTATTTTCATGATTGGGAGGGAAGCAGAGAGGAGAAACAAAGGTGGGGGGGAATAAATGTTATTTAAACTTTCAGCAGATATGTTCACCCTTAAAAGGAAGCTGACTATTATAAGGAGAACAGTGTGGTTTCTTTTCTTAAAAGAGAGTGGGGCTTCCCTGGTGGCGCAGTGGTTGAGAGTCTGCCTGCCGATGCAGGGGACACGGGTTCAGGCCCCGGTCCGGGAAGATCCCACATGCCGCGGAGCGGCTGGGCCCGTGAGCCATGGCCACTGAGCCTGCGCATCCGGAGCCTGTGCTCCGCAACGGGAGAGATCACAACAGTGAGAGGCCCGTGTACCACCAAAAAAAAAAAAAAAAAAAAGAGAGTGAAGCATCTCCTTCATTTATTTCAAATATTAACAATGGGATGGAATAGTGGAGAGAGGGTACAGGTTGGATTGTACACTCAAAATAGAGTGACAAATTCCCAGGATGTCAGATTATTGAACAGGCTCCAGCAGGAATACTCATTCCACCAGGCAAATGCCCACTGCCCCCTGTTCCAGAGTGGGTGTCAAATCCTCCAGGTCTACATTCAACAAATTCATATTGAATAGCCCCTTTGAGCTGGTCCTGTGTTAGCATAAAGAAAACAAAGATGATTAGGACATTCTATTTTGACTCAAGAAACCCACAATCTGGCAGTGAAAACGTGAAAACAAATCTAACAGATGTACAAATAAATGTGTTCAAGTAGGATGGGATGAGTTAAAGAAATAAAGAAATAAAAGCAGAGAAATATGTGTGTTCTATGAAAGCAGCAGGGCTGAGAGGTTGAATCCACCTAGAGAAATTGAGAAAGGTTTTCTGGACCATCTCTCCTGAGATGGGTGTTGGAGGATGAAGGGCGTTGGGAACGGGAAGAAGGCGGGAAGGGTATTTCAGGCCGAGAGAACAGCATGGGCAGAAGAGTGGTGCTCGCAGGAACGGAATGGAGATGGCTGGCAACTCACACGCCCCAGCCTCCAGCTCCTGCTCCCAGATCTACACGGAGGAGAATCCATTACATGGTTGGTAAACAAGAGTTGAATCTCAGCGGACTTGAAATTTTGAGGAACCCTAGTAAGATGGAAGAGCCATAAACCTGGATGAAAGGGGGGATACTGCCCCAAGCAAGGGCAGAAAGAGTTGCTGTAAAACAGGGAGCAAGCTCTCTTTAGGGTTCCAAGCTCTGAGGCAGCTGGCAGAGGGGATTGAGGAAGCCCTAGGGCCACCCGAGGGTGGTGGGTTGGGAGACTGAGTAAGGGCTGCCCCATCCTCGTGGCCCTGCTGTGTTGCACAGCGGTGGCACCCGGGGCCACTCAGAGCCCCACCGGAGACAAGGACGAGGCTTGAGGGGCTGCTGATGCACAGGGGAGCCCAATGCCCTCAGCCCGGGGGGCAGCTCCCGCCCACAATCTGGCCAGCAGGATGGTCCCGACCTCCCTCTCCAGCGGTGAATGAGGTTGGGGAGGGGGATCATTAAAACATGGGTTAATAGGGAATTTCCAGTGTGAGAAAAACACACAACCAAGAATCATCCAACATTTCATTTCAAATGTGAGAAAAACACACAACCAAGAATCATCTAACGTTTACAGTAAATATGAAGTCCCCATAAAAAAGACTTCCAGGTAAATATGTTGACCCGACAACACTTCTGTACCATTTTAAAAACAATAACAACACCTTTCAATATTGTCTAAAAGGATGGAGTTAGGGAAGGAAACTTCTGGGGACTTGGGGACTGGCATTAACCCTGTGGTGCTCTAGGCAGAGACTGGTCAGAGAGGGTAGAGAAAGTGAGTGGCAAAGACTAAGTGGTGTTACCTGTGGAACACACGAGTCCCAGGCGTGCTGTGAGTGCAGAGGATCTGCCCGCGTGCGCCAGAACGAGCTGGTGAAGCAGTGCGAGCATTTGTTTTGTGGGACATGACGTGCAAAGAGCATCCGTCTTGAGAGTCAGAGTGGTTTCTGTCTCCTTTCTCACAAGAGAGACACCCAACTCAGCAGCAAGAAGCTGTAACAAAAAGCTGGTTCATTTACAAGAAGTAAAATGAAAATCCTCACAGGACAAGTGAGGAGAATGCTTCTGTGACACAAGAGTGCGCTGAGAGGGGAAAGGACCAGATAGACCTTTGAAATGAGAATCCAGTTCTCTATGCAGTGAGGGGGCTGAATGAGGAATAGATGCAAAAAAAAAAAAACCCTGAAAAACTCACAAATCAGTGAGTTACATGCAAGAATGATGGTAGAAAGACAGACAACTAGAAGACGTAAAAGAGAGTTTAAACGTGGAAAATGGATCTAAAAGATGCAAATCCCTTTCAGGAGGAGATGCAGATTAAAGTATAGATATTGTGGAAGACACAAAACAGGTAGAGAAATAGTGCAAGAAGTTTCCCCAGAGCTTAAAAAAGACATACACATAAGACTATGTTTCAGTTTTCCGAGCATGAAACACAAGACATGGAAACACCCACACTTTGAGTGAAACTGGAGGACACTAAAAGTGAAGACTAACTCCTAAAATCTTCTAGAACAGAAAAACAGCCTCTCTACAGAAGGAGCCAGAAATTGAAGACAATATAGCAATTGCATTGAGTTCTAGAATCTTATACCCAACAGACACTGGATTGTGTGAATCAATGAACCAGAGGGACAAAGGGAAAAAAATAAGGGGAAAAATTGGTTTACTGTTGAAAAGTAACAACTCAAAACTAACAACCTACAGCAGCTCTGTCCAATAGAAATCAAATAGAAAAATAATATGGGCCACATATATAATTTTAAATTTCCTAGTAGTCACATACAGAAAGGACGAAAATGTAGCATGAATTTAACAATATATTTTGTTTAAACCAATATACTTAAAATATTACCACTTCAACATGTAATCAATATTAAGATATTAATGAGGAATTTTACATTCTTTTGGCCTAAGTCTTTGAAATGTGGTGTGTATCTGACACTTACAGCACCTCTCCATCCAGACGAGGCACGTTTCCAGGGCTAGGTAGCCACAGGTGGCCAGTGGTGACCACCCTGGTCGGCAGTTCTAGGTGACCTTGACATGGTGAGAGGCAGGGGAAGAAGGGAGGAAGATAAAGTCTTATTTGTGAGGGAAACTAATTCTAGATGTTGATTAAAATGAAATTGTAATGCATTTAATCACAGGGTAAGTGATTATAAATATAATCACTGAAGAACAGAAATAAAATGTATAATTTCCAAAACATTGCAAAAATATAAAACAAAGTTGATAAATCCAATCAAAGCCTTCATGCACATAGTCAATAAGCTTTAAAAAGGAAATTGAAAAGTGAAAATTTGGCATGAACATGTCCAAATAAATCAGTGATCACAACTAATACGAAGGGTGAGATTTACATGTTTAAAGACAAGAGATGCTCAGACTGAATTTTAAAAGGGAAAAACTTCTGGCCAAGTCCTGTTTAAGATACACACATGCTTGAAACAAAAAGAAGAGAACTGTTGAAAATAAATAAACAGAAAAAATGTGCAAAACAGATACTACCCAAAAAAGCAGGTATGCTAATGCCAGACAAACAGAATTCAAACAAAAAGCCTTAAAAGAGCAAATAATATTTGATACTGGTAAATTGATCTCATATTGAACAACAAATCAAGAGGATGTATTTACTATTCATGAAAACGTATAGGTTCAAATAATATAAAACTAAAACTATGAAGAATATAAAGAAATTTATAATTCTAAAAATATAGGTAGGAGATTTTAACACAATTCTCTTGGAATTCAGCACATCAAATATGCAGAAATAAGTAAAAATCAAGGAGATTCAAATAATGCAGTTAATATATTTGATCTAAAAACTATGTACTAATCTTTCTTGCCCCAAAGCAGAAAATGTACATTTTTTTCTTAATCAAACGAGTAATTATAAAAGTCTCCAAATGTACACAAAATAACGACATGCCAGGCCTGCTGGGTACCCCCAACCCCAAGATGTCTGTTGCTCCAGAAGAGCTCTCCACTCTGTGAGGGAGACCTTCAGGGACCAGGGCTTCCCGCCCTCTGGCTTCGGGATGGATCTGCTCATGGTGAGCGTGGGGGGACCCAGCGTTAGACTGAAGGTTGGGGTCTCTCCCACACACCCTGACAGTCACGCTGCCTCTTCACAGAGCTCTCCACCTCTGGGGCCTGAAAATGGGCCCCTCTTCTCTCCCCTCCAAGCCATCTCTCTTGAGCAAATGCCATCAACACTTTGCTTTTCTTGATTTATCTATTCCCAACCCTTACACCCATGGTCTTTTATTTGGGAAGAAGGGTTATTTTAAAGAACATCTCAGGCACTTTCACTCCTAAATATTTAATATGCATCTCAAAAATAGGAATTTTGACTCTTATTAAAAGAAGGAGATGATTGTTAAAAATAATAAAATAAAAATATTTCCTTGATAACATTGAATATCTAGACAATTTTCAAGTTTCCCTAATTATCCAAATATGCCATCTTACAGTCTGTTTGAATAAGGATTTTTTAAACCTATTAATTCGTAAGTCTCTTTTCATCTGAAATAATCCCCCTTTCTCCCATGCTGTTGTCTTGTTGAAGTCACTGGGGCTGTAGAAAGCCACATTCTGGATTTCCCTGGCTCTGTCCTCCTGGTGTCCCGTAACCTGTAACTCCGCCCCCATTCGGTCCTAGACTGGAGATTGAGTGCAAAGACCTCAACAAATGCATGTTACTTTTCTTTGATAAGAATGCTTCACACATTGTGCTGTGTACTTCACGTTACATCATGCTAGAACTTATATCATATCCACTTGTGAAGCTGTCATAGATCCTAATGTTAACCAGTGTGGTCAAGTGAGAGTTTATGTTTGAAAGTGTGGGAGGTCTTTGTTGCTTTTATTTATTATGTATTTTTAAGAAAAAATTCTTAACTTTTAAGAAAGTTGCATTTTCTACATCAACATTTGAAACTATGTAATGACACATATCTCCCTAAATAAAATGAAGACAAATGACCTGCTGGGAGAAAGCATTTTCAAAATATAGAACAAACTAATTATCTAAGATATAAATAACTACAAGGAAAGAAAGAAACACAATAATGAATAACAACTAAAAACAGGGAAAAAACAACCAATAGAAAAATAAGCAAAGGATGTTGACAGGATATTCATAGAAAAGGAAAAAAATGATTATCAGTAAAAGTATGAAAAGGGCTCAATTTCAGTAATAATCAGAGAGTGCATTAAAATTTTAAGATACTATTTTTTTACCCTATCATATTGGTAAATTGTAATAGTTGGAGAATAATCATTTGTTCATTTATTCAACACCTATTTTTGCTTTCCAAAACTATGCCAGGCCTAATTGTTGGCATAACTGGGAACAGAATAGGTGTCCTTTCCTTGAGAAGCTTGCATTACAGAGCAGGCAATGGTTAATAAAACAGATAAACAAATACAAGAACAACTTACTTTTGGATAATGACATCCCTGCAAATAAATAAACAGCATCATTTAGTAGACTGGGGTGGGGGGGGGTTAGAAGAACTATACAGGGAAGACCTCAGAGGATGAAATGTGGGTGACCAACATGTTGCTGATCATGTGAGTATCTGGAGGTGGGCTTGGTGTTGAAGTGGGTGGACAAAGCTTTTCAGAGTGAAGAGCTGGGCAAGATCCAAGGGCTGGACAAGTGCACCATTTTGGCGGAGTCAGAGGCCAGTGTGTCCAGCGCATAGCGGATGGTGTGGTGTGCGCCATATACATCATGTTGGGGTTTACAGGACCCACCCATTCGTCAGCAGCAGGAAAGAAGGGAAGTTCCAAAGGTAGGACAGAACAAGATCAGGTCAGGATCAAGACGGCCACTTTGAGAAGGTTGGATTTGATTAAAAAGCTGTCAGAACCCTGAGATCTTTGAGAAAAGAGCGTGATTTGATTTCTTTAAGTTGATTCTGGGATTGTTTGGAGAAGGTGCTGAGGAAGAAGAAAGGAAGCAGTGAGACAATCAGGAGCTGAAGAGGAGTGAATGGCACAGGTCTTGTTTTGGAGGCAGAGCCTCAGGACTGGACAAATAGGATAGAAAAAGGAGGAGCCGGAGATGGCTCCCAGTTTTGGCTGGAGCCTCTGGGTGGATGGGTGGTGCCATTGACTAAAGTAAGGGAAAGGTGGGGGGGGAGAGAAGGCAGAGCTCCTTGGAGGGGTTTGAACAGGACAGCAGGCTGATAGGAGCCCCTGAAGATGTGGGCAGAGGAAGTAATCAGCCTGGCATTTTTAAAGGATGACGTGGAGAATGGAGATCCTAGGGTGGGCTTGGGGGTGAGTTTAGGGGCTCCTACAACATTCAAGGGACTCAAAAGTGAGACTCAAAACTAAGGTGGAGGGAAAGGTGGAGAAGAGGGGTTTCCAGAGAAATGAATAGGGTAGGACACAGAAGTCCATGTGGGATGGTTGGGTGGCTCGGGAAGAGGATTAGGAGGGGAATAAAGTGTCCAGGAGGACTCCCATATTTTAGACCTGAATGAAAGTATGAAAAGGATATCATCCTACGAGTTAAAACGTTAAAGACAACAGAGAACGAATTCCCTTATTGAAGCTGTTTCTCACGTGTGGGGCCCAGGTCCCCATGATGTCCAGGATGTGACCCAGGGCTAGTCCCACAGATGGTGAGTTGAAATAACAAATTACATCAGTGATAGTCACAATGAGAACATAACCACCAGATAATTTCTGGATAATAAACTTTATGAACTTGTGACAATATCCCCGCTTTGTTCCTGGAGAAAACTTGAAAAAGAAATGTGATTAATTGAGGGTGAAGTGGGGGCTGGGAAGATGAGCAGGGTAGGAGCGTTGCCTTATTTCTGTTACTAAACAAAGGATGTAAAAATAAGGACAGATTTGCAAAGAATTGTTTGAGGGTGTATAGGCTGTTGAGTATGGGGTTAGGCAAAGCTGATGGGTGGGAAAGTACCAGAGGGTCACAGCCCATCCTTGGTGCTGCCTGGACCACCCAGGTGTCTCAGTCAGATCAGCCCAGTCATTTGTTAATAACATTAAATTCCACCATTTACAAAGAATATGCATTGGTGATATTCCTGCACACAGGTATTCAACCAATTATTGAATTGAATACAAGTTTGTATTCATTTCTGTTCTTTTATTAGCATTACTAAAATAATATTTTTAATGGAATTCTGTGTTTTGTTTTTTATAATTCTTATCCAAAACTTCTATCTGGAGAACTACTTAATTTTCTTTTACTCTAATAAATGGATGAGTGAAATTCAGATTAACTGTCATTTCCCTCTACTAATTAATTATTCATTACAGATGGCTGAGAAATACTTTAAAAAGCCATGCTTACACAATGTTGAATACCGACTTTAGAAATTATTAATTCAACAAATCCAAACAAACTTCCAATCAAGAAGACCTGAAGTGATTTCATAATGTGTCTAAATATTGACCTTTGTTCTTCAACTTTTGGGTGTTTCAACAGCAAGATAAGGAAATACCAACCAGGGATTAAAATCCCAGCCTTGTGAACATTATACATTGTGACTTGTGTAATGGTACAGACAGACATGGAAATAGTGAGCACCAGGTAACCTGCCCTGTAACCTCCTCCTCTCTCTTGCATCTAAGCTGGAGGAATTTGTTGTACTATCTATCACTAATGAATATTCCTACCCTCTTTGTACTCAAGAAATATTAATTGCACTATATTCTGTTTTCACTCTAATTTGTATTCTGAGTACACTGAAAATCAGATGTTACAATTCTTAGTGACAGGCTACATAACTCAGAGGTTCATAAGGTCCCAGAGAGGGGTCAACCAGATGCCCAAACATTGCTAGCATGGCTTTCTTTTCTGCCCAGGGATGTTTAAATGTGCTATATTGCTTCTAGAACTTACATTCCTGCCTTCTACACCTTATGGGTATGAGAGGATTATACACCAGTGCTTCTCCATGTTTTTATTCTACGATCAGAATTACCAGAATTGCTCATTTGTTTTCTGTAGGACTTTCTGGCTCCTAAAATAAGCTGCTGTTTCTTTTTCTTCCAATATTTAGAGTTATAGGTTATAGCATTTCCCAAATGTGTATTGCTTGTTTTAACCCAGAATTTCATGTGACTGGTACATATTATTTTCTCTAATGCCTGACATCCTGGGAAGCACACTTTCACCAACATGAATGAGCTCCAGATAAAGAATAGCCACGTCTTTATTAAGCACGGCTGACTCAAGACAAAGGTCATAATTTTACTCATTTTGCTTTCTAAAATATAAGAATCATTAGTTAATTGATACATCAATACATAGACACGATCAAATTTCTTTCAAGGGTTTCCCTGCAAGTGCACTGATGTTGAAGGCTGCATCTATCTCTTGAAACAAGGTGAGAACAGAAAAAGGGGAATCATTTTCTAAAGAAAGGAAATAAGTGGACAGAAGCATTCAGCTTTGTCAAAGCACACTTCCTGTCACAGTAATAAAGGCATATATTAGAAAGGGCAAGTTAACAGGAATAAGCATATTAAAAATAAGTCATCCAGAATAATGCCATTTTTTGAGCAACCGTATTCAACTCTCACTTTAAAGATAAGGGAACTGAGAAGAACAAACTAAACCAGCAAGTGGCATCCCTGGGACTGGAACCCAAGTGTCTTAATTTCTAGCCCAGTGTTCTTCCCATGCAAAGATAGAAAGACTTTGGTATCAAGATAAAGCAGTGAACCTGACTGAACAGCCTCAAGGGCAAGGAGGGGAATGGGTGACTCTCAGGTTCGTGGGGTTTGGCCAAGAGGAATGGAAGGGAGGCTGATGTTCCCTGAGCTGAACCAAGCGTGCACCATGAGGCAGTGGATGTCCTGAAGGGCAACCAAGTCTCCATGACGTCACCAGGCTTGCAGACTATCCCATCATTTTTTCAAATAATTGGGCTGTTTAACCATGCACCCTGTTTCTCATTCCTTCGTCAGTACCTGACTATATATTTATTTTGGCAAAAAGATTTATTCCCCACTGGGAACTATATCAGGTACATTTTAGACTCCAAATTCCAAGGGCAGGTAGATCATTTATATAGATTTGTATCTAGGTGTTTCTCACTTATTGCTATGAGGAGAGTCAGGAAATGCACACTCCTTGTCATACACAACTTTAGTTGTAGTTTTAGAACTGTTTCAATGCCAGTGGAGGGAATCAAATGCACACTCCTTGTCATACACAACTTTAGTTGTAGTTTTAGAACTGTTTCAATGCCAGTGGAGGGAATCAAAAGGGAATCAATAAAAATGTTAATTAAGTCAAAGAAAGTTCTTTGATTGTTTATAATGAGAAGTGTGATAATATGTACATCCAGGCAACATGTATGAACCATGTAGAACCTGAAAAGAGAAGTCACAGAAGAACTAGGGATCTAACAGAGCTTGATTTGTACCAGATCAGGACACCATGCTGCCCACCCACCTAGACACTTACCCATCCAGCAAATGCCCGTCCACTCCCAATTGCCCATCCCTACATCTCTCTGCTTGAGGACTTTGGTTTCTGGAGTCTGCTTCTCCTGAAGGCACTTCTGGCTTGAATTTCTGGGACACTGACAGCCCTGGAGAAGCCCTTGACCAGTCACTGAGAGAGTTGGTGTGTCAACGTCCCTGTCTCCCACCTCTCGGTCAGGATGACTCTGAGACAGGTTTTCTACACTGGTGCCTAGAGGTCCCAGCAGGATGAAGATCCTGTTGTCTCCAGCAGGAACTGGCCCTTTGCTCCCTGACTTCCTGTCTCATTTCCCCCACTCCTTGACCGGTGTTTCCTGGGACCACCCCCTAAATAAACTACTTGTGCCTAAAACCTTGATTTCGGTCTGCTTCTAGGGGAACACAAATCAGACAGCATGACTTGACCCCCATGTCTCCTGGGATTAGTTCTGATTGGGGTTGGTAGCAAGGGCTGGGCTGCGCCATGATGGCCAGAGCTCTTGCCCAGTGCCCTCTCGCTAATGAGTTTTCTGACTTGCAGTTGGGTGAACACGACCCACTTCTGCATCCCTTCCAACTCGGCCCGTCTGCTGCCAGGAGCAGGGAGCATTGAGGTAAACATGACATTTCCCTCATGCTCAGTAAGACAGGAAGTTCATTAAATTTGGTACAAACCTTTGCCTTTAAAGTGCCAGTTGGTGATTTATTTTCTCCTTCTGTTTAGATTTTTTTTAGAGTGTAGGTGCCAACCTCTGGAATCCAATCCGAAACCCCAAGTGAAGTCCTGTTGATAAATCAACAAAAGCCCTGTTTGCACAACGCAAGTCAAATGCAAATCCCTCATCCTCTCGAGGGAGCCTAATGATCACTTTTCAATGTTATAAAAGGTGCCATGTAAAAGCATCTTCCTCATTCTCACCTTGGCCTCTAAAAAACATCCTACGGCTGCCTTTCTTCAAAGAAAATCCACAGATAAATAAAACCTCTAAAGCAACACCAGGGTGGCAAACACATCTGAGGGGAAAGAAAATTGCACCAGGATGCAGCTGGTGGGCCCAGTCCTATAGCGCTGCTGAGATGTTGCTAACTTCTACTTGTTATCAGCTGAGGCTCGGGCATGGGACTGAATCCATTTGACTTTCTATTTCCTCATCTTGGGATGGCTGAAAGGATTAAATGCATTCACTTGTTTGTTCTTCCAACCAAGAATATTTATTGAGCATCTATGCTGTGCCAGAATTGGGTTAGGCTTGGGGATATACAAGTCGACCAAACAGTTACGGCCAATGGAAAGAAGGTCTGGAACAATGAAGCAGCAAAAACAAAGAGACAAAGGAGAAAAAGGAGGTTGATGGTGTTGGCAAGAGCCAAACCACACCAGACCTCAAAGCCAATGATCAAGAGTTTGGTGTTTGTGCAGAGGGTGATTGGAAACCATTAAAGGGTATTGGACAAGGGAGTGAGTGGCATGAGGATAAATCAGGGGGCAAGAAGAGAATGGATGAGATGAGAATAATAACATAAAGCATCTAGACCAGGATCTGGCCCAGCACAGGATTCAGCAAATGCTGGTTCTCGCCCCTCCTCTTTGTCTCTTTCCCTTCAGGCATAGGAGTTACCACTCTGCCCTTAACCACCAGCAGGCAATCTCCCCTGGTAACGGTTAAGCTCTCACCTACCTTCATGATCCAATTATCCACAAGAGGGCAAAGATCATTTATTCTTTGGGAAGAGGAAATGGGGAATTAAGTTTTATGAGCTAACGTTGAAAAGGCTTCTGTTGAACAAGAATCGTCGTAAAATTGTTACACATTTCATAGCAATGCATGTGGTGAAGCACAGAAGAGGTTATGAGATTCTGGAAGTCGTATTATATGATCAAAGATGGCTCAAATGGTTGGGCAAAGCCAAAGGGATCTGCCTTCATAATATAAGCGTGCGTCCTTAAAAAATTCTTGGCACGTTGGTTAAATCCATTTTTGGTCAATAGAATAAGTATTTGAAAGAACAAGGGCAGTTAATGAGGAATAGCTATTGTTCATGAAATTTTGCAATTAGCTAAGACATGAGTTGTAGATTAGAAGACTTAGCTTGGAAAATGTCGGCCTACATAGATTTGTAAAGATAAAGGCATCTAAACAATTGAATGTGGCTGAGCAAAGAGATTTCTGTTGAGCCTTTATCTTTAAAATATGTACAAGATGGACAGAGACAAACACAGAACAATGTCACCATCAATGAGTTTCAAGGAAACCAGAAAACTAAATATTAATGATGCTTTCAGAAACAAAAGTTCTCGGGACCTCCAGAAAGCTTTATTTTGCTGTATTTAGATCAAGAAGGACAAGGAAGTGAGGAACTCATTACTGGGTATAGATTTAATAATCTATCAAGATGAATGATCTTACAATTGGAAATTTGATAGAACGAATCAAAATCCAGAACTGGTGAAGTGCTAAGAAATAATCCAGACTTTAGAATGGGAATCGAAAGAATTGGCGGATGAGATTACAGAGCTATCCTAGTAATAAAAAATTTTAAAAAATGAGAATTGTCAGAAGGCTGGAGAGAGGCAAATGTTGCTGTATTTTTCAAAGATCTATTAAGCTGTATTCTGGAAATGATAAATGAGGAAACTTCTGGTTGATCCCTAGAAAAATTCTAGAATGTAAATTAAAACATGATTTCTGAGCTCTTAATAAAGAGTGAGCATAGGAGCCAAAGTAAGGTCACTACAAATAAGTCCTTCCACGTGGCTGTGGATTTCATTTCCATTGTGTTTCTAAGGAGGGCAATCAGGAAGCCAGGAGATGGACACTGGATTTGTTTCTACATCAGAGAGACTCCTTGCTGATGTAAAATGAAGATGAATTCCTTATCCTGTTCCATCGCATTCAGGAGCTCCATCTGCTTGGGACTCAGATTTTCATCCTGGACTTTCTCCGAGTGTGAGTGGACAAATCCACATCTCAAGCCATACCTGCAAATTCGACAAAGCACAAGAAGGAGTTGCGCACCTGTGAATTGTGAGGCAAATGCCATTTCATATCATTCCATTAAACAAAGGATATTTAATGCTATCCTTCCTAGCAGAGGGACAATAAGTTACTATCATGTTCTGGATACAGGTAAAGCTTTAGTGACTTGTAGAAAAGCAACTGTGTTTGGAATTACCGGAATGATAACCAACTTCTAGTCCTAGACTGATACTGCTGGGGCAACAAAGTGACAATAAGCATTGAGGAAAGTGTCCATCCCTTTGGCAAGAGTTTTAGCTTGGCTGGGAAACCGGCAAGTCTTGCTGTAACGTGGACAGGGCGCCTGCATTCTTCCCAGGGAGCTCCATTCCAACATGGCCCTGGAGAAGCTCTGCACGGCAGAGCCCTTACATCATCCACACTATATGTACACTTGGTCAGGCTGTGTAAACTTTGACATGTGGGTGTCAATCTTTCTCATATTTGCAGATGGCTTTATCAGAGCGTGATTAGTTTCCAGAACAAATTTGAGCAAAAGAAAACATTACCTACAGTATGTAAGCCAACAGACCAGCTAGTTTTCAGATTTGTCTATTTACATGGGCACTGGATGTTTTGCTAAGGCTCTTTAAAACTGATGGTAATTGAACAGTGCCAGTGTGTTAGTGGAAGCTGATGAGTTGTAAAGGTTTTATAAACAACCAGGGTGGATTTGGCCACAGCCTTGCTGGTAATGTTTGTTAATCTCCCTGTGCAAGTGTGCACCTAACACAATGTAAATACTCTAGAATTTGGAGGTGTCAATAGTGTAACTTTTACTGTTTGTAAAATCATTCTTTGATATCATCAGTAAGTTGACTGAATGTCCCATGGCCAAATATAATAAAACCTTAAGTAAGCGCTTGCAGAGAAATAAAGGAAAACATGTGTTTTATTTTTACCCCACTGCATGTTTGTTAAAGGATCACCGCAGACTGATAAATACAGTCGTGACCGCCTGTGTGTAGATTCCTGCCTGGCTTCCAGTGAAGGCTCGTTTTATTCCACTCTGGGAAGGAAAAGTATCTGTTTAAAATGATTCGATGGGTTAGTTTACGTATTTTGCTGAGAAAGACTACATACTGCAGAACTTCCAGGGAAAGTCTTGTCCCCATATTATCAGCAAATAAGACAAAGTTTCTTTAAGATTTATGTCCAGCAGAATTGTAAGAATGGGTATAGCCGGTAATAGCTGTGTTCAGTCAGGTATCGAAATTCCCGTGTATACACCTGTTTGTGGGTGTGGCTGGACTTTCAAGGGATGTCAGATGATGTCTGCTGAGTCCTCCCCTTATTTCCGAGCAGCCTTGTGAACCACTAGAGGGCCTATCCATTTGCCAGTGTTCTCTGGACAAGGAGGAAAACTCCTTCTGCATATCAGAGAAAAATCTTTGCAAGATTTTTTTTTTTTTTTTTTGGTTTAGAATCTTCCTGACCACTCTCCTAACCCACTCCCTCCCCACTGTTGATATCGGTGAAAACTCTGGGGATGTGCAGCGCTCCAGGGTCTTTCAGACCAGACGACAGCCCTTGGGGATCATGAGTGTCCCCTCCGGCTGCAGTATTGATGGATCGTGGAGGAAATGAAGCAGCGGTGACATTTTAAAGGGAAATTTGTGAATGGCAGATGTAAGCATGACTGGCTCAGCGTGGCAGCACACAAAATCAATACAAATAACCCAAACCTTAATACCTTGATCCGGGAAGGAGGCTGGCTTTATCAAACACTGGGAAGGGAGCGGCCCGAGGCCACCTGCACTGGCCTGGTATTGACCCACCTGAGACGCGTTAGACCAACTGCAATTAGGAGGTTTCTTTTCTTTCTTTTTTTTTTTTGCAGTCATTTCTTTCCCCAGAAATAATTTTCCAGGGAACTGTGCGCCAGAGTAAAAAAAATACCTTTGAAAGCACCCTTCCAGCGCCCTTGATCCTGCCATGTTGTCACTGCAAAAATGAAGACACGATGTGCTTCTCTCCCCATTTTACAAGTTGTCTCTGTTTTTGAATCTGTGAAAATAATCTGAAGACATCCGCTGCCTTCCTCCTGTGTGGTTTCTAAAGTCTGGGAGAACGAGCCTTCCATTTCGTGAGCTCACAGTGATTCATCTCATTGCTCACTGTGGCGGGGAAGTCATTTTCTCTTCTTCGTAGCATAAAATTCTCAGGTGTATCACTAAGTTTGTGCAGCCAACCCCCAAAATCAATGGGCGTTAAGACCCAGTATTATAAAAGGACAGGGCTCTATCGACTGCAATATTAAATGTTCCCTCTTGGCATAATTGCATTTAAAGGAATGGGCTAAAAGGAAACTTGTGGCCAATTTACTTTGGAGATGGTTTTGAAGACCATCCTTTCTATTTCTTGTTTTACTTCTTCTTGAAATCTCCTGAATTTACTTCTGGCAAAGAGTGACTTTAAAATGTGAAAACTCAGAGTTAACGCTCTTTTAGATTTTATAAGGTGTGTGGGATGAGCACGTGGGTGGGGAGGGGAGGCACACTTTTTTTCAGGCATGTCTTTTTAGAGATTTTTCTTGTGTGTAGCCCTTGTTCAGGTCTGTTGGGAAGAATGAGAAGGCTCAGACAGCACTAGATGTTCCAGTGTGGAGACAAATCCTACTTCGGGGTGAAAGCAAGACCCTCCGAAATCATTCAACCTCTTGCTTCTAGTTAGATGTCTCAGTGATGAAGCAGCTTCCCTTATCATCATCAGAGACTAAAAGAGGGTAGTCTTCAAATAGCAGGGTGCGAAATCTCTCACAAAATAGAAAAGTGAAACAGGAGAATTTATTTCCTCCATTGTATTATTCAATGCTTAGAAGGAAAGCAAATAACTGACATTTCTAGGCCTGGGTGAGCAGAGCCCTAATATGGTAGATTCCTCTCCCATTATTAATTATTTACTTTTTTAAAGGGTAACTTCTGTCTTTTAATTATGTGGGATGTGGGACGTCTGGGCACAAGAGACGTCTGTCTGTAACACTCTCTGCTGAACTGTGAGGGGACGGAAGGCAAACGGTCCACGCGTCCTGTACGGCTTGGTCTCCGGGTCAAGAGCACCCCAGTCCTTGTCTGAATCGGAGTTTCTCTCCGGCCCTCGCAGGCCCCGGACAAGCCAGGTGTGAAAGTCTTACAACTGCAAGCTCTGGGGATTCAATGCTCCTGGGCCCCCAAACCTGCCGAGTTCTGAGCCTGCACGTGTGACAGTCAGGCCCTGTGAGGTCAAAGTCACGGCTGCAGGGCGCTGCATCACTTAATGTGTGTACAGAGTAACTCTGTTTGTTTGTAGGTCCTTAGTAGAAGGGTGTCTGTTGTTGACTTTTTGAGGCTAAAATTGTTTGAATTTTCTCTCCCGACTCTAAGCCACCTTACAGAGGGCTCTTTTTTCATGCTGTTTGTACATTCATTACCTTTTTAAATGTCCTGAAGCAGTAAACAGTTCAACACTTGTCTCTCCATCCACCTATTGTCAAGAAGAATGGGGCCAGACGGCCACGGGCCACGTCAGCCGCTGGCCCTCCCCACTGGCCCCGGTAATAAATATTTGGAACTTCGGGGCAATTATTCCCACACGTTGTGCAGCCCTGCAGATCCTTAGTTAAAGCCAAATCAGATATTTGGAGAAAAACACGTGGCCCAAGATGTGTTTATAAGAGTACGTTTCTAGTAATACAATTAACACAAGGCTCTGATTGGGGGTTGATTCATGGTTAAAAGAGAAAGGGATAAGCATAAGAAATAGAGCCTCTCCGCAGTTGCATGAAGGTGCCTGTGCACGCGTGTTTACTGTAACTTGAACAAAACTCCCAAAAGCCACAACGCATTTTTCTTTAGTTCAAGCTACCGTGATGGGGTTTGAAATTGTCTTCTCAGGGGAAAAAGAACATCACTTCATTTCAGCTATCTTATTCCCAGTCTTTGCACCTGAAGGGATGGACCCACGTCTGGATTCCTTTGGCTTGGGCTGGGGACAGGAAAGCATGGGGACCAGGGTGTGTTCATCTGGCTCCCGGAAATCCTGGAGGGAGTGTTCGCCTTCGTCCCTCGGGCAAGCAGGTCAGAGGAGGCTGGTGACGAGCACACCACTGGCTTCAGTTAAACTAGTGCCCGACTTCCTGGGGGCCTGTCCGCTTCAGAAGCATCCCTCTCTTTCAGGGCACACTCTGGTTGTGTCAATTAAAAGGCCACGCGAGTTTCAGCCCGTCCTTACGTGAAGACGTTCTGGATGAGGTCCGTGGTGCCCTTTGGTCCTGGTTTTGTGCACCCCCGTGTGTGTCTCTGTGGGGTTTCAGTTTGAACCTAGTCTGCCTTGATTCTCCTACTCTCTCGACCCAGAACTGGGTCCGGCCGAGGCACAGGCTGCTCTGCGGAGGCTGCACCTTTCGTGGTGAGTGGGGCCAGCCTGGGGGGAGAAGCCTGGGCCCAGGAGCAGGGTGGTGAGGCCACCTGGGAAGCATCCAGCCCCGCCTCCAGGAGGAGGGTAGAATCGCAGTATCCTTGGTGCCCTTGCCTTCATGAGAACGGCCTCCCTCCAGGGCCCAAGTGCATCTGGGGAGGGGAAGCCCTGCCCTCTGACCAGGGGCTAAATGGGGTCTCTCCTGTCAGGCCTCGGCCGGAGTTGACAAAGCTCAGGGCAGGACCCACTCTCCCCACCTGGACGAGGACGTGGGGCTGGAAGAATGAGGTTCCCATCCAGTCTTCTAATGATTGTGAATGAGGGCTTGGACTGGGCAGGGTTTGGCGACTCGCCCCTGGGAGCCCCCGGGGCTGGTTTCCTACCTCATCAGGCCTCAGTGACTGTCGGGGAGCTAGTGGGTGTGACAGCAGATGACACAGTGCCAGGTCCAGGGACAAACGCAAAGACTTGAGACTCAGGAAAGAAGACAGGCTACTGAAATGCCTTCCCTGTGGGTAGAAGGAGTTAAAAGAAATACTCGGTCCTGGGAAGAAACAGGGTGAAAGGCCTGAGCCATTTTCCCTGGCGTTTTATGGCGTCTCATTAGGGAGCCTCTAACTTAGAAGGGGTGCCTCTGACCAGAAGACACTGCGGCCACTTACTGAATTTATAAACAGGCGAGTCTCTAAAACCCCTTTAGGGTCACGTTCCTCCTTCCTCGTGATGACTTTAGGAATTAGCATCCCTCTTGCAGGCAGGTCCCCGGGAAGGAGACACCAAGGGGAGTTAGGAGGGCAAAACGTGCACTGGGAGAAAGGGTGTGAAAGGAAAATCGAGAGAAGCAAGTGTGGTCGTCAGACTACAGTGCACACAGGCGACACCTATGATGCTAGGAGAATCGCGCTGGGAGCAGAAGTTGCTGGGCCTCTGGACCATGTCCTGCTCTAACCTTGGCCGGGGTCATGCTACAGGGGCTCAAAGGCTGGGATGTGTCTACAGGCTGCCAACCAACTCCAACCCCCAGAGCTCTTTCCAGAAGGACAGAGAGCCCTTCCTGGAAAGGGAATCTGAGCGGTGGACCTCGGACACCACCCCCTGCTCTGTCACCACCTGGAGACTCACAGAGGCTCTGGAGAGGAACTTCTGCTGAGGACACAGTCATTGTTATGTTTTCCTGTCCTGTGTATAAAGATGTGCACAATAGAAGACGCTTCAAGAATTGTATCAGATGTATCTGGTGAACTCCTAATAAACTGTCCTGATTCTCTTTTACCGCATGAGAATTATATAATCTCCTGTGCAGTTTCCCTTTTCGAACTGGCCGCCAGGAGTCTGAGAACCACAGGGAATTTTTGCCTAGTTTTTGATAAAGAGTATCGACGACCTCTTTTTTTCCACATGGTTTTTGAACGTGCATTTAACTATTTTATTCCTTAGGTTTTATGCTTAACCTCCATAAATGCTTTCTTGGAAGTGTGGAGAAATAAAATACATATGGAGATGGATTTAGATGTAGATAATTTACTGTTCCAGTGAGCCCTACAGGTCCTTCTGCTTTTATTTGAATACATTCTCTGATCCGGTCAATTCTGCCTTTTCTGTGGCTTTCCTGGTGCCACCCTTTTCCTTACACACACTTTGCCCATGTTCTCACCATCCCGTTATGCTGAACCCACTCTATGAAGTTGAGTTCAATTCCTGGATGTACCAACACACACAGGAACCAAAACCCTTCTTGGCGTATTTCACCTTCAGTGTCTGTGACTTGGGCTCTGTTGCAGAGACGTGCATTCTTGTTTCAGCCCTGTCACGTGAGAGCTGGCCCTCAAAGGAGTCGTTGAATGTGGCTATCTCATCTGTGAACTGAGATGGAGAACGCCTTCCTCTCAGTGTGGTTCGGAGAATGAAATAAGAAGTACTTTGTGCCCGAGATGCTTCCCTTCCCGTGCTTGAGAGCTCCCAGTGATTACGGCCACGTTACAATAGAAAGCACCGAACCACAGTCTTGCCGGGTATTCCGGATGAGATCGGACACACAGGCGGGTGTGGTTTCCTACAGACGGGCTCCTCGAATGATGGGCAGCATTTTTTTTCCACTTTTGTTAAATGTCCCTGGGTAGCTGGCAGTGCTTCAGAGGGTCATACGTTATTGATCATATGATGATTAAACCCCATACGGGTTGTCATTGCATCCAAACTTTTGGTTGAACGGGAGGAATATCACACTGCTCTTAGTCCCCGTGAGTCCATCCAGAGAGATGCTTTAGGGAAACAAGAATAGCAGTTACCAATGTTACCTCTTATCTTCCTAAAAGCAAAGGTAAAATCAGTACAGCCCATGCTGTGGGGGAGATTCCTTTTCTAAACAGCTTGGCAGTGTGCAGGGGGGACCACATCATGGTGCCCTGGACCTGGGTGGCTGGAAGCATCCCTAACCTCCTTCATTAACAGAAGAGGATGGAGGGTGGTAAACTGGGTCCCTACCCACCAGAGAAGGATTCACCCATCTCTAGCACTGGTCTGTCCCTCGTGTGGTGGCCGGCTTTCTGCCATCTTATCAGTTTCCTCTTCTCTTGCCTATTGGCCTGGAAGTTCATATTCTTCTCATCTCTTGTACAAAGAAATTCAATATTTTCCACCTTCTGCAGAGGAACTACTCATCTCATGTTTTCACCACATTAGACACACATGCCTCAAGATGCTTCATAGGAACCTTTAATGACAGTATATGGATGGTACCAGAGAGCAATCCCCAATCCCTGGCACTCACCTATCCCCCTAAACTCTGCCTGCCTTCTTCTGGCGCAACTCTGATATCCCCTGCCACAATCTCTGTGTCTGTTCAAAGATAGACCCTGTGGGCCTTACAGTATCCAAGTGGTGCTGGCGGCCCAGGCAGCACGCAAGCAGACACGCTGGGGTGTGGGAAGAAAATGTCAAAACGTATAAGTACGTTTATCTCATCATTTTAAAAATCAAATTTGTAAATGTTTTCTAATATTCATAATATAATAATATACTTGTTTATGTATATAGTATATGTACCAGATAACTGCATTTTACACGTGTTAGGGTACATGTTCTTCTTGTAACTTATGGAATACTTGGCCAAAAACCATTTGAAGATCTCCACGCAGGAAACTCCCCCAGGTACAAATTTCCATCAACAAACCCAGTGGTTCTCAAATTTGAACTCTGAAAAGAGGCAAATACTGCTGCCGCTCTGCGAAGTCCAAGGCTAGTCTGAAATCTCCAGCTTGATCTAATCAGAGATGACTTTCACTCGACTCTGTGTGCATTTGGGTTTCTCCCCATCTCCGCTTCACCTGCACAAATAACACCAGTCTGGATCAGGCATGGGTTTGGCTTTGATGTTGAGAAGGGCCACATTCCGTTTTTAATCAATGACCTGATTCTGGAGTGTATGCCAGGCCCTGAGCTGCAGCGACTGCACAGCCGAACGTCAGGTAGTGTCTCCCAGACTCTTGAACACAGGTCGAATCACATTCAACCTCCATCTCACACTGCAGGGAAGTCCAAGCCCTCCTGATACTTCTGTACATTCCTGAAGGCTCATGTCCTCAGGGTGACTCTGTTTCCAGATGCCAGCTCCAATTCCTGGTATGTGTTTCCAAATCTCATCCCAATATGATGACATGTCCCCTTTGTGGCCACTTCTTAAAACACACTGATGCAGAGCACTTGATAATGAATTCGATTTCAGTGAGGATCTGGGCATCTAAGGGGAGGGCAGCCATGTTACAGTGATATTTTAATTATCTCTCTTCTAATGTCACCAGGTCTCAGGATCCTGTCCCTCACGTGGTGGCCGGCTTTGTGCCGTCTTATCAGCTTCTTCTTCTCTTGTCTCGTGGCCTGCAAGTCCGTATTCTCCTCATCTATCATATAAAGAAATTCAATATTTTCCAGCCTGGACTTGCACACACCATCACATTTGGCAGAACAGAACCAGTAGAATTTCCATTTAGGCCAAGGAATTTAACAGATGGTGGTTGTGGGATAAACGGCAATTTTTCCTATTTCATGGGTGTATGATGTAGAGAATCACAGGGCCTGACCTGAAAGCTCTTCTTGCCCAGAAACCTACCCCTTCCTACATCAGCCCCAAGCTGAGTTAGCCAACATGCGAATTCTATGCTTTACGCACCAGCAATGGATGAAACCGACATTTTAAAAATCATTTGATATTTGCTAGTTTAAAAGTGCCCATGGTCCCTCTACTGGCCCCAAGTTGGAGATGGGCACCTGTATGCTGTTACACAAGGGGCCCTTTGGATCTGCAAACACCCCCTCCTGCATGCCCAGGGCCAGAGGAAGCCCAGTGGCATCCACGGTGACAGAATGCCCGTGAGAAGGCCAGGCAGGGTGACCTCAAGCAGCCCACCTCTTCCGGGGTGCGCCCACCAGCCCACACCCTGGTCCGGCCCTGCCTGCTCACAGGCCTCCCTCACCTGCCCTCTCTCTTTGCTTCGGCACCAGTAAAGGTGTTGGGTGCTGACTGGTCGTCCACCTCCTTAGGACTGGGGACTCTGTCGCCCACAAAGCCCTGCCCCGATGGTGGAAAGCAGACGGTGGACCTGGCAGGTTTACCTGGGCAGGAGGCCATCTGCAGGAAGAGTTCCCTAGGCCATTGAGAGGCTAACAGATGCTAAAGGAGTTTCACCAGATCTCCTAGAAGAGACAGTGGCTGCCTGGTGGGTGGGCCCGGTTGCTTTAGGAAGAATCGAAGGTCTCAGGGCTTATCCAAAGCAAACCAAGCCTCGGGGCCCTTTTCAGGGCTGGGGGGCTCCAGCCCACAGCCAGGACCTTCCCTCAGGATTAAATGAAACTTAAACCTGCTAACTAAACGCCAGCACAAAAACTTCAGCGGGAGCCGTTCACCTAGCATCAATCATTGCTGACAGTTCACTGCAGGGAGGGAGCCCCGAGAGCTCGGGAACAAAGGCCAGGAGAGAAAGAAAGGAAAATCGCACAGAAAAGAAAATCTTCACCTCACAAGCTCAGGAAGGAAACGAAATGAAGGGAAACAGTCCCTAGCAGGGAGGTGAACCCCAAATCAGGCCAAGGTTTTGTGGCAGACTTTGCATGAGCCTCCTTTAAATACCATGTAAAGAAACGCTCTGACCCACGGAGCCCTCCCGGCGGCAGGTGCTGGGCTGAACACCCATTCGTTCACTTGCTCACTCCCTGCTGTCCATTCATTCGTTCCACAATGTATCCCAAAGGCTGGGCACACGATGTGACCAAGGCCAAGCCCCTGATAAGAGGAGGAGACAGAAAATAAGCAGGAGAGCATATGGATACATCATTAGGCAGGCAGAGATGCTGTCGAGGAAACAGAACCCAGCAAGGGGCCGAAGGTGCCTTCAGGTCAGCAGAGCAGAGGAGCCTCTCCTAGCAGCAGGCCCTGCAGTTGAGACCAGGAAGCAGGAGCATCATCGAATGACCAGGGCAGGATGTTCCGGAGGAAGGAACGGCAGGCCCTGTGGTGGACCTCCATCTGGTACATTTGAGGGACAGGTAGGAGGACAGTGGGCTGACCAGCACATGGGTCCTGCTCATGGAAACCCAGTGCATGGGGGCACCTGGTGGTCAGGATGCCAGCCCTTCACCTGGAGCCAGGGTGCTATTTTGCTCCAGACCAAACACAGTCAAGTCCCTGTTGTTCCTAAAAAACCATCAATTTTTCCATGAACTTAACAGGCACAGATACATCTAAAGCCAGAGGCAGATGCAGATGCACTGACAGGGGATACTAAAGAAATTCTGGACTGAGTTCCATCCAAAACCCAATCCCAGAGCTTTCCCCAGGGTCTCGGAGAGCTGTAGGCAGGAAAAGCATCTTCAGGAGACTGTAGGGTGGGCTCTGCTCACCAAATCAGGCTTCACCCAGCCCTGCTGCTGTCATCCTAGCTAACCCTCTGAATTCCTCAAGCTCAGGGGTTCTGGCTTCCCCCTCTGCCAGGGATGGCTCGTGGTCCATGTGTCCTGAGTCCCTCCATGAGATGGCATGTGTCCTGGGCCAGCGAGCGGCCATTCCTGTGTGTGTGCCTGTGACATCCTCCAGCTCCAATGGTCTGCAAGACTCAGGCCTTCAGGGCTTGGGCTGTGACCCATGGGCCAGGTCTGCATTCCAGGAAATAAGCTCCCCAGGGGATGGCTGATGGTTGGTGGTGGACACACACCCCCCTCCGTCTCTCCAGGTGGGGCAGCTCTGAGGCGTGTTCCACACTCTTTCCCAGAGGCCACAGCAGGAAGGAGCCTAGTCACCTCCTCTACCCCCCCAGTCGTGGCAACTGAAGAAGACAAACCCTCTGCTAGCTGCCTTCCCCACCCTTCCTGGTCTCATCTCTCTGCTCCCCCTGGGTTTTTCCCAGGATCACCTCCCAAAATGGCTGGTCCTCAAGTCCCTGGTTCAGCATCTGCCTTTAGGGAAACTAACCCCCAGGCACCGTGTAAAGTGCTGACCGACATTCATTCTTCGGGACTCAACTTAGAGGTTCCGTCTTCCCGGAATCTTTCCTTGATGTCTTGGCTCCCCAGCCCTTCCCACAAGATGCAGGTTTGGGCCAAGAGTCTTTAAAATAGTCTCTTAACACATAGAAGATGTTCAGTGTGGCTCCTTAAATTAAAATGCTACATCTCCAGATAACCAGCAAATGTAAGATGTGAAACCCAAGACCACCTTGCGTGCCCCCGATGGTTCCTGCAGATGCCTCTCTCCAGCTCCCATCTGCCCTAGTCTCACCTCCTGATGGGGACCGTCCCCTCTTTGGAGGACATATTGATCAGTGCTCTCTAAGGACAGTTTTATTGACAATTTGGCTTTTCTCAGAAAAGCACAGCAAAAACAACCTTTCGAATTTAGGCTAGCCTCCGTTGCTCAATATTAGCTGTTCTTCCTGGAAATATCTTTTGGGGAGAGATGTTAATTACCAATAAGGATCATTTCCCAAACACAGGGACACGTGGACCCGAGCACACACTGGACAGTGAACTCCAACCTTTAAGGCTCAAGCCTTGTGTTTCAGCATCTGGCCTTTTCCCTTGGGGACGTATGCTGACAAAGTGGCCTCCTCAAGTTCAAAGTATCCAAGCAAAGAGCACTAGTCACATCTCTGCCATTCAAAGACAAAAGGACTTAAAATAGATCTTTATTGGTCTGAACATGAAGTTATTTCACCTGCAAATAAGTTAGATTAATTTCTTGGCCTGAACCCAAAGTAAACAGACTTGTGTTCATTGCATTTTAAGGTAAATGTGTCTCTTGCAAATCTGCACAAGTTCAGGGGTAGCAAAGCGATGATAAGCCATTCAGGGATGCATTAGTCATTTTCAGAAGGTGTCTCTACCAGGACGTCCATCTACAGAGCTGTGCAAGCATGTCCCCCAGGAACTAAAACCGTATGAACCGGGAGATCTCTTTCCTGGAAACAAACCAGAACAAGAAAGAAATATTCTGTGATGAAAACATGAGGTAGAGCTTCTGGGATCTTTGGAAAAAGAAAGAAGCCACGATTGCTATGTTGTTCAAGACCATTGGAAAGAGGGCTCTGCTGAATGTTGTAGGGAGTTCTGACCTCTCATTGAGGAAGAGAGCTGGAAAAGGCATTTGTCAAATCCTCTCAATGAGCAGTGACTTTCTACGGGCTTCCCGTATAGAAGGAAGATGTGAGGTGTAGGTGAAGAGATGAGGTCAAGCCAACAGGAGCCTGAGAGCACCCAGGTTTGCTCATCTCCTGTGGCACAAGGAGGCATGAAATGCGCCACCAGTGTTCTGAGGTGGGATGAATGGCCACTTGCAAATTTCTTGCCCTCAGGCTTCACGATGTTGCTTCAGACACATCTCAAAGGCAGGGTTAGAAACTGAGCTCACAGTCCCGTGAGCACACCCATCTACACACAGTCACACAGGCTGGGGAACAGTGGTCCAAAGCGAGGAGGGGGAGGGGATAGCAAGAAAGGGAATGGAATACAGCCCCAAGCCCCACTGTGTGCAGCGGGGTCCAGGCAAAGGCTGGAGACGGCAGTAAATGAGAGTCCTGGGCAGGTGCTCGAGAACAGCTGTCTCCCTCACAAAGAGAGTGCATGTGAAGGCCGCTGTGTTTATTATAGTTATATTTACCTTTGTTGTCTTCTGGGCATCACTCAGATGTACCATTATTGCCCAGAAACCAACCAGAGGTTGGTTCTTCATTCTGTTCCCCAGGAGCAGCAATAAAGTCTTTCAGAGTTAGGGAAATCAGCACAGTTTCTAGGTAGACTTCTGAAAGGCTTTTTGCCCCGACCTTTTAAAAACTATGGGGCAAGTGAGGTGAGAGGCTGACGAAGCTTGGGCTCTTCCCAACTGATTCCATGTCTCATTTTGGTCAATAAAGCACTTAACAAACCCTGCACCTTAAACACTGGAATGACCCCTGTCTTTTTATTTAATAGGGACATTTCATACGCATAAAGCTATGCCAAGTTTCCTGGAAGTCACGTTGCAACTCATCTCTAAGAAACTACATTTTATTGGGCTTTGGCATGGCATCAAAAAAGAATATCCACAATGATCTGAAAGGGCTATTAAAGCGCCCCTTGATTTCCCAACGACAATCTGTATAAGAATAGCTTTTCTCCACACACTGCCACCCAAATAACATAACACAACAAATGGAATGCAGAAGCAGATATGAGAAACCCGGTGTCTTTATTAAGCCAGATGTTAAGGAGAGCTGCAAAAATGCAAACAATGCCACTCGTTTTCTTTAATATTTTTTGTTTAGGAAAAGATAGTCATTTTTGTAAGAAATAGGTTATTTGTGTTAACATTTAATGGGTTTATTATTATTTCAAGATGAATTAATAAATATTTTTATAGTTTCTGTTTCAAGCTCTAGTATGCTAAATATCACTATGAATAGATGTAACCCACACAAATAAAAGCTCTTTGGAATGTTGCATAATTTTTAAGAATGTAAAGAGGCTCCAAGATCAAAGAGTTTGAGAATGGCTGATATCTAAGTTCTCATCCAAATTCGCATTACATTGAGAGTTGCAACCTTTGGTCTACAAAGATCTGTTTGTCAGTTCCAACCACAGAAAAGTCAAGGTATTGAAGGAATATTTGAGAAGACCTGGAAGGGTTTCCATACCAGCCTGTCAGTCAAGTTCCAAGTTTAGTCCCTTGATTGAAAGCTCTTCCGTGGGCTCAGCCACGTCTGTATAGTGGGGCAAAGGTTTAGTCTTACTAACCCCTCCCCTAAGCAACCCTTCTTCTTTTAGGGAAGGGACTCCTATGATTAGGTGATTGCATCAGAGAGGGGTAAGCACATGTCAAGTCCCAAGGACACGCTTCCTGTGAGGTCCGTCTCCTCACACAGGTTTTCTCTAATGCCACCTTCAGATAAGGGATACCCCAAGAGCAGACACAAAGCAAGTCATAGTCCCCAGCCTTACTCTGCAGGAACTAATAAAGAATAAAACCGTGCAGGATTTGCCTCCTAGAAGCTCTCTGCCTCTCTGTGGATTCCTTGAGGTGGCTGAGCTGGAGCTGGAGGATGCGCTGCCAGGATGCCCCACGCCCCCCACTGTCAGACCCTGCAGGGGGGCCACATCATCTGTTTACTCACCTACAAAAAGCAGAGTGATCCCAACACGGATTCCCCACAGATTCTCAAGTTATCAAAAGAGCAGCTCTCTCCATCCATCTGTCATTTCCTAGCTCTGTTGCTGCCTTCCTAGGGTAAGAGAATGTTTTCCTGTGTATGATTTTCTACATCTAATATGGATAAATTGAGAGGGTCCCAATTACAGAAGAGGTGCTCCAACAGAAATTCCAGAGCAGTTCACAATCACAACCAAAAAACACAGTGTTGTCAGTGAAGGCTGTTGGAGTTGTCGACTCAACCGAGACCAAGTGTTCTCTTCCTCAAACTTGGTAAAGCCAAGGAACTGCTTCCCCCAGGCAGTGTTGCTTCAGAACACTCACCTGGAAAACAGCTGGAAAAGGCTCTTCTGAGTAGAAGACGACCCCCCTTCTCTCAAGATTCCTGCAGAAAACTCCATGGTCTCTTTTGCACCAGATAATAAATAACATCTTTATGGCACTATGCTGCTTTGATTCTCACCTAAAGTCTGCACACCACCATCTACGTGATGTCTTATTATATTCTAGGGTGCATGTTTATAACACACATATATGTAAAATGATTCAGGTGATTTGTTTAAGAAATCAAAAGTAAAACTTCTAAAGAAGCAAAGCAAAACTTTAAAAAAAAAAAACAAAGCAAAGAAAGAAACAAAGCAACACTTAAAAAAAAATTCTGTTCCTCATGAGGAGACAGGAGCTAACTTGTTCTGTTTTATCCCTTGGGGTCACCACTGGGCTTCCCCCATCAAACATTTTTTCTTTTTAAATTTAGTCATGCATTTATTTATTTGTTCAACAAAATTCAAAGCATCTTCTAGGGAATGGGATTGAAGAATTTGAAAGAAATATTTCAAAATGCAAGTCATAGGAAATATGACAGAAAAAGTCACAATCACTTAATAAATATAAAATGATGTCATATGAAGTAGCTAATTTTTTTAATGCATCCACCTTTTACAGATGATTTATCAAAAAAAAATTCAGTAACTTGCCAAAGTCACAGTTAGTTTTTCCAAGAATATATATATATACATCTACATCTACATCTACATACATACATATTATATGAAAATGTGTCCCCCGAGCTGGCCTCCAGATACATATTTAATAATTATTAGTTCTTCTTTTCTCTGAATTCAGATCCTGATCAACATCCGTCAGATTTCCTGTTTTTCTTCTGTCCTTGGTTGTCACATAGAATTGAATATTTATGATGAAATAGACCCACTGGCTGACTTGGTCACAGAGAAAAAAGATGATGAAGGCTTCTGGCCCCGAGTGAGGACAGGTGACAGATGAATCCAGCTCCTGGGGATTGTGTGTAAAGGGATACACCTGCCAAAGGTGGTTAAGGAGAGATGTATTTCTATACAGGGAACTGCCATAAATCAGAAAGAGATAAAAGCATTTAAAAACAACAAAGCAGGCGATATTTTTTGAGTAATTGAGCCCAGTTTTAGAAAACAAGAAATGTCTGTGTCTGTCCTTGTCTTTCAGCCATTATTCTCTGTTTGGCTAAGCTATACAAACATCAGGACTCTGATGTAAAAGACTTTTGTGTGTTGCACATAAATGTCTTTAATCTTTTGAGTTAGGAATTTATTAGTTGGGTCTTCTTGGGTAAATTCAGTGAAGTTCTGAAATGGGTTTTCCTCCAAAAAGAAAGAGAGAGGGAGGAGGCAGGGAAGGGCCAGGGAGGCTCAAACAAGAAACTCCCCCCTGCCCCGAGAAAAAAGTGTTCTCCTGGCACAAGAGAGTAGGGGAGAGTCCAGCTGATATTCACCCAGTTGAAACCTGGGGCCCAGGGGCATGTGCCTTGGGTCAGGCTGGGGTAAAGGGACTGCAGTGGAGATGACCAGTTGCATATGAAGGTCCTTTCTTGGGATTTCAACAACAAGAAGCAAAACAAACCCACAAGACCAGAGTTAAGCCTCATGGCTGTGCTCTGTCCACTGACTCTGGTCGCCTCTCTTCTTGCCCTTTCTATGATGCCTCGGTCAAGGCCACATCACAGTCTGGCAGCATCCCCATGGTCAGCCCATGACCCAGGGTTCAGCCAACTCCGCTCCCATCCGTGGGCTGCTGAGGACAGACAGGAAGAACCCTGTGAGTTTGTTGGGAGAGAGAGCATGTACCAGCAGCAGACGCTGCTGCTTCTGCATTCATTTTTATCCTCCTCCTGCCATGCCTGCTCCCTGCCCCATCCCTACATCTGCCTTTGCAGCTCCATAAAAAGATTTCATGTGAAATGAAGGTCTGCAGAAGGCAGTTGGATCTGTGATGGTTTTGCTTGACTGTTTTCACAAGAGAGGTGAAATTGAAATGAAATTTAATTGAATGAAATTTTAATTCATGAAAAGGTCTTCATCTCAACACTCAGGACTCTCAGAATTTGCTTGTTTTTTTTCCTGGGAATTTTCAAAGGATAACTCTTCGTGAGATGTCAACCAAAGGACTGTTGGAAATCGGGTGTATGGATTTGCCAGAGCTGCTGTAACAAGTACCAGAGACTGGGCAGCTTAAACAACAGAGATGCAAGGTCTCTCAGTTTTGGTAGTCAGAAGTCTGAGATCAAGGTGTGGGGCAGGGCTGGTTCCTTCTGAGGCTGTGATCTGTTTCAGGCTTCCCTCTCAGCATCTGGTGTTTTGCTAGCCTTCTTTGGGGCTCTTTGACTTATAGACACAGCACTCCCACGTCCGCCTTTGTGTTCACATGGCTTTCACCCTCCTGCCATATTGGATTGGGGGCTCAAGCTGCTCCAATGTGAACTCATCTTAACTAAATGCACCTGCAATGACCCTATTTCCATAAATAAGATCACATTCTGAGGTCTGGGGTGTTAGGACTTCAACACATGAATTTGGTGGGGACCCAGTTCAACCCTTCAGCCCATGACTTATGGTGGGGGGGGCGGTGTGTGTGCTCAAGTTCCCTCCCCACACAAATGCAGACACACGTTAAGCACGTAGTATGTTGTGATGGTGGACGGTGCGTTGGAGGGAAGTGGGGTGACCAGCTGTCCTGGTTTGCCTGTGACTGAGAGGATTCCTGGGGGAAAGAACTTTTGATGCTAAAACCGTGGAAGTCCAGGACAAACGAGGATGAGTTGATCGCCTTGGGTCTGCCCTCCAAAGGCCTCACCCCCAGACCCCCCTACACTGTCAGGGGGCTTCCCAGCCCACAGATAAGGGAGAAAAGTCCAGGGTGGGGCTGCGAGAGACACCAAGCCACAGAGCCCTGGGGAGAGACACCATTCTGGGTGCCCTCCCTATGTCTGCAGCCCCATCTTACGTTTCTGGGGCCACTTTCCCATCCCTCCAGCTCCCCTCATGCCCCTCACTCTCCCTCCCCTGTGCCCAGCATCACCGTCACCCCCCACACCTGAGCCCCCAACTCCTGCCTCCCAGCTGGAGTCCTCCCCACTCGGAGCCCCTACCTCGCTGACTTCCCTCCTTCCCCCCTGGCACCCCCTGTGCTGCATGTGCTGTGCACCCCCTTCTCTGAGAAATCCTACCTGCTCCTCAGACACCACCTTCTCCATGAAGACTTCCGTGATCCCAGTCCCATCACACACACACACCCCACCACCATCACCATCATAATCTGTGCTCGCATGTACCACGCCCCACACACCTCACATATCACACACACACCACACACATACAACACATACAACACACATGCTACACACACTATGCACACACCTCACACCCCCCTACATCACACATACGTATAATATATATACCACACACACGCCTTCATTACACACCCTCACATACATACCACACACACACATAAAATACACACACCACCCACCTCACACACACGTCCTGCCAGCCCCCTCCTGTGTCTCGCGGCGTTTTGCTGAGAGCTCTGTTTTTGGTCACCACATGTGACTTCGTGACAGTTATTCACTTCCCTCCCAACTTTGTCTTATTTGGGCCTGAAGCAGGTTCTTTGCGTGGTTAAGTTTTGTTCCCCCCAAATAAATCAGGGTCACATGCACCATGGCCTCAGTGAACATGAGGTGAATTAAACAGAATACAATAAAACTGGAGTTAACCCAACAGGCAGAGGAAACAGGGTGGAGAAATGCAGGGCAGTGGGAACCCCAGGCCACAGGGAAGGCGAGCTGGGCGTGAGCTGCACCTGAGGGACAGCACACCCATATACTCGCACCCCAACTTTAGGACCACCATGTGGGAAGTCCATGTGGGTCTAGGGACACCAAGGTCCCTCTGATGGCAGCCTCCCAGGGCCCGAGGGGAGGCTGGGGCTGCAGGGTCCACACATCAGGCCAGGGTGGGAACCCCAGTGGGCAGGGCCTGGAGCTGAGGGGCTTTGTGCTTGAGGCTGCACGTTAATAATGGACCGTCAGGTATGTTTATGTGGAAAAACCTTCACATTCTGCAAATGAGCCAGGTATGCGTTGTCTGCCTCATCGGGAATTCCGCACACAGCTGGATGCGCTCAGAAATTCACAATTCAGAATTAATTGGTTTTTAGGCCATGCATTTAGGTCAGATCACCCAGACACTCCATTTCCTGTGGTGAAAAGAAATTAAGTCAATTTTCCCCCCCGCCAGACCCCTGGCGCTCATCTCGAAGGCCTGGTGAGCCGGCCCTCCGCAGGCAGGGAGAAAGCCAACCTTTAAAGGCATTCTCATTATCTCTCCGGGAGATGTCATTAAGTACTGTAAACATGTCCTGAATGAGTCCATGTCACAAAGACTGCAAAGTGTTTATAGAATAAAAACCTATAAGCGCCCAAGTGAGATAAAATGGGCAGGGGGAGAAAGAGGGAGAGGGAGACTCAAAAAAAAAAAAAAGAAAGAAAAGAAAAAAAGTAAAAGAAAAAGAAAAGGACTTCTTGACCAACAAGTTGGGCGAAAGATGGGGATTATAAGGTAAATTTGGCTTGAAGAGCTTTGACCTCGGAGGGAAGCAGGGATGGAACCCACCTGGTCTAAGGGCCCACTCTCCCCAGTCCCAGGCTCCTTGCAGACATCACCAATCAATCACACCCATCTTGCCCACTGAATCCATACCTGGCAGACATTGCTAATCAATCACATCCATCTTGCCATCAGAAGCCACACCTGGCAGACATCACTAATCAATCACACCTATTTGCCTTCTGAATCCACACCTGGCAGACACCACTAATTGATCACACCCATCTTTTTTTTTTTTCCCAGCTTTCAACAAACAACAGCTTTGTTGTTTACAATCAAGTTAGGGAAACAAGACGCTTGGAGGTCTGCACTGATTTTAATCCCCAAGAGCTGACACTGTGCGCTCACGCAGGCCCGAGGACAGTGTCCAGAGTATATGGTGCATGGAACTGAAGAGGGTCAGTGTGCTCGTTTCCAGGGAGAAATGGCAGCACCAAGACTCTCCTTTAGGCTCTTCCCTCATCCACCAGACAGCGGAAGGACCTGGGAGTTTACACCCCTGGGCAGGCCTCAGCCACTGGCTGGCCGAGTTAAAGCACAGCACCTTGCTTGGGGTGGGACAGGGAGGGGGGTAACTTCTGAGGCACACATTACTCTCCAGAGTCCCGGCATGGCGGTGGGAGGGCTCAGGCTGAAGCTACCTTCTGCACAACTTCAAGATGGCAACCCCACTCAGCTTCCTCCCTTCCTGCCCCTCTTCTCCGGGTCCTCAGCACCCCTAGGGATACAGTCTTAACACGTTATCACTTGCACGTGAATTCTCACCTTGGGCACAGAAAGAGCTGCAGATGATGAGCTCTTAGAGGGCACGGCAGACCTCACTCCCAGGTGGGCCACACCTGCTCCTGGGACTCCGCCTGACCTCTGCTCCCACGTTGTGCCTGGCCAGGTCTATACCCTGCAGAGCCAGGAGCTGGGACAGCTGGAGCAGACCTGACGGGCTGCACACGTGACCTCCCTTGGTGAGGACGCACGTGGTCTGCCCCACGGCCAAGAAGCCACGTGGAGACTTCTTGTTGGGGTTGGGGGCGCACTAGAAAACTGTTGTGGCCACATCAGCTGACATGAAACCACTGAAGACTATGCACAACCTACCCAGAAGGAAGCATGAGAAGTAATCATGGGGGCCCAGCAATCTCTGGCTGGGCCTCTGCTCCAGCCATGGTCTGTGCCTACGATGCCCCAGGACCATATCTAAGCCTTCCTAGGCCCCCTCCAGTCTGATCTGACCTCTGCCTGCACGCTCTGGACAGACAGCAGTGCCCCTGCCCTGTGGTCACCATCACAGCCGACCGGGCATCGTAAGAAAACCCTACCTTTTCCATCTTTTCGAGCCCTCCCACTGCCCAGCGCAGTGTTTTTCTCAGAGTTGAAGCCTGGATTCTGAGCTGAAAGGCCCTGCATGTGAGGGAAACAGGAGCTTGTACAGCTGGTCCCTCCCGACCCACCAGCGCTCAGGATGCTGGACCAGGGCATCTCAGTACTACGAGATGGCTGTGACTTTCACCCCATCCCTGCTTTGTAACACTGTAGTGCATGCATGGTGATCGTGTGTTCTGAAGCCAGCGAGGTCTTTCTTGAAGTTCAGTGTGTCTTGTTTTTCACCTGGAACATAGCTGTTGGCTTCTGAGCTGGGATCCTTCACCTGGAGTTCATTGTCTGGGGACTCCCAAAAATTGAGTGCCTTTTATTTTTTTCTTTGTGGGAAGTGGGTATGACTCTCAGCAGATTCTGAAAGGGGTGTGGATTCATTTTCCACGGCTGCTGTAACAAATTACCACCAACTTAGTGGCTTAAAACACAAATTCATTTTCTGATGTTTCTGTGAGTGGTCTAACCAATATTGGTCTCACGGGGCTAAAGTCAGGATGTGGACAGAGTTGTTCTCCCTTCTGGAGGCTCGGGGGTTGGGGGATTTCCTCAGGAGAATCGCTATCCTGGCCCTTTCCACCTTGGCTGGTGGTCTCTTTGTCCGTCGTCGAAGCCACAAGGGAGCGGCGGGGGGGTTTGAGCCCTTCCTCTGAGCCTGTCTTCTGTCACATCCACCTCTGAATGCTCCTTGTCTGCCTCCCTCCACTCTTGTGATTACATTGGGGTCCCACGAATACTATCCTCCCGAAAACAGACCAAAAAGCATGTTGTGAAATGTCATGGGTGCTCGCTGATCAATACTTCGTCAATCCTCAGTCATCAGGTATTAGTGAGCGTCTTCCCTCTGCCGGTCAGCATGCTGAGATACTGAGACCCAATCATGAAAGAGAGGTGAGTGCGGCCACCATCCTGATTTGCTCAACACAGGGGTTTCCCGAGGTGCAGGACTCCTGTTGCTGAGGCTGGAACAGTCCCAGGCAAGCTGGGATCTTTGGTCACCCCAGGCATGGCCTCTGCCATGAGGAATTTATAACCCCGTGAGGGTCATGAACAAATGGCAGTGAAGCTGACTTCATGAGTTGCCAGACGTGCTTTGAAGGGAAGAGGAAAGGGACTGGGACAGAGATGGACAAAACAGTGGCCCCCCTTCCCCTGGGAGCCCCCCTTTTGGGTAACATTGACTGCACTCCAAATTCAGACTCATCGTTACACACACTGTTTTGTTTAAATCTTAAAACAGCCTCAGGAAATGAGGACAGTTATCGCCTGCAGTCTGCAGGAGGAGACAGAAAGAGAACTAACTGGCCTAACATCACAAAACCACTGTCTTAGGTCAAGTTCCCCAGAAACTAGCATCCACTTTAGCCGCTAAGTGCTAAAGCAGAAGGTGGACCCAACCTAGCAAGCTCTATAGCTGGGTTACTAAACCTCTCTTCCATTCTGTCTGCTTTCACATTCTTACAAATTTTCCTAAAACATACGATGTACTTTTTTTTTTTTTGGAATTTTTCTTCTGCAAGAATACTCCTTATCCACCAGGACTGGTGTAACACAAATATTAAAACTCAAAGTGTGCTGCCATTAGAATGGACAGGCAGGAGAGCATTGAGGCACATTGGTAATTTGCTCTTGTTTCTTTCTGACACTTGCTAATAACAGAGACCTGATTAGCATGTCACTGATAAGATGATGAAGATTCAGTATAACTTCCTGGATCTCAGTGGTTTTTCAAATGGCTTTTGGGCGTCATAACCCATCATAGAATTTCCACACACACACAGGTAGTAATTACGCCAATGCCTCTGTGTAAATGGGAGACTAGGAGGCAGTGTTGTGTCTTTTCAGAATTATCCCAGGAGTGGTAACTCCTAATTTCAAACATCAGAAGGCCTCCTTATTCACTGCAAATGTGATGTTTTAGTGTGACCTTGGCTCTTTACTATCTCGGAGAACAGATCCTTTATGGGCTCCAGATGGAAAGTGTAAAGTTAATAACCCCTTGCAGACAAAACCCATATGTTTTCCACATACTGCAGGGATGTACTTTGTTCGAAGTGTCATTTATGTAGAATGAAATTAACACATAAATGATGATAGATTGCTGTTTCCAAATTGTGTGCCAGACATAGCAAAAAAAAAAGTATTTAGTATAGACATTAAAAAGTCTGAAAGAAGAAATAGGTCTTCCAAATGGTAAATAGGAATCACCAACCTCGCTTGTATTCGTGTGTGTATGTTTGTCCTATGTAAGTTTGGGAGGGGCCATTCTCATGTCTCCCAAATAAACAAACACACAAAAAAATCATTGTTCAAAAATCATTTATGTATTTGTATTACTTAGGTCAAGGTTTGACTACAAGTAACAGGGACTGAAACAAGAAAGACATTCATATCTCTCAGATGTAAAATCCAGATTCTACCCCATAAATTCCTTGCAGTCCTTTGCCGAAGCATGAATCTACTGTGTCTAAGCTTTAGCCCTGGTCTTCATGACGCAAGATGGCAAACTACATCCGTTTTCCAGTGGGAACGGGCCACATAACGTGGCTGCTTGTATCTTATTGGTCTGACCTTGGTCACATGGCAACACCCAGCCCAGGGGGAGGCTGGAAAATGTAGTCTTTTACATGAGTAGCCAAGCACCTTGCTAAAAACTGGGGTATACGACTGTGAACAAGAGGCGGATGGATGTCAGGGAGTAAGAACAGCCCTGACACAAGCATCTAGGGTAATTTCTAAAGATGTCAATATGGCTAATTTCAGTAAGGACTATTCGTGTTTCTTTAAATCAGAGGGAAATTCTTCTAGCCCTTGGCTGATTCCGGGGTGAACTAAAATCTGAGGTCAACTCTAATGAGACTGTCGCATGAAGGCGTTTTGGAACATGAAGAATCAATCTGGCAGCACCAGCTCCCTTTATCAAGACAAGATTCTGTAATGGAGCTTTTTATTTTTTTTTAATTCAAAAAATTATCAGAGAGCATCCTCACCCAAGGCCACACCTTCTCTTCCTGGAAGCCCCACATCCAGTGACTTATCCATGTGGGGACAAAAAGACCCTGCCTCCTCACCTCCCCAGGGTCAGTGCTGAAGGGTTGTCCACCTTCAGAACTCGCCAGGGGTCGACTGAGGCTCTCTGGGGCCTGAATCTCAGCTCAGGACCCATGCCGACCCCGCCTCGCCCTCCTACCCCTTGGAGAACATTTTACAATAAACCTGCACATGGGTCTCCAACTCTGAGGCTACTTCCGGGGTAGAGGAACCAGCCAAGTGACCATACTGGATCACTCTTCTGTCACATCCCTTCCACTTGTCAACTGTCTCCCATGACCATGGCAAGTCAATGAGCAGGTCTGCTTTCTGATGGAGGCTGGCTCTGCTCAGCTCTCCTCTCCCATCCTAGGAATCCCTCTGGATACACCAAAGCCACTACTTGTGACAGCAGATGCCCTTTGGTTGATCATAATCTTTAGGGAGAATGTACCATCTCAAGGCATGGAGGAGAGTGGGAATCTGGTGACCTGAACTCCGTCTCTGCTCCGCCATAGCGACGCAGGGTGAAGTTGGCTGAGTCAATTTCCTGCTCTCTAACATAAGGGTAACAACCCTGCTTCAGAGGGCTATGGGCTGAATAAGCTAATATGGTTTCAACCAGCAGTTGTTGTTGTTGTTTTTAGCTGCACCACATGGCTTGTGGGATCTTAGCTCCCTGACCAGGAATTGAACCTGGGGTCACAGCAGTGAGAGTGCCGACTCCTAACCACTGGACCGCCAGGGAATTCCCTGACTTTTTAATGCCGTCCTGCTCACCTTTTGTATACCCTGGGCTAAGGTAGAATTTACTTGCCCTAATGGTCAAGGGCATGCGTTGGCTTTCTTGTTGAACCTTGCAAAGTTTAGGGGCTCCTCAAAAGAGATATTCACCACCCTGGGGCCTCATTTGTCTGGTGGTGCCAGGCTTCCCCTCTGCTGACAGCCACTCTGCCTCCAGTTTCTGTCTGTGATTGTTAGTTTTTGACTTCGTGAGGCTGCCACGTTCTGGATCTTCCTCCCATCTTTTCCTCTGGTCCCAGAAATTCTTCTCAGCTCAGAAAAACATGGAGATTTCATGTGCTCATTCTCAGAATACGAGACCCAACCACAAAGTCTGCTCAGCTGGATAACATGAGAACAACAGGTCACAGCAGTGGTTCTCAAAGTAGGGTCCCTTGAACCAGCGTCAGCATCAGCTGCAAATTTGTCAGAAATGTGAATTCTTGGGCCCCAAAACAGATTTACTGAATCAGATACTCTGAGGGCAGGACTAAACAATTTGTATTATAACCAGCCCCCCAGAGGAGTCCTGTAAAGTTTGAGAGTCATGGTGAAGAGGGACCCCAAAGGATATAGACAGCAGAGCTTTCTTGGGGAGATCTACACTAGTCTTAAATCCCTCTCCCCATGTGCAAATGGGAGTTTGGGAACTTACCTTAAGACAAACAGGTTTTCCGATATTGGTCCTATGTATGCTTTGGGAAAAAAAAAACAAAAACTACACGTTCATGAAATTTTTAAAGCAAATTAATCTAGACTTGGTAAATTTTTTCCTGCCTGTCCTTAGCACTTCAGCTAAAAAAAGAAAGAAAGAAAGAAAGAAAGAAAGAAAGAAAGAAAGAAAGAAAGAAAGAAAGAGAGAAAGATGGTTGTTAAACTTCTAAGCCACATGACCTGGAAAAGACTCCACCTGCTGACAGTGGATCTGACCACACTGCAGGCAATAAAAGGCTGGCTAACCTGCCTTTATTTGCTTTCTGCTCAAGATAAACATTTATCACTGGGCGTATTGACTAACACCATATCACTTCCCTCCTTACACTTTCACAAAGGGAGCAGGCTCCCCTTGGGAACTCAAACCTTTGTGGGGCTCGAGACCCCAAGTGCTACCGTGGTTATGAAGCACTGTGGGATGCAGGGAGGTGTGGGACCCCCTCTGCCAAGGAGAGGCCAGTCGCTACCCTCCAGAGCAGATCTAAGGATTAGCAGATGCTCTGCCCAGGGGAGCCAATCAGGGAGCAAGACGGTTGCTAAGTGTGATGCGGGGGCCACCGCAGCTGCCTAAGGGCCCTAGAAAGTGGCTTTGCCCAAGTGCAGGTCTCTATTCCAGATGCCTACATTATGCCTGCCCTGGGAAATAGGCTGCAAACAAACCTTCCATGTTTTGAAGTTTTGCTTTGTTTTTTCTTTCTTTTTTTGCCAATGATGGGAAGTCAGGTCTAGAGAAAAAAAAACAACAATATTGGCTTGATTTGCAAGTTACAAAAGGCATATTGAAGAGTCACTATGGTCTGTGAAAGTTTTAATATTTGAGGTTGCCTCAGTTCCAATCTAGAAGTGGCGGAGGGGTATACATGAGAAATAAGTGGGTAAATAGGTTTTTATTCACCACCAACTCTTTCTCTGATCTTTTGTTTGGTTGATAACCATTCCTGTAGCTAATAATGGGATGTTTGAATCTATACAACTGGTGAATTAAATTATATTTTAAAATCGTGCATCTTACGAAAAGTATTTTTTTTTATTAAACATAGTTTAAAGGGGTCAGTTATTTACACATAGCACTAACCCAACCTACTGTTTTCCACACAAATTGTTGTGACAATTATATTTAACATTTTCTTACTTGCCATCTGTTTTGGTTCTGGAGAGAACCTTGGTTATCTGTCCTTCAGGGAACTGATGTGGAAGGATGGCTTTGGGGCTGCACCTGTGAGTCCACGGACAGCCAGTGGGTGACATTAAGATCCCTGGCTGCAATTGTTTCTTTGTGTTTTTCTGCAGATATTTTCTGGCTTAAAAATGTAAAAGTCATCCTTTTTAAAAAACTGAGCAAAAGTGCTTTTTTCCAACCTTTGATTTTGAGATAACTGTAGATTCATATGCAGTTGTAAGAAATAATATGAAGAGATTCCATGTACCTTTTAGTCAGAGGTAATGTCTTGTAAAATTATAAACTACTGCAACAGGATATTTACATGGATGGAGTCAAGATATAAAACATTTTCATCACCACGAGGACCCCTCCTGTTGTACTTTTATAGGCAAAATCGTGTCTTTCCCATCCTAGCCTCTCCTTCACCCCTGGGAACCACTAATTTGTTCTCCATTTCTATAATTTTATCATGTCAAGAATGTTATATAAATGGGATCACATAGTATGCAATCTCTGGAAACTGAATTTTTCGCCTTCAGCATAATTCTCTGAAATGCATGCAGAACATGGCATGTATCAACATTTTGCTCCTTTTTATTGCTGAGTAGTATTCCATGGTACAGATGTACCACTTTTTATTTAACAATTCACTTATTGAAGGACATCTGGGTTGTTGTGGTTTTAGGCTGCTGTAAATAAAACTGCCATAAATATTTGTGCAGAGATTTTTGTGTGAACGTAAGTCTTCATTCCTCTGAGATAAATGTCCAGGAATAAAACTGCTGAGTCATATGACAGTAGCATGTTTAGCTTTCAAAGAAACTGCTGAATTGTTTTCCAGAGTGACTGCAGCATATTACCTTCCCACCAGAAATCTAAAAGTGATTCATGTTCTCCACATCCTTACCAGTATTTAGTATTGTCACTATTTCACATTGTGGTTTCAATTTGCATTTCTCTAATGGCTAATGATTTCCCTAATCCCAATTAATTCCCACATGCTTATTTGCAGTCTGTATATCCACTTCTATCTTCTATGAAATGTCTCTTCAAGCCCTTTTTTTTTTTTTAATAGGATTGCTTGTTTTTTTACTGCTGAGTTTTGAGAGCTCTTTACATATTCTACGATACTAGTCCTCTTTGGACAAGTGGTTTGCAAGTATTTTCTCCAGGCTGTAGCTTGTGGTTTCATCCTCTTAACAGGGCCTTTCACAGAGCAAAAGTTTTTAATTTTGACAAAGTTCAATTTATAAATTTTTCCTTTTATGGATCATGCTTTCGGTATCAAGTGTAAGAAGTCGTTGCCTCATGCTAAACCCCTAAGATTTTATTTTATGTTTTCTCCTAAAAGTTTTATAGTTTTACATGTTTATTTAAGCCCATAATCCATTTTGAGTTAATTTTTTTCTAAGGTTTGAGACTCAGGTCAAGGTTCATATGTCACCTATGGATGTCCAATTACTTTCGTACCATTTGTTGAAATGGTTCTCTTTGCTCTGTTGGATGGCTTTGCAGCTTTGTCAAAACTCTTTGGGGTGTATTTGTGTGGGTTTATGTCAGGTTTTTTATTCTGTTCTCTTGATCTTTGTGTCTATCCCTCTGCTAATTCCTCAGCATCTGGATTACTGTAGCTACAAATATGTCTTGAAATTTGATAAACTGATCTCTCCCCCTTTATTCTTCTTTTTCAAAGTCATTTAAATTACTTTAATTCCTTTGCTTTTTCATATGCATTTTAGAATAATCTTGCTTATAGCTATAAAAAAATCTTCTTGAAATTTTGGTAGGAATTTCATTAAACCTCTAAGTGCATTTGGGGAGAATTGACATCTTTACCATGTTGGGTCTTCCAATCCATGAACACAGTATCTATTCTCCATTTATTTAGATCTTATTGGTGTCTTTAATCAGTATTATGCAGTTGCCAGCATAGAAGTCCTGTATATGATTTGTTAGATTTGTACCTAAACGTTTCTCCTTTTTTGGATAATTGTAAGTGGTATTGTAATTTAATTTTGTCATCCAGGTGTTCATTGCTAGTATGTAAAAATACAGTTAATTTTTGTGTGTTTATCTTCATCCTGCAGACTTGCTGAATTCACTTGTTAGTTCTAGGAGACTTTTTGTAGATTTCTTGGGATTTCCTATGTAGATAATCATGTTGTTTGCAAATAGAGGTAGTTTTACTTCTTCCTTTCTGATCTGTATGCCTTTTATTTACTTTTCTTGACTTATTGCACATGCTAGAATTTTCAGCGCTAGGTTGAATAAGAACAGTGAAAGTGAATATCCTTACCTTCTTCTCAATCTTAGGGGAAAGCTTTCAGTCTTTTACCATTAAGTATAATGATAGATGTAGATTTCTGTAAATGGTCTTTATGAAGTTGAGGATATGCTTGTCTATGGCTATTTTTCTTAGAGTTTTTACCATGAATGGGTATTGAATTTTGTCAAGTACATATTTTACATAGATTTATATGATCATGTGATTTTTTTTTCTTCTTTGACCTGTTATTGGGGTGAATTACATTGATTTTCAAATCTTGAACCAGCCTTGCATTTCTGGAATAAATCCCATTTGGTCATGGTCCACAATTCTTTTTATATATCACTGTAATCTATTTGCTGATATTTTGTTAAAAAATTTTTTGTCTATATTCACGAAGGACATTGGTTTGTAGTTTTCTTTCTGAAATGTCTTTTTCTGGTTTTGGTATCAGGGTAGTACCAGCTTCGTAAAATGAATTAGAAAGTATTTCCTCTCTTCTATTTTCTAGAAGAGATTAAGTAGAATTGGTATTAATTTTTCTTTACATATTTGGTAGCATTCTCCAGTGAAACTATCTTGGACTGGAGATTTCTTTTGTGGGGGAGTTATTAAATTACAATTTCAATTTCCTTCATAGTTGCAGGGCTTTTCAAATAATTTATTTTATATTGAGTGAATTGTGGTAGCTTGTGTTTTTCAAGAAATTTGCTCATTTTGTTTAATTTGTCAAATTTATGTGCATTATTTGTAGCATTTCCTTCTTCTTTTGTTGCCTGCATGATCTGTAGTGATACCACTTGTTTCATTCCTGATATTAATAATTTGTGTCTTCTCTTTTTTTCTTTATTAGCATTGTTAGAGTTTAATCAGTTTCATTGATCTTTTCAAAGAAACACTCTTTTTTCATTGATTTTTCTCTATTTTCAATTTCATTGATTTTTTATCTTTATTATTTCCTTTCTTTTGTTTGCTTTGGATTTATTTTCTATTCTTTCTCTAAGTCCTTGAGGTAAAAGCTTATATTATTGATTTGAGACTAACTCTTCTCTAATGTGTACAATTAATGCTATAAATTACCCTCTTAGGACTGCTTTAACTGTGTACAACGATGGTTGATATGCTGTATTTTCATTACTCAGTTCATTTTTATTTTGACTTGAGAATTCCTCTTAGACCCATTATTTAGGAGTCTGTTGTTTAGTTTCCAAGTGTTTGAAGATTTTCCTGTTATCTTTCTGTTATTGATTTCTACTTTTATTCCACTGTGTCCAGAGAACACACTCTGTATGATATCAAATCTTATACAATTTTTGAGGTTCATTTTATGGCACAGAATATTGTCAAATTAGTATATGTCTCATGAGCTGTTGAAAATAACGTGCATTCTGTTGTTATTTGGTAGCGGATTCTGTAAATGTCAGAGATCCGAGGAATTGATGGTGTTGTGCAGTCTTTCTTTTTTTTTTTGCTCAGTCTAGCTGAAGGTTTGTCGACTTTGTTGATCTTTACATAGAACCAAATTTGTATTTTGTTTCTTTTCTCTACTGTTCCTCTATTGTCTATTTCATTTATCTTCACTGTAATCCTAATTATTTTCTTCCTTCTGATTGCTTTAGACTTAGTTTGTTACCCTTTAGATTATTGATTTGAGGTCTTTCTCCTTTTTTAATATAGACAAACACTGACAATTTTCAATATTTGCCAATATTTTAAGGGAAAAAAAAGACTATATACACACAGGTTTCAGCCTGTGACCTGAGATTTCATATCTCCCTTACAGCCTGGTTTCTCTAAATATGCAGGTCAAGCATCCATTTTAACTGCTGAAGCAAGAAATAAATCATGTCCATGCTTTTTAAAATTAGTTATAAATTTGAATAAAATTAGAGTGGCAAGAAGGGAAGTTCCATTTCTGTTATATGTTCCTGAGGTTGGCCTTCTAAATGTGGCCTCCCTCAAGAATGGTGAAGTCTCCTGAATGTAGATGTCATTCTACCCAGTCTTGGGTTTCCTTTCTCATCCACATCTTCCATGTTTCTCTTGTCCTTTTCTTCCCAGTACCTACTGGTCATACATTGCTTATTTGTTCACACAGACATTCATTCATTGATAAATTCACTCACTCATTCACCGAACCAAACTTACGAAATGGCTCTACAATCAGGTCTTGGTGTGTGAGGACATGTGAAATAACCTGAATCTTGACCTTGAGAAGCATTGTCCACAAGTGTCCCACTTGTCAGGAACCAGCCACAGAAGCACAGACATCCTGCCCTTGACACGTTACTTACTCCTCAGCCACAGGCCCCGTATGCGTAAGGTTGCTAGAATACGGGGCATAACAATAAAAGAGAGTCTTTTATTTTTTAATAAACTAACCAGAACACATCTATTGAAGTGAGTGTAGAATCCTTTAGAACAGTCACCTGGAAAGGCTAAACTCTTCCTCTCTCGATGTTTACAATGGTTTAGGAATCTGTAGCACACCCGTCAGTACCTTGGCCCTATCCCAGGGGTCACATGCCAAAGGATCTAAACATGCAGGAGGCTTCACCCTCTCTCTACCTGAAGGGATTCTCTGGTGCATTTGGGGCAGGCTGGAAGTTCAGGGGTACCAACACCACAGAAGTTGCCACGAGTCAAACAGAGCAGGGATGTGGTCGGTTAATACCCAGCTTCTCACCCTCGGAAGGAGGATTCTGAGGCATGATTTACACAGTCATTCAGAAACTCCCCAATTGGTTTGAACCCTAAATTTGTAAATATTTTAAAACACAGTTGCTCACCATTTGTGTTTTAAAATATTTACATACTTATACATGCCTATATTATGAGCCAGAAGGATATACTGGTGAGCCCTCAGGGGTTGGGGCACAGAGGTGGTAGGGAGACTAACTTTTATCGTTTTTTGGCAACTCGATTACCTGGATTTTAGGCTCAATTCTGCAGCTAGCTGTGTGACCTTAAGCAAGTTACTTAACATCTCTGTAAAGTGGGGATAAGATAATGACAGCACGTACCTTAGGGTTTATTGTGAGGGTCATGGGAGCAAACACATGGCAAGTGCTTACAACAGTGTTTGGGATGGGGTAAGCATCTTCTAAAGATGTTATCATTATTATCATTGCTCCTATGCATTTCATTTCTTTTTGCCATTTGGAAATTTGTGCCACATTTACATAATTTTCAAAAAATGCATAACTTGAAAACTTCTGTAGACATGTGACAGGGTAGTTTTTGGACAAAAATCTATCAAATTATTATTTGCATTTGATCTGTGCATGCTATAGGATACTTTATCTGCACCCTCAACTTTATAAAGAATTTAAGAATGCCATGATATTTTTTAGATCGTTAAATAACGTAAAGAGAGGAAAAGCTTTTGGGAATATACCAATAGCTGATTTTTCCGTTCGGCTCCCATGAGAAACTTCCTCTATGCCACTTTTACAATGTGCTCTTCATAATCATTTATTTCTTGTTTGGCTACTGGAGGGTTTTTGTTTGACTCTGATTTCTGTGTCCTAAGTAATTCAGGAAACAGTGATATCAGCCGTCTGCAAGCCTTTGCAAGGGAAAACCAATTACTTATCAGCTGAAAAAAAATTAATCATTCCCTAAAATTGTTTGCTGACACTGAAATCCACACTGGGTGCTTGGACCGAGTGGGGACCTGTAACCATATCGTGTTCTGAAAAACAAATCAAAGCTTAGGAGCATTGGGGGAGTATGCGGAATAAACCACCCTGCCCCCGGCCTCGCCCCAAAACACCACCAACAGATTACAGTAGCCTGGTGGAGCCGTCTGGGGCCAGAGGTTGCTCCCATTCATTCTGTGGAAAGTAGCACCACACTCCCACCACACACGCCACTTCACACCCCAGCGCGGCAGCTGTGTTTGAGCTGGCATTCACCACCTCAGAACAGCATTCAAGTAGAAAGACCTCACAGGGCTTTTTTTTTTTTTTTTCTTCCTTTAACTGGGAATCCGCAGAGTGCTATATTGAAATATCAAACATTGGTAATCGTTTTAGCGGTCCTGTTAGTTTGGATAAAATGTCTTTCCTATGGTAGCTAATTGCTTGAATATCTGCAAACTGATATCCTCTTTGTAGACATTTATGCTGTCCTCTTTTTATAACTTTATTTCATTTTCTGTTCATTTCTGATGTTGACTCAAAGGGCCTTTATCACCTCGCGCTGATAATCTGTGCTTTATGGCTGCTGGTGTGATTGGGAGCAGTTGAAGCTGCGTGCAAAAATACACACATAAATATTTGAACAGGAAAAAGAAAGCCTGATGTGGGCCAAGAAAGAAATGCATTTCGACAAATAGTGCCGCTAGAGGGACCTTGACTCTAAACCAGGACCAAGCAAGGTCACCCTGTCCTTGTACCATCTGTCCGGTGGGTACAAGTGCCACGGCCGCTTCCAAAGAGCCGGGTCACTCCAGGCCAGATGACACAGGGTGGCCAGCCAGGGGCCACGCTGGCAGCCCTGGGACGTCATCGTGGTGGCATCTCTTCGCTCAGGATCACTCAAGTCATTCCCTCTGCGCGGAATAGATTTGTTCTTGCCGGGAATTAAAGACCTGGGAGGTTTTACTGAGTTTCCCGGGCCGTGCATCTGGTCACCAAACCTTCTTGGGGGTTCCAGAGCCATGTTACTGTGTGGCTGCCTTGCCCATTTTTGCGTGGGGGCCTGTCCCCCTTTTTCACGCTTCTGGTGAAGAGCTGAAAATAAGTGCAAAATGGCTTTCGACTTAGAGAGGAAGGGCACCAAGGAAGCAAACGTGGAGGCAAACAGAGCAGCTCGTTGGGCAGCATAGCTGCTGCTGGCCGCCGTTGTCCCTGACAGCCGGGCGACACGCCACCACCTGTGTTTGCACACCAGCTTTCCCCGATCTGCGAGAAAATGGCCCGGCCGGTCACATGGCAGCCAGATCGGCCCGGCACCATGGGAATACAAAAGCGGAGCTTTTAGCAGAGTTAATCATTAATGCGCCTCTCTTTGTCTGGCCCGGAGTGCTGACAGCGCTTTGATAGCCGTGTTTGCCATGGGGGGTGCTGGGCGCAGCCAGGTACTAAAGAGCCCAGCTCCCCTCAGCGGGCCCACGGGCCTGAGCCCGACCTGCACGCTGCCCTCCACCTCAAGCTCCCAGCACACCCCTTGGGCTTGTTCCTGGACTCCCACCGTGAGGCCCATGGGAGCCCCGTTAGCCAGGCTGGGAGAGGTGTGGTGAGGAAAGCGTGTCACCCTCCCGGCCCCATGTGTTATCTTTCCTCCGACCAGAAAAACAAAACAAAACAAAAAAGCTAACCTGAGTATGTTTTTGGTTTCTTTTAACGTGGGCCAGGGATGGACTACTTTGGTATAACAGCAAAGCAGCGTGATATTCCCAAAACTTAGCGTAGAGATTCACCCATGGGTATATTCTGATATTTCCATCTCAGCAACTAAAATACAAGTGTCCCCGACAGCTTTTTTTTTTTTTTTTTAACGGAAAATCCCATCTTAACAGCCTTAAAAGTAAGTAGCTCGGATGTCGAAAGACTGGAGTTAGGGTAAATGCAAACCATGTGAAGACCCCCTGGCTTCTGACTCTGTGAAGCTGCTCCTTCCCAGGAACGAGATATCAAGCCCCCCAAATCCCTGCTTTTGCCTCCAACCTGCTGAAAATGTCTTTTGGATTCGTGCAGTCAAATCACTGCCAGCCCCCTTGAAGACATGATATAAACCATGAATGTCCCATTGTCCTTTAAGAACAATTGAAAATACGCAAATCAAAAGTCCATCTTTGAAGCCTGGCTTACAAAGGAAAAGAGAGTTTTAAGTTTGGGCTCATTACAAAGCAGAGCTTTTGTCTAGGGGTTGATCGAATATGAAGACATCGTCAGTAAAGATATTAGTCTCAAAACATGGTCCTGCCATGTGTGCCCATGTCTTCCCTGGGCAGAGTCAAAATACCTTTGAAGATTTTATCCAATTGGTCTTTACAACATCTAGGGCATACTGGAGGATGACAAATTTTATTGCCATCATTTTTTTTTTAACAGATGAGGAAGTGAAAGTTGACCGGCTTTTGCTTCCTCATCTTGGAACTGTAACTACAGATGGATGATTGAGATGATTAGAATCCCAGAAGGATTAGACTGTGCGACCCATGTCCTAGGCGGGCTCACTGCTTGTTTTTTTGTTTCTTTTCCTTGTTGCACCCTGCGTCTTGCTGCCTGGCTTTACTCTTAAGGAAACTGTTTAAATCCCTCTTAAGTTTCTTGGTCACCTACTATGTACTACAGAGCATTTAGCTCTGGAGGGAATGTAAGTAGAGACAATATGGTTCCAGCCACCAAGAACCAGCTCAGGAGAAAAGTCACACAGTGCAAATAAATCCAGCACCAGAGGAAAATGAGGGCAGCACTTAACTGACACAGGATGAAATGCCCAAGTCCTGGCATCTTGGGAGAGCTTTGCCCCAGCTCTGAGAACCCTCCACAGAGAGGAAAAGTGGGTGATTTCAGAACGCCTGGACGTTAGAATGTGGAGAGCATCCAATTCAAATAGTGTTATCAGTTTTAACATAATCAGCAGGGGCTGTGGTGTAATCAGCCTTCGCTTTTTAAAATGTTTTCTGTCCAGGGAGCATGACCAAATTTTACACCCTACATTGTCCATTTCATCACAGTCTCATCAACCACTGATTTGTGGGTAAAGTTAGAGTTGACGCTACTATAAAAATCCATCTTCCTGTACTATGTGCATTTGGTGTAGAACATGGTCTTCATCTTTGCAAGGGGCAAAGCTGTTGGCTGATCGTGCATTCAACCAAATATACTTCAACGTATGCAGGGAGCGTAAGAGAAAAATATTCTGTTATTTTGGAGGCAGAATTATCTGACTTAAGATTTAACTACAAATTAAATGGTCATTTGGGGAAGATGATGGAGGTTGAATGATGCACTGATGATGATGTATTGATATTAACTGATTTTGACATTCTCCTGTCATTGTTGAAGTGGATTCAATCCATAGAGAAGGATGGATCTGTGGTGTGCTTCATCCCATCTCCTGGGGGGAAGACAGAAGTCTTAGTTCACCCCAAATGCAACGCTTAAATCAAGAACTTGAGTACAGGGACTTCCCTGGTGGCACAGTGGTTAAGAATCCACCTGCTGATGCAGGGGACACGGGTTTGATCCCTGGTCCGGGAAGATCCCACATGCCGCTGAGCAACTAAACACATGTGCCACAACTATTGAGCCCTCATGCCACAACTACTGAAACCCGGGCGCCTAGAGCCCATGCCCCACAACAAGAGAAGCCACTGCAATGAGAAGGCATGCACCGCAACAAAGAGTAGCCCCCGTTCGATGCAACTAGAGAAAGCCCGTGCACAGCAGCAAAGACCCAATGCAACCAAAAATAAATAAAGAAAAGAAAATTAAAATTTTTTTAATTAAAAAAATAAGTTAAAAAAAAAAAGCATTTGAGTACAGGTGGTTTATTTGGAATGTGATTCCAGGAAGCAGGGTGAGGGGAAGAGAAGTGAAAAAGGGAAGGGAGGGTGTGTTGATCAGGTTACTGCTGTGAAGCCTGGCACTTAACCTGGGAGGGCACCTGGATTATTTGCCCACGAACTCCTGCCCTCCATGGGGGTACAAACTGTCTGGCAGTCTGAGCACCCCACGAACAGGGGTACAATCCCTCTGTTCAGAGAACTTCCCCGCCCCCCAGAGGAAGCATTCGCTGTGTAGGAGAGCTGTCTGCAAGTGACCTCTGTGGAGCCAAAGGGCGATGGGCAGGGGTGTGCAGCCAGGACAAACTTCACTGAAGCAGAAGTGGAGGGAGAGAAGGGAGGCTGGCACTTGAGTCTGACTGAGGGCAACACAGCTTATCAGCAGAGCCCTAGTCATGGACACCATTAAACACAGGATAATCAAATGCCGCTTCTCAGAGGAGACGCAGTTCTCTTTGGTGCCTTCTGTTCTCAATGCAGGCACATTCGAACATGGAGAGTCAGGCTCCAAAAGACCCGGATGTCCAAGTAGTTTACTTTAAAACTGCAAGAAAGCCATGGTCAGCTCTGGGAGGGTCCCCTTCAAAGGGTTTGCTTGTGCCTACTTGGGCCGTATGCTTCCCAATGGAGCTCATTTGCCCAGAGCTTGGAGAGCTCACTTGGCTTGGCCGTGGTCATTTTGGAACGAAGAGCCCAGAAGTAGAGTAAATGCATTTATTTATTTGTGTTCATAGTGTATCTAGAGTCCTGATGCCTCTCTTGGCATGGTCACTTTCCTGCATTCTGTTCAATGCAGCCAAGCCCCTTGCAGCAACTCAAGCCTTAGGGCAGTGAGTCTGAGCGTGGTCCCTGGGCCAGCAGCATGAGCACCACCTAGAAACTTCTCAGAAATGCAAATTCCAAGACTCCACCCAAGACCTACTCATTCAGAAACTCTTGCTGGGGGCCCAGGCATCTGTGTCTTAACCAGCCTACCAGGAGACCCTAAGGCGGGTGGCAAGAGCACCACCAGTGGTGCGGTTCCAGGGGCTTTGCTTTGACGACCTCTGCCCCCACTCCCGTCCCCCACTATTCTCAGTTTTATATATTTTTTCCTGCATATTCCTCAGTTTTCAAGTATGTTCAAAGTTACAATATCAAGTTACTAACAGCTTTCCAAAAGGAGAGATTACCCTGATGGTACTGTACACATCCCCCATTAAAAACTAAGCAAACCAAACCCAAAAACCACTTGGAAAATGAAATCCTGGGAGACACAGTCGTTTGGGATGCCCCCTCTGCCCTCGCATTCGACTCTAACAGCCCGAAGGCGGTCTGTTTGTCCTGGGAGAGTATTTTCTTCCCCATGTCCTCTCTGGACCAATCTTGAGCACAAGAAGGGTCAAAAAAGTCCTTCTCCACATGGAGCAGAGTGGAATTCAAGCAGATTCGGGGATGTGTTCAGGGCAGTGAGGAGGGAGACGAGGTCAAAACTGCAGCACCGATCCCCCTTCTACCAACCGGACCATACACTCTGTGAATGGTGGGGGCGGGGGGGAACCTGCATTTTCTCATTCCCCCTCCCCTGAGGTCTGTGTGCCTCTCAGGATGTACGTGTCTCACCCTGGGTTTTGGAAAGATGTCCTGGATACACAATGGCTCTGAAATGCAAACCAATGCATCTCCCGGTACTCCAGGTCAGCTGAAGACCCATTATCTATCCCAATGGCAGGAAGACTGGCCCCTTGCAGCCACTGAAAGGAACAATGTCAGTCTCAAGGGGGGCCTCTTCTGATGGGATTTTTAACGATATGTTTGACTATACACACATTGCAGGTTGGGTTCCCTGGGAAACAGACACTGAGATGGAAACTAGCAGGATGTTTATTAGGGAGTAAGCTCTACACCTGGGCAGACGGAGCCCCCAAAGCCTTGGCTGTCCCCATGGGTTGGCCTTCCAAGTGGTTCCCACGGGGACAAGGATGCTGGCCTGCACCTCAGTGTTGATTAGACTCTGGGTGGGAGATGCCCTTGGGAAGGGGCAGGGGCCACAGATAAGGCCTGCCCTGGAAGGAACCCTCTGGGATGCATCCCAGGTCCAGCAGCACGGTGGAGTCTGCCTTGTCTGTTGACTTAAGGACGGACCCTCACAGCAGAGAAACCTGCATCATTCTGATCTCCACTCACGATTTTGGACAAGCTTTTGGAAAATCATCTAATGTTTTATTCTTATTGCAAAAAAAAAAAACAAAAAAAACAAATCAGCTAAAAAGTAAGACTTCATTTTCCCTAGTTTTAAAAAAAGCACAAAGAAAGTATACTCTTGTGCCTTTTGTTGCAGCAATTACCTTCCCCACAGAAGGACTTATTTCTTAGGAAATAAGTCCTTATTCTTATTTCTTAGGACTTATTTCTTAATTTTCTCCCTCAATAGTCAAGTGGAGGGAATTCCCTGGTGGTCCAGTGGTTAGGACTCTGTGCTTCCTCTGCAGGGGGCCCGGGTTCAATCCCTGGTCAGGGAAGTAGGATCCTACAAACCACGTGGCATGGCCAAAAAAATAATAGTCAAGTGGAGGATAATTTCTTATTCTCTGTCTCTATTAGTCCCCAGAGAAACATTTCAAACATAAACATACATTCTGGATATTTTCGTGCCACATCCAGATTTGAAAGTTTACCTGTGATGGGTTTAAGGGTTGTTTGTCAACAATTTAAGATCCTTAAGATAAACCTAAAACCATTAACCCATTCATAACAGCAGACTGGGATAGCTCAAGTGCCCATCAGTGGTGAAGGGATAAACATGGTACATCCAAGCCTTGGAATGCTACACAGCAAGAGAAAGAAGGGACTGTTGATACACGTAGCAACATGAATGACTCACAAACATTACACAGAATGAAAGAAATCTGGCTCAAAAGACTACATACAGTGTGATTCCAATTATATGAAGTTCTAAAGCAGAAAAAATTTACCTCTGGTAAAAATAGTAGTAGCCTTGGGAAATGACTCACAACAAGATAGAGTGGGAAGGGGCAGGAAAGAACTCTCTGGGTTGCTAGAAATGTTCCACCTTGACAGGGACTTGGCTTATACAGATGCCTACATTTATCCAACTTCAGTGAATGGCAAATGCAAGGTTAGTGCCTCCCACCACAGGTAAATCTTTACCTTAAAAAATTGCAAACAAATATTGAACTCTAGTCATAATAAAATGCATGCTAACATGTTCAGGGGTGAAATGCATGCGTATGTAAAACTTATTTCAAAATGCAACAAGAACAATGGTGGATAGGGAGACTGTGTGTGAGAAAATAAAGGGGAACGCCAGTAGTCACGGGATCTGGGTGGTGGGCGCATGGGTGTTCATGGAAAAGCTCATCCCACTCTTCCTTGCATTTGAAAATGTTCATTATATAATCCTGGGGGAAAATCATTAAAAATAAGTTTACCTCTCTCCCATTCCTGAACTTACCCATCCTACTGGTCATCGCAATCCCTGAGCCATGATGGCAAAACCCTTTTCTTCTGCACAGACTCTTGGGAGGCTTCTACACTGGTGGTGGGAGAATTTCATGAACACTTTGGAAGTACGTCATTAAAGGCACTGCTTGGTGTGGACTGGAACCAAGCTGTGCATCTGTTTAGAAGGTGTTGGGTCACGCCCTACAGCTGGATCATCTTGAGACCAGCACAAACAGGAAGGTTCTTCCATCATCTCCAGATATGTACAGAGTGTGCGTCTCTGCATCCAGTGATGAGAAAGCCTAGTGGAGCAAACTCATGGGCTATGTTCCGTGTCTTGAAGTAAAATAATTCTCACTGGTTATAGACTGAATATTCATGTTCCCCTAAAATTCACCTGTTGGAGCCCTAACCCCCAAGGTGATGATATTTAGAGGGAGGGTTTGGGGGGATAATTAGGTTTAGATGAGGTCATGAGGGTGGGGTCTCCATGACAGGATTAGTGTCCCTGTAAGAAGAGATCAGAGACCTTACTTTCTCTCTCTCTGTCCTCTCTCTGTGTCCCTCCCATGTGATGATACTGAAAGCCAGGAAGAGAGCTTTCACAGGCACAGAGTCTGCCAACACCTTGGTCTTGGACTTTCAAGCCTCTGGAACTGTGAGAAATATATGTCTATTGTTTAAACAACCGAGTCTATGGCATTTTGTTATAGCAGCCCAAGCAGACTAAGACATCATTGCTCTGAACCAACTTCTAGATTCAGGCTCATTCTAAAGACCAGGCTTCACTAAATGGCCTTAAGATGTTTCATTGTTTTACCCATTGGTATGTTACATGACATCTTCATTCCTGGTTCTACAAGGTAGTGGTGAGGACACATGTCCCAAGGCACATCCACCACGGACAGGGGAGTGTCCAGGAGAAAAGGGGTGGGATGGGCAAAAGGACCCAGGTCTAATGTCCTGGAGGGGATGCTGATTGGTTGAAGGAACTTCCAAAGGATGCAGCATGTGAGTGGGGAGGAAGCCAGAGCTGCTACTGCCTTAGACACAGGTTTACAGAGGTCAGAAGGGGAGGAGGGCACACGATGGAGAACCTGTGCCCTTGGAAAGCTCGACAGGGAAGGGTGAAGGGGATACTGAGAGTAAAAACTGCTAATATTTACTGAGCTTTTATTGGTGCCCAGAATGACTCTACAAACTTCACACTTAACTCTTAGAGCTCACAAAAAATTCTATGAAATGGGTGATTATCACCTCCATCTAACAGACCAGGAAACAGAGACTCACAGAGATGAGCAGGGCTCAGTGTCACGCAGCTGCCATGTGGGTGGAGGGGACCCTGACTGGGGCTGGACCTCCCGGCCCCCCATGTGAGCCCACCATACAGCCCTGACCCTCGGCTTCCCCTGTGGTCAGTGGGGCTCATGATGGCTGCCCAAGAGGGGACTGGGGGATTCAACGGGTTGGGGTGAAGAGCATGAAGGTGTTTTGGAAAATGAAGATCTCTCCAAACATCGGAAGCTGTGATAGTTGTTCTCATCTCCTCTATGGAAGAGAGGTTACTCTTTGATCAGCTGGTAGAGCATCCCAGGCATGGCACCGTGGAAGCTTCTCTAAACCAAAGGGGACTAGTGGCCGCTGGTCACACAAGTGGAGTTGAAGCCTCAGATGCTCACTGGCGTGAGTCACGGTTTTGCAGGCAGGTGACACTGGCAGTGAAATGCTGAGAGGATCTACAAGAACACCTGCCTCCCAGGGAGGCCCCAGCCGCTCATCTTCCACAGTTGCCCCCTCAGCGGCCGGAAGCGCCCAGATGAGGCTTGACAACCTCATCCATCTTCAGCGCGAGGGCGCTGTGCTGCGCTGCCTCTTCGGTGGGCGCCTCGCCCTCTTGACCATGGCAGCTGCCTTTCCAACGTCCTCACTTAGAACATGGGTGGTGAGGAGGGACAAGAGACCCCCAGGCTGCTTGGGGCCACCTGCTCCATCCTTGTTTACAGATCTCCTCGTCGCCACACCTCCCCCCACCCCCTGCCGTGCTGGGCACCAGGAGCCTTCTGCGTGCTCAGCAGATGTTTTGCCCATGCTGTCTTCACAGGTTCACAGGCAAAGCTTTCTTCTTTCCCTTTTTTGATACCAAGAACCCCCAAACAGCTGTCCAATTGGCTGCATGCTGCTAAGAACACATTCCCTCTGCAAACAACAGTTTCATCTGCAGCTGTCCTCAGACCTGATCCCCTCCTCGGTGCCCCACCCCCGGCCTCTTGCCAAAAACGTCCTCAGGAGAATGCCAGAGAAACTGAAGCTGCAGATGCATTTTTTTTACCAAGTTCTGCAGCCTCTTGAAACTCAACAGGGACCTTTGTGAAGCTCTGGCTCACCCAACATGGGGGGCCCTCTGATTTCCCCACCATGTGGTGGCCCTGGTGCCTAAAAGGGTCATTCTTGCCATTGAAAAAACCCAAGAGAAATTCTAGGAAACTTGAATCACCTGAGTGTAACCTCTCTGTCCTATACCTATAGTTGTTTTTTCTTCCTGACTCTAAGACCTGGGTGTGAAAGTGTTTCCTGTGATCAGAGATGTCAGTAAAGCCCAGGATGCCCAGACAGGGAATATTTCAGAGAAGGAGGACTGTAAAGAGGCCAGGAAGGTGTGTGGAGATGATGTTGAGAGGCCCAAAGCCATAATTCTTACGCCAACCTTGAAATGGCCGCCATCTTCCCCTGTGCCGTGGACAAGCCTTCCCATCCACTCTTGCTTTGGAGCTCTCGTTCCTTCTCTCCATCACTATCCATCACACTCTGAACCTGGGCCATGACCCTCCCCTCTTAGGGTCAACTGGCCCTGGAGGCTGAGCTATAGGCTTGGGCTTGACATCTTATTCAGTCCAAGGAAGCTTTCTTTTTCTCTCATGGATGCTGTAATTGGCCTATTTGCAAAGGGCATAAAAAGAAAAATATGGATAAGATCAGAGTCATCCATTCTCAACATTGGAAAACCAGCTTTAAACCCTGTTCTATAAATGGAGTGACTCTATTCTTGCTTTGGGATACAGCAGACAGAACATGACAATATCTGTCGCTCTTGGACCTGGTGAAACGGACAAAGCACTGGACTTTGAATAAGGACATGTGGGTTTGAGTTCCAGCTTTGCCAGTGGCCAGTGTTTTGGGAAAGTCACCGACCATTCTCTTTAAGTACCTCAAAAATAATAGATGTAATCATAATAACCACCACTAACGTCACCTGTGTGTCTCAGTTAATCTTCACACGCTGGGAGGTAGGTGTCTAGGGTTCAGGTGTGAAAAACCAAGGGCACACAGCGGGGCAGTAGGGGACAGGATACTTAGGGATCTGCCATTCCCAGGGGTCCTTCTGTAACCACACCCCAGGAAGGCACTGATCAGTCTCACAGTAGAAACCACCAGCGATCAACAAGAGGCACTTGCCTTCCAGCTGTCAGCCTTGACAGCAGCCCTCAAGGTGCTCCACTCAGCGAAGGGGGAGACACACACCCATGTCTCTGGATTTGCGCTGCTGCCTCAGATCCAGCCTCCCCCCGCCATCTCCATCCTGCTTTGCTGCACATCCAGCTGGTGCTCTGCTCCACATTCTTGTCTTTTCTGAAGGCTCCTCTCAACAAAGGCCCTGTTCTCCACCCAGGCTCTGCTATTTCAAGTAAGTGCTTCTCCTGGTTCCACACATCTGTGGTGGTTTGTGCTGTGTCAGTTCAATTTACCTGGGAATTATTTACAGAATCCCCTCCCCTGTATTGCCCTGGGGTAGAATTGGCCCAACGAGAAATTTGCACAAGGTCTGAGCTGCAGAAGCAAAGCACTGACCGTTACCAAGGGATTGGATAAAACAGACACGACGATGGACAGAACTGCCTGGTGGGGCTCGGCTTGTCCTGATTCTACTCTGTGTCCAGCTCAGCTTCCAGACTCTCAACTCTGCTGACCAAGAACCAGCTTGGGTACCTAGAGTGGTAGCTACACAGAGAAACAGCTTCCCCTAGATCTTTCCCCAGACTCCTCCACCACAATCCCTCTTCTGGGGCCAGTCATGCTTGTCTTTTCCGATGGACTGGTTGGGGATGCTTCTCTGATCTTCCCATCCCCCTTCCAAATCTTCACTCCCCCAGCTGCTCCCAGAGGCATGGTAAGTCCAATCCTCTCCTGTTAACATCCACTATATCCCTGCTTCCTGCCCATGCAACACCCCCAAGGCTTCCCAGGACCACCAAACAGGAAGAATAAAGAACATCACGAGATACCCTGGGTACAAAAGAGAATTTATTTTACTGAACTGTTTTTATAACAGAAAACTCCATCTTGGGTTATTCTTGTCACTGCATATTCTTCAAAATGCAGAAATCCCTTCATGAGACCAGCAGAAACATTTCTCAGTACCTTACTTTCTGAAACCTTCCGGGTGATCCATCAAGACAAAATAGACCTGAGGGCTAAAGCCTAAATCAGGAACTTTCCCCGCAGAGATTAATGATTCCTGACACGTGCGGCTCTCCATAAATGTCAAACGATGTCGCAAAATTCTAAAATAATTACCTAAATTCACTCTCAACGTCGAGGGCTGGCAAAAGAAAGGGCCGATGGGAAATGAAGAAAGAGAAGTTACAAAATCAACTGAGCCAGAAGACACCTCCCCCGAGAGGCAAGGAGGTGGGTTATGAGAGGAGACGGTGGACCCTTTTGAAGTGTTCTAGAAGTAACGCCCAGGGTCTAGGTGGCCAGCACCCAACCTGCAGTGGCTGTAAAGAGAGTGTGTCAGGTGACAGGTGGGCTCCCACACTCCTGGGTGACCTTACCTGGTGCATGGGGAGAGGGCTTGAGGAGAAGGATCAGGAAACAGGAAGGAATTAAAATGTCTCCTACCAGCCCTGGAGATAAACCTTTTATAGGGGCAGGCTGAGCAAGAATTTTTTTTCAGAGTTTGTCCCAGAAGAACAAAGAAGTCATTCTATTCCTCTATTACATGGTGGGGTGGCGGTGGAGGCAGAGGGAGGAAACTTCTACTCAGAGCTTTCAGGAAACTAAGGCAGCCTTTGAAATTCCCATTTGGAATTTAACCACCAACATTTGTATCTGCTCGGTGACGCCGGGACACCCAGAAACCCCAAAATGGCTGATGGGACGGAGCCACAAGCCACCCCACATGGCACAGATGAGTGATGCCGAGAGCAGATGCCAGGTGGGGAGCCCCGGCCCCGGGCATGACACCGGCAGAGGCAAGTATGTAAAGAGGGACATTCTGAGGTGACAGGAGTTTGGGTTGCCCAGCGCATCCAGGAGAGTGGAGGGAGATGAGACGGATTTAGAAGGAGGGGTCACATGGTGAGGGGCTCACAGGTCCTGTAAGGAGGGCAGACTTGGTCCTGAGGGCTCTGGGCTTCATCCACTGACCATTGGCATCCTTTACGTGATCAGGCCTGTTTTTGGAGGCCAGATTTGCTCAGAAATAATACCACTACTATTTTATTCCTGAGTTTTTAAATTGTACCCCCAAATCTTGAGGCTCCAAGTGTCATTCTTCTTTGGGATTAGCTTGTTAGCAGAGGTCCAGTCCTCTGGTCCAGTCCAGATTTATGGAACATGTCTCCCTGAGAGGTCTGGCAGAGCAGAGGGGCTGGGCTCCCCGACCCAAGCTATAGAGGGAGGTTCCAAAGGTGAAGCAACACAGAACCGCTGCCCTGAGTCAGAGCCCCAGAGGAGCCAGAGCTTGTCCAGAACTTGGCTTGGGTGAAGAGGGAGGAAATCTCAGTAATCGAAGACATAAAAGCCCACTTGCAGGGTCTCCTGGAGCCGAGGCCCTTCATCTGCACAGGGCAGGTGCAGATCATCTCTGCGATCACAGGAAGTCCTACAGGACGGAGCCACGCTGGACACTGACCTCTCCTATCACAAGCGATACAAAACACACACATGTTTGAAATCATCTCCCCACACCCCACGTCACCTGTTGTTTTTCAACAAACAGGGAATTCTGGAAAAATTCTGGTATCCGGGGACTCTCTTTTAATTGGCCTGTTTGATGTCCAGAAGCCCAGTCTCCTTTTCTCACCTTGTTCATATAGGTGTGTTCATGTTCCATACATGTCTTACATGTGCGTGTGTATCTACACGTGTGTGTACTCACACAATAAAGCAGGGTTCTCTTTCGCGCTTCACCCGAGGCCAAACTAAACCATTTCCTTTAAACAAGCTGAAAAATTTCTCATCGTTTCCAGTGAGGAGGCTGAACCAGCTCACTGCCCATGCAGCGCGCAGTGTTGAATATGCTGGCAATCCTCCTAGGGCCTCTCCGGACCTTGTCTCATTTCTGTTCTGAACACAGTAGAGGTGCAGCTTGGGGATTCTAAAGCAGGGGTGCAGGGCACAAGTATGGCTCAAGGTAACCCCTGGAAAATCTCTGAAATGACCCTGGAAGGTGATGCTACATTGAGCCTTGCTATGTACACCTCCACTTGTTCCTCCTCCAGCACTAGAAAATGGTCACCTCTTCACCCAACAGCTGGGGAAAGATGGGCTGGAGGTCTGGGATCCATTTGTCCAAAACACAAGAATCCTAATAGTTGGTGAAGCATCTCCTTCCTGGAGAAACAGGTGGGGACCCCAACCAAGGAAGCAGCAAGGCTGCAGGAGGACCCGCTCACCCAGCAGGACAGCAGTCAAGGCAAGACAGGGACCTCAGCCTAGGGCGCAGGACGCAGAGACGCCAAGGGCACACACAACGTGCCACCCCTGTGCTGCTGCGGTGCCAACCGCCCACACAGAAGCACAGTCACCCTCACATCACACCCCCCTGCCTCCCAGAGCCAAACTCCTGCCAGGCCGCTGGGCTGGGTCTCCAGAGTCCCGGTTGCCGGGCATCCACGTGGGCAACGTCGGCACCACAGAGGTAGAGCCTGCCCCCATGTCCTTCCTGTGCCGGCCCCGCCCCTCACCAGGTGGAGAGAGTATCTCCCTGTGACAAAGCAGGCGACGCCACTCTGTCTTAAGAGGAGATGAGTCCTTTTTTCCAAGTACCTGAAAATAGAAGTGGTACCAAGTCGACATTGCGGGGAGTAAGTAAAAGGGCAAGGGCACCAAGCCGGGTGTTCAGGGGCCAGGCCAGGGCTCTGGGTGAGAATGCCCCGCCAAGCTACGTGATTCAAAATTGTATTTTGTTTTGTTTTGTTCCCGTAGCATGAGGGAGGAGAGTGAGTGTCCACAGGAAGGTGATGGAGAATGGGATTGTTTCTGCACTGATGTGTGGCAGACACTGGGGGTCTCTCATCAGAAGGGGATCCACGGAGCCACATTACATGATCCTAATCACTGTAGGATTAAAAAAACACAATGTTCACTGCCTTAACACTTCAAACTTCATATGAAGGTTAAGTGCCAATAGGAAAACACTTCTATATTTCCATCCAGATGTTTTCTGTCCCAATCAGTGATTCAGGAGAGCTAGGGGCTTAATATATTTCTGTTTGCCTTGCTTTCATAGTACATGTTTTGGAGTCCAGAAAACATGTGCTTGGAGTATTTTTTTATATTCTTATATTTATAGTCTAGAAATGATTTTGAGATTGGGTTTGCAAATAGCACGCACACTCCACTGAGCTGGAGCACACTGTCAACCCCACCACGTGAAGGTGTGCTGGCATCAGCCTCAGAATACAGCCATACCTGCCTTCACTTGTCACCGAGGAAGACTTGGAGATTTCAGATGGATTGTTCATTAAAAAGTATCACTTGAAACTGCTCAGGGCTGCAAATCAAAATTTTATACAGACTGTGCAACCAAAAAAACTTTTTAAAAATAGTATGCTGAATTTAACATGATGTAACTTTTTATATAATAAAAGCAATATGTTTATATGTTAATCATAAAATCATCATATTGACTCTAGGATAAGTAAGTGTTATCAATTTAAACTAGTATACCAGCTAGTTATTAAAGTCATAAAATATCTCCTTTTTCAGTTTTATAGATTGAGGTCTCTGTATAAGAATTTATTTGAAAATAGCACCAGTTACTTAAAACAAAAAGAAAACTTGAGAACCAGAGGAATAGTCCAGTCTCCCCATTTTACAGATGAGAAAAATGAGGACGAAAGAGAAGAATTAGTGAGTCGTAGACCAACTTATCAGCAGAGTTAAGACAAGTGTGGTATCTTCTCTCTCTGAGTCCGATAAGACTTCTTCTGTTTTAACCAACTGCTTCTCTCCCCTAGAAGCTCAGAAGTGAGCTGGGATTTCCAATTCACTTCTGAAATAAAAGTACACAGAGAAGCTCTGTGGTATGCCTAACCACAAATAAACAAAATCTTAACATAAAATAAAATAATTTTTAAAAGTTGTAAGGGCTAATTGACATACAATTCTTCACATAGCATGTAGACAAGCAGCCAGACCCAGGCCTCTACGGCAAACACGAGCCACCATGGGAACAGACGCCCTGCAGGCTCAGAGCACACAGTTCAGCTGTGCTCTTGACGGCAGGAATCTAGACCAGCAGGCAGGGCGTCAGTGTCTTCACCCCAGCTTCATCACCTACTCGTTAACTACCTAAGGCCACCGAAACACATCTGATCTGGATAAAAAAACAAAAGAAAGGGGAGGAAGGAAGGAAGGGAGGAAGGAAGGAAAAGAAAGAAAAAAGAAAGAAAGAAAGAAAGAAAGAAAGAAAGAAAGAAAGAAAGAAAGAAAGAAAGAAAGAAAGAAAGAAAGAAAGAAAGAAAGAAAGAAAGAAAGGAAAGAAAGAAAGAAAGAAAGAGAAAGAAAGAAAGAAAGAAAGAAAGAAAGAAAGAAAGAAAGAAAGAAAGAAAGAAAGAAAGAAAGAAAGAAAGAGAAAGGAAGGAAGGAAGGAAGGAAGGAAGGAAGGGAGAAATGGCCACGAGGGAAAAGGCCATTTTCTCTCTGAACAGGCAAGGAGGGTGCCTGGGAGTGACAGAGGGAAATAAGAGGAAGAATTAAAATGGCACAGTGATAAAGCTGCAGGGATAAAAGGCTGTTTGAGATCCTTGTACGCCTCTAATACCTACTGTCTACTGGCGGCTGCCTGTCTCTACAGCTTGTGAGGAGCAGCAGGGGGCTGTGACCACAGCCCAGCCGAGGTCAGTACACCTGGCCCATGGGCTGCTCTGTGACTGAGGGTCCTGTGACCCCCCCAGCCCTATAAGTGACGGAGGCTGAAAACACCTAAGGATTAAAAGGTGCCTTTAGATCAGTAATTCTGTGTTCCTGAATTTGTACAACCACAAGACAAGGGAAACAGGACAGAAACTGCTACCTGCTTTGCAGGTCAAAGTTATGGACCTTTCCTAAGGTTGGACGGGTAGTTGACAATAAAACAAGACAAGCCCCCAGCTCTCCCCCGTCCTGCTCTTTCCATCACAACTACCAGAGGAGGACGCTCTAACTGACAAGGAGCTCGCGGCTGATCAAGTTAATTTATCATGTAGGCTAGAGAGCTTGGGAAACTTACATCAAACAAGCAAAGAGGCAAACAATCAGCAGAATAACTCCACCTCTGAGAGGCAGGGTTTTCTCCACTCTCACTGGACTTTCTGTGACCATCCAGGTGGCTCCGGGTACCACTGGCAACCTGCCGCCTTGGTTTTTGCTCTGCTCCTGTTTACCTGTTTCATCAAGAAGGGGGCAGCATGTCTGTGCCTTGCTGGACATTAATAAAGATAAGAGAGGCCGTAGCTACCAGAGTTTGCAAAAACCCTCCCTGGTTTCCCTGGCTGCCGGGCTGCGTGCGCAGACATACAGAGCCACTGATGCAGGAGCTATTATCACCGTGCGATTATTGTCATTGTAATGCCTATTCAGCGGCCCCTTTGTAAGTTCCTAGAGGGCAGGGACCGTGTCTTGAGCTGCTTTCATGAATTCATGCCTTCCTGCTCCCATTCACTGATCCTACAAACGTTTATTGAGTGCAGCCCTCACTGAGCCTGCCACAGTCCTGGGGACACAGAATACATTGCATCCTGGGTGTCCTCAGCGGCACAACCCTGCCCTGGCTTCCAGCCCTCCTCCCGTCCACCCTTCCAGGAAAGGAGCACCAAACAGGGCGCGGGCTCTGCTGTCCACAGCAGCCGCGAGGCAACGAGGCAACGGGTACCTCTTCTTCTATCCGCATCTTCACTCCATCTGAACTTCTACAGCGGGCCCATCTTTCTTTCAGAATGAAAACAACAATCTAATGAAGTTGAGTTTTTAAACCCACAGTTTTAAACCTACCTTTCTACTTTCCTAATCCGTAGCTGGCCACTTGGGGATGCACAAATACGGATGCGGGGTCCCACACACAGTGAGTGTGACCTCATTGGCCGGGGCCCTGGGAGTCTTCAGAGCCCCCAGATGATGTGAACACGTGGCCAAGTTGAGAAGCACCATTCAAAGACAGGACAGAGGGACGAAAGCCTCAGGCTCGTGAGCGGGGTCTGATCTCGGATTTCTCTGTGCACCTGCCCGTGTATGGGGGCCCCCAAATCCTGGCTCTCTCTGTCCTGGGCCCATGCTTCCCACCAGCTCCCTGAACCCAAGATCACTGTGCCTTTCCACCCACTCTTGTGTCAGGATGCCTCCTCTGCGCAGGACTCAGAATACGCCGCTGTCACCTCCAGGCCAGGTAAGGTTCAGAACTCTGGCCCAGCATGGCGCATCTTTCTCTTTCTTCTGGCTTCCACCCTCTGGACTCCAGGACCTCACCCCCCCCCTTTACTACTCCCCTCACTGTCGGGTACACGCCACTCCCCTTCCTGGTGGCAACATGTCCTTCAGGAAGGGGGACCCTGTGGAGGTATCAGCACTCACGGCCATACGGGGGCTTCAGGAGATGCCAGGAGGGCCTGTGAAGGGGTCCCAGAGCCTTCCTGACAAACAGCAGAGATGCACGCCCACACCCATGTCCTTGAAGTTCATCCCCAAGGTCATTCAGACAAAGAAGACTCCAGGAATATGCAAATCGAAACAACGAGGAGGTCCTACTTCCCACACACTCCGGAGGGCGAGCTTCATTTAGAAAAAGGAACGTAAGTATTGTCAAGGATGTGGAGAAATGGGAACTCTTGTATGCAGCTGGTGGGAAAGTAAAATGGTATATAGCCACTCTGGAGGCCAGTTCCTCAAAAAACTTCCATAGAATTGTCCCGTAACTCAGCAATTTCACTGCAAGGCACATACCCAAGGAACTGAAAGCAGGGGTCAGATACACGTACACATGTGTCCATAGCAACGCTATTCACCACAACCTAAAGGTGGGAACAGCCCAGACGTCAGATAAATGTATACCTTCATGAATAAATTATACACAGACACACACACAAACGTATGAGTATAATTGTACAAATAATTGTGTATTGTATAAATACATATCATTCAATGAACAATACACATAACAAAGTGTATTAATACAACAGGCGTTTAATGGTAGCTGATGTTACAAAACATGTCATGTAATCAAAATTGAAACTGAAGGATAAGATTAAAACTATGAAGGAATTCCTCTTTCCTCGAGCTCCCAGCGGTGACCACCCATTGCTGGAAAGCACCCAAAATTGTTTCCCTTCGCTTTGACATACCAAGAGTTCAAATCTGAAATGGTTCCCCCACCTCCAACTCTGCTCTCCTTCCTGGCTTCCACAAAAATTTAGATTTAAGGATAAAGGTCATTGTACTGCTGTTTTTAAAGAGTCTGCTTTGTTTTCCAAATTTCCTCTGGAAAGACAGCGTGGGTATGTATGTGAATTCATTCCAGTGGGTCTGTCTGCCCCGAAGACAGAAGTGTGTTTGGGACAAGCCCATGAGGATGATGCCACAAGGCTATACCATCACCCAGAGGCTCTGGTGTCAGGACACCAGCGTAGGCACATATATTTGAGGGTCTCCAAGCACAGAGTTGTTTCCACTTTATGCTCGATGCTCTTGGGACCTCCCCACCTGCAACAGGCATCTAACCTGCTCTTTGCCTCTAATCAAATCCAGTCCCTTGGCTAGATAAGAGTCCAAGTGAGACCCAAAGATAATACAGCTGGTCAGTGACAGGCGTCCCGGCCTTGGGTCTCTGGGCTGGAAGGGCAAGCTTCAATGGTGGCTTCGAGGGAGCTGATTCCTGAGGCTGCTGATGTGAAGACATGCCTGAGATAATCATCATTCTAGCGACATCGTGATGTCTGGAAAACAAAGATGGGGACATCTTACTTCTGAGCAGGGCCAGGCAGAGCAGGAGAAATAAATTTGAAAAGAGAAGTTTGCATGACAAAGCAAATTTTTTTTTTACAAAATGAAATCCATGAATTGGTTTCATTATTGTCTCACATCTCTACTCTTAACGTGGGCAGTTTTACAAGGAAATAGATCTGTTGAGCCATATGAAGATGCTGAGATCTGACTGTTTTAGACCTAGGAAAATGTTATGTTCACATGGTTCAACCCAACTCTTCTGTAACATAACCTGTAAGCTCCTGAAAATGTGATATTTAAGCAGAAAATATTTTCCTGGGGTATCAAAATATATCTCTGAGGGGAGGAGGTTCTAATTTCAAGGTTGATTCACCAAGAAAGAAAAGAAAATCAGCAATTAGTAATATTTGGGTGAATATTGAAATTCCCCTGAAAGGAAGGAAAATTGGAAAAAATCAAATAAGCGAGCAAGGCTCTTACACACATGGAGATATGCAAAATGATAGACGTACAGATACAAAAGCCATATGCGCCTCTCAAAAGTTCTCAGGCAGCAGCTACAACGCATCATTGAGAGAGGTGTGAAATTCATACAAGGCAGGGAAGAGCCACAGGTCCCTGGTCGGTGAGCAGGTAGCAGACGTGCTGGATGGAGCCAGGGTTCCAACAAAGGCTGCTGTTCAGTGGAACAGGTACAAGACAGATGGCTGGTTAAACATTGCCAGCATACTTGAGCAGTGCCATTCTGCGGTCAGAGCCTGGATAATGGTCGCAAGGACATTGTGTAGCAGCGAGTTGGCTAATTTCAACCCTGCTAAAGCTCTTGCTTATCTTTGTTGGTTTTGCAAAGATTAAGGCCCTTTCTCTACTTTGAATGCACCACAGCTGCCCGGCAAAGCATTCCTGAAGTTTCATCTGAATTCCCGCTGCTAAGAGGGGCCCCCGCAGAACTTGGCACATGCAAAGACTTGTTTAACTCGTCCTTGGAGTTGCTTCTCCCTAGAAGATCTGGGCCACTCTTTCTTCTGACTTCTGGGCTAAATGGTCTGGAGTCACTGTGGTCTTTGCAGGGAAATCTCCCCTGTGGGTTCTAAAATGCATCTGTTGTGGATTTATATTTCCTATTAGGACTGATTCATTTGCTACTTTTGTGTAAAAGGGTAAACACCATCGTAAATTCCATCCAATGAATCACAGGGAGGCGGTGGTTCAAATTAAACGTGTGTTTGCTTTCGGAAGGGGTCCCTTGGCTTCTTATCTTTATGTACAGAATAAAATAGGGCTCAGCCTGGCCCTGCAGCCAATGGAAGCACACCTGGCCCACTCAGCTGGTGCGAGGTCCCCAACCTGCGGCTTCTCTCCCCAGTTTGCAGACAAAGGCAGAGGGTGTGGAGCTGATGCAGAGGGGGCTGTGCCCACAGGCCCAGAGCAGAGCCAGTTATGGGCATCTTCTGGGTATGTTAGGGAAAGTGATGCCTTGATCGATTAGGTATTTTTGGCAGCTCAGATGTCATCTTCTATAGGTGATGCGTGACTACCCCACCTCATTGAGTAAGAGCAGTATTTACTTTAGGCAGCCTCCTCTGTATAAATTGATCATTTCCAGCTATAAAGTTAAGAAATTGTGCCCAACAGATAAGCTTTAAAATTAGTCTTTTGGACTACATCTACAGAAGCAAAGAAGGAACCAAAAAAGTTGATTTTCTCCTTGCTCCCTCTCATTCTCTTTCTCTCTCTCTCTCTCTCTCTCTCTCTCTCTCTCTCTCTCTCTCTCTCTCTCTCTCTCTTTCTCTCAGACACACACACACACACACACGCACACACACACACCCTTAGGTCTCAGTGTCTCTCTGAGGTGTTGTCAAGTAGAGTTAATCAATAGCCCCTGGTGAACAGCTAAGTGCTCAGGATGTACCTGAGGAAACGAAAGCCATCTCACTTCTAAAGAATTTTCCATTTAGAAACTGCAGAACAGGAGAAACCAGTGGGAAGTGATGTGTTAAATTCTGTGTTACTGTATGTTTGGAATTCAAGAAAGGAGAAAAGCATGAACTGGGAAGGTCAACCCCAAATTATTCATAACATTTAAAAGAGCTTTCTATCAATACATCTCCTCAAGTGCAAAGAACTGAAATAATAATAATGCCTCGGCCGTAGAATGTCGCATCTGTCCAGGGATCCTCTCTTAATAAATAGAATAGATTTATTCTGTTTTATTACTTCCCCTCCATCTCCTGTCTGTGTTCTGGCTCCCAAACCACACACTCGTGTACCCCCTGCACTGTGGGGCGTGGGCACATCCTCCAGGCCGGAGGGGCCTCCTGGGCTGCGGGCATCCCTTTGGGAAGGGGTGTCTTCTTTGATTTTAGGTCAACTCTCTTTGATTCCTCTAGTCAGAATCACTAGTTTCCCTTGTGACATTGTCCATTTAACCCAGTTTAAAAATATTTCTGTATACAGACTTTCATATCCACCTTTGTTCACTCACTTTGCGAAGAATCAGATTGTAGTGGGAATTTGGAGCTATTTCTTTTGATTTTTCTTCTTACCTTTTTTATGTTCTTCTTTCTTGTTGCTTTAGTTTTATTCTATTCTTCTCTCTCTTTTTTTTTTCTAGCGTGTCTCATCATGCCCTTAGTCTCTGGTTTTCAATATGTCTTGTTTACTATAATGTACTCAAATGATGCAAAATTTAAGTGCAACTTAAGTACCAGCCACAGAGTCTGATATATGACACTTTCATTCTTGTTCATTTATAGGTATTTTGTTAATATCTTAAAAAAAATTTCTCTGAATCCCAGTGACTAGATAGTATTTATTATAGTTTCTATGGGCTCAAGAGATGTTTGAAGCTTTCTTGTTGTTACTTTTTATTTTATTTCATTATGATCAGAGAGCACAATCTGTATATATTGATGGTTTGGTATTCGTTAAAGCTTCTTTTGTTCTGTGAGAACTTGAAATGAATATTCTCTATTGGTATGTTTATGTACATCTATTAGATCAGCACATCTAATAGAAATATAATGCAAGCCACATATATAATTTTATATATTTTCTAGCAGCCATAGTAACAAGGTAAAAACACACAGGTGAAATTAATTTTAATTACATAATTTAACCCAATATATCCAAAATAGGATCATTTCAGCATATAATCAATATAAAAGTATTAATGAGACATTTTACTCTCTCTTTTCTGTATTTAACGTTAGAAATTTTACACTTTGAGTGCATCTCAGTATAATTACTAAATTCACATCAGATATAGTTGATCTGTGTTTAGGTTTCAATTTACAGCTGCAAGAGGGGATTCACAACCCAAGCTATTCCAAGCATATTTAAAAGTTTTCCAGTACCTGAATCAAGTATTAGTTTTTTAAACTCAAATTTCTTACAATCAAAGAAAATTAAAATTCAGTTCCTCTCTTGACTTGGACACATTCCAAGTGGTGAAGACCATGTGACAGCTCAGGCCACCAACAGCACAGCATCCCATCATGCTTGTAATTGTTTTTCAAATATTCCAAATCCTTGCTCACTTTAGTGTCCTTGATCAGACAACTTTTATTTTAAAGATTCATTGATATCTCCTGCTTCCGTTGTCTTATCTATGAGACCCTGCTTTCCGAAGTTGTGTGTGTTTTCACCCTTATCGAATTTTTCTCTTTCTGGGACTCTTGTTATATGGATAATGACACTTCTACCCTCCATAGTCTTACTTTTCTTTTGCATTTTCCATTTTTAATCTTCCTGAGGTCCTCAGAGGTTCTTAACCTGACCTTGTCTCCTCATTTGCCCTCACACTGTATCCTACCCGCTATTTTGTCCCGCTGCTGAGTGCTTCATTTCGACCACTGGAGTCTGTCTGCCGCTGTGTGTTCCTGTTTTGTGTTTCCTGTCTCCTTGAGGATATTTATTCGGCTTCCTTTAATTCCTGCCCCGCCTGACCTACCAGTGCTGTCTCAACATCTCACTGCTGTGGCAGCCAGCGTAGATGGTTCCATCATCAAACTTGCTCCTGAAAAATCTTGTTCTTTTCCTCGTGAGCTCACATGCACTTGGGAACATCAGCTGCTCTGGCAGGACAGGTGTCCCTGGAAGGAGAAGCAAAGGCCCAGGCCCAGGACTTCCATGCCCCTTGGTGAGGACATGAATGGAGGGGGTCGAGTGTCAAGGTGGAGGATTTCCATACTTTCAGTGGGCTGGACAACTCCTGCAGTGACCTGCCCCCAGGCCAGGTGACTGAGCCATTTTGGAGAGCTACCTCCTTTGACATCATCACCCACCTGACGCAGGTGGTGCAGCAGAGCAGAGTGTGCTCAGCACCTCTGCACCCCAGCTCGTCCTGTGCTATCATCAGGCTGGTGGGATTGTTCCCTGCCACAGTGATGGGGCAAGCGGTGATCTCTCCAGGGAAATGTGGGGATAGAAAAGCACGTAAGGGGAACCCGCAGCCAACTTTTCTCTGGTACCTGACCCTCTGACCCCTGGGTTGCATTTCCCTGACTCGAGAGAACCAGCAACCATCTACCTCCCGTGGGTCACCATGTTTGGGTTGAATAAAATGATCCATCTCCATTTCATTAGTTCTCCATCTGACCAGAAGAAGCGAATCTCAGAAAGTGACTTTTAAAAATATACATAAAAGAGTTGGCCAGAGCGCCCAGCTTCGTATTACTGTATCATTTCACTGTATTTTCTTTCACCATGAATTTCAACAAATTCTGGAAACTTAAGTCAGAATCAGAGATCTTACTAACTTTTTTAACCTTCCCTAGACTCATCAGAGAAATAGGGAAAATAATGGAATCTCGCTCTTTGGGTTTGGGGACAGTCAATAGAATAACAAGCTATCGAGCCCGGCACACAGCAAGTTCTCATTACATAGGGAAAATGGGTCCACCCCCAGCTCTCTGGGCCTCAGCCTCCTGGGGCCACACTTGAGAGGATTAGATGTCTAGCATCAGGTCCAGATCAAACGGTCCCAGAAAAAAAATCCCAGGTAATCAATGTATCAAGTTCTTAAAGCCAGACTAACACATGACCTCTCACAGCCACGCTCTGTTGGTCACAGTTTGGCAACAAGGAGCAAACAGGGCAAAGTGATGTAATTGTTTGGCCCAAGGCCTTCAAGCAATTTTCTCCATGTTCACACCAGCCGTCCTTAATGGATGAGCTATGCACACCTACAAGTCGGTGGGAGGGGAGCTGGGGGGGAACCCTTCTCCTCACACATTCCTTCATAAAATCATGGGGCCCAGGGAGCAGGGTGTCTGACCTCGACACACGAGGTCTTATGCAAAAATAGTGAAGGAGCCTCAACTTGCTGCCACGGGCCTGCTGCAGGCCCAGACTCTAGCGAGAGATCCCATAGGAGTCAAGTTTACATCAGGGCTTAGGTGTGATTGAAAAGTAAGTCAGATTGTGAGTCATTGATAGGATTTAGGTGGGCTTCCCTAAAAAGTAACTTGTTTGCAGTACTAGAATTTAGGGTACATTTCCAGTCATGCATTTATTACAAAGACAAGCAAACAAAATCAGTCTTTCAGAAGAGTCCATTTCCTAAATTGGGAACTGTTTAGACGTGCCATGTCCAGTATGGTAGCTGTGAGCCACATGGGGCCACTAAGCTCTGGAAAGGTGGCTGGTCCAGATTGAAATGTGCTATGAGTGTAAAATACATGTTAGATTTTGATGACTTAGTATGCAAGAAAAAGTTTAAAAATCTCATTAATTTTTTATATTGATTATATGCTGACATAATGTTTGGATATATTAGATTAAGCAAAATATTCACATTAATTTTTTCCTGTTTCTTTTTATTTTTTAGGGTTAATTATATTTCTAGAATTGAGTAATTCATTCTATACTTATCAAATATTACTTGTTAATAATATTAGTAATAGATATTATTTATTCAACTAAAAGGCCATTTTAACCAGGATTTTAACAAGGGACTGTGTAGTTGAGGCAAGTAATTTGCAAAGCGTTCTTAGACACCTAAGGTGATACACAAGTTATACAATTAAGAAATTGTACCCATTTATTTATTTACTTTAGTTTTTATTGAAATATAGTTGATTTACAATGCTGTGTTAATTTCAGGTGTACAGCAAAGTGATTCAGATATATATATATATATTCTTTTTAAGAGTCTTTTCCCTTATAGGTTATTACAAGACATTGAATATAGTTCCCTGTACTATACAGTAGGTCCTTGTTGGTTATCTATTTTATATAAAGTTTTGTGTATCTGTTCATTTTAAACTCCTAATTTATCCCCCCCACACACCTTTCCCCTTTGGTAACCATAAGTTTGTTTTCTATGTCTGTGAGTCTATTTCTGTCTTGTAAATAAGTTCATTTGTGTCACATTTTTAGATTCCACGTATAAGTGATATCATATGATATTTGTCTTTCTCTGACTTACTTCACTTAGCATGATAATCTCCAGATCCATCCATGTCACTGCAAATGGCATGATTTCATTCTTTTTAATGGCTGAGTAATATTCCATCGTATACCTCTGTACCACATCTTCTTCATGCATTCATCTGTTGATGGACACTTAGGTTGCTTCCATGTCTTGGCTATTGTGAAGAGTGCCCTATAACCATTGGGGTGCATGTGTCTTTTCATTGATTTATTCACTTGGGAATTCTGCACCTGGTCACTGGGATTGGCACTCACTGGTTCCCTGCCACTGTGAGGTTATCATCTCAGAAGCAGAGGCAGCCAGTAAGCAATAAAAATAGGAAATAACTGAATTTTAGTGCATGCTCTAAGCCAGTGAGTGCTATGGAAAAAATAAAGAGAAGGAGAGAGTATGAGGGAGGTGTGGGCGCATAGATTCCCACCAAATTCCAAAAATTTGGTGTTTTCCTAAAGAGAGTGATATTGGAAGTGATAGCCACAGAGGAGGAGACTCTCCAAGTGGGCTGGAGGCCAGAGGCCAGAGGGACTGGAGCAGATGAGCGGAGGAGAGGAAGCGATGATGTCAGGGGTGGGGCGGAGCGTGCAGGAATGCGGGGATGACATTGGTGGGTGTGAGGTGGGGCGGGGCTTAAACCCCAACGCTCCCTGCCCTGAGGAGCCCACAGCAAAGAGGCGAGAAAGACACGAGCATGTGAGACTGTACTGCAACCAACGTGATGTACAAGCGGAAAGGGAAGGGAGATGAGCTCGGCCTCGCTGCTAGGGGCAGGAAGCCAGGTTTCAGTTAGGCTATTTGGGGATGTATAAAAATTCATCAGACCAAAAAAAGACGTGAAAAGACATTCCAAGGTCAAGAAATAGCATGTGCAGTGCCCAGTGTTGACAAAGAAGGTGGATGACTTGGAGACCTGCACGTCGAGGGTGCCTGGTGGGCTGCCTGTGGGAGGAGGCTCAGCTTGAGAAGAGAGGGCTGCATCCGGGCCTTTTCACGACGGTGTGTGCAGGGCTAGGGGCTTGGACGTCCCACAGGCAGTGATCAGAAGCTTCCAGGCAGGACAGTATGTGGTCAAAGTTATGTTTTCGTAAGATAAGTCATGTGACTCTATGAAGAAAAGATTGAAGAGAGGATAACTTAAAGATACACAGAGGACTTAGAAAGCTATTAAAATTGCCCAAAGTTTTGTGGAGGGTTGTATCTAGAGAGGACTGGAAGTAAAGGAGGGACTGATTGGAGAGATATTTAGAGGTTTATTCTTAGGAATCAGTGACCAGTTGAAAGATGGATTTTCTAACATGAAAGAAAAAGAATAAAAAATGATCCCTGGTGGCGCAGTGGTTGAGAGTCCGCCTGCTGATGCAGGGGACACGGGTTCGTGCCCTGGTCCGGGAAGATCCCACATGTCGCGGAGCGGCTAGGCCCGTGAGCCGTTGCCGCTGAGCCTGTGCGTCCGGAGCCTGTGCTCCGCAACGGGAGAGGCCACAACAGTGAGAGGCCCCCTGCATACCGCAAAAAAAAAAAAGATCCCCCAACTCTCTTGTTTGGGAGCTTTTGGGTGTTGTTATTAACTGGGAAAAGCAGAGGGAGAGAAACATGTCCCAAACATGCTGAGTTTGAGTCACATATTAGTTTGGGCTCCCCCAGAAGCAGGATTCAGTTGTCAGCAGTGTCCTTGGAAGGCGACCTTTTGAGCAATGGTAGGGAAGGTGGGGAGTAAGACAGGGAAGAGAAAGCACTAAAGCACAATTGCACAGTTATTGCACAATTGCACAATTGCTGTGTCCGTGGGGCTCAGCCCTGTGGGGGCCTCTGGGAGAAGCAAAGAGTGTGCATCAGAATCGCTCCACTTCAGGGAGTGGGGACTGGGGTATTTACTCTGTGGGATGCTTTGATTCCTGATTTCCTCTGAGTTGGGAGGCCGGAAAAAGCCCTCAGGCAGAAAGGAAGGTGCTCCCAGGACGAAGTTCTGGGTACCTTGTGGCTGGGAGTGGAGAAGCACGTGCCAAGGGGCTTCATGTGGGACGTGGGGCGCTGGTAGCGTCCCTTAAAAGGTGCCAGTTGAGAGGGCCCTCCCTGTGGAGATGCAACATAGGCCTTGGAGAATGCAGAGTTCCAATGAGAAGTGCAGCAGAAGACAGTGACCTGGGGACTCCAACATACTTGGCTAATATTAGCATAAGCCTTTTCAAAGTGGTTTCTTTTCCAGATAACCCCATGCGCTGAAGACACTTCTGCATGTGAGTGTTACTGGCTTGTGCCCTGTCTGCCTGTCCCCAGCAGCAGTGACCTGGGTGAGGCTCGATTGAACCTGGGCACCAGCTCTCCTTCCTCAATAAACGTCTACTCTGTTGGACCAGAAGCCATGGGATTTTATTCCTACATCCTCTGAGAGGGATATTTTTCTAGGATTTTGTTTCTTAAAGGCAAATTCACTCTCTTGGACAAGCGGGTTCCTCAGTGATGGAGTCCAGCTTCCTAAAGAGTAAACAAAAAATTCCATCGTGGACCCGTGTTACCAGCGTTCCTGAATTTGAGTTAGAATTATAGCTTTAGAAGAAAAGGTACAGAAAGAAAACAGAGAATAAAGAAAGTTGGGAAACTCCCATGTCCTTCCTGGCAGGGACCAGCAGGACAGGAGGTTGGGAAGAGTATTGAGGGCAGGTGAGCTCTCCTGTGGGTGTCTCTATCTGGCTCCACCTGTCAGCTGCTGCCCTGGAAGAGGAACCTTTCAAAGTGTCTTAAGCACCCACATTAAACCCCCAGTCTGTCTTCTGTATCCATAAGATCCCTTTTGTCTGAGAACTATCTTCTAAAGATTATAAATAGAGCCTCGGAACTATCTTAGACTCTGGGCTAAGTTCAAGTTCCACCCTTGTCCAGTTGATAGTGGACCCTTGGATGGCTCATTTGGTCTGTCAAAGTCTCAACTTCCTCATCTGTGTAGTGGCGATAAGAACCATCTCGCAGGGCTTCCCTGGTGGCACAGTGGTTGGGAGTCCGCCTGCCGATGCAGGGGATGCGGGTTCGTGCCCCGGTCCAGGAAGATCCCACATGCCGCAGAGCGGCTGGGCCCGTGAGCCATGGCCGCTGAGCCTGCGCGTCTGGAGGCTGTGCTCCGTAACGGGAGAGGCTACAGCAGTGAGAGGCCCACGTACAGAAAAAAAAAAAAAAAAAGAACCACCTCGCAAATTTTTCGGGGTTGGAAGGGATAGGGACTGATAAACTGCCGTGAACAGCTCTTGATAATATTAACGATTTGGTCTAGAGTGGCTTTGACTGTTACTGCTGCTCTGGATCATTCTTAACCTTCCTGTGACTCCAGTTACCAAGTATAGGCTATGGCCCGAAAGCCTGCAGTGTGAAAGGCAGACATCCATCCCTGGGGTCCCATGGCAGGGGCTCAGAATGACTCAAATGCTGGAGGTCCCACTGGATTCTTTCTTTCAACAAAAGCACTGGACCGTTGAGAGACCTCTAGATCCGTGTTGACCTCTCCCAACTGTATGAACCTAGGTGGGTTACTGCACCCCACCCTCTGTATACGGGAAAGGAAGGAATAGACAGGTCCAACGTCTCCAGCGCAATACTCCTGAGATCCTACACCTGAGAATTCTGGCCTTGACTGACCTATACTCCCAGTATTCTGGTTGACCAAGAAAAGAGTGATAGAAGTTTCATGAGCCATTATCTTCCTAATGAGTGCTAAGTGCGCGTCCCCAGAAGAACTCCAGTTATCTCAGGCCCTGAGCAGCCCACCCTAAGACCCTCGCTCCAACCTTGCCCTTTTGGTTCTCCTGCTTAGGGGGGCTCTGAAGAGGTCAGAAGAAACTGATATCCTACCAGGATGCCACTTCCCCATCTCAAGAGGACATCTTTCAACTGAACCACAGTCAGCTTCATTTTCAACTTGTGGGTGAAATTCCAGAGTGGTAAACAAAGGAAATGGATTAAGCAGGCAATCCTTTGATTCCAGCCACATCCCCTGAGGGTCTGTGGTGGCCAGTGCTGTGCTGGCCCCTGGAAGGAATGGCCGAAGTCGAACGCTGTCTAGGAAAACAAAGCAGGTTTTAAAAATAAACGTCATTTAGGATATGACTAACCGATGTCCACTCCCTATGTGTGTCTTTACGTCTATAATCTTTCCGCCTGTAACTTTCAGGCAGGTTTCCTCTGACCCACCTTCCACCTGGGCCCAGGAAGTCATATGCCATGGAGAACAGCGGTGATTCCGGCCAGCACGGTGAGTCAGGGACATATGGTGTCCCGAGCTCTCTGTTTACTCTTGTGCCCGGGAGATTAGTCAACCAGAGGAGCAGAATCAGCCTGAACGCCATCTGCTGTACCCTGGTGCAGGCTGAAGGTGACAGGGCAGCCCTACATACCTTGATAGCTAGGGGAGGGCCTGAATCATTCAAAGTGGGAAGGCTGCGGCCTAACGAAGGCAAGGCTCAGGCTGTCCATCTGTCCTTTCTCACCGAGCAAGGGGAGAGCTGCGTCTGGAGAAGGAAGAGGGGCCCCGAGCTGCTGTGCTTCTGGTTTGTCCAAGGCTCCCCAGTGGACCTCTTCTCAGCCCCGAGACACCAGGTAGCTGCCCTCACTTCTCTCCTGCTGGTCTGCAGCCTCGGGAGTTAGTCTGAGTTCAAGGTATTCTGCATGTAGAGATGGTGCTTTGTCAGTGGAAAGATTCTAGACTTTGGCCCCTGCGTCTGCCTGCTTTTAAGCTCAGGTCTTGAGGTCTTGGGTAACTTGTTCAACCCCCCTAAGTCTCCCTTTCTTTGTCGAATGACGATCCTCACAAGGCTGTTGCCTAGGATGAACTGATCTGAGATAATCTACGTAAAGCACCTGGATTTAGGAGGTGTGCAATAAAAGTGAGTGCCCTTCCCCCTCCCCTGGATTATCTGCTTTTTTCCCCTTTGCCAGAGATTCCTTGGTGAACAGAAAGCTGTTATGTCATTCGCCTGTAATCCTCATGATAAAATAAAATTCTCATCAGAAAAATGTTGACATCCCATTGGCATGTCAGGGCCACAGAAATAATGATGTGGTGAAAATAAAGTTGAGGCTACTGGCTAAAGGAAAGAGGTTAGCAAGTCACAGTGTGCAGAGAGAGAGGCAGAGAGAGAGAGAGAGAGAGAGAGAGACGTGCTTTGGACAAAACTCTCCCCAGTCTCCAGCATTCCAGGTTCATTTCCTGGGGGTCCTCTATGCCATCAAAAGTGACTGCAGTTCCCAGCCCACCAGCCCCAGGAGGAGGCTGACTTAGCTGTGGATTTCATAACTGATCCCGTGTGGGAATTTTTCCATCATTTAGCTGAAGGTATGAAGTTGCGAATCATGAAGTTCCAAATTATGAAGGCATCTCCATGGGATTTCTACTGGTGCAATGGGTTTTGTTATAAGGTTTGTATTTGTTTCCGAGAAGAGTCCTGGAATAACTGTCCCATTTGCAGCCACCAGCTCCTGGGTGCTATTTTCAGCACAGAATTTCCCCAGGACCTGTTACAGGGAAATTGTGACAACATCTGGCCAACTTCAGAGAAATCAATGAGGGCTGGGAGGGTGGACTTTGTTCACCCATGGTGTTCCAATGAATATTTTCACCTGTCCAAAAATCAAATTCATTGATTTCTCCAAAGGGCAAGGACAAGCAGATGTCCCCAGTAAAAGGAGGTCTCCCCAGTGGCTTTCAGAACTCACTCATGCTTTATTCTTCATGTTGAAGAGACACTCTTCTGGAGGCTGAAGAGAAAAAAACAAAGCAAGACAAAACTAAGGTTGGCTACCATGGACTATGCAGAGGACAGAGGGCATTTTTCTGTAGAAAAGCTGCGTCATCCCCAGACTCCTGCCCTGAGCATAACCATCTCCACGAGCCCCCGTGCCTGGTGGACCTTGGGCTCCTACTTCCAGTCTCCACACCAGCAAAGAATCGCTGGGACCAGGACAACTCTGTTCATGCAAAATAAGACTGGCCCCAGGGTCCAGACAACACAAGGCAGGAGGGGAGCCCAACTGCGCAAGCTTCTCCTTGTGGATGCAAAGCGGGCCCCGTGACCTGGTGGAAAATAACAGCCTTTCCCAGCGAGATCACTTCTGAGATGAGCTGGTCTCTTCCGAGATGGTCATGGCTCTCGATAACTTCCCAGGCTCAGTTTCTTCGTCTGTAAAATGGAGTAACGATGCCTGTGTCAGAGTGGGCTGTCAGTGCATGTTAAACATGTTTTCAGAGCAAGTGTGGAGACAGTTGACTTGCTCTGATGGAGGAATAAAAATAAGGAAGCTGGGGAAGGACAGCCTGTGAGATCCAGTGAGGATTCCTCGTGCCCCAGATCCCAGGGGCACTTTGCATGGTGGATGTGGCCCCAGGTCCCACCATGGTGCCTTCTTGAGCATCGAAGGCTGCTTCCCTAGGTGGGACATGGACGCTGGAGCATGGGCCATTCTGGAAAAGCCACCGTTCCTGGTGACAATCCACATTCGAGGCGTGGGCAGGGACTCTTTTTACTAGTTTCAGGCAGGAGATGTGGAGAGGGTTGTGTTGGTGGTTACTATTCCAGAGTGAACCCCCTGCCTCCAGAACCATCCAGAATCTTCCTGGATTCTTCTCCAAGGGAGACAACCCAGCTCATATGCACAATTACTTTTGGGGTCTAATTGTTGTCTAAATTAGCCCTACTTTCACAGACAAAGATAAATTGTGTCTTGAGAAAAGTGTTGGGATTCGATGGGGCTTTTGAAATCCCCTTGCAGCTGGTCTTTAGTCCTCACGTTGGTATTTATGGTGGCAGGACTACAGGTTCACATGCCCCTGCCTTCGTATCCTGAAAAGATCCAAAGTCACAGACATGCAGAATCAGGGAGCTGAAAGGGCTGTAGAAAACCTGTCATTAATTAATAAGTTAGTAAATGAAGGGGAGACATTTCTGTAGGAGCGTGGCTCAGCTGAGAGCTCAGCCCTGGTATTGCAATGGCACTTGTCTTACTGTGTGGCCCTAGGCAGTCCCCTTAACCTCTCGGGTCATGCATTTCCTCATCTGTAAACGTACAGAGAACACCTGGTAACACCTGCCTTGGCTAAACCTTGAGGATGTTGAGGATACAGTAAGAAAATAGGCCTGAAGGCATTTTGAAAAACAGTAAAGGCTATAAAATCTTATAACAATAAATTGCCATGGTTATTACATTCAAGGAGCACCAGGTGGAAAACAACAGACATTTCTGTATCTACTGGTTAATTGCTGCTCAGCATCTTCAAAGATTATGTTTGTGCTCAAAGGTCGCCCTGAATCAGTCTATGGGTGTCTATTACAAAATTCTTCCAACTTTTCAGTATGTTTGAAAATTTTCCTAATAAAATGTTGGGATATGAAAAAAAAAAATCACCTTACCTGGACACTGCAGTCTCACACATGTCTAGAGGCAATGAATTTGGAGTCTCCATTTTGGACAAAGAGAAAAAGAAAAATGGCAGAATTATCAAAATGCAAAACAAAACAAGTCATAAATTCTGGCATGTTATAGTCCAGGGATATTCACCAGTCTTATTTATAATAGCACATCATTCTCCAAAAACGAAAAATGTTTGAGTTTGTCACAGCAAATCGCTTTGAAGGAAAGCTCTATACCCATGAAAACAATACATAAAAAGATGATACAGCACCTCTGTGCCTGTAGTGATTCTCAGTTAAACAAGCAACAGAGAGGCAAATTTTTATATACTTACGACAATGGTTTTAAATAAAAAAGAAAACAGAAACACTAGAGATAGAGGCATCCAAAAGATCATGGTGGTTGAGAGGCCTAGGATCACAGGAGGACTTGTTCTTTCTTTTGTGTAAATTTTTCCTTTGATGTGGTTATACTCCATTTATTATAAAAAAAGAAAAAAAATATGATTTTCATTTAGTGTAATTCTTTGATATTGAAAAAAATAAATGACAGTTTGTGTATGCAGGTCCTCTGCTTGGCACAGCTGGCAAGAGCAACTTAGCTTTGAAAGAGACCCTTGTGGGCTGCCAGGTGCATTGTTCGTCTGTGGCTGCCCCGTGACTTTGGACACAATAGTTGCCAGGTCCAGGCGTGCCCACTCGGAGCCCGACCCAGACCTGGTTCAAGCTCATTGTTGCTTCAAGTACTTCTGCGAGGAGCCCACATCGCCAGGCTTTGAAGTCGGGTTCCCAGAGCCTGTTTCCTCAGAGGGTGAAGTTTATTCGGAGAGCACCTGGAGGTGTCGTGGGGGGAGAAGTTCCAAAAGGATCCCAAAGATCAAGACAGGCCCCACATGGGTCAGGGAGAGCTGAAGAACCCCTGCTAAAGGCTGGGATGTTACCGATTAGAAAAGTGGGCACAGGTGGGGCATTTATTTTAGAAATCCAGCCAGTGATCAGGCCACCCTTTGGGGAAGCAGCCCTCAGCTTCCACTCAGCTACCTCTCACAAAAGAGCCCTAATCGGCCTTTGTTCTCAGCATCAAGAGTCAGGGTCACACCTCAGAAGATCACATCTAAAGCTCTTGGTTTTCCAACCAGGGCTGGGCAAGGCTGAGAGGCTCTAATTCAAGGGCAGCAGGGTGCTGGGCACTGAGTCAAGGCTGCAGGCTTGGGCTCCTGCCTCTGCCCTCCTCCTGGGTTGTCAGTGACCTCAGTCCCCAGAGTCTCCGCTCCAGTCCCTGCCACCCTGGGGAGAGGTCCTCATTGCCCCTTTTGCTTTGGAGAACCTGAGATTCTTTCCAGGACAGTAAGTTCAGTGAGTCAGCAGCAGTATTTTTTGAAGGTCTTCTGTGTGTAAAGAGCTAAGGTTAAGATTGGTTCAAGATGGTGGAGTAGAAAGGCATGTGGTCACTCCCTCTTGAGAGAGCACCAGAATCACAGCTAATTGCTGAACAATTATCGACAGGAAGACATTGGAACTCAACAAAAAAGATACCCCACATCCAAAGACAAAGGAGAAGCCACAGTGAGATGGCAGCCGGGGTGGATTCACAGTAAAATCAAATCCCATAATTGCTGGGTGGGTGACTCACAAATTGGAGAACAATTATACAACAGAAGTCCACCCACTGGAATGAAGGTTCTGAACCCCACATCAGGCTTCCCAACCTGGGGATCTGACAATAGAAGGAGGAATTCACAGAGAATCAGATTTTGAAGACCAGCGGGATTTCATTGCAGAACTTTGACAGGACTGGAGGAAACAGAGGCTCCACTCTTGGAGGGCACCCACAAAGTAGTGTGCACATCAGGACCCAGGGGAAAGGAGCAGTGACCCCATAGGAGACTGAACCAGACCTACCAGCTAGTGTTGGAGGGTCTCCTGTGGAGGCGGGGAGTGGCTGTGGCTCACCACAGGGATGGGGAGACTTGCAGTAGAAGTTCTGGGAAGTAGTCCTTGGTGTGAGCCCTCCCAGAGTCTGTCATTAGAACCACCAAAGAGCTTGTAGCCTCCAGTGCTGGGTCACCTCAGGCCAAACAACCAACAGGGAGGGAACTCAGCCCCACCAATCAGCAGACAAGCATATTAAAGTTTGACTGAGTTCTGCCCACCAGAGCAACATCCAGATCTACCCACCACCAATCCCTCCTATCAGGAAGCTTACACAAGCCTCTTATATAGCCTCATGCACCAGAGGGCAGACAGCAGAAGAAAGAATAACTCCCATTCTGCAGCCTGTGGGAAGAAAACCACATTCACAGAAAGATAGACAAAATGAAAAGGCAGAAGACTATGTACCAGATGAAGGAACAAGATAAAACCCCAGAAAAAAAACTAAATGAAGTGGAGCTAGGCAACCTTCCAGAAAAAGAATTCAAAATTATGATAGTGAAGATGATCCAGGACCTCGGAAAAAGAATGGAGCCAAAGATCAAGAAGATGCAAGAAATGTTTAACAAAGACCTAGAAGAATTAAAGAACAAACACCTAGAAGGATTAAAGAACAAACAAACAGGGATTAACAATACAATAACTGAAATGAAAATTACACTAGAAGGAATTAATAGGAGAATAACTGAGGCAGAAGAAAGGATAAGTGACCTGGAAGACAGAATGGTGGAATTCACTGCCATGGAACAGAATAAAGAAAAAAGAATGAAAAGAAATGAAGACAGCCTAAGAGACCTCTGGGACAACATTAAACACACCAACATTCACATTATAGGGCTCCCAGAAGAAGAAGAGAGATAGAAAGGAACTGAGAAAATATTTGAAGAGATTATTGTCAAAAAAATTCCCTAACATGGGAAAGGAAATGCCATCCAAGTTCAGGAAGTGCAGAGAGTCCAAGGCAGGATAAACCCAAGGAGAAACACACTGAGACACATAATAATCGAATAACAAAAATTAAAGAAAAGAAAAATTATTGAAAGCAACAAGGGAAAAAAGACAAATACATACAAAGGAACTCACATAAGGTTAATAGCCGGTTTCTCAGCAGAAACTCTACAAGCCAGAACAGAGTAGCATGATATATTTAAAGTGATGAAAAGGAAGAAACTACAACCAAGATTACTCTACCCGGCAAGGATCTCATTCAGATTCGTTGGAGGAATCAAAAGCTTTACAGACCAGCAAAAACTAAGAGAATTCAGCACCACCAAACCAGATTTACAACAAATGCTAAAGGAACTATTCTAAGTGGGAAACACAAGAGAAGAAAAGGACCTACAAAAACAAACCCAAAACAATTAAGAAAATGGCAATAGGAACATACATATTGATAATTACCTTAAACGTGAATGGATTAAATGCTCCAATCAAAAGACACAGGCTCACTGAATGGATACAAAAGCAAGACCCATATATATGCTGTCTCCAAGAGACCCACTTCAGACCTAGGGACACATACAGACTGAAAGTGTGGGGATGGAAAAAGATATTCCATGCAAATGGAAATCAAAAGAAAGCTGGAGTAGCAATACTCATATCAGATAAAATAGACTTTAAAATAATGTTAAAAGAGACAAAGAAGGATACTACATAATGATCAAGGGATCAATCCAAGAAGAAGATATAACAATTATAAATATATATGCACCCAACATAAGAACATTTCAATACATAAGGCAACTGCTAACATCTATAAAAGAGTAAATCGACAGTAACACAATAATAGTGGGGGACTTTATAACACCTCACTTACACCAATGGACAGATCATCCAGACAGAAAATTAATAAGGGAACAAAAGACTTAAATGACACTATAGACCAGATAGATTTAATTGATATTTATAGAACATTCCATCCAAAAGCAGCAGATTACACTTTCTTCTCAAGTGTACACGGAACATTCTCCAGGATAGATCACATCTTGGGTCACAGGTCAAGCCTCGGTAAATTTAGGAAAATTGAAATTATATCAAGCATCTTTTCTGACCACAATTCTATGAGACTAGAAATCAATTACAGAGAAAAAAAATGTGACAAACACATGGAGGCTAGACAATACATTATTAAATAACCAAGAGATCACTGAAGAAATCAAAGAGGAAATTAAAAAAATGTACCCTAGAGACAAATGACAATGAAAACACGATGTTCCAAAACCTATAGGATGCAGCAAATGCAGTTCTAAGAGGGAAGTTTATAGCAATACAATCTTACCTCAAGAACCAAGAAAAATCTCAAATAAAGAATCTAACCTTACACCTAAAGGAACTAGAGAAAGAACAAACAAAACCCAAAGTTAGTAGAAGGAAAGAAATCATAAAGATCAGAGGAGAAATAAATGTTATAGAAACAAAGAAAACAATAGCAAAGATCAATAAAACTAAAGGTTGGTTCTTTGAGAAGATAAACAAAATCGAAAAACCTTTAGTCACACTCATCAAGAAAAAGAGGGAGAGGACTCAAATCAATAAAATTAGACATGAAAAAGGAGAAGTTACAACAGACACCACAGAAATACAAAGCATCATAAGAGACTACTACAAGCAACTCTATGCCAATAAAATGGACAACCTGGAAGAAATGGACAAATTCTTAGAAAAGCACAACCTTCCGAGACTGAACCAGGAAGAACTAGAAAATATGAACAGACCAATCACAAGCACTGAAATTGAAACTGTGATTAAAAATCTTCCAACAAATAAAATTCCAGGACCAGGTGGCTTCACAGGTGAATTCTATCAAACACTTAGAGAATAGTTAACACCCATCCTTCTCAAACTCTTCCAAAAAATTGCAGAGGAAGGAACATACCCAACTCATTCTACGAGGCCACCATCACCCAGATACCAAAACAGGGCAAAGATACTACAAAAAAAAGAAAATTATAGACCAATATCACTGATGAATATAGATACAAAAATCCTCAACAAAATAATACTAACAAACAGAATCCAACAACACATTAAAATGATCATACATCATGATCAAATGTGATTTATCAAATGCAAAGATTCTTCAATATATGCAAATCAATCAATGTGATACACCATATTAACAAATTGAAGAATAAAAACCATATGATCATCTCAATAGATGCAGAGAAAGCTTTTGACAAAATTCAACACCCATTTATGATAAAAACTCTCCAAAAAGTGGGCATAGAGGGAACCTACCTCAACATAATAAAGGCCATATATGACAAACCTGCAAAAATCATTCTCAATGGTGAAAAACGGAAAGCATTTCCTATAAAATCAGGAACAAGACAAGGATGCCCACTCTCGCCATTATTATTCAACATAGTTTTGGAAGTCCTAGCCATGGCAATCAGAGAAGAAAAAGAAATAAAAGGAATCCAAATTGGAAAAGAAGTAAAACTGTCACTGTTTGCAGATGGCATGATACTATACATAGACAATCCTAAAGATGCCACCAGAAAACTATTAGAGCTAATCAATGAATTTGATAAAGTTGCAGGATACAAAATTAATGCACAGAAATCTCTTGCATTCCTATATACTAACAATGAAAGATCAGAAAGTGAAGTTAAGGAAACAATCCCATTCATCACTGCAACAAAAAGAATAAAATACCTAGGAATAAACCTACCTAAGGAGGTAAAAGACCTGTACTCAGAAAACTATAAGACCTTGATGAAAGAAATCAAAGATGACACAAACAGATGGATACCATGTTCTTGGATTGCAAGAATCAATATTGTGAAAATGACTATTCTACCCAAAGCAATCTACAGACTCAACACAATCCCTATCAGATTACCAATGGCATTTTTTTACAGAACTAGAAAAAAAAATCTTAAAATACGTATGGAGACACAAAAGACCCCAAATAGCCAAAGCAATCTTGAGGGAAAAAAACAGAGCTGGAAGAATCAGACTCCCTGACTTCAGACTACATTACAAAGCTACAAAAATCAAGACAATATGCTACTGGCACAAAGACAGAAATATAGATCAACAGAACAGGATATAAAACTCAGAGATAAACCCACACAGCTATGGTCAACTAATCTATGACAAAGGAAGCAAAGATATACAATGGAGAAAAGACAGCCTATTCAATAAGTGGTGCTGGGAAAACTGGACAGCTACATGTAAAAGAATGAAATTAGAACACTCCTTACACCATACACAAAAAGAAACTCAAAATGAATTAAAGACCTGAATGTAAGATCAGACACTATAAAACTCTGAGAGGAAAACATAGGAAGAACACTCTTTGACATAAATCACAGCAAGATCTTTTTTGACCCACCTCCTATAGTAAAGGAAATAAAAACAAAAATAAACAAATGAGACCTAATGAAGCTTAAAAGCTTTTGCACAGCAAAGGAAACTATAAACAAGATGAAAAGACAACCCTCAGAATGGGAGAAAATATTTGCAAATGAATCGACGACAAAGGATTAATCTCCAAAATATATAAACAGCTCATGCAGCTCAATATTAAAGAAACAAACAACCCAATCCAAAAATGGGCAGAAGACCTAAATAGACATTTCTCCAAAGAAGACATACAGATGGCCAAGAAGCTCATGAAAAGCTACTCAACATCACTAATTATTAGAGAAATGCAAATCAAAACTACAATGACGTATCACCTCACACCGGTTAGAATGGGCATCATCAGAAAATCTACAAACAACAAATGCTGGAGAGGGTGTGGAGAAAAGGGAACCCTCTTGCACTGTTGGTAGGAATGTAAATTGATACAGCCACTATGAAGAACAGTATGGAGGTTCCTTAAAAAACTAAAAATAGAATTACCATATGAGCCAGCAATCCCACTACCAGGCATAGACCCAGAGAAAACCATAATTCAAAAAGACATATGTACCCCAATGTTCATTGCAGCACTTTTTATAATAGCCAGGACATGGAAGCAACCTAAGTGTCCATCAGCAGACGAATGGATAAAGAAGATGTGGTACATATATACAATGGAATATTATTCAGCCATAAAAAGGAATGAAATTGGGTCATTTGTAGAGACGTGGATGGACCTAGAGACTGCCATACAGAGTGACGTAAGTCATAAAGAGAAAAACAAATATCGTATATTAACACATATATATGGAATCTAGAAAAATGGTACAGATGAACCCGTTTGCAAGGCAGAAATAGAGACACAGATGTAGAGAACAAATGTATGGACACCAAGGGGGGAAAGCGGGGTGGGGGGTGGTTGGTGGTGGTGTGATGAATTGGGAGATTGGGATTGACATGTATACAGTAATATGTATAAAATAGATAATTAATAAGAACTTGCTGGATAAAAAAATAAATTAATTAAATTAATTTTTTTAAAAAAAGAAAGAATTGCACCCCTAGAAGTTAGAAAAGGCATTCTGCCCTCAGCCTCAGGAGGGACCCAGCCCCATGAGCACCTTGACATTGTCCCAGAAACACTGATTTCAGACTCTAAAATCCAGAACTGTAAGAGAATAACTTTGTGTTGTTTTAAACCACTAAATTTGTGGTACTTTGTCACAGCAGCAATAAGAAAGTAATACAGAACGTTATTTGTGGACACCAAAAGTTCAATTTCAGATAATTTTCACCTGTCATCATCATTATTATTCTTTTGATTTTTTCATTTAAAAATGTTAAAATCATTCTTAGCTTGCTGGCTGTACAAAAACAAGTGGTGGAACAGATTCAGCCAAATATTAGGACAATTAATTCATCTATGGATTAAAGTAATAATACATAATTCAATTATTAGAATTTTTATAATGGATTTTTTATAATGTTTCAAAATTAGAATACTATTAATGTAATTCATTATGAATTAATGTAACAAAAACAACTCAAAATAAAACACAAACATTTAAATAGATGCCTAAAAAGCATTTAATAAAATTTTAATGCTTTTCTTTTTTAATAAGTTAGTAATTGGAAATTTCATATTTTAAGAGTGGTTGTTTGCCATAAACCATAACAAACAGTTTGCTTAACTGTGAAAAATCAGTAGCATCTTTGATCACCCAATCTAAAGTAGCCACCACCACCCAGCCCACTTTCTGTCTGTAATAACTGGCTTTATTTAGCAGTCCTTAATTGTCCTGCTCATTTATTTATTTTTACTTGTTTATTTCATTCTTCTTTCAGAAGAGATAGTGACTGTTCACTGTTGTATGCCCAGAACCTATGTCTGGCACATATTAGGTGCTTTATAAATACTCGTTGAATAAAAAAAAAAGAAAAAAAAAAAAGGAACTAAGGTGATGAATATGCCTATGCTCTGACCCCCACGGAGTTCACAGAGGCATAGGCCGTGCAGTAATAATAACTGATACCTGCCGGGCCTCACTACTTGCCAAGCTCTGTGCTATGGGCTTTCCCTGGAGAAGCTCCTTTAAGCCCACCGCAGCTCTATGACATGGATACTATTTTTATATGCATTTTATAGAGAAGGAAACTGAGGCACAGAGAAGCAAGCAAAGGCACTCTGGCTCCAGAGCCTGGGGTCCTGACCTCTCCCATGCCCTCCCACCCCACGCAGTGACAATTGTCAGGAGGCCTCAGCTTGTGGGGGGTGGGCAGGGAGGCAAGGGCACCTTTCCAGATGTTCTGGAAGTTTGCCAAATCCCGACATTCGGGGACAAAATAGGCGCTGAGGATTTGGAAATGAGGGGATAGGATGAGGAACAGTGTGAAAATGGGAAGAGAACGTGACATGGTGGAGCCGTAGGAGAAATTTAGAAAAGAAAGGAAGGTGTGAGGAAGGAAGGGAGGGAGGGAGGGAGGGAGGGAGGGAGGGTAACCACAGCAAATATTGCAGAGTGGCCACCAGCCTGATGACAGACATGATCTGTGATGATTTGACTACTCCCTGACTCTCGGTTTTCTCATATGTAAAATGGAAAATGTTATGCTATCATTACAAAGTTTTTTGGGAGACATAGCCAAAACAAAAATACAAGTGTGAAAATTGCCTGTAAGCCAGCATCCCCAAAAGTGTGTCTTGTGGAATGTTCCTTGGGAGGTGAGCCAGATGAGAGTCTTTAGGGTTAGGATACACGGTACAGAACGTTAGGCAGCGGTCCTCGCTGTGACTCTTCCGGACTTTACTGGACTCACATGCACAGTGAGTCACCAAGAGAGGGACTTGGTGTTGCCCAAACATTGTGGCCATGGGACACTTTCCACAGAGCACTTTGAGGGGTCAATGTCTTCAAAACCCACTTTGGGGAAGCCAGTACATTGAGTACGACGGTGCCCACGTAACCAAGCTAGGGGGACCAGGTGTGACAATGTGTTCAGAGTCCCTGGCAGGGCTGGGGGCCAGTGAGCATTGATTCTTTCCCCACCTCAGATGATGAAAGCAAGAGAATCATTGTAAAAACTGAAGCTAAAATGCATAAAGGAAATCTCAGGAGATAGTCCAGGACACTACATCCTGCAGGCTCTACTGAGAAACAGCTAGGATGTGGGTTCAAGGGCCAGGTTTACAACTTCCTGGCTGTGTGATCTGGCAGGAGTTACGTAACCACTCTGAGAAACGATGCAAGGCAAGAATTCAGATAACCCAGTGTGTGCAACAAGTTTCCTCCTGCTGTTCAGTTTACCCCAAACTCAGTGGCTTAATCAACACATTATTGTCTCACAGTTTCTGTTGGTAGGAAACCAGGAAGGTTTAGCTGGAGTCTGGGCTTCAGTTGAGATGTGGCCAGGATGGGGTCTCATCCAGGAGCTCGACTGGAAAAGGATGTCTTCCACGCTCAGACTGGTTGTCTGTAGGACTGGGTTTCCTGAGGGCTCAGTTCCTCTCTGGCTGTTGACTGGGTCACCCTTGTTTCTTCACCCTGGGGCCTCCCCAACACAGATGGCAACTGGTTCCATTAAAGCGGCAAGACTGCCAGCGAGATGGGGTCACAATCTTTCGTAACTTAATCATGGAAGAGATGCCCCCTCACTGTGCTCATATTCTATTTGTCAGAAGCAAGTTACTCAAGGCGAGGGGATGACACGAGACCGTGGATCCAGGAAGTGGAGGCACTGGGTCTTAGAGACTTCGTGCCACATAGAGAGATACCTTGTTATATTGTCCCTATTTGTTTATATTTATATCGTTCCTGTTGGTTAAGCATTGGTTATACTTACTCTGTTTAAAAATTCCTGTTAAAATTGATTAGTCAGTAATATCAGCTGATTATCATCTTAGAGAGAAACAAGATATCTAGAAAGCATGCCAGTGGGAAAAGGAAAAAAAAAAGAGAAACACAAAAACAGAAGAGTTATCAGTGGCCGACTGTCACGCTTAACACCTTGAAATGATCCTAGACTAGGAAGGATCCAGAAAGCCACTGTCCATATTTTTCACTCTCAGGGACCAATGGTCTTGGAATGACACCACTAGCCATCTATTTTTGGAAAGCAAAAATAATGATAATTCATTGTTTTTAGGATTTTACACATAGGAGCTCATTTAATCCTCAGAACAACCTTGTGAATTAGGTTCTATTATCCCCATTTACAGATGAGAAAAATGAAGCACAAAAAAAAAAATCACAGGGGCTTCCCTGGTGGCGCAGTGGTTGAGTCCGCCTGCCGATGCAGGGGACACGGGTTCGTGCCCTGGTCTGGGAAGATCCCACATGCCGCAGAGCGGCTGGGCCCGTGAGCCATGGCCGCTGAGCCTGCGCGTCCGGAGCCTGTGCTCCGCAACAGGAGAGGCCACAAGAGTGAGAGGCCTGTGTACCGCAAAAAAAAAAAAAAAAAAAAATCACAGGATGGGGCTGAGCATCTTGTCACTAGTGAGTGGTAAGCGAATCCCGACCCTCTGTGTGACCGCACACCTCCATCTCAACCACTACAGTGTGTAACCTTTCAAGAGTAGTGGTGTATGGTCTCTGGTCACTCAGTTAATAAGGAGAAACCAGAAACCAGGCTCCAGAAAGACTCTAGAGATTTAAGGCAGGGAGGATGGAGGGGGGGGTGGACACCAGACAGATTTACTCCCGTGTCATTTTGCCAAGGTCTCTGCCCCCCATTCTGCATATCTGTGGGTGCCCGTTGACCAAGACTATCTGGGTTCCTGCTGAAAGTTGTGAGGCATCAGGGTCCTAGTTATCCCCTGGGAACCCCAATGAATTTCTTCCCCTTTCTGAACCCCGAGGTAAAAATAAGATACTTAACACTAAAAAAAGAGAAGTCGAAAAATTGCCTTTCCTATGATCAAGAGCCCACAGCCAAGCAGGCCTGGATGACCTTCAGAGGTAGATTTGGGCCCCAGTCTGTAGAGACCACAATGGCCCTCTTCACAGATGGATGGTCTGTGTAAGTGCAGCACAAAGCTTGGAAACGTGACAACACGAGTGCATGTTCTGAGCTTGGGCAAGCCAGGGCCGCAGCATGCCAGCTTTGGGGGCCGTTCTGGGAGAATGTTACCTTGGGGCATCTGGGATACTCGAGTGGTCCCCTTGCTTTTTCCTCCTTTACAGAGCAAAGCAGTAGTTTACCTCCCAAGAGAAAGGAAAAAACTCCAGCTTTCTCACAATTGGGTCCCGGTGGTGACAGGGCCAACCGTGGATATCGTAAGGCTGTCATAGTGCTGGCGGGTGAGTTTAAATAGAGAGAACTCAGCATCTCACGTGACCAAGGACAGAGCTTGGAAGGGGGTCTAAGAAGTCAGGATCCCCTGTCCCCCTTCCCCACCTCGTAAAAAAGCTGAGACACCAGCTGAGGAAAAGTCCAGGACTTCTGCCATTGTTCTCCTCACCTTTGGGGCTAATTAGCCACCCCTGGGCCAAATTAGCTCCACCAGGAACAAAGACGGTGGGGCAGGGAGTGAAGAACAAAGCACTTCCCAGGGACTGGAGGTCACGCTCCAGGCCTGATGCTGGGAAAGCGAACCAGAGGGGCGTGCAGCCTGCAGAACTGGGGTCCAGCTCCCAAGCGCCTGCTGTACCCTCACGTGATGGGTCCCCCACAGCATTCTCTACGGAGAACACGACAAGTGCGTGCCCGCGTGCACCGCATGCATCCTGTCCTCACACCGCACTGCGCTCAAGCCTATGCCCCTCAAGGTCTCCACGCACCCAGAGGCACGGCGGGGTGAGCCCTGCATCCGGAATCAAGGAACACGATCCAACAGGCAAAATCTTTCTTCCCCTCCAAATGAGTTCCCCGGCTCTAAAAAGCCTGCCTGGATTCTCCATCAATGTCTTCTCTCTGGTCTTGGTATCTTCGAGAAGAAAAGAATGACTGAGAAGTTTTTTGACCTGAGAAGCTCGCTCCTCTTTTCCTAACCCTGGGAGTCTGGGCTTCCCTCCAAGTTCCCTGTTTCCTAGCTGTGTGACCTAGACTAGGTGCTCGCCCTCTCTGGGCTTCAGTATCACAAACACGGCTGCTTTGCTTTGAGCACTGAGTCCCGTAAAGTATATGAAGTGCCCTGTGGTTGGCCCTTCATTTCCAAAGCATCTCTGCAAGGATTCTCAAAGTCACTCCTGTCTTACGTCGCCCAGTCAGAGAAGGAAGGCTCAGGACTACCGAGGATGCCCTTTTCATTTCCTTCCCAGAGTCCCCAGGAGACCAACTTTCCGGCTCACTCAGGATTCATGGGGAACTGCCCACATGGCCCAGCCTCTTGGAGCACAAGATCCTGGCCAGCTTGCCCCACAAGGCAGGGCCTGAGGACTTGACTGGCTCACGTCCACCACCCCGTGTCCTGGACCTCAGTTCTCTCCCGGCACCTGCTGTTAGAGGTTAATGTTTCTAGAAGCCCTTTGTGCGCCGGATCTCTGTTTCCTGGGTCCAGGCCTGGTTCTGGTCCCTGACGAACTGACTCCTGGCCTGGGTCCCCACCCTGCTCCTTCTTGGCATGCTGGTATCTGCTCGGCTTCTTTTCAGCCCCTGATGCTCAGAGCTCACTCCCCCCATTGGAGATTTCAGAGCTGTGGCTCAGAGATTTCAGACTCAGACCAGGGAAGGGCCTTAGAGCACAGATAACGTGTCTAATTCCTTAGTACAAAGATCCCCTCGAAGGCCAGCCAGCCTGCACACCTTCTTAAATTCCCACGATATCACAGGCCCTGTAGTAAATCAGGAGATTCAAAAATAAATAAAACTTCAAGAAACTCGCTATCCACTATGTAAACTTGTGTACACAAGGTGAAATGATGGTTCCTCCTGGAGGCTGCTTGTTTGGGCTACAAGGGCACATTCCCAGGACAGGGGCCTCCTTACTTTTGTTTAGTCCATCATCAGGTGTTCGTGATTGCTAAAACATTCTTTCTAATTTTGAGCCCATGTCTCCTCCTGTCTACCTTCCCCTCTTGGCTTTAGAATTTAAGGCCAAGTCCATCTGAAATCAGACTCCATTCTCACCAGCTGTGTGACCTTGAGCAAGTCTTCCAACCTCTCTGAGACTCAGTTTGCTTTGCCCAGCTGTACAATGAGCACACGACTCCCCGGGATGTATTGTATCACGTGAGCTGAAGGGTTTCTCCCTGTACAACTGCTTTAACTGTTCTCAGGACAGAGAGCTTCTTCTGTTTCTCTTCTAGCTAAGCGTTCATCTCACTCTGCTCCTTCTGCTTTCTTTCCCATTGCAGCCTCCCACCCACCAACGATGCCGACAACCTCCTGGTTGTCTCATCTGGGAGACCCTCCTCGGTTCCTCCCCGGATCTCGTGAAATGGTCCAGGACCCTACTTCAGAGGCCCCTCACTTGGATCCTCCAACCCTGTGTTCTGAAGACTCCCTCCCTTCTGAAGACCCTTCCTCAGCTCTTCTTTCCTCACCTGGGGCTGCTCCCAGCCCCTCCCCTCAGCCCTCTGCCCTTCTTGGCAGCAAGGAAGGTTCTGGAGCGCTTGCCCTGCCTCTCTGAGCCTCGGCATGTCTGTACCCATTTCATTCCTGAATAAGGCCACAAGGACTCTGACTCTCCCTCTACGGATGACGAAACTGGGTGGTGCTCAGAGTGGTTGAGTAACGTGCCCAAGGTCAACCAGCAGAATAGGCCTGGACACGCAGGTTATCTGGCATCTCCTAACCAGCCTGTCTTTGAGCAATTTTGTCCCCACTGGAGTTTCGTCGAGCTATTTGTTGACATCTGCCTGATGGGCATCTCCAGGGAGGACCCTTCCTTGCAGCTCTAGGTCTACATGTGAACTGAGCACAGGACATCTGCACTCCATGATCCGCGGCCACGTCAGGATGAATGTGAACTCATTTTCTCTCCCTCCTTACCCATCCGCCCCGTCTTCTCCCACGTCACCCGAGTGGGACAGCCCCCAACACCCGCATCTCCACCTGCCGCTCCTGTCTCACCCCAGCCCAGCCTCTGTGCTGCCTCCTGAGTGTTCCCCTTGTCTGCCCCTCCTCTCCATCCCCTATGCCATCGCCTAGGCTCTGCAGCCGTTGTTTCTTGCCTGGACTTCTCCACGTCACCTAACTACTCTTCCTGCCCCTGTCGGACCTCCTGCGATTTGTCGTCCTGCCATGTGTCCGGGTGCTTTTTCTAAAATTCTGCACTCTTTGCTTAAGCCCCTTCCCTGGTTAACCATTACCTTCGAGATAACATCCACATTCCTCATCACGCGATCCCAGCCCCTTTCTCACCCGTCCCCCTGCCCCTCAAGCCTCCTCCTTCACCCTCTGCCCCAGACTAACTGGCTTGCTTGAGTTACCAGGATAATTACGAAGACAGCATAAACCGTTGGGTGCTCACCAGGGGCTGCACAAGTGTCTCTCGTCCTCCTTACATCCACCTGAGATGGAGAAATTATTCATGCCTCCCAAGCGAGGCAACCGGGGTTTAAAGAGGGTAAGTCACTTGCCCAGAAACTGATTTGTCCAAAACCAGGTGTCGGTAGCTCCAAGACCCATGCTCTTTGCCACCAGGCTCTAGGACACTGGCTAACTGCCCGGTGTGGACCACCTTCTGTGTCCTCCCCCAGCCCTCCCCAGGCTGATTCCTTCCGGTCTGAGTGCAAGGCTCGGCCCTCTGGAAAGCCAAGGTGGAACTCTGGCCCCCAGGCTGGCTTGGGTGTCTCAGAAGACTTTTATTTATCATGCTCCTTTGAAGTGAATATCCCAGCATTTGTATGATGCATCCTGGGCTTAATATTATCTCTTCAGGAAGACAAAACTCGCACCATGGGAAATGTACACATCCTCAAGCCTAGCTCACACTGTACACACACACACACACATACACACACACACCAAAAACGCCCATGCAAACAACTAAGTCAATCTCTGGGAGCCTGTCTGCCTTGGTCCAATTCCCAATGTTACTAGGCCAAGCCTCTGCAGGAATTTTATCCCATTTGGATACCCCCGATGCCTGATACATGAATGAAACTTGAGGGGGTAAATAATGAATAGCAAGAAAAACAGCTAACCTTTTTTGAGAACCTACAAAACACCAGCCATCGAGCTAGGTATTTGGCACGGATTATCTTATTTTAATTGCTCACAATAGAAGCTATGAGATAGGTAGTTTTCTTATCTACAGTTTATTGATGTGGAAACAAAAAATCAGAGAGGTTAAGCTAGTCACTTAAAGACCCACAGCTACAGTGATATAGTACTGAGATTTTAAACTAGTTTGGCTGATGTCAGAGTTTGAGGTCTTAACCTTGGGCTGCATTTCCAGAGAATGAAGACTCTTTTCTGCTCCTCAGAAATGCTGTTCAGTCCCCCACCTCCCTCCTTCCTACCCCCATCCCGGGCCAAATACACCAAGATCATTGTCATACTGCTTTCTTTTGTCAGTATCTCTCTTTAAAAAAAAAAATCACATAAAAATTTAACAGCAATTCAAGCATCGCTTGTCTATTATGGAAAACAGTAGGATTAGTACCTCCTTTGATATGGATGCCACGATTTCAACCTATTCAACAGCTGAGGCACACTGTCATATTCAGTGAGCATGTCGCCCACCTTAGCTTCTAGATCTTTCTCACAAAAACTAAGCCAGGTTGCACAAGTCTGGCATCTCTTCTACTTCTCTCAGCTGAAGTCTTTATCATTTGTGAGATATATCCTTGACTTAGTATCATCTTTGCAGGAAGACAAATAAAAAACTCACATTGTAAATGTACACAGCGTTAATCCCTACTTCATGCCATATAGAAAAATAAACTCAAAGTGGATGATAGACCTAAATGTAAGATTATAATGCTTCCGGAAGAAAACAAGTCAGAAAATCTTTGGGATCTTGAGTTAGACAAATATTTCTTAAATACAACGTCAAAAACACATGAGAGAAAAAACAATAAATTGGACTTCACCAAAATAAAAAAAACTATTCTTAAAAAGACACTATTTTTAGTTATTCTTAAAAAACTATTCTTACGAAAACAGAAAGACAAGCCCCAGACTAGGGGACAATGTTTGCAAAACACATATCAGATAAAGGACTTGCCCAGAATATGTAAAAAAGAAAATTCAGGAAAAAGAAAATAGTGCAATTTAAAAAATTTGACCAAATACTTTGCCAAGGAAGTTATATGGTCAAATCATCATATCGAAAGATATTCATCATCATTTGTCATTAGGGAAATGCACATTTAAACCACCATAAGATACCAATATGCCTATATTAGAATTTCTACAAAATGCTGACAGTACCAGGATATGGGACACACATGCATTGCTGTGCGAACTGATAAAACAACTTTGGAAAACAGTTAGACAGCTTCCTAAAATGTTAAACATACACTTACCATATGACCCAGAAATCTTACTCCTAACTATTTACCCACGAGAAATGAACACTTATGTCCACACAAAAACCTGGACACGAATGTTTATAATGGCTTTATTCATAATAGCCCCAACTGAAAACAACACCAATATCCTTTAAATGATGACTAGGTAAACATGCTCTGGGGCATCCCTGCCATGGGTACCACTCAGCTGGAGAAAGGAACTGGCGACTAACACTTGTGACAAAGAGGATTCATTTCAAAGGCACTCAAGGAGCAGAAGAAGCCAGACACAGAAAGCCTACACAGATCTAATTCCATCTCTATGATATTCTGGTAAAGGCAAAACTCTAAGGATAGAGAACAGATCAGTGACGCCAGGGGCCAGGAGGGAAGGGTTTGGCTACAAGGAGGCACAAGGGGACTTTTTTTGTGGAACTGCCCTGTATCTTGATTTTGGTGTCGGTTACATGACGGTATGCATTTGTCAAAACTCCGGGAACTGTACAATAAGAAGGATGCACTTTAGTGTAGGTAAATGGTACCTCGATTTAAAAAAATGCATTCCTGTTCAGTGTAACCAGTGGTGGAGGAGAAGCCAGGTGACAATGAGTTGAACCTTTATCTGCACCCAGGTAGATCTTATATCGGCAACTACTTTACCTGTTAAATAATTTGTTGCCTTCGTCACAGATTTTAGGAGGCATTTAAAGTTCACAAACAATAGAAGGTAGAGGCCAGCCTCTTAGAACCAAGGAAATACAGTAGGTCATCTTGTGATTATATAATGTACACTTTATATTTAACCTCGTGAAGGCCAGTTTATCCAGACCTTTTCTGACTTGAGACTATGTTAGTCACCCCTCTCCAATCAGTGGCCCTGGATGTGGGGTGAGCATCCCTCCTATTTCTCCCCCGAGCAGAACGTGGAAATATCAGAAGGACAGTGCGCCTGGTGAGAGAGCAGGGACGTCCATCTACGTGGATGGCTACTGGCCAGCATCCTCCTTCAGGAATTTCCAAATTGATGGAGAATAAACACAGGGTCTGGGCTTCCATTTCCCAAAGCTTAGTGCCAGATGGAAGGCCTCCCTCGACATCTGAGACCCCAGCTTCAGCGGACGTTGCCTGTGCACGTGTCCTGGCCCGGTCTTCTCTCCCTGCGGGCATGGAGACCCAGCCTCGCCCCCTAATCCAGCTGCACGAAAGCACAGTTGCTGCGCTAGGATGTATCTGCCTGGCTTCCTTCCACCAAGAAAACATTCACACGCCATGTTTCATTCTTAGAAAGTCCACAGACTTATACTTAGAAAATAGATGCCAGGAAATTATACCTTCAGAGGCCTCTTCCTTTTGAAGAGTTTCATGGAAGTCATTACCCTTTGTGATTAAAATCAATACCAACAAGGGGAGATGGACCACTGTGTGCCTGAAGGGATGCCCTGGGCAGAATATGGCATCACCTGTGGGTACCCGGCAGCTGAGCACAGCCTGAATCTAATTATGAGGAAACAAGGGAAAATGAAAATAAGGAACTGTCAAAGCTGTCAATATCGTAAAGTATAAAAAAAGGTTGAAGAAATATTTCAGAAAAAGGAGAGCACAGACACATGACATCATGTGCTAAGGGAAAAAAAAGCCAAACCCTACAATCTTGAGTCAAATTATTGATAAAATCAGAACACTATTCGTAGATTAGAAAAAAATATTGTCAATGTTAAATTTACTGAGGTCGACAACTGTGCTATGGTTATGCAAAAAAGATCCCATTTCATAGAAAATACACACTGAAATATTTAGGACTGAAGAGTCATGATGTGTGCAACTTAAATGGTTTAAGAAAGAAACAATTCCTGAAATTATTTGCATTATTATTACAATTGGAATGATTATTACTGTCAAAATTATTAATAAAAAGCTTTTAGGGGCAGGGTAGGCCAGGTCAAAGAAAAAGCTTTTAAAAATGTAGTCCCGGGACTTCCCTGGTGGTACAGTGGTTAAGAATCCGCCTGCCAAGGCAGGGGGCATGGGTTTGAGCCCTGGTCCGAGAAGATCCCACATGCCGTGGAGCCATTAAGCCCGTGCGCCACAACTACTGAGCCTGCGCTCTAGAGCCCGCGAGCCACAACTACTGAGCCCATGTGCCACAACTACTGAAGCCCGCGTGCCTAGAGCCCGTGCTCCATAACAAGAGAAACCACTGCAATGAGAAGCCCGTGCACCACAACGAAGAGTAGCCCCCGCTCGCCGCAACTAGAGAAAGCCCACACGCAGCAACAAGGACCCAATGCAGCTAAAATAAAATTAATTAATTAATTTATAAATAAATAAAAATGTAGTCCCTAACGCAAGTCATTTTGAATGTACGTTTAACACTGTGAGCTTGGTTAATTGCAGAAGGTGGGGGGAGGAAGGATGAGAAATGTGATTTTCCGAGCCCTGCCAAAACCCTCCATAGACCGAATCCTTATGAAAATGTCAGTTCTAAATATCACTTGACAGATGCTTTTCTCAGGCTTTTTATTGGGACAGACATCAGGCATGCTGTCTCCTTCAGACAATGTCTTGGGTGGTGTAGGGAGGTCTCTGCAGATACACGCCTGCCAATTATTTCCAACACAACAGTCTCCATTTTCCCCTAAATCCTTCAAAAAAGGACTGAATATTTACAGCTTTCATATTAGCATTTTCCCTTTTCCACTGTTTGGCTTGGCCGAGACATTTTTGGCTGCATCAGTGGTCCTGCTGGTCAGTGACCCAGGCAGTCCCACGAGGTCCTCCTTCTACTTCTCTCAGTCATTGTATTGCTGCTCCTTGGGGCGGGGAGGCACATAGGTTATAAGGAGGAAAAAGAAATGAAGCCCAGCCCTTTGCTTTCATCATGCGTTTGTGGTCCTGATACATGTACTGTTAATAGGAGAAGAAGGGGACATTGGCTCCAAGTTTGGGGATATGAATAAAACCCTTACAGCAACTGCCAACTCTGAGAGGACTAACACACTGAAAGTGTAATTCTCATGCTTACAAAGTCATTATGGACTGGATGGTTCTCCTCCAGGTGGTGACTCAGGGATCCAGGCTCCCTGAGGTTGGTGTCATCGTCATCTCCACCATGTGCCCTGCTGGGGAAGGAGGAGGGAGGGAGGGGTGCGGGGAGATAAATGAGTGAATCCAGTAACTTACATCACTTTAGTCCACTTCACACAATCGACAATCAATCGTAGATGTCCACACTCCTCCACTGAGAGGTGAGGCCTCTTTCCCTCCCCTAGAACCTGGGTGGACCTTTATAACTAACATGGTGGACATGCTAGTGACAAGTGACCGTGAGTGATTTCCAAGACCAGGTGATAAAGGCAACACAGCTTTGGCTTGGTTCACTGTCTGTGTCTCTGGGGCTCACCTTGGACTCTAGTCGCCATGTTGGGAGGAAGCCCAGGTCACATGGAGAGGCCCCATGTGTACGTTCCAGTTGAACTGTTCCCCAGCCACCAGCTGGAATCAACTGCTAGACCAGTCAGTGAACGAGCCATCCACTCTCCCTTGCTGAATTACTGACCTGCAAAAACAATAAGAAATAGTACCTTTTCGTTACTGTTTAAAGCTACTAAGTTTGGGGGTGACTTGTCACACAGCTGTAGGTAACTAACACGGTGAGCATCTTGCTAGCTTCTACCATGATTCTCTGGCTTCTCTTCATGGTTACACATACGGATCCCCTGACTACCAGCTGAGAGAAAAATCACCACAAGCACTGTCACCACAACCACCATCACTATTGTGTCCGTCAGGGTCTTGGTAAGAAATGCAGATGTCACACTGAAAAAAGGAAATTGTGGAGAGTTTTGAAAAGGCGGTTACGGCAAGGATGAGGGAACTTATTAATGACACACCCTAGGACTGACAACCACGTGGTGGGGGTAGTATTACCATCCTAGTCCTGAAGGGACAACATGGGGACCAGTAACTGGAATCTGGTAGGACATCTAACTATAGAGGACAGATCAGCTGGGAGGGACTGAGACTTTCAGAATGAAGCTACTTTCAGTGGAGGCCCAGCAAAGAGAGAGAGCTGGGGGAAAAAACACCCAAGCTCTCTCTCCTCTCACTTTGATTTTTCATTGATATTTCTACTGGGTGAAACCAACAGAAAGCCAAAGGACAAGGAGGCTGGCTGAACAGTCTATAATGTCGGCCTCCCATGGGACAGAACAGGATGATAAAGTTAGAGAGTAGATCTGGAGGGGGAAATGCAAATGTCCTGTGCATACACCATCATCACCCCCTTTATCACCACCATTATCACAATCTTCACCACCACCATCCTCACCCCCATCAGCACCACCATCACCACCATCTTCATCTTCATCATCACCACCATCACCACCCCCATCATCACCCCCATCAGCACCCCCATCACCACCATCCTCACCACCACCACCATCATCATCACCACCACCAACATTAGCATCACCACCATCTTCATCTTCATCATCATCTTTATAGTACCTCAAATGTGCATACAACTTCTGGATTTACAAAATAAGTCCCAATACTTTCTCTTGTATCATCCTCAGCAGGTCACCCTGGCAGTATCCCCTGCACCTAGCAGAGGGCATTGTACATAACTCGTGCTTAGTTCAATCCTACAAATACCTAGCATGTCCACTCTACTGAAGGATCTCAGCTAGAATCACAGGTACAGAGAGTAATGTTCCAAGATGAATATGTTAAGTATCACGAGAGAGACACAAAGTGTTAGGAAGGATTGATCAGAGAAGACTCATGAGGGTGGTGGTGCCCAAGACTGGGCCTCCGTAGGGGGTAGATTTCATCAGCTGTACTTGGAATGGAGAGTGCTTCCATGTCCTGGGAACCACATGAAGGAAAGATTTAAAGGTGAGGAAATAGCGTGTTCCGGGAGCAGGAAATACTTCCGTTTTGCTGGAGCACGGAACTTACAGCGATAAGATGTAAGTTACAAAACTGAAAAAGTGAAGTGGTCATATTGGCATAAGTCTTAAAAGCCAAGAAGCACTTGTACTGAGCACATCAGGTACTGGGGAGTCAGTGATGGTTTTTGAACAGAGGAAGAAACATTCTAACTGCCCTTCCGGAGAACCTGGTTTACAGCAGTGGAGGGATATATGGAGTGAGCACTTAACACGAGGTGGCGAGATTACCTGCAGGGCTGCCATTGTTTCAGAAATGAGACTCTTGCTGTGGGAATGGGAGCAGAAATGGAAGAAAAGGGTGTGGCAGCACACTGACAGGGTGAGAACTGAGCGGTAAGCAGTGGTTCTTCCACTGCTGGCATGGGGAACGCCACTGGTTCAACAGCACACGTTTTTATTGAGTGACTGCTCTGTCTAGGCGCTGTTCCTGACTGTGGACACAGCAGGAAGCCAGATGGATAAGGCATCTCACTTCTCACCAGGATTCAGTAAGAGAAGGTAGTGCCATCGGCACAAGCAGGAAACTCAGGACTAAGAGATGGTGTACGGATTCTCCTCTGCCTAGAGTAGCCTTCCTCTCCTCTCCTTTGCCTAGAAAACTCCTATACATCCTTCAAAACCACCTCGAACTCCCCAACAATTTAAACACCTGTTTCTGATTCTTTCACTGTACTTTTCTCGGTCCTTTGAAATCTCCCTTTGCAGACAACTAGAATTTCAAGGGTTTAAGAAAAGCATTTATAATTACAACAGATTGTGAAAAGTCTCTTGGAAGTTGTGTTAAAATTATTTGCTAAAAAAAAAAACCAAAAAACTATTTGCTCAAACCATTAGCAATGCCGCATCGGTAAGTCAAAATCAGTAAAATGACAGCAAGTTATTATTGGTCCTGACAGTTTGGAAACAAAGAGGACTCTGCACACGTGCCCTGCCCACCCCCTGCATCCTTACCCCACCCCATCCCATGCATCCAGGGGGGGTGTGACGCTGCTAAATGACCCGCATGCAGTCCCTGGGCTGTCAGGGCCAGGCTTGGCCTCCAGTCCTCCTAAGGCAGCAGATGGGTCCAGGTGGGTCCAGGGCCCGGCCTTTGAAGTCAAGCTGACTCAATCTGGAATTGAGGCTTTTCCACTTAAACTGCAATATATAGATACATAGATATATAGATAAGTAAAATATATAGATACACAGATATACAGATAAATAAAATGTACACATTTAATTTGTTTCAAATAAATCATACTGCCACCTTAGCTATGAATTTGAATAAAGATAAATTAAGACAGATAATTGAACTGACGTAGTGTGTGAATATGTATATATATTATGTAGCTTTTATAGCAAGAGTATTAATTTTTACTGAACCTCAACTGTGTGCCAGACAAGATTCTAAGGCACCATCTTTTCAGCTAAGTGAGACTAAGTGAGTCATCCCAGCACCCTTACAAGGGAGTGTTGACATCCTGATTGTATACTATATGGAATAGATTCAGAGATGTTAAGGAAATGCTCAAGGTCACACAGCGTGGTACAGAACTTGAAATTAGTTGGGTTTTTTTTTCTTTCCTCCATGTTATGGGTTGAACTGTGTTCCCCGGAAGAAGATATGCTGAAATCCTAAGCACCAGAACGGCAGAATGTGACTTTGCTTGGAAATTGGGACTTTACAAAGATAAGTTAAAATGAGGTCATTAGGGTGAGCCCTGATCCATAAGATTGGTGTCCTTCTAGAAACGGGGAATTAGGACACAGAGACAGACATGCACAGAGGGGGCACAGTGGAAAGGGATGGAGACACAAGGAGAGAACCCCACGAAGACTGGAGTGATGGGTCTACAAGCCAGAGACTGCGGGCAAACCATGGGAAGCCAGGAGGGCGGCACGGAGAAGATTCTCACCCACAGCCTCGGAAGGAGCCTTGATCTCACACTTCCAGCCTCCAGACTGTGACACGATACATAGATGCTCCTTTAAGCCATCTGGTACATAGAACATTGTCTCGGCAGCCCTAGGAAATTAGTCCACTCTGCTTCCAAAGATGTTGTTCTTACCCATCTATTACACCTGGCCCAACACAATGTGGTGACACGTGGGGCTGAATTCACATCCCATGGGTGTGTCTGTCTCTTGACCGAGTTATTCCCAGGGAATAACATCACGTTTACCAGGAGGAGGGATACATTAGGAGTTTGGGATTAACAGAAACACACTACTAAATATAACTTAGATAACCAACAAGGACCTACTGTACAGCACAGGGAACTATATGCAATATCTTATAATAACCTATATGGGAAAAGAATCTGAAAAAGAGTATATACACACATGTATATAATAACTGAATCACTTTGCTGTACACCTGAAACTAACATAACTTGTAAATCAACTATACTTTAATAAGATTTTTTAAAAATGTATATATCACGTTTACCCTTGTGCTCCCTGCTCATAGAACAGTGGGTGATACAAGGCAAGTGTACAAATATGTTTTATAAGTGAAAAAAAATCTTTTGAGTAGTGAAATTTTGCTTTGAATTTTAATGTGTAAAACACATACCAAGCAAGTTTAGCAATTACCTTTCAGAGCATATTTGCAAAGGGAAAAGGCAGCTTAAGTCAGCTGTGTTGGGGAAACGGGGGTGATTGTGTGTGATGACCCACACATCTTCCTGCACCACCCAACCCGCCCTCCCTGTGACCCCCCCATACCCACCCCAAGTTACTTAGGTCAGCGAGGGACACCATCTAGAAAGTTCCAGCCTATGTAAACCAAAGGTATGCCGCAGTCAGCAGTATTTTTAAAACCAAGAAATACAAGTACACTTACTGGGAAAAATGGGAGAGCATATGAAAGTGGGCAATGCTCAGAAATCTGCCGATGGGCACACAGCCCATGACTGACAGGACCGGGCTGGGCTTAAGGCTGGTGGTGGGGGGGAGGTCACAGGCGATTACTTTACTCAACAATCCTTAGTGGACACTTTCTGTTCACAACTATATGCTGAGGATTGTGAGGCGTGAGGAAGGAAGACAGCCTCAACCTTAAAATTCTCATATTCTCATGCAAGAGAGAAAAAACCTATACATGCAGTTAACACAGTAGTTGTTACGAGCTCCAACTGCCCAGCACAGTGCCCCCAGGTTTACCCAGCCAGGGTGGACATCTGAGTTGGGTTTATCTCCATTCTACAATGGGCAGGATAAACAACAAGGTCCTGCTGTATAGCACAGAGGACTATACACAGTATCCTGTGATAAACCATAATAGAAAAGAATCGTTTTTGGTTTTTTTGCGGTACGCGGGCCTCTCACTGTTGTGGCCTCTCCCGTTGCGGAGCACAGGCTCCGGACACGCAGGCTCAGCAGCCATGGCTCGCGGGTCCAGCCGCTCCGCGGCATGTGGGATCCTCCCGAACTGGGGCACAAACCCGTGTCCCTTACATCGGCAGGCGGACCCTCAACCACTGCGCCACCAGGGAAGCCCGGGAAAGAATAGTTTAAAAAGAATGTGTATATGTATGTATAACTGAATCACTTTGCTGTATAGCAGAAATTAACACAATATTGTAGATCAACTATACTTCAATAAATAAATAAATAATTTAAAAATGGGCAGGAGAGGTGAACCCTCACACCTGGAGGAATGGCCAGCCCAGAGGCAGGTTCCCACCACGTGCCCTTCTCTGGGGCACACTGACGATGTCAGACAATGCAGTCCCCATCTGTGGCTTCCAGCAGCTGGATCCTGGCTTCCATCAGGAAGGACCCGCCTTACCCCCTGGAGGAAGGACCGGGAAGATTCAGAACTCAGCGGGAGCATGCTGTCAGTAAGCGGGTTAGCGTGGAGTTTGCATGGGGAGAAATGAGGCTGAAATGGTCATGTGAGGTCAGATGGAGCTGGTGGAGAAGTAGTGTAGAATTTCATCTTGTAAGAAGCAGGAGGGCGGAGCACCGCAGTGGGGAGGCTCGGTGGTACTTTGCACAAGTCAGAAGATGCTGGGAATGCCAGCCCGAAGGTGAGACAGGAGGCCCTGGGTTTACCTGTTGGTGAGGATGGAAAAGCATATCAATGAAAGATGAGGTTTCATGAAAGGAGAGCAGGCAGGAAATACGGTGCCTCAGGAAATATGGGAACAGTGGGTGTGCGGCGATGACGGAACCTCTGCTTAGGGGTGTCCGGCGGCAGCTGAAGAGCTGAGACTACAGAGCTCAGGAGGGAGGCCAGCTGGATGCTGAGAGGAGGGTCCCTGAATGGGAGGTGATGGCTCGGATAAAGAGGAGAAGGATGAGCCATTAGTTAATGACGTGATTACAAAACCAGAAGAAATTCAGTATTTGCATCATCATGGAAGTTGGGGAAAGACAGTCTTAGGAAGGGAGAGCTGGTGAATGGTGTCCGCCTCCGTCACAGTCACAGGGGGTGGTCATTGGGCTTGTGTTCAGGGTTCATCCCTTGAGGGTGCTCTGTTAGCAAACAGAAGAGCGGGGAGTTGGGAGAAGCATGAGAAGCACGGCGGTCGCTGCATCTCCTACCAAGGACATCAGCTAGGTCAGCAGTCACCACCAGGAGGGAGGTTGATGAAAATCCAGGAGAGCATGGGGCCACAGTGGATGGGAATATAGCACCCCAGACCCAGTCCACCTCTGACATTAAACTGCTGAGAGATTTGGGGTGAATAGCTTAATGAATGTGAGCCCCAATTTTTTCACTTTTTATTTTGGAAATTTTCAATTTTTCACATTTTTTTCACATTTTTTTTTCAATTTCTAATTTTCTAATGCGGCCCTTGGGGACCGCCCTCCACGGCCACAGCAGGGGTCAGAGGGAAGGTGAAGAGGCCAGCCCCAGAGAATCCCCATGCCTCCCAAGCCTGACAAAATGCTCTCCTTTCTGACCTGATTCTGGAAGCCACTGATGGTCCACAGTGGCCCGTGCCCTGTCTCCTACCCCAGCCCTCCGTGTCCTGCCAGCCACTGTGCCCTGTGCTGCACCTCACTCAGCAGGAAGGAGAGCCTGGGAGCCGGTGTCCAGGGTGGGAGCCTCTGCCCGAGGGGCCTGTGGCACCTCCCCAGCCGCCAGGCCCGACGTGAGGGGCCCCGACATGACGGGCCCCGAAGTGAGGACCCTGACGTGCGGACGCCGAGAGTCTGTCCTTCTTGGACACAGAGAGCAGTGCAGACTCAGTGTTTTCAGAGTTGATTCACACAGACGCATTTTCAGGTCATTTTCTCTGACTCCGGGGGGTGGGGGGGTGGGCATCATCACCTCTCCCCTCCCCTCTCAGGCAGGTTCCTTGGAAGGGAGTTTGAGCTGTCGGTTTCCCTCGGGAAATACCCCCCAAAGGGGAGTCTCCCCAGATCAGCACCGAGAGCCCCTGAGCACCACACAGGAAGGGTGTGAAGAGAGGAGCAGGGCTTTCCTCTGGGCAGAGAGGGGAGGATGCGGGTCCTGCTCTTGCTGCCCACGAGGCCTTGGGAACGTGATGGAGCCGGGTGGGTTCAGTTTCTTTGTTTATGAGCCTGTGACTGTGAAGGTGGGCCCGGGATCGAGGTAAACTCTCGGTCGTCCGTCCCCCAAAGGTGACGGTCTCCAGCTTTCCCTCCTCAGGGGGGCTGAGCGTGAATGTCATCACCGGGAGCATCTCCACAGCCCTTTACGTTTAAAGAATTTCTTTTTCAAATAGTTTTTGGCCCTTTCTTCAGGATAGGTATTAAAACACACCTCTTTGTACAAAGTTCTTTCCCCAGAAGATGCGTCATTCACGTGACTTGGAGCAGTCAGATCACAATTCAGAGGACTTAGGTCTCCCTCACCTTCTGACTCCTTTACTAAGAGTCATGTCAGGGGACCCTAGGAGATGTGGACAGACCTTCCCCCATTTTTCCTTCCAAGAGCAGTAACAGAATAAGTTGCTGTTTTATTTTGTTTTGTTTTATTTCACGTATACAGGCTATCCAAGCCTTGGAACTTGGGCTGCCGGCATTTTAACTAACGTGAACGCCTGGCTGACCCTCACCCCTTCTCCAGTGATTTTCAGGAAGGGAAATAAACCAGCAAACCCCGGCAAGGCTATGGTCAGTGTGTTACCTCTTGGAAAGGGAAACGCCAACCCGCAGGATGGTGCTCCCAGCTCCCTAACCGGCCTGCCCCCTTCCCAGCACCCCCAGTCAATTTGGAAGTTTTCACTTCAAATAGAAATCAGTTGAGGGGGGCAATATTTCTCCTTTTAATAAATAAAATAAATACTTCCTCTGAATCAGCTTAGCGTCTCCATTTTCTCATACCAGGATCACCTTTATTCTGAGATCGGTACTACCCGTAAACCATCACTTCCCAACACAAAAGATACAAGGCAAATGCCTACAAATTCCCACAATCTGGTCTTGAAATCACCCTAATATTTAAATCGGCATGGCTATCCCTTTTTTGTGTCAAAGTATAATCACAGTTTCCCCAGAGATACTGTATGTCTTGTTTCTTTTCTAGTCAATTTTTATTTTGACCCCCCCAACATTCACGGCTTAAGCATTTATCCAGTTTAAACGATGGGGATTTAAGTTGCTATTTTAGTGGAAGATGCTTGATTAAAACCTGTGTCCTCATCAAATTATTGGACAGTGGTTCTTGGGCTTTGTTTACCTTAGTGTCAACCTTAATTTAAATTCTGCATAACTATATTTGCTTCAGGAACTGCATTCACCAGCAACACACCACAAATTACTTCGCATTATGAGCAGACTCTCTTTGTCTATTGCAAAGTGTTTTGAAATTAGCACCATAAGTAACTAGCTGTAAGTGTCACTCGATCTCCTTAATGCCTCATTAATCAAACCCCGTGGCAGTTGGTGTGATGTCCAAGCCCGTCTCATACAAGATTGGTATCACTTGCTCCTTGCTTCTGACCACAGTCTTTTAAACCTGATTCTAATGATTTGTGCATCCACCCTCCCTGTGTTATCCTCTGCCCCCAGAGGCCTCCCAACACGTGTAGCTTTGCACCATAGACCAGTTTCCGAGCATTCTTTGCAAAAATCGGCAATTAAAAAACCATTTTCCGGGGCTTCCCTGGTGGCGCAGTGGTTAAGAATCCGCCTGCCAATGCAGGGAACACGGGTTCGAGCCCTGGTCCGGGAAGATCCCACATGACGCGGAGTAACTAAGCCCGTGTGCCACAACTACTGAGCCTGCACTCTTGAGCCCGTGTGCCACAACTACTGAAGCCCGTGTGCCACAACTACTGAAGCCTGCGTGCCTAGAGCCTGTGCTCCACAACAAGAGAAGCTATTGCAATGAAAAGCCCTCGTACCACAAAGAAGAGCAGCCCCCGCTCGCTGCAATTAGAGAAAGCCAGCGCACAGCAACGGAAGACCCAATGCCGCCAATAAAATAAATAAATTAATTAATTAAATCTAAAAAAAAAAAGTCAAAAAATCATTTCCGGGCTTCCCTGGTGGCGCAGTGGTTGAGAGTCCGCCTGTCGATGCAGGGGACACGGGTTCGTGCCCCGGTCTGGGATGATCCCACATGCTGCGGGGTGGCTGGGCCCGTGAGCCATGGCCGCTGAGCCTGCGCGTCTGGAGCCTGTGCTCCGCAAAGGGAGAGGCCACAGCAGTGAGAGGCCCGCGTACCGCAAAAAAAAAAAAAAAAAAAAAAAACATTTCCCCTCTCGTGGAAACCCATGATCTCAAAAGGAGAAAAGTCGTTTCCCTGAGTTATCTACCGACATTCAACATGATTTTCAGATCACTCTTAAAATGCCACACTGGAAAATTTTCCCTGGACTAGTTTTTCTTTATGGCAAGAGTTAGAGAAAAGAAACACATTCTCCCATGGAGACTGCAGTTTCCACCCTGGCCTCAATTTTCAGAAGGATGTATACATTTAGCCTGAGCACTTAACCAGGAGAGGACAATATGTTCGTTCCTTTATTATGGGATATGATTTCTGTCCTAAATACAAAATTTTAAAATTTGTACTTCCAAAGGAAATGCAGAACAACCCAAACTTGATATTTTTATTATAGTCCCTACAGAAAAAAAAAAAAAAGTTATCATTCTTACATACGTGTTTATACAAATCGTAACAAAAATGACACAACGAAAATGTTACAACCTTTTATGGGGCCATCAAACATGTGCACATGTCTAAAAGAAACCCTCCCTATGTTCCATCCCCTTTCCCTGCGTCGCACACAGGCCAGAACACACACACTCACACACACACAAACCCTTTTAACCAAATTTAATCTCCCTGACGTTAAAACTACTTAGCAGCTCTCCTGGACAGGAGCATCCCACAGGACGTCCTGACTGGGGTGGGCAGTCAGCAGGCATGTGGGCAGGCAGGGCTGCCCTGTCCCGCATGGCCGTGGCCGTGGGCAGGCACGAGGCCACCCAGAGCAGACACAGGTGCTCTATCTCCCGCGGTGCCGCCCTGTGAGGTCAGCTCTTCAGGAGCCGCATCTCAATGGGAGGCCTTTGGCTTCATGGCCTTCCCTTCTGACCACCCAGCAGGCAAAATCTAGGGAAGGGTTTTTTTCTGTGAGTTTTGTGAGAAAAAAAACACACAAACAGCATTGAAACTGCAAATTTCCTGCAGGTGGGCTTCTGGCCTGCGAACGTTTCGTGCAATCTTAGTAAACCATTAATTTTCTCTGCTGGTAAACTTTTTGCCTTTTCACCTTATAAAACCATTCAGGCTAAATCAACCTTTTTCGAACAGAATGCAGCCTTGTTGCCTGGCTCTCAGTCCAACATCCATGGTAAAGCCCACGGAGTCCGAACACACAGACGGTACAAATCTGTGTAAGATTTTGACTTTAAAATTGACCTAATGTAAACCATACTTTGTGCTTGTTTTTATATTATTATCACGTCTACTTTCTCTTATGGCATTTAAAATAGGCTTTGACTTTAAAAGAGCAAATGTGAAAGAACATTGTGATTATATTTTCGGTGACATTTACTATGATGAAAGGTGTAATTTACAGCAATTACAAAAGTACCTTTTACGTCCCGTCGCCAGCTCATCCTGTTTTTACTCTGATTCCGGCAACCTCTATTCATTTGGAATCAACAACATCAGTGTGGAAAGGAGTCCACTATGATTTTCAGAAGTGACAAAATCATCACTGAACAGTTTCAAAATGGCCAGTTCGAAACTTCTTCTTTTTAACAGCCATAAAATCTGAGTGTTTAAACCAACAATTCTGCTTCACCCTCCCCTTTCCTGCATTACCCACTCACGTCCTTCCCTTCCTTTCCCCCAAAGGCAATATTTTGGCTTGGCAACCAGTACAAATCTCTGAACCCTTCCATTTAAATGCCCCACAAAGATCCTGTTTGATCACAGCTTGGATTTCAGAAAGAAAGGAAGAAAGAAAAATCAGGAATTTGGACACAGGAGATGTCACCGTCCCTCACCCCCCATTCTGCCATTCTCTCCCTCACTGTCCCCTAGGAAAAAACAGAGAGCCAAGCCTCACCCTTACAGTAAAGATACCCCGAGATTTAGGGGTATAAGTGCGGCCTTACTTAGCAGCAACGCTGCAGCTGTGCTCTTATCTGGCCAAAGGAACCAGGGGACAACAAAAGAGCCCAAAGAAGGGACGACGGCTGCATGGGAAAGCCAGCAGCCCAGCATTGTGGTGCCCTTCTGCTGAGCAAATAGTTCAAACTGCTCATTCCCATCTCCTATTCTCTCCCTGGTACATTGTTTGTGCCCTTGCATTTCATTCTGCAAGGAAGGTTGCTCTCTGGGCCTATAAGCAAACAGTCCAGAAAAGAGCTAACCATCCTCTTCTCTTCCCCGGAGAACTAGCATTTTTATTTCAGCTCCAAGCTGTCAAAGACCTGGAGAGTTTATGTCAGTGTCCTGAATTAATTGCTTTAAGCTGAAGCAGGCTCCACGGGCTACCAAATGTCCAGAAGATGTTTATTAATAACGATTCCTCCAGGATTCTGGCTCCAAGCTGTCCCTTGGTGGTGGCTTTTATCTGGCTGCCACATTCTCACCCCTGGCCTCTTGGTGCTGGGAGTGGGAGGGCTTGCCTATCCAGTCATCGTGACAAAATTTCGAATTGCCTGGAGTGAAAAAATAACCACCTGTGTATCAGGACATGTGTGATAGGCGCCTTTGTCCTGTCCCCAGAAAGGTCCCAAAGTCACAGAAACTGCGTGAGTAACCTCGACGTGGGCCGGGGAGGCAGCTGCAGACCCTGCCCTGTGCAAGCTCATTTAGCCCGTGCAATTAGCAGAGGCAGCCAGAGAAATGCCCTTCTCTTGCTCTCCCTCCCCACTTCCTCCCCCAAAAGAAAATTCAGTGAGGCTGACAACCTGATGTATTTTGAAGTTTTCCTGGTACCAAAAAAAAGCCTCTTTAATAGAATGAAATAATAAACCAATTTATATACCGATATAAGACCAGGATCGTGAGTGCCATTGTGTAATTTTCCACTTGACTTTTCATTATCTACCTGAACAAAATCAATCTATATGTATGGGATCAACATACAATTCCGGAGATAAAAGCTGAAAATAAATGTGCTTTGCATATCCCGGAGATAAAAGACACAGTCCTTCGGACAGCCTTTTCTTCTCCGGCAGATGTATTTATAAAATAAATGGTGTGTCAAGGGAAAAAAACGAGACATAGTTGTGTAACTGGAGTGCGGACTCCTTTGCTGGAAATATTGATCCTGCAAATGAACACTGGTTAATAAGTGCCCTGCCGACGATATCGGGTCTACCCAGAGCGCAGTCTGGGTCAACGCTTCTCCCAGCCAAACCTCCCCACCGCCAAAAAAAAAAAAAAAAAAAAAAAAAGACACTTGCCCTATTAACATGGATTTAAGGCTGAGGACTTCAAGGGCCTTCTGAAGCCTCTCCACGGAGACAAAGCACACTGAGAAATCACATTATGTTAGAAACCCCCCTGCAGCAAAGGCCAGCTGTGAGGGACCCTCAGTCTTCAAAAAAGGAGAGGTGTCCTGCGCCCCTCGGAGGTGACTTTTTTCCTTTAAACAAGTTGAGTTCCATCCCTGTTTTTGGTGCCCTTCTTCACCCCAACACCTAGAAATGATACTAAGGACAGTACAGCTCTGTCCACACGGGCCACGCCCAGGTCCTGGCCACTCCCTTCCTTTGGGGATGCGTCCCTGTCAGCACTGCGTGTGTGTGCCATGCTGGGCAGATGGCAGAGGCATCCATGGGTGTGCCCATCGGGTTCTGAACCCCTTGGGGAATGTGCACCTGCCCGGGGGGCTTATTGGGCCTGTTTCCAGGCTGGCCACTCTTGTCCCTTCTGTGAGGCAGGGACTAATTGCCCATGCCTTATTGGCCAGCAAAAAAAACCCACGAGGGATGGGTCCTGGACCACCTTTTGCCCCAAACAATCACTCTGAGTTTATGGACTTTTTCCGGTCATTGAAAAGTAATGATGTCTCAGGCCAAGGACAGAAAACGTGCTGCTCGTCATTATTCATGCATTAGAAGCTTTAGTAACTTCAGGGGAGGTTAAATATCTACTTGGGCAACTTTAATTTGTACAGCAGGACAAATCAACTCTTTTATGGTTTAATATCTTTGTGTTGACTAGTTTTGGTGGTTGTTGGCTGGATGGTTTGGTCCAAGTCTGCAAATCGCGATTTTCATGCACCCTCTTCCCTTATGCTGAGAGCTCATATTCATGCCCAGCACCCACCTCATTCCTCAGACACTCATGGAAAACTATGGGGAAAGCCCCCAGGAGCAGTCTGACAGCAGAGTTATAGACTTTTAGGGACACTCCTGTGATGGTCAAAGTTCAGTATGGGGAGAAGCTTGTATGCTTTCAGTCACGTGCACCTCTTAGGAAAACAAGCCTCCTCCCTTCATCCCATCTTTTTGTTCCAGTATCTGTGAATAAGCAAAGCTAGAGAAAAAGTAAGAATGCAGTCAAAGAGAGTTAGGCAGTCATTAGAATTTCGTTTGAAAATTGAACTACATCCTGACGGCACACTTTGAAAAGTCCCTATATTTTCATTACAAAATTGATGTATTTTATGCCTAGAGCATTCAGCCTCCATGAACTCAAGGCATATTTTGTCCAAGGTTTAATTACTCGGTGATCCAAACACTTAACCCGCGTCCTGGAGAACCCAGTATGGTAGGTAGCACGTGAGCTTCACCCACCAGGTGGAAAATTCTGTAGGAATTTTGTACCCCCGAGCTCCCTGAAGAAAGAGAACATGCCAGAACAGGGTGTTTCTACATCCACAGACACATTTACTGATCCTGCATAACCGTCTCCATCCATAGGCAAGGTCCTGACCCAGAGTCAGGCTGTAGTCCCTGTTTATAAAATAAGAATTTGCTAAACAGAAGAAACTGAGTTTTTCCAAAGGTATTTTTAGTAATCATGTCAGAGATGTCCTGTCTTGATGTCATTTCCCAGGGAAGAAAAACGGAGAGTCAGAAGTCCAATAAATGTACGAAGGTGTACACATTCAGATAAACAGAACCAGATGGAAAGTTAGTGTCAACTGTTGCTAGCACTGACATTAAAAAAAAAAAACATATATCAGCAGTTAAAATATGTAAAGGAGATGAAGGATGTAACCAAATTCAGGCTGAGGGTGAACACATGTCCCTCTTGGTCTTTCTGGCTGGGAGTCAATTAACAGATGAGGACAAGCCCCCACGCCCCAGGTGCTGCTCAACCCCTTCTGGAAACTGGGAAACTGAAGACATTATATTATATAGGAATAAGCACAAGCTGGCCTGACCATATTTATGTGCCTAGATATCCTAAGCTAACTCACTTTCCCTCTCTGTAATTGCCTCATTTTTCCCTTCCAGTGAGTGTACAGCATCTTTACAAATAACCAAAGTGCAAAGCTCTCTTGATCGCCACCAAAACCAAGAGACACAACTGCAAAGCCCCAGTGCTTCCCTTCATACCAGGCTTGATAGAGAAATAAGGAACCCATTTTCCAGATGAAGAATTACAGTGTCATCCTGCCCTGTGGGTGAGGTACTCACCCTTTCAGAAAGGCCAAATGAGAATTTTTTCAACGTTGTTTTTTGTTTTTCTTTTCTCTTTTCTCCCCCTTCCTTCCTTCCCTCCTTCCATCCTTTCCTTCCTTTCTTTTTTTTTTTTTCTGGAGGACGGCAGGAGCTGGCAATGGAACTGGATGAAACATGGCCCTAAATCAAACCTCTTGCACACCACTCTTACACCTTCCACTCTACCACAGTAAAGATAAAACCCCTTCTCCTGGCTCTCTGAAATATCAACACAGAAATCCATTCAGAAGATGGTGAGACCCAGGAATGAGGCCAGGAGAGGGCTCTGCCAGCCCTAAAGATGCCACAAACTTTCCACAGCACTTAAAATGTACTTCAAGTGGTCCTAGAGCAAGAGAGTTGCTTTTTAAAATGAAAAGAAAAATAACTGTAACTTATCCATGGTGACAGTTTGAAAGGTGAAATTTTCATTTCGAGTGCCAATGTGTCCCCATGGAAAAATTACTGGATTCTAATACTACACAATGCTAGAGAGACACATATCATTTCTTCTGTGTCTCATAGTCTATATCACGTTGTTCAAAACGTTTCTCAATGTGGAGAACCAAATGAAAAATATCTATGATTAAATTAACATTTGACCCGGAAAGTGTTGCCTTTATCACAGAAACCATGCAAGAAGATGGATCGCCACTCATGCCATACGTGTTCCAACTTTTCTTGACTTGAAAATGTTTTCAAATGTATTTCTTAAGTATGTCCTTATTATCTGACAATAAGAGATATGTATCCTTATTCAATTTTTTCTGCCATGTTGTACACAAAGAGGGCATGACACCACTGAGGAAAACAGGTTTCTTTTAAAGAAATAGGAAAACAGTAACTCCATTATATGATTTGGGCCACAGCAGCTTCATGACAAACGCCTTCGAAGCAGCACTTACTCCCCCTGCACAGATGGAGGGCCGGGTATTCTGTTCTGACTCTCCCAGCTGCCCCAGCAGTGATTCTGTCCAGTTTGTTGACATAACGTGGGCTCCATTAGAACCAAGTTGGATATTCAAATGCACTTTATATTCTTTTCCAGAGATTCTAAAAGAGAAAGATGTGGATTTGCAGCCTAACACAGAGGATGTTTAGTCTCAGTGAAGCCTGGGTGTGTTTATTCAGTGTCATTTTTAAAGGAACTGCCCACTCGATGCAGAAATGACAGTTCCTTGTCTCAAGCATCACTTAAAAGTTCAAAAGAAATAGCTGAAGCTCAGCATGGGAAAGTGTTTTACTTCCCAGTTCACTCAGACTTTTAAAATGGTTAATGTTGGCAGTGGACTTACTCCGATAAATCAGGAAAAGCACTGCATCATCTTCGTACACTGATCTGTGAATTTATGAAGTCAAAGAACATTGGTAGAAGTGCATTTTTTCTCATTTTGCTTTCCTCTAGGGGCCGGGGAAAGAGTGAAAGACCAGTAGGGAATACACCAGAACTCTTTTTATTTTGAAGAAAGATAAGCCTCCATTTTCAAGTAATTTGAAGAGTGAGAATTCTGATACTGAAGAATTTCAATGCGGCTTTCCTGGAAACTCGAGACTGATTCAAAGAGCAAATACCATGGTGCAATTTCTTTACAGTTGTGAGTTTCTTTTTTCTTTTGAGTAAGAAAGTAGTAATACATGATGAAAAGCAATAATAATAATAGTAATTAAAAAGGGACGGGTGTAGATTATTACGCATTTTGCTTGATATCACACAAAGTAATTTCACATTAATGAAGGGATACTGGATTTCACAACTTTCAATGTTCCTGTCCTAGTTAAAAAGTCATGTCACACCCCCAAAAAACAGGCCTGAGTTGATAGGATTTTTTATACAGATTTTAGGTCAGGTTAAAGGATTTTGTGGAACTATATGTCATGGCTTGGGGTGAAATTAAACAATATGCTTGATTCCAGTGTCCATTTGGAGTTCATTTGTGTTCACGTCTCTCTCCTATTTTTGCCAGCGTCCTGCAGTTCCACGGCTCCGGGGTCCTCATACAGATGGTTACATTCTCATACTGGGCACCCAGAGAAGGTCACATGCTTTACATCAAGGGCAATTAGTTTCCTTTTTAAAATGGAAAATGTCATTAAGTTCTTGAATAATTCAAGAGTAGAGGTCACAATACAGTGTCCCTTTTGGGGGTCTTTATGGTGCAAATGGCAAAACAAGGCGATCCTATCAGTAAGAGTAGATCTAAGGTTTACAATGTAGCTCTATTTAGTGTGACAGGAAAATTAAATTACGCGAGACACTCATTCATCGTCACCCGTTAACAGGCTTGGGAAAATTGTGGATCCCCGGGGGCAAATCACTGACAACGTGCGAGGCAAATAAAAATATGTCATTTTAATTGGCTGCTGTTTCCTCCGCTTGGTTTTGAAAATAACAAACATAAGCTTGTCCCCCACAACTGTCCTTGGAAATAGGGTCCCGCGTCTCCAAGAGACGACCACAGCTTAAGGACGGGTTAAGAGAGTTCCGGGGGGACACGGGCCTGTTTTCGCAGCCGTCGTTGAGCGGGTCTTGATCCAGGGGTTCCCTGGAAAGGAAATATAGGGGAAGGTTTCACGTGAGAATCGGCGTCGGCGGCTCCCCACCCCGCCCCGGCTGGGGGGTGGTCTGCACGGGAGTTACTGCGTTTCTGGAACAGGAGCTGCCCCTCAATCTGTGAGGTGTGAGAAGGAGGCCAGGAGGGAGGACCGAGCGTCGCGGGGTCCACCAACTGTCCTCCCTCCCCAGGGGAGAGAAAGCCACACGGCCCTCGACGGGGCTTGGCACCAGGCTCCCGGGCTGGGGTCGGGTGGATAGGGTAGAAAGAGAGGCAGTGCTTCCTCAGAGGTCACCGACGGAGAGGAAAGCTGTTCCCGGGCCGCGCCAGCACATCCTCGCCACACACGTCCCTTACGACCCCCAAAGTCCCAGTTCAGGCCAGTGGGCGTGGCTGCCCGGGACCCGCTCCCACCCTTGACCGCCCGCGTGTCGCGCCGAGCGCTGGGCCGCTCCACCAGCGCTTCCCGCCGCCGCCGCCGCCGCGCTCCCGGCGGTCTCCCGCCCATCGCGGCGCCCTCGGCACCTGCGGGGCCCCGGCTCTACTTCCTGCGTCTCCCCGAGGCTGGAGGGAGCTGGTTGGACGGGAAGGAGTAAAGCCTGCGGCGCCGGGCGCCTACGGGTGGGGTTGGCCCGTCCGTTGGGTGGGCTTCTGGGGTCGGTCCCCTGCGCTGTAGGACATGGAAAAGGCAAGAATGACCGCCCGTCTGCCTGTTGCTTATTATTATTATTATTCAGAAATAATATCTGTCTGGAGCTTCCCTTTTTCGGGCTCCTCCACCAAGACCCTACGAAGTCCTGTGTTGGCCAAGTGAGTTCAGGGCGGGGTGCGCGCATCTTCTCGGCTCTGCGCGCATCTCTGCCGCCGGCGCTCGGCCGCGCGGGGAGGCCAGGCTCCGGATCTGGTGACACCGCGGCCCGACACACGCCCCAGGAGGCGCGGACCCGGGGCGGGGCCGGCGGCGGGGCCTTGGCAGAGGGTCCCAGGCCCTCGCGGGGAGGAGAAGCCGGTCCAGCAGCTGGGCGCTCCTTTCAGAATGAAGACCTTGGGGCCGCTCGGTTTCTGAAGCGGGTCTGACGTTAGTAAAGCTTAGGTGAAGGGAGATACTTCATTTTTAAGAAAAAGTCGTATTACAGCGTGATTGCTGCCTCGGGGGGATGATGGGTGTCTGAGCCGCCTCAGTATTTTTGTAGTAGAATTAAGAGTAGAATTAAGGAGTACGTTTCCTTCCTGGGGGGAGTGGGGGAGCAGAGAGGGGCAATTTAGAGGTTTTTCATTTTCTAAACGCTTCAATTTTAAGCAAACACTTGGGGGCTCCGGGCCGCTGTAATTCCAAAGACAATTTTCCGTGGTTTTAATTTGATTTGCATTTTTTCAACTTCTATAATATTCAATTTCATGGGTGAATACACAGGTAAACACTGTTAGGTCGTGTTTTTCGCCCCCTGCACCGAACAGAATGTCGCTTGCCTTAGAGTGCCAGGGGAGTTACACCCCTTCCCAATAATGTCTGCGGGTTTCTCCTGAATTATTTTCCTAAACGTAGCGCGGGTTCGCCTGGGCGCCAGAAAGGTGGCCTATTAAAACTAGCTGAACTGCTCCGCACAGGTGGGGGGGGACCCCCACAGACATGACCCAAAGGAAGGAGGCAAAGCAAACAAATTCCTATTCTACATAGAATCTATTCTAGTTTTACCCAGAAACATTTTAAAATATTTTATTAGTAGTTTTAAGCAATCCAAAAATGATCAATATACTCACTTCTCCCAGAAATGCTTTCAGTGTAAATTTCATCGCTAGACAGACAAACATTGAGAAAAGCGATAGGCTTTGTAGGGAGAAATTTAATTAGCACCCTTGAGCTATTGTATAAAAAAAAATTTAGAGGGCTTCCCTGGTGGCGCAGTGGTTGAGAGTCCGCCTGCCGATGCAGGGGACGCGGGTTCGTGCCCCGGTCCGGGAAGATCCCACGTGCCACGGAGCGGCTGGGCCCGTGAGCCATGGCTGCTGAGCCTGGGCGTATGGAGCCTGTGCTCCGCAACGGGAGAGGCCACAACAGTGAGAGGCCCGCGTACCGCAAAAATACAAAAAAAAAAAAAACAAAAAAAAATTTAGAGAAAAATACGAAGTGAAATTGGGTAATTAGCTTTAGTCCTATCAAAGCTGATGTTTAACAAAATGCCACTGTCCCTAACCCTGGAGCCAGGATGCTGGAAGCTGCATGGGAGCAGCTGCGCCAAAGACTAACACGGGCAGACGGTAATCCTTGAACGCACCATACACCATACATCTCACAAGGAGATAGTTGAACCTCATCAAATATACAGATAGATTGGCACATAATAAATCTATCAAAACCCCAAATGCATTTTATATTCCTTCACAAAATTGTGCTACAAGAGGTAAGGAGCAAAGAAATGACATACTTAATTGGCCTGTCCAGAGGTACTCATATAATAAAATAGCTTTCTCAGGAACGATACGTCACTTAAAGAAAATATAGATATATACATATATATCTGCTTAATGCCCATTACTGTGAAACACTCAATACCATGAAAGCTATTTCTATTTTAAATCCTAAAAGTTTACAGATTTGAATGTTGGTCTCATTTCGTAGGATTTTTTTTTTTAATTGGAGAGCTCACGGACAATGTTAGTGACTTTTAGAAATTAAAAGATATTAGAGTTTTGGCGTTTTGGAAAGAATAGATCCAGAAATTACATTGGTGAGCCTTTCAAAAACCTTTTTGCTTGAGGCTGGCTGATTTGGGAAAACGGTATTGAGCCGATCTCATTTGCAAAATATTTTTTTATCATACGAAAGGGGTTTAAGCAAACAAGAAAGGAATTTCTTTTGAAGCAGTACCAACTTTGAGAAAGAAAGTTCCTTAATTTTTTGAAAACACCGTCGTAGCAGGCTGACTGCATCGAACACCTTCAGGAAAACTGACCTTTACCATTTGACTTTTAATTTTTTTTTTTTACAATTATTGAATTTAAAGGGATCATTGTTTAGGATTTGCCCTAATCTTTCTTATTGTGGATGACTGGCAATTATGTCTTTCTGTTTATCTTACACAAATAGATGGCAGAATGTGATGTCCACAGATGACAGCAGAGCAAACCTCCTCCTGGAGAAGAGCTCGTGCCAGGGACTCGACTAAAACACAGGTCTACTCAGAGGATGGCAAACTTGGGCAATAGGAACCTCTTTCTCTTTCTCTATTCTAATGGAGGAGTAAATGGGGCTCTTGTTAAGAACCTAAGAGCACTGATCATCAGAGTAAGTTTGCCAGTTTCTTTCGCTTTTATCCCAAAGAGGTCTGTGTCCAAGACTGTGGCAGCCGACCCAGAAGCAATGCTCAGGCGATGCAGACAGCGATTGCTCTCCCAACCCCCAACTGTGTTCAGCTGGGTCCAAGAGGCCACTGGCTGACCAAAGATAGAGAGGGCTTGGCAGGCCTGGGGTGGGGGAGGGGAGGGAGGGAGGAATGGACCAGGGAGGTCCCTGGAGTGTGTCTCAGCAGGTGGGGGCTAGCAGAACAGGGGGGCTCAAGTCCCAGCAGGAAACTTTCCCTACAGACTTAGGAACTTGGGAGGCCATGTCCTTTGGGAGAGCTGTTAGTCCTCAGAGGAAAGAGTAGCACCCCCAGAAGACACAGCTGCTGGGGGCGGAGGTTAGCTGAGGGTGCTATGAAACGACTGTGGTCTGACTGTCCTTTCATGACTGATAGGAGCCTGAGGGAGGGGAGGAGTGTGTGTGTGTGTGTGTGTGTGTGTGTGTGTGTGAGAGAGAGAGAGAGAGAGAGAGAGAGAGAGAGAGAGAGAAAGAGAGAGGGATTCTGCTGAATACAAGGGAGAAATCCCAGTTACTTTTAGTTGTTTACTGAGCAAGGGCAAAATCTAAACAGCACTTTCCAGGATCAATGAAGGGATGGCCTCGGGTTCCAGAGCTGAGCCCCCTAAATGAGTCTGGCATCCTGATAACTGCAGGTTAGCACCTGAGATCAACCCCTTCCCGCTGCCGAATGCTGGCAAGAGATACAGAGGCACCTTGTTCTGGGCTCTGGGAAGGGAGAGGCGACAAGGAGATTTAATTGTCTGCCTGGGTGAATCGAAATGTCCTTCGAAAGCAAAGAAATCAAGAGAGATTGGCCTTTAATTGGCAAATCTGCTGGTTGGAGGGGAGTGGCAATTAAAGTGGAGAGAGGCTAAAATGCAGATCGGATTCCTGTCCCCAGCTCGCCCCCAGACAGGACCCAAGATCGCATTCTCCCCCCTTCTTGGGGTCACTAGAAGGCTCCGCACCTAGTCTGACTGTGGTAACTGTCTTTCTCCCCACCTCAATCTAACGTCTCCATTATCAGTTTGGAGTGGGGAGTCTGGTTTAATCCAGAACTCCATTCACTTCCAAGAGTTGGTCCCCCATGCCTGAGACATCATTGTGTGCAGAGCTGGCCTTAGGACCCAGTTGTCCAGAGCCTCCCCTGAAATCCCAAAAGGGGAGGGGCTCAGTCTGCAGGAAATCCCCACCCCACTAAAAACAGACAGTCCAGGGGACTTAACTTGCAGTAAGTCAAAAAGAAAAGGAGACCTCCATGTGGCATAAGCAGGCGTGAACCATCCTTGGCTGGCACCCCTGTGCCCGTGTGCAGTTCGGCCGGGGTGGTGCCCTTCCCCCAGATTGCAGGCCTACTGAGTGCCGGGTCCCAGCCACCCTCTGTGATGGAAGCAGGCCCGTCCACCTGGGCCGGCATCCCTTTCAGGGCCCAACCTGGAGGCAGGTGTTTATCCCGATCTGCATCTGTATGTGCGTGGGGGAGGCGGCTGTGGGGACGGGGTCTCTTGCAGCTGTGTTGAAGTGGGGGCGTGCAGGGGCCCAGCTGTGATCGGTGGGTGCGCTCCAGCTGTGCTGTCACCTGGGCTGTTGGGCCACCAGGTGTGGGTCAGGGGGAGGTCAGAGGCGAGAGGCTCTCAGGAATTCCTGGCCCCTGATCCAAAATCCCCCGTAAGGAGTAAAGCTGACAGGCGGCACCTCGGACGTGGGTTATTTTAAGCCCATATGTCAGGCTATTGTTTCTGCCCCTGACATTTTCCTCTTCTCTGGCATTTTCTCTTTCTAATCACAATGCAAGAGCCATCTAGCTGCCGATTCTCTGCCCTCTCCTCCCTTCCAGCCTTAGCCAGCTGGTCCCAGAAGCTTGAACGGGGAGGAGTCGTGGTCCAGGCCTGACTGATCCTCTGGCTGGCTTTGGGGCCATGGTCGCATGGGAATTCTAACTCCAAGAGGGCAAAAGAGAAGCCAGCCTGACCCCAGACATAACCCACCCTGACCCCTTCTAGGGCAGTGGGCATGGTCTCTGCCATCCTTCCAAGAAGTGCTCAAGCCTGTTCTTCTTGAGACCTTCTTGTTTCTTTCTAGCCTTCTTCTAACACTGCGGTCCCCTCCGCCCCGTCACCTCCGCTTACCATCAGCAGCTCACTTTGCAAACTTGGGGGTCCTGGCGAAGGCAGGCTCCCTAGTGCATTGGAATCAGAGAGGTCTGTGCCCAGGCCATATGTAACCAGGAAGAGTTGAAAGAACACAGAGGTGAAAGATTTGAATTCAACGCTGAGCTCTGAAATGGAAGCTTTTTCTCTAACTTCTCTCTGCCCGGGCCCATCACCCATAAATTCTGACAGCTACTGGGGAGGGGGGTGGTCTTAACTGAGGTCATGTTCATGAAGACACCTGGCATAGTGTCTGGCACAGAGGGGACCCCACTGACTGGTGGTGGATGGAATACAGTTGTGATCAATAAAAGACGTGGAGGGGCTGGGGCGGGGGTGGGAGATACAGTAAGATGGTAGAAAGTAGGGCAAAAGTTTTGCCCCCAAATGGACTCATTTTTCTGGGTAGAGGGTAAATTTTCTCCGCCAGAGAGTTGTTGAAGTTGCAACTTCTTTCTGTGTGTAAACAGCTCAGCTTAATGTAGCTCAGAATTGCAGACTGACTAGGAGGTATATAGTTGAATTGGTCTCGTTTATTTTAAATTTCTTAGATTGGGTTTTAGAAGGTAAGGCAAGCAGGAAGCTCGAGCAGAGGGTTGTATCTTTCAGAGCAGAGTGTACACACGCTGGCTTCCTGCTTTCTCTGCTAAAGATGCCTCTGGCCCCCATACAGAGCTCTCTGTGACCCAGGTCCTGTCCTGGCTGACATTCCACCCTGGTCTTCACAGAAAATGTCATTTCATCGTCATCTGCCCTCCCCAGTCCCCCAGTTCCCACTTCACACCTTAGCTCCTCCCAAGCGCTTTCCGCCAAACACTTCCTAAGATTGTTTTCTATTTTTAAATAATGCACTTTGAACACCCAAGTCTTCAAATTAAGAACCATATGCTTTTCTTTATGTGAGCAAAAAGTTCAACAAAATCCATTATATAACTACATCTACTTTGTGAAGAGAGGAAAAAATAATGAATTGAGGTCCTATTTCTAATGAAATAAGTCAAAATTCACACGCATGCAACCTTATTTTGATTTGCTGGGGTCGTGACCAACCTTGGTCCACAAATTCTTGAAACCTGTGTTTTACGTTTTTTTCAAAAAAAGTGAAACCATGGGAAAGCTGCTTTACCTAGGAAGAAAGTCTAGTCCTCAACCATTTAAGTGAGCAGAAGTGAAGCCACTTAAGCAGGTAGAACTAAAAACTAGCAAACTATTCTGATTCCAAAGTTTTCATCTGCATCACACCCCAGTATTTTTCCCTCACGCATCTACGTTTGTGATGTGGAAAATTTCCCTCTCGGTTCATCTGATGTGTTTAAGTTAAATCAATGTGGCCTTGCTGGTACGGTATCCTGGCACTGCAGGAATATCAGTGCCTCCAATGAGCTTAAAGAGAGAGCTTAACCCCAGGCACTTGCCCTAAGGAGACCTGAGAACCTCTAGTTTTGCATGAATGAATGCAACTTCATTTGTGTGACTCTTTTCAGCGTCTCGGCTATCGGTTGTATTATCTGTCAGTAAAATTCCCCACCTTCTTTTCAGAAAGAGAGAGAGAGGTGTGTGTGAAGGATAAGTCAATGCCTTCTCATGGGAACCTGGTGGAGAGGGGGGACATGTATGACAGGGACATCTGACCAGTCCATGTTTTGTTGGTAGTGAGGTTGGAGCTCTGAGGAACAGCCACTAATGTAAAAACTAAGGACACTGCTGTGAAGATGTGCTTGTGCAACAACCCTGTCCTCTGTACCTTATGCAGAGGATATACAAAGAATCTGGAACAAGCCCCAAGGGTGCAGGGCTTGGGGGAGGGGAGAGTAGGAATCACCTCCAGTCTGGCAATAGGGACCAGGGCGGAATGACAGCTTGTAAAATAAGCCTCCATCAGTCTCCCAGGAGACAGCCGGCCTCAACTTGGGTGTTCCCCGCTTGTTAGCCTCACTCATAATTGGTCTCCCCTCCCAACCCACGTTGTTGGTTTTCTGTGTGTGGCTTTTGGTGTGAGCGTGTTAGGTCATCAACAAATACAATGGCGGGAGGGGGTGAGGGGGGGACACACACGATTGTTTTAAAGAAGAAAGGAGAGAAAGGATGAGAGAGTGGGCAGGAAGGCCCCAGGATTTAGGCTTCTGAGGCAACCCCTGGAGGGCTGGGGGTAGTGCGCTCCCTGGGAGTTTTGTCTAAGGGAGAGGCAGCCTGCCAGGAGATGGGGACCCCGCTGAGTGCCACTGCGGACACCGTCTATACCATGCAATTTTTGTTTGCTTGTCTCTGGAGGTGCCTGTAACATCCTGCCCATATCCGGTGCATCTCATCAAAAAGGAATTTCTCAAAAAATCTCAATTATTGTGGCTGCCTGAGAAAGGACGTAGCCTCAGGAGCAGCCCAGGATTCCCCCCACCCCGGGCGGGGGGGTGGGATGGGTGGCCGGGCACACAGGCCTGTACCAGCTGGCCTTTCCCCATCCATTTTAAAATACTTTCTCCCACATTCCTCATGATCTTTTCCTCCACCCTACATTCTCTTTTTTCCTCTTCTCAGAGGAAAACCAGTCCTGGGGTTAGAAGCTGTAAGAAACGTGTAGTCGGACGTCTGTAAAGCTTAGCAGGAGCTGGCTCTGCCGTCAAGGGGGGCTGTACATGCAGTGTATTGTTTTCACTCCAAAAGGGGCATATAAGGCTCTGAGACCCTCAGATATCTGTGTATGGTATAAAGAACATTTGACGGGAGAAGAGAGCAGCAGATAATTAAATCGAGCGGCACACTCTTGGAGAGTTTTTTCTTGCATTTTTGTTTTTGTTTTTATAATTTCATGCCACCAACTGTTGGGCGGCCTGGGTTGCCATGGTGCTGTGGCCGGGCTGGTGTCCACTGTGTCCCTGACCCAGCAGAGACATTTAGGGTCTGAAATCTTGCTCTTCTGCTGCAGTGGTGACAGCACATTGGAGATGGTGGTGCGAAGGGGTGTGTGTGAGGGGGGGGGGTCTCCTCTGTGGCTGGACGGGGTGCCCGTAAGCCTGTGGATGCTAGCCCGCGAGGTTAGGTCCACAGTGCGGATGGGGGACTCAGAGAACGTTTCCTTCCTACCCCCTGGCGCAGGGTGAAGATTCCCGGCCCCAGTGGCCCTGCTGCTTTCTCCGGACAGTTCTGGTCTATGCAATTCAGAAGATTCTGTTTCCGCGACTCCAGCCCCAAGCCGGGAGGATCTCCAGACCCCCGATACTCAGAAGATTGCACTGCCCCAGAGAAAACCAGTTACCCCGAGGTACCTCCAGGTGCCTTCTTGAGCAAACACCCCCCTTCCCCGCACCCTATTAAGCAGTATCTCTCGCTTCTCCCTGCGTCACCCGCACATTAAAATTCCCCCAAAGCCCTGAAGACCTGCTTCTCTGTATAAAGCCGGGAGAGGCGGACGATAAACATCAGGGGTTTAAATTGGCCATTTGGAAGATTACATCTCTTCAGCGAGGGTCTTTCTTTCAAAACTCGCACTGAATCAAGGGCCGCGGCTACTCCGCACCGGCTCTCAAAGGCCGGGCACCTTTTCATTCGGCCGTGGAGTGGGCCGGGCGCGGTGACCCGGCGCCGTCAAAGGCCCGAGGAAAGGCCGTGGGGCGACACCGTCTAATGACAAGTAATTGACGGATTCGAGGCCGCGCATTACCAGCGGAACGGGGAGGCATTAATTATTAAAAAACGATTAGCCTCGCGTGCGTCCCGCAGGCGGGCCATCTCGTTCAGGGAAGAGCCGGAGCCGGACTTGGATGGAGGCGGGTGCGCTCCCTTGTCGGCCTCGGGCGCGGTGGACAAAGGCGCGCGCAGCCCCGGGCGCCGGGGAAGGAGGGGACCGGGCGCCCAGGGTCCCCACGCATGGAGGTGTCCACAAAACTGACCCTGCCAATCACCGGGACCGATTTCTGCCCTTTGGGGTCCGAGATCTGGGTGACTGCGGCACGGACTGGAAGAACTTTCCAGTTGGGGTGGCGGGCAATTGCGGTGACCCGGGACCTAGCGCGACCTACGTACGTCCTGGCGAAATACCAAACTGACCGAGCCGGCGTGGGCCTATCACGAGCCAGACACCCCGCCGTAGAAAGCAAACCGTCAGGGGTAATGCAGATTGATGGGGGCCACCTGGTAGACCCCAGAGGAAAGACACCTTTTCCTACCCTGCCCTCGACAACCGAGGGTCCTGCGGTGTCAACTGGCAGCCTCGGAATCACTAGTTTTCCGAGCCGTCGCCTTCCCGCAGACTGCAGACAGATGCGATCGGTCTGTCCGATCCTCCAAACCCGGTTCCCCGGGACAGCGCGGGGGAAGTGGGTGAAGAACGGCCCCGCGGCCGGGTTCGGCCTTTCCCTCCTGGACCGGGCTAGTGGCCCGGAGTCTCCCTGACCTGCCTGCGGCCGTGCACGCTCGCGGCGAGAACGCAGGATTCCCCGGCCGCTCGGAAAGGCGCTGCCCTTCCTCGGCTCCCGGACGGCGGGAACCCCACCGCCGCCTGGGCCTCGGGGCTTCCTGGAACCCCAGAGACGGAACTGGAACCCATGCGCGTCCACGCTCGGGCCTCGGTGTGCCGCCTCCCAGTACCAGTGCGCCGTCTTCCAGCGTCCCCATCCCAGGCTCTGAGACCAAGGCCGGCCCCCACCTCCATCTTCCCACCGTCCTAGGGCGACAGGCGGCCCTCGTATCGAATCAGCAGCCCGGAGCGGCTGCAGGGGCCTGTGGTGGCTTCCCGTCGCTTCGGGGTCCCACCAAACTTTCCAGTTGTGCTCAGGGCCCAGATTCAGTCTGAGTGTGTAGCTCCTCGACCCCTCATCCTCCCACGCCGAGCATCCTCAGAATCCCCCGCAAAAAGGCCACCTCCCCAGCCCCGGGGTCTCCGCGACTTAGCTTCTCACTCCCTGTCTCCCAGGCGTCGAAGCCTCGGGAAGGGCCAGGGGCTGGCTGGGGGAGGGGAGGCGCGCGGACGGGAGTGGGGGGCGCACGCTCGGCGGGGACCCGGGCGCGGCCCCTGAGTGGGCGCGCTCCCTACCTGCGGTGCGGCGGGCAGGCGGGCGGCGGCGGCAGCGGAGCGTCCAGAGCGCGGAGGGAGGCGGCCGACTGCTCCGAGCCGAGGCATCCCCGCATTTATTTGAGCTCAAACCTAGCGACTGTTGACTTTAGCACACAAAGCAAAGATTTCACTGCCCGCTAGTTTAAAAATGAATATTTTACCAAGATATCGATCAGCGTTATAAAATTCAGTTAAGTACAATGGGATCCTGGCAAAAAAGAAAAAAAATAATAAAGGAGGGAGAGGCAATATAATATCTGTGCAAATTTGCTGAAGTGTGACGTGGCATGGAAAGTTTACCCTCCTGGAATTCGGATCTAGAATGTTTTTTTCGGTTGTTTACTGACTGTTTATTCACAGATCACGGATGCTTAAACCCGCGCGCGGATGGCGCGGGGAAAAGGAAGAAAAAGAGGGAGAGAGAGGGAAAAACAAACGCTGCACCCTACCACGCAGAGTTGGGGAACGCGGGCGGAGGGCGGTATGAGCGCCAGTAAGCTGGGGGCCCTGCGGGGGGAGGGTCTGGGGCGGGAGGATGAGGGGTGTGAAAGACGCAGGACGCGCAGAAAAGCCTCCGGAGCGGCCGGCTCCCCGACATCCTTTTTATGTATTCGGACAGAACTATATCTTATCTGGCCGGGATCAGTGGAGGGGGGCACGCTAAGTAGTTTAAAACGACCCTCGCACAATGGACGTGCGATAGGAAACATAGCAGGTTAGGGCAGAGCTTTCAGCCTTCATTGTCCCGCACTCGGCCCCCGGCCCTGCCTCTCCGCTCCTTCGCCACGGGAGCCTTTTATGTGATAATGAAACACATTTCAGGCTGGGCTCACGACGTGTGTGTCCTTGCCAGGGGGAGAGACGGCCCTGATTGCTGGCTGCGACCTCCGGATCCCTCCCACCACCCCCCTCCCCAATTTCTCTTCCTTGTTTTCTTCGGGACAATGTGGCATGTTAAAAAGGGATTTGGAGGCGGGAGGCGGAGGCGAGGACCAACCCCCCTCAGGCGCGTGGGAAGGCCAGGGTTTGAGGGGCAGAGAGACCCCGCAAGGTGAGGAGGGCTCTCGCAGAGGTGGTATCCAGACTTGGGGCGAAGCTGGTGCATTCCAAGTTTAGATGGTCGAGAAGCCCAAAGATCTAGTCCGGGACGTGGGAGCCTGAGCTTAGAAACCTGAGTCTGAAAGTTTTGGCCTCCGACTCTGCGGAGATTCTCACCCACTGCAAACTAGCTGCTCCCTGGATGGCTCCTGCCCTCGCTCGGCCAGCTTGCCTGCCAGCAGATGCCCAGGGCAAAGCCAAAGCGGAGCCCACTTTGCGAAGCCGGGCCCCGCTTGGCCTCCAAGATTTCCACTTCGGTTGGCCGAGGATTTAGGGCCACTAGGCTGTCTGTGGAGAGAGGCAGTGCGATATTTAAGAATTTATTCTGGGTCTTTCTTTATACTTTCCGGTTTTCCTTGAAGAATCACAACATACCCACTCACCTCCTTGGTGCTGTAATCCTAGCTTGCCAACCCGGGCTAAGAGGCCGCTTGGCCAAGGCCTCGCTCCGAGTTTGGGTGGAGTGGGGAGGGAGAAAACCTGCAGACCCTGGGATCCCACCCCTGACAAGGGGCACCTGGCCAGCCGTGCAGGATACCCCCTTACCTCTGCCTTATCCCCCAATTATACATATTTTAAAAGATTTTCATCAGGACCCTGAGTGCCCTTTAAAATCACTTCCAGGAGGAAGTCTTTTGTTTCTCCAGACCAGATGCTCAAAAGCATAGTTCCAGAAGCCTCACTACTCCTGGGCTGCAGCAAGTTCTACCAAGGTTGTGCAGAATACCTAAGTGCAGGTGGAGGGTGGGATGGGGGGTGGAGTGTGGACAGAGGCCCGAGGCTGCCAATCCAGGCGGAGTTCCAATTCCATGGAAGGGTGAATGGGTGCAGAGAGGCAGTGATGAAAAGGAAAAGAGCTGCACCAGAAATTTACAAGTCCAATCGGGGCCCCCTGCCTTGAAGGGAGGCCTAGGATTGGACATACAGGAAAAAACATGGACAATCCAGGCTTCTTTCCAGAGAAGCCAGCCCCAGGGTCCCAGAGATGTCAACAACATTGCACCTTCACACGGCCCAGCTGGAAAATACAGATAGGATGTGTGGTTTTCTCCAGGCTTCGGAGATAAACCTGCATCGTCCCCACAATCCCCAGAATGGTTCACCTGGGATCTGTGAGTTTCACTGCGTGTAAAGTTAAACCCCAAATTCAAAGAAGTAACCTTGAACAATGTTGAGTTCCATTAACATGTCCTTGCTGAAGTGTTTCGTGTACTGAAGTCTGAAATTTACTTGGAAATGCATCTAGGAAAATAAGATAAGTGGACCGATGGAGGTGTGGATAGATGGACAGATATGCTGTATAACAAGTATAGTGAAATGGGAACTGTAGGATCTGGGCAATGGGTATGTGTCTGTTTACTGTCAAATTCATTCAACTTTACTTTGTCTGAAAATGCTAATAATAAACAGTCGATAAAACAGCAACTACCTCCCCCAGAATAAAAGAAAACCTGCAACCAGCCAGGATCTCCCTCCCTCAATTTTAAACGAATTCCCAGGTCTGTTTGTTTTTTAAATCAGGCAAAGGAAAAAAAAAATCTTGAAGATTCAGAGCAAAAAACTGGCAATAACACTTTAATATAGATTCGTGGAACTCTGGTCCTTCTAGTCAGAACACACATTTATAAGCCATAAATAAAGCACACGGAAACCATAAATTAATCAGACTCGAGACCTGAATTTCACCGTATCAAGAATGGGAATGCTTTTTTTTTCTTTTTCTTGATCATTTACAACGGACCCTTACATCATTTTTTCTCTTCTTTAAACAGTAGTACAACTCTGTTTTCTGTTAAAACTACAGTTTTACACTGAGTCACTCACAAAAGTTTGTGTTTTTTCTTTTTTGTTTTGTTTTTGTTTTTTGTTGTTTTTTTGTTTTTTTAAATAAAGTAAGACTTCCCTGCAATGACAGCAACGGAGATAAACCACAACAACAAAAAGTCAGGATTCGCAGGTGCTTAAAGAAGCAGGCGTCTACACAGTAGTGGAAACTGAGGCTTTCCTTTTTCTCTTTTTTTGACTATCTTTTTTTCCCTTTCCCTCCTTATATATCATGATAGACATCAGTGTGGCCCATGTGAGGGAGGGAAGGGCTGCAGAGGGTGGGGGAGACCGCTGTTCCGGGGGGGGCAGGGGTGTGATGGGTCCTTCTCCCTCGAAACTTTCCAGCGCCCCTTTCTCAGGGTCTCTACCCCATTTCCTGTCTCTCCCGTCTGGGTCCAGGCTAGCCAGGTCACGCCGTCTTCTTAAGAGGAGTTCATAATGGGCCTGGAGTACACTCCCTGGTAGTAGGAGGTGTCTGGGGCCAGGGTCGAGGCGTCCAGGCCCGCTTTGTTCGTGGCCGGGCCCATGGCCAGGCTTCCCGGCATGGGGGACCCGTAGCCGGGGTAGTGCATCACCTGTTCGTAGGCCTTGAGGTCCATTTTGTGGGGCTGGTGGTGGTGATGGCTGTGGTGGTGCTGCTGCTCCGAGGACATGAGGTTGTTGATGGAGAAGGGGTGGTTGAAGGCGTAGTGGTGCTCCGGCTTCAGGTGGGTCTCTGGCGGCAGGCCCGGGTGATGCGGCGGGCCCAGCAGGTGGGCCGCGGCCTGCTGCTGCCCTGGCGAGGGCGCCGGCTCCGCGGGGCTCAACGCCGCGGCCGGCGTCCCCTTCAGCTCCCCGAGGCCCCCTCGCTTGTGCTCCTGGCACGGGGAGGCGCTCGAGTGGGGCGATTCGGTGCCCGCCGGAGTCTCGGAGACCGGCCCGGCGGCCTCCCCGAGCTGACCCTGCGAGGCCTGGGCCCCGGCGGCCGCCTTCTTACCGCCGCCCGCGGCGCCCGCGGCCTCCTTCAGGGCCAGCTGCTTCTCGCACTTGAAGCGCTTCTGGCGGCGCAGGTAGCAGCCATTCTCGAACATGTTGCCCGAGTCGGGGTGCAGAGTCCAGAAGGAGCCCTTGCCGGGCTTGTCGGGCGAGCGGGGCACCTTGAGGAAGCAGTCGTTGAAGGACAGCGAGTGGCGGATGGAGTTCTGCCAGCGCTGCTGGTTCTGCCGGTAGAAGGGGAAGAGGTCCATGATCCACTGGTAGATCTCGCTCAGCGTCAGCATCTTGTTGGGGCTCTGCTGAATGGCCATGGTGATGAGCGAAATGTACGAGTAGGGCGGCTTGGCGTGCGTGTAGCTGCGCCGGTACGTCTTGGGGTCGCGCGCGCGGCTCAGACCCGCCTGCCCGTACATGGGGCTCATGGAGTTCATGTTCGCGTAGGGTGCCAGGCCTCCCATGGCCCCGGCCGCCTGCCCCCCGAGCGGGCTCAGGCTCGGGCTCAGGTGCGGCCCCATGCCAGCCACGCCGGCCGACCCGGCCGAGCCGCCCATGCCGGCCATGGCGCCCGCCCCGGGGGACATGCCGGCCAGGGACGGGCTCATGCCTGCGCCCACGTACGACGACATGTTCATGGAGCCGGCGCTCATGTTGCCCGAGCCGCTGCCCATGGCGGCCGCCGACATGCTCATGTACGTGTTCATGCCGTTCATCCCCAGGCCGGCGTTCATGTTGCTCACCGAGGAGTAGCCCTGAGGACAGAGCCCGGAGGGAGGCGCACAGCGTTAGCACCGCGGCTGAAGCGCGCCCGGCCTGACCCCCCGCCCACCGGGCCAGCCCAGGCCCCCGCCTCCAGGGAGGCCTCCGGGGAGTCCTGCCCTCGCCCGGCCCCGGCCCCGCGTCCGTTTCACCCGGAGCGCGCCGCGATCGCCCTCGGGGAGGTGGCGCGGGGGCCGCCGCTCTGCGCCCGTGGCCGCCTCCTCGCCCTCCTGCGCCTCGCTCAGACTCTAAAACAGAGGTCCCCGGGAGCGCCCCAAGCCAGGCATCCCAAATGCATCTCCCCCTCGCAGAGTCTCCCCGACTCTCACGCCAGCATACCGAGCAGGCGCCGCGGCCCCGGACGCCACCTCCGACCCTGGCCAGCGACCTGTGGGACAAGGCGCAGGGCGCCCGGCGGCCTCCCGCGGAGACGATCCCAGGGTCCTCGCCATTCAGCCTTCCTCCCGGGACCCCATTCTGGGCCCCAGGGGAACCGAAACGCGGTACCTGCGCGCAGTCTGGGGCCAGCCGGAGGCATTGAGTGGAGGGACAGGGAGGGGACCGCGGACAGAACTACACGCGGCTGGGCTCTGCAGCCACAAACTTTCTTTCTCTTTGTCGCCTAGTCCTGGACCGTTTTTCTCTACCTCAGCCCCCAACTCCTACCCACCTTCTCCACTCCAGCTCCCCACCCCCTCGCCGGCCGACCTCCCACCCCTCCCCAGCCGCGCGCTGCCAAACACAACTCTGTTAGGATAGTGCGTGGCTCGGCCACGAAGAGGATTTGGAGGCGCCGCAAGTCAATATTTGATCACAAAGTTAATATTATCTCAAGGCTAACAGTGTGTCGTATAAAAAAGAGACCCATCTGAGTCGAAGGAGGGTGGAAAAGGCGGCTGCCCGGAGCGGCTGGGGTGGGGGCCGGGGGCCGGCCGGGGAAGCGGTCCAGAGGTTGGGGCCGAGAGCGGACGCGGCCACCCCGCTTCCCCCGGCAAAGGCGAGTGCCTACCTCGGGCTCGGCATAGTAGCTGCTCCAGTCGGACGGCTCGTGCCCTTCCATCTTCACCGCTCCCAGCATACTGGAAGCCGAGTGCATGGCAGTTTAAAATTTAACAGCCCCAGCAAACGACCGGCAATCACCCCCCCACCCCCACCCTCCTTTCTAAAAAAAGTCAGCCAAGGCACCGTCCCCTCCCTCCCTCTCGCGCTCCCTCTCTCTCGGCTCCACTCCCTCTCTCCCTCGGCCGGCCAGAGGCAGTGGCTGGAAGTGGGCGGGAGGGGTGAGTCGCGGGAGGAGGGGGCCGAGGGTGGGAGGAGGCCCGGAGCCGATCGCCGCTGCCGGAGCGCCCGCCGCCCGCCGCCGCCGCCGCCGCCGCCGCCGCCGCGCTCGCGGGCTGCCGGGTGGAGGCCGAGGCTGGCAGTGCCGAGCTGCCGGGAGGCGGCGGGAAGCGCGCGGCGCGGGGGCGGGTGGGGGGGGTGGAGAAGAGGAGGAGGAGGTGGAGGTGGTGGAGGAGGGGGGGAAGGGAGGAGGAGGAGGAGGAGGTGTGGACCGCGCAGCGGACAAGTGCCGCAGTGACGTGGGCTGCTGGTGATATAGCGCAGCGCGCGGCCGCGGGCCTCCAATCCCCAGACCCGGGGCAGCCCATTTGAATAATCAGCTCACACCTGGGTGAGAGGGAGCCCCGGCCGGCGCCCAGCACCTGCCCTCGGCGCCCGCGCAGCTGCCCTGCGCCGGGCACGCGGAGCCCGGACTGGCGAGCGGGGCGGGTGGGCGCGTGGGCCCCCGGGTCCAGCCCCCTTTCGTCTGCGGGGAGTCCCCACGGGAGGAGGGACCCGGGAGGAGGCCACCCAGTGGAGCGGCCCAGGGCTCTGGCCCCGTCCCCGTCCCATAGAGCCGGGCCCCTGGCGCGCCTGTCCGAGGGCGCGTCCGGCTTCCGCGCCCGCTCTCGCCCCTGCAGAGCCTTATCAAAGCCGCATTTATCTATCCCGGATTTCTTAGTTCTCAGGGCTCATTCCCTGTCAAAACAACCAACCGGTGACAGAGCCAATCTGCAAAGCGCTGTCGTATTTAGAAAAACTGTGTACACACCTTTAACTCGCCTGTTGCGGCTGCTGGGAGGCCCCTCCCGTTACAGTTAAGACCCGGAGCGGCTTCGGGAGGCGTGCGGGGCGCTGGGTCCCGCCTCCCCGGCGGGAGCCAGGCCTCCAGCGCCGGACGGGGCGGCTGGAGGGGAGGAGCCCCGTCCCACGGTCCGGGTGCCGGGCGCAGGGCGCGCGCGGCCCCGCCAGCTGCTGCGACGGTTGGGAGACTATTTGTCTCTGACAGTCAGGACGGCGTGTTTCAAGGTTACTTTTCAGTCACAACTGAGGTGCCCACAACATTTCGTAACTAAAACAAACAGGGCAGGAGGTGGGGGACGAGGCAGGAGGAGAGAGGGGAATCAATAATGGGGCATATGGAGTCCGTCTGGCTGTGGGCGGGGGTGTCTCTGTCCTCTCTGCTTTCCTGTTTTATAAGAATTAGAAACCCTAGCAACCATATTCGTCCTTTTTATTTTCGATCCAGCTTCTGAGTTCAAATGATCACCTGTCCTAGGCCAGGTACCAAGACCTCAGTGCGCCAGATTGGGGAGGGGGCGGGGAGGCAGAATACTACAGGTGTTTGGAGGTGGCCGCCCTTTCTTGGTTCTAAACCCCGGCTGGGCCGTGAGGATGCGGCCCTGCGCCCTCAACCCCAAAAAGAGAAAAACAGAAAATAGTGGGTATCTGGCCCACCTGTCCAGAGTTATGGGTAATGGTGGCAGAAGACAGAAGCGAGGTGGCAGGCACGGAGCAGAGCAAGGGAAACGGAAGGCTGGGTGAGGGTCAGGCCAGAGGGCAGGGGGCGGAGCAGTAGGTGCAGGGGTACTCCCACCCCTTCCCTCTACTCCAGGGCTCTCGGGCCTGCAACACTTTGAACTAAAGATGCAGGCGCGGCTGGTTTGACCAATTCTTAGTGAGAGCGTTAATGAACCCGCTGAGCGAGGGCCGGGGCAGGGTCCCCCACAGCCAAGGTCTGCTTCTCCCTGAAAGCCGTGAGCAGCGCAGAGTGCTCCCAGGAGGGGCAGGCCGGCGCGGTGCAGCCGGGAAGTGCGCTGGGCGTATGCACACGTAGTGTCGGTGTGCACAGGGGAGCAGAGGGACCAGATGCCCGGGCATCTCTCGCCGGGTCCCCGAGCGTGGGTGGAAACTACTTGATCGCTCTCCCGAGGGCTGGGGAGAGAGGGTCCGCCCTGGCCTATTTTCCAAAGCTTTCTGCGTAGACCGAGGGCAGAAACACACACACGCTCACGCACGCGCGCGCGCACGCACAGACATACACACAGACACACCCTTCCTTGCCCCCGCGGGGCGCTTCTCACATTCAGTAGGTCAGACAGACAAACCCGAGAAACAACGACAGACAGCTTTCTGGTGTGCGTGGGATTTAAATCTCGAGTGTCCGGGTTAACCTAGTCTGTGCGTCTACGTGAGTGTCCACTCCCCTCTTTTTGCTCCTGGTGGAAAATGTGGTTCTAGAAATCTCGCCACGAGCAGGAGAAAGAGCGGCCCGGGGTAGGAGGGCGTGCCCCTCGGTGGCCCGGCCCCTGGTCACCGGCTTCCGCAGTGACAGGGTGCCCCCTGTCGGCCGCGGCCCCGGGACAGACCGAGCCCTCACGGACCCCCGAGCCCCTAACCCCGCTATCTGGACTCCCGCGCCGTCCGCCGGCCTCTCCGAGTCTCTCCGAAAACGCCTCCCGGGGGCTGGCGCTTCTTCGGGGTCCCCGACGTTCGGCGCAAACCCAGGTTGGCCTCCTTCGGGGAGCGCGGCCGGCGGATGCTGCGGGGAGCGCGAGCCCACGCCCCCGGCCCGCCGCCCTTCCCTGCGCTGAGGCCCGCCGAGGCGCTCCCGCCCCTGCACACGGCGCTCCTTCCCTTCCCGGCAGCTCTGGTTTCTAAAGGTTGATTCAGAGCGTCTGGCACGAGAGCCTCAGGCTGGAATGCTGTAAATTGCTCCGCGAGCTTCTCTCCAGGAAAAAGTTCGCGGGTAGCTCGGGCTGAAAACAGATGTTTCCCCTGATCCCCCCTTATTTGAAGCCCCACCTAGGGCTGAGACCTACAGAGATTTCCTTTGCCCGTGCCCCCTCTCTTTCCCGGCCTTGTCGTTCGGTGCTGCCGGGTTTGCGTTTAAAGCCGCCTTATGACCGATGACTGTGCCTGTATTTAGCGCGTTGGTTTTATTCCGGTCGCTGGCCCAGCGGACTGACTGGGCTCAAACCTGGGCCTCCTTCCGTCTCCCTGCGATCTCCAGCAAAACTCCTACCCCGGGGGGCTCTCCGTCATGTGAAACTAGCCTGTGAGGAAGGGGGCATCAATAAACAGTACTCAACTTCCCTAACCGATGACCCACAAAATACCAAAGGGCGGGTGCGCTTTGGGCTGATCAATACTCCAGTTCCCGAAGCCCTTTCGAGAATAAATACCCAGGACAAGCCTTGCTTTAGGGCATTACTAGGCAGGTCTGCAGGTGAGGTTAAAACAGAGGAGACAGAGATAGGGGATTTAGCAAAGTCTTCTGAAAATACACATTTTACCTTCAGATAACCTTTGGGTTGGCAGAAATCAGACACCCACACCTCCATTATTCACAAGGTGGAATTTTCAGGGTGTATCCCAAGGCTTACTAAAGGAGAGGCGTACAGTTGTATCCAAGGTTGCGATCAACATTTCACTTTCCATGGGTTGTTATTTCTGAAATTATGTTTAAAAGAAAATCAAGCTACTTGGCACAGTGCAATCAGATACTTGTTTTACTGGCTTCCATGGTTCTTTGATGGCCAAAACCCTAGTTGTTTATGAGGAGGGCAATTGAAAAGATAATTAGTGAAGAATATCTTTCAAAGGAGATTTATGTGAAAAAAAATTTTAAAACCCACAAGAAAGTGATGTTGAATGTGACGTTAAAATTGAGAGGAAAGCAAGATATGGCATTGTAGGGTTATACACAGTAAGTCTATACACATGCATACAATCTACCACTCCTGGGCAAGATTCACAGGAAAAGATGGGAAATAAGTCCTAATAAATAAAAAATGAGCTAAATACGATGTTAGTAACGCTGGTTGTGTTTGGTGGTAGAATGATCTCTTCAGTCTACATTTTTTTCCTGCAGTATATTTGTGTCATTTTATATGATTGTTATTTTATGATTACATTACTTTAGGGTGAAATGTAGAATAAGAATATTAGATCTGATGTCACGGAAACTTTAGCAAAATAACTCATACCATGTTCATTCAGTTCTCACACATGCAAGGCGATCAGGGAAGCCATCACTTCAAGGGAGCAAGGGTTTGAATTCTGAAAACAAACCAGTACTATGTTCTCTGACCCGCGTAAGAAAGACGACTGTGCCCTTCCTTGAGTTAAGGGAGGAAGAGGAGTGATATGCACGTCAACCTCAGGTGGTGGCTAGGATAGCCCTGTGTCGGGAGCAGGTGAGGCTCTGTCCTCAGGTCCTGTTGGAAGAATTTGGCGCTCAGCCGTCTTTTTCTGTGCACATAGAATTTGATAGCTGTTTGGAAGGCTGGTTGTGGTAATGGATTGTGCATTTTTGTGGGCTTCCTCGGTGGTCAGGCTGAGCAGTTGTCGACTCCACTCCCATCTGTGTGGGTCTGTGGAGAAGGTCGCTGATCTGCCCATTCGGGTCCAGGGTCTGACAAATATTTCTGGCATATACTTGGCATCCTGTCCACCATTCTTGAGTTTTTAGCACGCTTCTAGTAAGTGGGACTCTTAGAGCAGGTAATTAAATTAAGTGGAAGAGAGAAAAATAAAGAAATGACGACTTTGAGTGGGAATAATAACATGTCACCGTGAGTGAGAATAAACTCCTCTTTGAGGGATGCCTAAATTAGATGTATCTGCACTGGTGGCTCTGCGAGCTATTTCATACATGTGGACGTTATTCTTGGAGAGGAGCTGTTATTCGTGCCAAAAGGGCCAGCAGTAAACCTCACTGAGGAGAGGAGTTATGGAAAGTCTGTCACAGACCTAAAGAATCGGACTCGGACATTCATTCTTAGGAACCCAGGGAGATAATTAAGAAGCGGCCCCATTAGATCTACAAGTTACTGATCAGTTACTTGGATGAACAAATATACTTTGAATAAGTATGAAAGGATGAAGCATAGACAGATGTGGAGATCAGAGGAGCTTAGCAAGGCCTGGAGTTTGAGTCTTAGGCTTGTGAAGCGGATGTTTTCTTCTTGCTTCCATCTCAAAGTGATACAGGGGCTCTGCGTAAGCAGAAAAGAATTAGACATAAGTTGCTCTCATATGGAGCAGTGACAGTGAAGAGTAGTTTATAGATTTTTGGTCCATTTAGCAACTGTTTTAATGAGCACTTACTATATTCCAGATGGCGGAGATACCGCCCTGACCATCGTAGGCAAAGCCATGTGCTTGCAGAGGTTTCTTTGCAGTGTTTCCTTCTACTTGCTCCGCTTCCTGCCTTCTTCTGCTACGTGTTCCAGCAGAATTTATTTTGCCTATGTCTTCAAGTCTCCTTTCAACGATGACCTAGGAATTTCCAAGGGCCAAAAACCCCATTCCAAAGGGCAGTCTACATCTCACCATTCGGAATTAACCAAGTTGCTGGCAGGGATGGACGCAAACCCAAGGCGAAGTGCGCTGCCTGTGTTGACCCAGAATTGATGGGAGAGCCAAGGGTTGGGTTCTCTGAAGCAGTGGGCGGGATGCCAGCAGAATGGCAGGCGACTCTAGTCCCGCTACCATTTGTAAACTCTCTAGAGTATCAGTTTTCCATCCTACAGGTACTAGGGGGGCTTCCGGCTCTGGGAAGGAGACAGAAGTCGGCAGCGAGGTGCTCCTGCTGGCTTGAGAGTGTGCCCCGTGTGTGTGAGAACCGTGGCAAGTGTGTGTAAGACACGTGTCTGTATTCACTCTTTGCCTGCTTTGCTTCCAAAAGTCTTTCCAGAGGAAGGATTGTGGAGCTTCCTGAAAAGTGGGAGCTTCGTTTGACAGGGGCCTGGGGTAATTAACGGGGGCCCGGGACCCGCCCAGCAAATTTTTATGTGCATAAAACCCGCCCCTGGGGATCTTGTTAAAATGCAGATTCTGGGTGGGGGAGGGGCTTGAGAGTTGGCATTCTAACAGGCGTCCAGGTGATGGTGAGGCTGCTGGTCCGCTGAACACAGGTGAAATAGCCCCGCTTCCCTAACTCATCTTGCAGTCTGTCCTGAGCTCAGTGGTGAGACAGGCCTTGATGAAATGTAAAGCAAGTCCACCTTCACCTCCTGTGGGTTCTCCCCTCCCACTTGCTCCCGGCCACACCGACCCTCCCCACGGCCAGAATGCATCTTCCCAGGGTTCAGAACGTGTCCGCAGCTTGGGGCGTGGAGAACGTGCTCTCAGCAGCGCCCCCATCCCAGGCCCCACCTGGCATTGTCAGCTTCCCGCACCTCCCACAGCGCCTCTCCTGGGACCTCCCTGGTTGACCCGGCAGGACAGGGAGCCTACAGCAATGATCAGTTGGTGACTTGGAAGCTGTCATTTTCCAAGCGAGGAAAAACGGCCTAAGCAAAGTTTCAGCTGCAATCACACTGCATCACAAACGCCCTCCAAGGCCCCTTAACTCTCCTCCTTAAGGGAGAGAGAGCCCGGAGGATCCGGGCTGATCCTGCCTCCCGATGAATCTGGTGCGCTGGACTTGCTGACCTTTCCTAAACATCCCCTACCTCTTCACTGATCCCAATGTGCATTTTTAAGAAACAAAATAGATCCAAAAGAAGAGAAAGTGACAAGGAGATTCCTGTTTATTGAGTTTCAAATGGGGTTTGCACATGTCCTCCTCCTGGAAAAGACCTGGGCCTCCTGGGAAGGTGACTGGGACTTGGAATTTTCTTCCCCAAGACGCTGACCCGATGCTGAACTGGCACTGCCTGCTGATGCCCAAGAAAAAGAACAAGACCAGGAGAAATGCAAGCTGAACCCGCAGACACACCAAAATGACCCCCACTCCCACGCTAGGAAACACACTGTTTCTCTTGCTTTGCCACCCAAATATTTTCCAACATGTATAATAGGAAACGTTTGGAAACTAAAATTTGAGTCTCAAAGATGAGAAGAATTTAAAAACTCAAGATGTTTCCTTAATGCTTATTCTATTTGCAATATGCACCCATAATTAGCGCTCAGATCATCTTTCCCTTGTGGGAATTTAAATGTCATTCGTTCTGAAAAAAGCTCCTTCTTTCCAGGTAAGAACTGCTAAACAGGAGTAAACAGGGCAAATTCTTCTTATTTCTACCATATTTATAAAAGCACATGGAAAAAAAGCAATGTAAACACAGTAAGAATTTTAGACCAAGTCCTTAATCTATGTTTGATTTTAAAGCAATGAGGACTGGGGGGGGGGTGAAAAAGCTGGGGAGGACATTGTATTCAGCTGCTTTGAGATCCCTGGATGGAACTGGATATAAAATACAAACTTATTTTGTAGTTTCTTTCATGCCCAGCGGCTACATCACCCCATAGTTTGCCTCTGTCCGACTAAGGCATGGAAATACGTGATGCTGATTTTGGATGTATTGTTTTACATCATATAACAAATGATCAGTACTGTTTAATATTCTCCAGAGGAGTCTACATAAATAGATGTATACCTTGTAAAATCCTGAGAGTTTAGTTTTTCCCTTTAAGAGGAAACCTGGTAAATTCATTCCTGTAAATCTTCAGAATAAAGTGCTAAGTAGATGCTAACGATGAGGACCACCTGGTCCTAGTGGGAGTTCTATGTCTCAGACCTGAGCCCTGCTCCCCAGTCTTTGTAGTTACACAGAAATTGAAAGAAGGCTTTTTTCTCCTTCCCTGTTTCTTTTATTCTTTTCTCCTTTTTATGTTGAATTTAGAAATACAAGTACATAATTTTTTTATGTTAATTCCTCTGGTTTACTGCCCCCCAAGTGACAAGGACCTTCGTGGTGGGAGGGGTAATATTTGCATCAGACTTCATGGTTCTCCAAAACCTCTCTCAGGTGGGAGTTCCCTTTGTCCCTGGGGAATGGGAGTGAGCTGTTGAGGGCCTGCCTCAGACCACCCAGCCCTTCCATCTCAATCCAGGCCCTCTGACCCAAACCTTGACCTGTTTCCACATTATAACGTTCTCTGATGGAGAAGTCATGAGAAGCATGGGAAAAAGGAAAACGCTCACAGGCAGAGTTTTCAGTTACTGGTACCAAGTGTATGTGTGTGGTTTATCTATGATATGCCCAAGATCGTAACTCTTAAAGAATAAGGTTAAGTAAACAATAACCCAACTTAATTGTGGAGTATTATGGAGCTGTTATAAAGCTGATATAAATCTTTCTGAAATCATATAGAAAGTATATCTACTTTATGATGAAGGGCTAAACAGTCGCTGGATATGGGTAATTTGATCTAATTTTTGTAAAGGTAATCCTGACTCTACGTGCAGAAAAGTTTTGAAGGTTGCACACAAGACTATTAACAATTACACCTCCAAAAATAGGGACTTGGAAGGCTTGGGAGAAGACTTGCACTTTCCACGTTATATTTTCCTCATTTTTTACAGTTATTTCTTCTGTTCTTGTCATTAAATAATATTAAATTACCAAACATTGAAAAGTGTGGTCTTTGCCACTGGGTAGCTGACAGGCTGCACACAAATATTTCTGCTCCTCATGAATTGAACATGCACTTTTCTGCATCTTGGTTTGGGGAAGATGAGCCAGTCCGCTGGAGAAGCAAAGATTGTATTTGCAAGAAGAGAATCAAACTGAGAACACCCACAGCTCGGGAGAGTTAGGCAGGAAAAATAAACCACTAAATTTAATAAATCTGTCCTAATTTAAAAAATAAAAAAGTGGATGTCCCAGGGCAGACTTAAAGAACAGGTTAGTACTTAAAGCTATGCATCTTAATTGCTTATGGTCCGCAGGAAGGGAAAGGATTGAAATGGAGCTCTCTGTGGTTTAGCTTAATTAATATTTATGACTGCGGAAGAAAATTAAATAAGGCAAACGGTGTCATTTTAAACAGACTGTGGTCACAGTTAGCAGGACTCAACAGATTCAGATGCAGGAAGAGAGAGTGCTGTAGGAATGGGGCGTGATTTCAGTTTTCTTCCGCTCCAGGTCCCCCTGCAACCTGACACAATTTTTTATGCTGCAGAGACCTCCAGTACTGACATCTTGGAATGCTACTACCTGCTTCACTTATCTTTTTTGCATGTTTTGTCGCTGTGACGGAATATCTGAAGGAATATTTTCTTTCTTGGAGGGGTGGGGATTATATCCAAGGATGTTAGCTCTGGAACCATCTACAGTGGCCCCTCTGGGCATTTCTGGGGTGTGTATCTGCCACTTATTGATTCTTTCCATGGTTTGATGATTTGAGTTTTTCTATTTTGGGAGCTGAGAGTTGATGAGATAGCACAGTTTCCCCTAATGGGGAATCCGAAAGTTGGTTCAACTTCTACGTACTGACAAATGTTTACTGGATGGATGGATGGACACTTGGATGGAAGGAAGAACAAAAGACAGATGCTATGCAACTCTGATTGAAAAACCCATGGTTTACCCTTGAAGACTGGTTTTGGAGGCATAAAATCAGGTTATGACAAATGCTGGGTGAGTGCTTTTCAAACTCCAATTGATGACTCTTCAGTGTGTTGTGACAGCAATCTATTTCATTGAAATTATCATTAAATAAAGGAAAGGAATAGAACAGAATCCCTCTGTGCACCTCACATAGAAAAGTCACCTGTGGTTCTGAAAAACCTCTGTTTTTGTTATAAACGTGTGTGTATCCACAGCAGGATGGAAAATGTATTCCCTACTGTGGGTTCTCTCCAAAAAGCCTGAAAGACTGGGTACACTGGGACTGAGGACTCCTTAGCAAAAAAGCTTCAGATTTCCCATCTGAAATGGAGACAACAGCAAACGCCATGGACTGGGTGAGGATGAAATGTGTTGAGGCACTTGAAGGTGGCTTAGCTGGGCGCCTGGTGTATGGAGAATGTCTGGTCAGTGTTACTTTCCCTCCCTGCACCCTCAGTATCACACCGGAGGAAATCCCAACACTGCCTAGAGAACTGCGTGATGCTACGTTTTACGGTTTGTCCTCTCAACTCTAACCAAATCAACCCTCTTAAAAGACAGCTAAACCTGCTCAAAATGACCCCACATATTTGGAAAGATCATTCTCATCTCTCTGCATGAGGTCAGAGCTGTGCTGAGCTCTGGGTCAAGGACCGCTCCAGAATTAGCAAAACTGTTCTACCCACTTGCTACCCTTCTTAGGAAAGAGCTGGACCTTAGCTTCAATTCCATGGCTTTCCCTCCCTTTGAAGGTTAAACTCAGCATTTTATTTTTGTGCTGACAGTAACTCCCAACCCCTCCCTATTTCCAATTCTTTCTAAACCTTCTACCACATGCTAAAACCATCCCTCTTCCCCTTCCCCACCCCATCCTCTTCCTGAAATGATTTGGTCCGGAAAACCCCAGCATCCAAATGTTTTTGCAACTCCCCTCTTCACCCTTCCTGGCTCACCACTCCTCTTTCTGATTCCCTTTCTTTTCCCTTAACATTCTCCTTACTCCCCTTCTTTCCCAACCACAAAGTCGTTTTACACCCAGTGATGTTCTCCTGGTGACCCAAAGCTGGCAGAAGCCTCCTTCATCTTTCCAGAAGGTCCCTCAGCTGCTAGAACCTCCCTGCCATCCTTCTCCCGCTGGGTGCTTCAGACCAACTTGGGGTACCTGCTCTGGGGTGGAATGTTTGCTAAGTTTCACCCATTAGATTAAAAAACAAAACAAAACCCTCCCCCGACTTGGACTTATTTCAGGTAACTTGGAAAGTTTAATTCTCTTAAGTGGACCAATGTAGCCACCTGTTCCATAAGAAAATGGAAACCTTGCTCTTAGTGATGGGAAATTCCCCCCTTTTCCGTGGGACATGGTAAGTTTGCAAACTTTGCTATTATAATGAGTACTGCAGGGCATCTTGTTGTTCATGTCTGCGCGTGAGCGCGCACATGTTTCTTTAGTGCCTGGGGGGGCGGGGTTCTGGAGAGATCCACACCATACCCTACAGAGGTCATCTCTGGGGAGGAAAGGGGGTGTGCTGGGGTGATGGCATGTTAAAGGGGACTTTGTCATTATCTGTCATGTTTCAATTTTTTTTGCAAAGAGTGTTTTTTTTATCCACGTGTTATTTTTATATTTAAGTTACGCTAAAATATTTCCAAGAGCACCAACAAATTCCAGCACTAGCAGTTGTCATCAAGAGGTTAGTCAAGCACCTCCTTGCTCTGAGCCTCTTCCCGTTGGGGTGCAGCCAATGGTCACAGTGATGGGACTGATCCTGCCTGCAAGTGGCCTCAGGGATTAGGAATTCTGTGTTCCCGAAGCTCCCAAGGTGACCTTCATTCTTCTCAACTCCTGCCACACTTGTGACAGGATGTGCAAATCAAACTTGGTCTTAGCTCTCATTTAAAGGCACATTTGTCCCTGTTCCTGGAGCAGCTCAGCCAATATGCATCCGATAAACATTTATGAATCCCCCACCTGCCCCATGGGTTCAGGGCTCCCAGGGCATCACGGATATCTTCAAGGAGTTCCCAGTGTCGGGAGTGGACCAGAAATCAACACAATGCAGTGTGTTAGTGCACCCCACAGAGCAGCAATCCGCTTTTCCTGGGATGGGAAGTTCCCTGCCTCCTGCCCAGAGGGCGATATTAGGTCCTACCCGAAGGAAGACGGCAAACTCTCCAGGCTGAAAGGGACCCAGGGCTCCCCTAGTGGAGGGAAATGCCAGTGCAATGGCATGGACCTGATACAGCCGCCAGGCTGGGGAAGCCACAGCCTGGGGGAGGCCGTGAGCTGCAGGGGGACAGAGGATGGGTGTCACCAAGGGCTTGGAGTGGCAGTTCTCCTGACAGTGTGGAGGGAAGTGAGGCTGGGCCCAGGACCACCATTCAGCTGGCCCTGGTCCAGGGAGGGCTGGTTGGCTGCTGGGAGTGACAACCACAGGCCACTTCAGCCCCTCGGGTTTCCTGGGCTTCAGAGCTCACGACACTCGCTGGGTTGGCCAACATTCCATCCTGATGGATGAGATCTCAGCCCCACTCCAGACAGTCCTGAGGGCCGCACTAGCTCCCGGGCTCCCCATGGGGTCCAGCAAGCCTGCTCTGGGGCCACGTGGAAGCTTAACTTGCCCCCCAGCCCATATCCACCTCCTCCCACCTGCCAGGCACTGAGCCAGGCATTGAGCCTCTGCCAGGCACTGAGCCCACCAATTCCCCGTGAACGTGGCACAGGGTAAACTCGACCTAGAGGCTGCCTCAGGGAGCCCGGATGAACAGCCACTTAGGAGCTGGCAGCACCCATCCGGGTGGGGAGACTGCCCGGCGATGGAGATGGCCTAGTGCTACCTCTGGCCTCTGATGGTGTCTCTAGAAAACTCCTAACTGACACAGACAGGAAAGTGTCAGGTGACATGAAACTACAGAACTGGGGGTCAAAATATCTCCGTCTTAGTCTCCATTCCCCCCAGAAGTAGAGCCAGTGATTCAAGTGCAAGCCGGCCCTTGGCTCAGGAAATACTGGAAAAGGATTGGGGTCATGAGACCAGGAAGGGAAGGCAGCCGATAAGGGACCTGTGGTGAAGCCAGTTCCTACTGTGGGCAACTGGGGCTTCACCTGCAGCGGCCTCCAAAGCCAGAGGAGAACCTGTACCTCAGACGCCTCCCTGGGAGTGGGAGGGAGCAGAGAGGTCTGTGCCCTAACTCCTGCAGCTGCTGGGGTCTTGACCCTCCAGGTACTTCCTGTCCTGCGCGGGAAAGGTGGAATCCTGCTGCCAGAAAGCTGCCTGCAGATCGTGGCAAATGCAAGGAGGGTTTAGGGGGACTATTCAGTGTCCTGACATCATCCCTGTAAGTTCCAGTGTCTCCATTTCCTAATGGCTCAGCCCCCCTGAGCCTCAACCTCTCAGTCATCAAACTAGGATAATGATGATAAAGGCTTCACAATCCTGTGAACTTTAAGTGTGACTTGGCTTTAGTTCTCAAATGATATCGTTAAGAATGAGTGACATTACACGGTGGGGAGACGGCCACGTAATGATATTAATAATTGTCATCACGTGCCCTGGGCCCAGCACTGCCTTCCCAAGTGTGGGGAGGCCACAAGTCCTCTCCAAGGTCTTCAAGGTGGAATCCACCTTCCAAATGTGAATTTTCAGAGTCTCGTGTAGTTAGCCCCCAACATTCACCCACCGAAAGTTATGCTCTGCCAACTCCCCCTAGAACTATCGAAGGGGTCCCTCAGAAAAGTGTTTCAGAATCCAGGCATGCTATTTCCACACTTTTTAGGGCCAACATCTGAGGACAGGGGTGAAGGGGGTTGAGGGTCCTCCTGCGTCCACGGCAGTGCTTGCTGTACCACAAGGAAGGCGGATAGAAATGCCCAGTTTGAGCAGAAACCTTCTAAAACTGTGCGTTTCCAATGCTCAGTGGTGAAAGAGTCAGCTGAAGTATTGAGTAAAGGTGAACTTTGTTCCCTATTAAGTAGAAGGTAAACTGTTGCCTTGCTCTTAGTTTCCTGGTGAGATGATTCACTTGCAGTGAATGGGGACTCATGATAACATTATATCATCATGGAAAATCCTCACCACAAAGGCCGGATCTCTAGCTGCTCCTTAAGTCCCAGAGACCAGAAAGTACAATCCACTGGGCTCAAATAGAGCAGAGGTCACAAAGGAAAGCCCTTATAATTCGACCCTAAGCACTTTTGTGCAAAAAAACCCAGGACGGTGATGATTCCCACCATGTGTGAGAAGGGACATCCCATTTTCGGGGTTAATTCTACAGAGTACTGATGGAATTTCTCCCATCCTTGTAAGAACTCTCACTCCCTGAGCTTCGGATTTACTTTTAACAGAAAGCCTTTGATTAGATCCCCATGAAGTTAATGGGACCTTAAATCAGTGACAAGACCCTTCCAAATTTATCTGGAAATTCCACCTCTCTTTTTTTTTTTATCACTGTCCCAATGGTCCTTCCTATAATTGAGTTTTATGTTCTAGACATTAATCATTTTAATTTTTAAATCTAGATAGCAATGGGACAACTTCCCATTTCCTAATCTTGTTTTAGGCAGTACCGAATAGAGCCTTCACTGCCTCTGATTAAAAAAAAAATCGACACATGCACACAAACTTGAGATGTTTCAGACTTTATGATCTGAGCATAAAAAGAAAGGGCTGAGCCTTTGATTCATATTCTGTTCAACCACGGGTACACCACTGCTGGAGGGATTTGCATGTTTAAAGCAGTGTGCAGAAGAACAACCCACATAATGAATTCTCCGCGGGTCTTGGTGGAGGAATTGGTATTCAGCCCCATCGCCTCAGTGTCTGCCTTGTCTGCCGCGGGGTCTGTGTTCTCTGCGTGCACTGATTGGGCACCAGTGCCCAGCAGCAGCCAATCATAAGACGTCGGAGGGAGGCCTACATCTCGGCAGGACTTGGACTTGGGAGGGCCGGGAGGGATGAGTTGCATGGCCAGAGGGTCCACGACCGTGGGCAGGGTTTGTGTGCGTAGGAGTCGAGGCATGTGTGCGGGGTTGGTTCCTTCTCCTAAACAATCTCTTGATCAGGAAGCCCCCTCTTTGCTAGGGTTTGAAAACCTAGAGGCATCTTTTCTTGAGTTAATGTAGGCAATTGCATGGTTCATCTCTTTTTCTGGTGGGAGAATGTGCTGGAAAACGGGCTGAGAAGGTACCTTTGGCTGTCAGATTGTTAGGAACTTCGACATTAAAATGTTCCACGGTCTGTGCTAAAACTGCAGTGGATCCTCAGTACCTGGAATAGCTATGGTTGAGGTTATTTAAAATTTTACAAGAAAAGACGAAGGCACACCACCAGGGCACACTGAAAGCACTGTTTCTGAAAGGGTTGTGTGAGAAGGAGCCGTAATGGTGGCCGGGAAAAACCTCAGTTTTGCTTTAGCTCAATCTTACTCATCCCCTTTTCTCTGCAACTGTGTTAACATGGGGGCAGGACCTTCTGTCAGTTACCACCTTTGAAGTCTGGAGATCCCTCCTCTCTGTCTTCATCACACCCCCACCCCGGGCTCTGCCAGGGGCTGCTCCTTCCCTGGGACTTATCATCCAGTCTAACGGGTGGTCTAGACCAAAGGTTTTCATGGGATGAGACAGAAATGGAGGAGAGTATTTGATAAGAGCATGACCTTTAGAATCAAGCCCTTTAGACTTGAGTCTCTGATTCAGCCCCCTCGGAGCTGGGTAACCTTGGTGAGGATACTGAGCCTCTGTAAGTCTGTTTCTTCACCTCTGAAAGAAGGTAACGGGTGCTTCTTCCTCTCAGCGTGGTGGGGACCGTGCCTGTCACCCAGTGGTGACTCACAGGGAGGTATTATTCATGACCTAGGAAAATACAGTACGATTTCTCTCCATGGTGGTGGCTACTGCTTGCTGTGGGAACAGCTAAATGGATTTTCACTGAATTTGGAAGTCTGACTTCCAGCACTGCATGGTGCCTAAGGACCTCCCTTTGGGGAGCTCTGGGAGGTGATGTTACCCAGGGCAGCTGCAGCCCTGCCTTGCATCTCCCACACTGCCCACCTGTTCAGCCAGGTGTCTGTTCCAGGTGGAGCAGAGAGACAAGGTTAATGCTTCCTGCAGGAAAACTAACTCCCAGCCGGTTGTTATGATGCCCTGATCCTCTTCATCTTCCTCCTTCCTTTTCATCATTATGGGAGGAAATTCTCTCTTTTTTTTTTTTTTTGCGGTACGCGGGCCTCTCACTGTTGTGGCCTCTCCCGTCGCGGAGCACAGGCTCCGGACGCGCAGGCTCAGCGGCCATGGCTCACGGGCCCAGCCGCTCCGTGGCATGTGGGATCCTCCCAGACCGGGGCACGAACCCGTGTCCCCTGCATCAGCAGGTGGACTCTCAACCACTGCGCCACCAGGGAAGCCCTCATGTTTGAGGTTGATATCTTGGAGGGCATCCTATTCTCCCACAGAAGGTGACATAGAAGATGGAACTGGTCTAACCCAAGGCAAGAATTTCTAATGTTTTTCCTGGTTATTTCTAAAACCAGGGAAATAAGCGTTTACCAGCACTGTCCTTCCCAACAGCTTGGGGAAGACAGTGGGCATAGACTCAGATGACCTAGCTTTGCCCACAGCTCTGTCTCTTGGAAGCTGGGTGACCCTGAGTGAGCTGGTTAAGCCCCAGGAGCTTAACCTTTAAAACGGGGTGAGGACATGCATGTGATCAGAGACTATGAAGGTGACCCGAGATCGTGGGGGGCGGGGGAGGGGTGTAGGCTCTGTCCTATGCCCTGGTGCCCAGGGATACAGGGAGGTGCGAGCTGAAAGGGTCAGAGGACTCCTCTCATAAGCCAGTTACTGGTTTTGGGGGACATGGGGTGGGTTTGGCTCCTCCTAAGGGCTTGTTTCTTCTTCACAAGTGTTCACATCTACTCATGACGTCTAGGACAAACCCTCCTTGTTGAAAATACGGAAACGATGCCTTCTTTGGCCCCTTGCAATCATGCTCCTTTTGTTCCATCCCCTATGAAACTGAACCCATGAGAGAAGGGTTAGGAGTGTTTTCTAGACCCCTGCTGCTTCAACTTTACGGTGCACACGAGTCACAGGGTGGGCGTGGGGGGGGGGGGAGAGAGGCGGATTCTGCTTCAGAAGGTCCCCGGGGGCCTGAAGTTCTGTGCTTCTGACAAGCTCCCAGGCAAAGCCAGTCCACCATCCCAGAACCGGTCTTTGAGAATAAAATGGTCATTGACCTGCTCTAAGGCTCAAAGTTCTCTTTCTCGAGTCCATAGCAAGGAAATAATTTTGAAAACCAAGTCTGGGGGAAAGACAAAAGGATATTTGAAACCCTAGAATCCTCCTTCACATGTCAGGAGTGAGGATGGACAGATTCAGACCCTAAAGCTCTATCATGAGCCGTGGCCGAGGGAGGTTGCAGGATACAGTATAGAACCTCTGCCCAGCAAAGAGCGAGCCCCTCGCCCGCCCGCCCCATCCCCACGGGGCTCAGAGAGAGAGGAGTGCTGGGCAGGGCCCAGCTGTTCCTCCTGAGGCAGGGTCCCTGGATGAGGGAGGGGTATGGAAACAGCTGGAAGGGGTTTCTCTGAGACTCTGAAGGCATCTGGGATCGTGTGCCCTTTTCCAGCCTGGGAGGGCAGCAGTAGAGCCGGAAAGAAGGAAGCGGGTTAGGGGTGGAGAAGCCTGACTCGGTGTTTTGAGTTCTCCTCCCCTCCGTCTGTCCAGGGAGGGGGGCCAGGCCCTCCTGCAGGCTGTGGAGGTGCGGGACCCAGAGTCACCCAGGGACGGATCCATCGTGCCTGCCGGGCTGCCAGGTGACCGCAAAGTGTTTGGTGGGGAAGGTCAAGCTGACGCTGAAGGTGAGCGTGGCTGGGACTCAGAGGCTCTGCAGCCCCCCCAAAGGTGAGAGGCCGCTGTGTGTGGACCAGGTGCATGCTGTGCAGGCCCCCCAGCACAGTTCCCCCAAGAACCAGGCAAGGCCAGCGCTGGGCAATGGCACCAAAGAAGCAGAGTGTCTCTCACCTGGGATCAGTCAGACCGAGAGGGGAGCTCGCTCTTTTTATTTATTTGTTTGTTTGTTTATTTTTGGCTGTGTTAGGTCTTCGTTGCTGCGCGTGGGCTTTCTCTAGTTGCGGCGAGGGGGCCTACTCTTCGTTGCGGTGCGCGGGGCTTCTCATTGTGGTGGCTTCTCTTGTTGCGGAGCACGGGCTCTAGGCGTGAGGGCTTCAGTAGCTGTGGCACGCGGCCTTTAGCAGTTGTGGTGCACGGGCTTAGTTGCTCCGCGGCATGTGGGATCTTCCCGGACCAGGGCTCGAACCCGTGTCCCCTGCATGGGCAGGCGGATTCTTAACCACTGCGCCACCAGGGAAGTCCCTGGGGGAGCACTTAATCCTGGCGGCAGAGGCTCTCCCTTGCTAGTTTGGGGAAGTAAGTTGCCATTTTTGAGCCTGCCTATGGAGAGGGCCACGTGCCAAGGGCCTGCGGTTCCTGGGGGCAGCTGTGGTCTAAGCTGGAGGTGGGGTGGCTGGGACAGTTCTAGAGTTGGTCCAGGGTGGATGGGGTGAGTGGGAGACTTTGGGGAGGCCTCCTTCTGAACCTTTGCAGCAGCCCCAGAGGTCAGCTGGTGAGGCCGGGACCTGCCTGGTTTGGGGAGGTCTGTGGGGTATTAGAAGTCCGGACCCACCGGGGACTCCTCAGGCCTGTTCTTTCTAGAGAAGCACGGCCCACCGCATCCACTTCCTTGTCAATTCTTGGTAACTCTGTAGTTGGATGTCCACATCTTTTCCACGTGGTCCTTACATTTGGGGCTGCTAATGCCCGCCTTAGGCTCTGGGGAGCATCTCTGGGCTCAGGCCCGAGCTAATCAGCTCCCCTTTACCCCCCAGACACAGGTACCAGTCCAGGGGTAGGCTCTGCACCCCATGTGAACCTCAGGAGACACGTGCTGAGAGCATCTGGAAAAAGTGATGCTTTGCTCTTCTGAGAAGCGATCCCCACCCTCTCTCGTGGATTCAAGGGAAGAATTGTCATGGTGAAAATTTCTGGGGGCTGTTGGCAGCCCTGCATGAAACTGCCCACTCAGTGCAAGACAAGAAAAGCAGAATGAACCCATGGTCTTTTCGTTCTTACTGTACCCCTGAATCACACAAACTGGAAGCTCTTCTCCCTCTGGACCTCGAGGGATGTGATCCCTGCAGCCCATTCCGGGGTGAGCCAGAGGGGTTCTGCTTAGGGATGGTCTTTCCCAGTAAGGGCTTAGTTAGGTTTGCTAAACTGCTAGCAAAGTAGAACCTTACTGGTAGAATGAATGGCTTTTTGCCCTGTTTGCACCATTTAAAGACCTCATAGCCCAGCAGACCTCACCAATGCTGGTAAATTTCCCTCAAGCTATTGTCAAATAAAAATGTTTGTTTCCAATTTGCAAAATGTCTCTATTCTACCAGTCTGCGAGGCTTACGGCAAAGAAGCATTTTCTTCTCCTATAACTATCTACACCAGGATTACAACAATTATAAGGATTACTAAAAAGGAAAAGTCCCGAAACTTTGGGGACTGGGTTTTGCATTTGCAAAATGATTTGCAGCCAGACCAGCCAGGTAGTAGCACTTTATGAAAATCAAGAAGTTAGGTTTTGAATATCTAGGTCATTTTATTCCCAGCATCCGAATCCAAAGTAAAATCAACTTTCTAGCTGTCTAGACTCAATGGAACTCAATTATCAGGTTAGCTCTCCTTCAAGTGCTAAGTAATTGTGATTCACAGCAGACGCAACTGAGTAATTGTGATAAAAGTCTATGCAGCTGGGATGCAGTCCTACTGCATTAACTGAATTCTCTAAATCAATCAGTTTTTTTGTTTTTGTTTTTGTTTTTGCCCCAGAAGCTCCTTAATTCAGTTGTCCTGTCCTGCGGCCACCTTCTGTAGCTGGCAAAGTTGGCTCCTCAACCCTAAATAACTCCGAACCTGTGGCATTGGATCTGGGCTGGTTTGAAATGGCAGTGCTTTCCCACCCGTTTCTTCATTCAGGATTTCTTTCCTTCAAAGGATGCTTGTGTTTTCCATGTCTGCTTCCTCTGCTTGTATGAATCTAAAATGAATCTGAACTAAAAGTACTTGTTGAGTGGTTATTCTCCCAACTGTAATTTGGAGTCAAGGTATGAATATTTTATACTCAAAGAGTCACTGAAAATGTGTAGGAGGTTTTTTTTTTAAAAATAAATGAATACACTCATTTTTGTTGGCACAGGTAGACTATAGCTGGGGGAAAACAAAAATACAGGACAAGTCCTCAGTCATTAGTCTTTAAAAAATGCATCTGGATCTGTGTTTGTGGATGATCAGGGAGTAAGTATGGTGAGTACATAGTGTCCTTTGGAGGATAGAAATCCCAGGATGAAGGAGAGCTGGGTAGGAAACAAACACAAAAGCCACTCACACACTCAATCTTGTCTTGAACCCACTCAGATTCCCAAGGTGCCTTTCCAGAAGGTCTTCTTCATGCCCTGGCAGAAACTAGGTGTCAGGCAGGGGAGCCAGTCTTCAGATGTTTGTGGCTTCCTTTCGCTGCAAAAATAGATTTAAAAAATAATCCAGTCTTTGGTCAGGTCTCTTCCAAGACGGGGAGACCTGACAGCCCCTGTGTGTTGGCTGTTGCTGCGGCCCTGAGCCCGCAGCTTTGTGAGCTCATGAGCTATTGAACACAGTTGAAAGCGAATATTAATACATGTTAACTGAGCCTGTGAGGTTGACTCTCTTAATAACGTCTCTTGGTTTACAGGGAAGGTCCTGTATAAATGATTTTCTTTAGATTTAAAGAACTAGGGAGTAGAGAGAAAGTGTTTGGGCTCTTTTTTTTTCCCCCCCGGTATGCGGGCCTCTCACTGTTGTGGCCCCTCCCGTTGCGGAGCACAGGCTCCAGACGCGCAGGCTCAGCGGCCATGGCTCACGGGCCCAGCCGCTCCGCGGCATGTGGGATCTTCCCGGACCGGGGCACGAACCCACGTCCCCTGCATCGGCAGGTGGGTTCTCAACCGCTGCGCCACCAGGGAAACCCCGTTTGGGCTCTTTTAACCTTCAAACATGACCACACTGAGGACAGCGATTACCCAACAAACGTCAGTCTCCTTGCTGAGACTTCTGAAGAAGGATGTCGTCTGACACTCACCGAGGGCTCCAAATGCGTTTTCGTTGTGCCTGATGCACAGTGCTTCTCTGATCACAGCCCAGTCTTACCCTAAACAAAGTATGTGGCAATTTAGAGGGAAAAAAAAAACATTTCTAAACTTTGATGGGGCGGATGCCAAGATCATGACCCCTTGTGGGTGTCCGGTATGCTGCTCTTCAGTAAAACTTCTTAAATGGCCACCCTTCTCTCTTCTTTCCCTCCCTCCCTAAGGGTTTCATTCCTGATGTCTAACCTCTATTCTGGATCCAGGATCCTGGATCATTTAAGTAGATTCAACCTGTGAGGAGCTTGTAAATGTTCAGATCTATGCAATGCAAAAAAAAAAAAAAAAAAAAAAAAAAAACCCCAAAAAACCCCGAAAGACAAAAAACCTAGATAACATTTTTACTATTAAGTTGGCAAAGGTTTTTAATTTGTTAACTTGTAGCGCTGGCCAAGGCGTAGCTAAAGGTGGGTATTTTTAGATTGGGTGTGAGAGTAAAATGGGTGCAGCCTTTGTATTGGCATCACTTTCTACCCCACAATTTGTCTTCCAGTTCTTTATCCTCCAGCAATAGAAATGAACAGAGGTTCACAGATTGCGTTTGTTTTGACAGCAACAACGTCTGTGCTAATCAACAGGGGACCCATCACATAAACTAAGGTGTAGTCACACCAAGGAATATTATGCAGCTGTGTAAAAGGATAAGTTAATTGGATCATGGAGTCATTGAGAGCTCTCCAAGACATAGTGCTTGAACAAAAGCAAGGGGCAGAACAGTATGTATACTTTAATCCCTTTTGTATAAGAAAAGTGTACTTGTGCATTATACATGTGCAGAAAATTTCTGAAGGGACAGAAAAGAATTGTAATGACTGATACTCTCTTAGGTATGGAACTGGGGGCCTGAGAGGAGAAGAGGGAGAATTTACCTTTTGTTTTATATCCTATTGTATTACTTTAAAAAATCATGATGTCTGCATTGTTTTAATTAAGCTTGTTTAGTTTTTTAAATAAGCACACGAATCCAGCTGTGGCCATGCATCTACATCTCCTGCATCACTCCAGACCATTTTCTGTTTACCACCACTGATGCTCCCACCCTCATCCCAGTTTCTCTGTCAGCCTCTTTGTGGCCACGTCTGTGCTCAGCTCTTCCCTGTCTGAAAATAGGAGTGCAGTAAATGCTCCGGGAAATGCCTAGGGGCTGGTTGAGCCCCTGACTTCTTTATTCCCAAGTGATGTTCCCCTGGGTTCTCTCAACCCAGGTCCTGACAACCTCCATGAATGCCATGGTATTCATTTTCATAATAAATGACCACCAACATAGTAGCCCAACATGATGCCCACTTATTAACTCACTGTTTCTGTGGTCAGGACTCCAGCACAGCTCAGCTGACCCCGTACTTTGGCTGAGTTCCCACAAAGCTGAGTTCAAGGCATTGACCGAGGCTGTGATCTTATCTCAAGGCTCAACCTGGGAAGACTCCCCTTCTAAGCTCATGAGGTTGTTGACAGGATTTGGTTCTTTGCCACCTATTTGGCTGGGGGCCTCGGTTTCTGGCTGGTGGTTGGCTGGAGGCTGTCTTGGGTCCCTTGCTTCACCAAAGCCAGTGAGGGGATAAGGTTTCCCACGCCACTCTCGTTAAGAAGTCATGGCCGCGATGACTCACTGCTCATCTGTTGGTCAGAAGCAAGTCACAGGTCCTGCCCACACTCAGAGGGAGAGGAATTAGGCAAGGGCACGAATACCAGGAGGTGGGGCCATTGGGGAACACCGTAAAGTCCCCTCCCGTTGTGAACTTGTATGAGTGACATTCAGGTAGCCAGAAGGCGCTCTATCAGAAATGTCTTATAACCACAGATGATTTTTCCTTACAGTCTCCTAACCTTTCCAGTTACTTACAACTTCCCAGAGTCTTTCTACACCACTTTCCACCCCTCCTGTGCTCGTGCTCATCCCCATATTTCCTTTTTGTCTGGCTTTATCCAATGATGTCAGACTGTATTGAAAGATTAATTCCCCTCTTTCCTCATTTGTGTCCCCATCTCTAGTCCCGAGGGTTGGAGGAAAGTGACTTGGGATCAATGGGGACCAGGATACGTAGCAACTAGTGAGTGATCCTGGCTCCTCTGGGCTCTGGTTCCGGCCACCCAGTCATGGTGAGCCTGCTGCACCCCTGCTGTACTGCTCCTCCATGTCACGTTTCTCCTTGGTTCTCTTCATAAGAGAGATCACCGCCTGAAGCTCTCTGGTTGATTGTTTCCTTGCCTAGTATCTGCTTCCCTCCTAGAGGGTAAGCAGCAGGGGTGCAGGGGTCTTGTTTTGTCTTGTTCACTGTGGTGTCTCCAGGACCTGACATGTGCTAAACATTTAACAAGTATGTGTGGAGATAATAATTGGATTCATCAGTGCATAATCAATGTGCCCTGTGAATCCTTTATGTGGAGGAAGCACCATTGCTGCCTTGGCTCTGATGGTCATTTCTCACAGTGATTTCCTAGGTGTCTGATGTCTGTGAACCTAAACCTCCCCATCCTAGTGTTACTGACTTTGGCCTTGGTGACGTCTAAGCATTCCCCACCCTTCACTGTCTCCCCATATTACAACATGCTCCAGTGACTCAGCCCATGGCATCTAGAAGTTGCTTCCAGTCTCTGTGTTGGTCATTGGCTGCCCCCAAACAGTCTATAGCTATGAAGTAGCTGCAACATTTGGAGCCTGACAACCGCCCCCTTTTACCTGAATATTTGTTGGCATAGATGACCTAATTATAGAAGGTAGTGGCAATAATAATGAATTATTACAATGGAATATTATTCAACCATCAAAAAGAATGAAATAATGCCATTTTCAGCAACATGGATGGGCCCAGAATGATCATACTAAGCGAAGTAAGTCAGAAAGAGAAAGACAAATACCATATGATATCACTTATAGGTGCAATTTAAAATATGATACAAATCAACATATCTACAAAGCAAAAACAGATTCACAGATATAGAGAACAGACTTGTGGTTGCCAAGGGGTTTGGGGGTAGGGGAGGGAAAGAACGGGAGTTTGGGATTAGCAGAGGCAAACTATTATATATAGAATGGATAAAGAATAAGGTCCTACTGTATAGCACAGGGAACTATATTCAATATCCTGTGACAAACCATAATGGAAAAGAATATGAAAACAATCCTACCACTTGGCATACGCCATGAGAAAACCATAATTCAAAAAGAGTCATGTACCACAATGCTCATCGCAGCACTATTTACAATAGACAGGACACGGAAGCAACCTAAGTGTCCATCAACAGATGAATGGATAAAGAAAATGTGACACATATATACAATGGAATATTACTCAGCCATAAAGAGAAACGAAATTGAGTTATTTGTAGTGAGGTGGATGGACCTAGAGACTGTCATACAGAGTGAAGTAAGTCAGAAAGAGGAAAACAAATACTGTGTGCTAACACATATATATGGAATCTAAAAGAAAAAAAAATGGTTATGAAGAACTTAGGGGCAGGACAGGAATAAAGATGCAGACGTAGAGAATGGACTTGAGGACACGGGGAGGGGGAAGGGTAAGCTGGGACGAAGTGAGAGAGTGGCATGGACTAATATATACTACCAAATGTAAAATAGATAGCTAGTGGGAAGCAGCTGCAAAGCACAGGGAGATCAGCTCCATGCTTTGCGACCATCTAGAAGGGTGGAATAAGGAAGGTGGGAGGGAGATGCAAGAGGGAGGGGATATGGGGATATACGTATGCATATAGCTGATTCACTTTGTTATACAGCAGAAACTAACACAACACTGTAAAGCAATTATACTCCAATAAAGATGTTAAAAATAAGTAAAGAAAAAAGAAAAAAAGGTATGTATACATATAACTAAGTCACCTTGCTATACAGAAGAAATTAACACAACATTGTAAATCAACTATACTTCAATAACATTTTTTAAAGATGGGAGAAAAAGAGTTATCATTGTCTTTAAAGTGCTTGCTGTGTCAGGCTCTCAGCCGTGGGCTTCATCTGTAGTAGTGTCTCCTTCAACCCTCACAGCATCCCCATCAAGAAAGGGAAATGAGATTCCTTCCCTCTGAGCCATCCCCACTTCCAAAGACAACTACATGATCCAATGTAAGTACAGTTTCTGAGCCAGCTTATTAGGAAAATGTCAATGAGAATAATTTTAGTGCCGTTCCTGCATTAGGAAGGAGCCTTAATGGAAACACACTTTTGCCATAATTAGACTGAAATAGTTCAGCACTGTATACATAACCTGAACTGATCTTACTTAAGCTCGGCTAGTACATTGACAAGTCACTACTGTAAGCTTTTAAGAAATGAATTTCTAATATTTGACTTTTCATAGAGTTTATTCAAAATGTAATTTTACCATTAAAATTTGTATTATATGAGTCATTAAGGCTACACTTTTCTCATTACTGTAACAGGAAGACACGTTCAAACAAAGGCAACTCAGAGTGCTCGGGCTGACTAAAGGTCCACACCTACAGGCTCTCTTTGAGTTGGGAAGTGCTTTCTACTGTTGGTCAGGGGCAGCCTCTTTCCCATTGGCAGGAAAGGACATTTTACATTCACTTTATTTTTTGGAACGTAAGGTTTTATTTATTTATTTGGCTGCATTGGGTCTTCGTTGCTGTGCGTGAGCTTTCTCTAGTTGCAGCGAGCGGGGGCTACTCTTCGTTGCAGTGCACGGGCTTCTCATTGTGATGGCTTCTCTTGTTGCAGAGCACAGGCTCGAGGCACATGGGCTTCAGTAGTTGTGGCACGTGGGCTCAGTAGTTGTGGCACGCGGGCTTAGTTGCTCTGCGGCACGTGGGATCTTCCTGGACCAGGGCTTGAACCCATGTCCCCTGCATTGGCAGGCAGATTCTTAACCACTGCACCACCAGGGAAGTCCTACGTCCACTTTTTTTTTTTTTTTTTGCGGTACACAGGCCTCTCACTGTTGTGGCCTCTCCCGTTGCAGAGCACAGGCTCCGGACGTGCAGGCTCAGGGGCCATGGCTCACGGGCCCAGCCACTCCGCGGCATGTGGGATCTTCCCGGACCGGGGCACGAACCCGTGTCCCCTGCATCGGCAGGCGGACTCTCAACCACTGCGCCACCAGGGAAGCCCCCTATGTCCACTTTTAAGGCCTGTTTTTCTATTATATCTTTTCCTTGGCCTCCTATTCAGAGTCTATCTCTGAAAACCAATGCTATCTTTCAGTATGTGTGTCCCTGCTCTGGACTGCAGGCAGGGAGGTGAAAGCAGAGAAAGTGCAGGGGTGGGGCCAGGCTTAGAAGTCCTCCTAAAGAAGGAGAGAATGTCCCTGCCCAATGCCATTCCCAAAGAGACTTGACCCAAAGCGCCAGGGGACAGGCACAGAGAGTACACAGCTGGGAAATTTTTGCCACTGGACAGGGACATCCTCCATGATTCTGTAGAGTGGTAATTAAGCTCTGTCTCAGGTGACTTAACTGAAGCGTTCCCACGTGCTTGGTGGGGTCTTAGAGGCAGTGAGTGATGTGCCAGGATGCTGGAGTGAGATGAGATGGGCTTGTCCTTCTGGGCCATGTAACGAAGGGCTGCTTTCTTAGCTGCTTTGAATGCCAGTGTCATTGTCTACGAATTAAAAGTAAAGTGAGATGGCATCTTCTCGAGGTTTTAGGAGGCTTAGTGTTTGAAGAAAAAATTTGTACGTAATACCATTCCTTGGCACAAAGTAAGCAGTGGAGTTGTAGTCTTTCCTGTCCTACCATGGATTTCTAGCATAGACCAGTGCACCTTCCTATGACTCGAGTAAAGGTGGGGTTCTGGTGGTGAGGGAAGGGGCTGGGGCTGTTGCCCATTGTGTAGGCAACCCCAGCACCTCCTCAACATGTGAACAAAAGGAAGATGATGATCATCTTGGGAGAAAGCCTCATCCAAGGAAGAGAAGAGAATTCCCCAAAGTGAATCCTTGAGGTCATGCTTCCTTCTCATTTGGGCTTAAGAAGACTCTTGCTTTCTTATTCTGTCCATCCCATGTCCAATCTTCCTATTTTTAGAAAATTTTATCGGAGTCTAGTTGCTTTACAATGTTGTGTTAGTTTCTGCAGTACAGCAAAGTGACTCAGTTATACATATACATATGTCCACTCTGTTTTAGATTCTTTTCCCATTTAGGTCATTACAGAGTATTGAGTAGAGTTCCCTGCACTATACAGTAGGTCCTTATTAGTTATCTGTTTTATATATACAATCTTCCTTCTTCCTCAAGTTTCTTTTTTACTAAATGTCACCTCCATTTGTGCAGATGCTCAGACTCTCAACCTCTCTCTTTCACTTTCCCACACACTCCGTGTCCGATCTACAAGCAAGACCTGTTGGCCTAACCTCCAAGCACTTCCCATCATCTCCACTGTTGCCTTCATCACCCAAACCACCACGATTTTCCTGAACCACTTCAGGACCTGCTAGGTGGGCTTTCTCCTTCTGTGCTTGCCCCCAACCTGCAGCAAACAGGGCAGTTCTTTAAATTGTAAATCTGATCCTCTGTCTTCCCTCCTTGAAGCCCTCCAATAACTCTTCATTGACTTTAGAATAAAATCGCTGAAGAAATGGAGATGGACTGCAGTCCTCAGCCCCTAAATTATATCTCAAAGGGGAGGACAGTCAGGATTTAAATAAAAGTGGGGAAGACATCAAGGACAATACAGTCACATGCCATCAGAGGAAGTAGAAATTCTGGACAGAACAGCTCACTTGAACGAACAAGATGAACAGTGGCAAAGCAACTATGCAATGAACTTGAACAAAGAAAATATAAAGAGATACAGCACGTTCTGTCTATAGAGTATATCTAGCTGCAACTCTCAGGACGTTTGGCTAGCGATGCCTTAGATGAATAGGGAATTCCTCCCTCAAGTCACAAGTCAGGAGGTGGGTGGTTGCTTGGCTTGGTTTTGGGCTCATTAACTTCAGGGCTCTGTGATTCTCTCAGCCTTTCCCTCGTGACAGCAAAACAACAACAGGACCTCAAGCTTCTTGACCTCCCAGGACAGTCAGGGGACACAGGGCAATGCAGGACAGACTCTTCTCCTCAATGACCATCTTTTTGTTACGGAGAATCATTCCTTCCTAGAATTTCCCCAACACAGTCTGGACTTTCCCCTAAGCCTCTTTGGTTGGGACTGTATCATAAAACCACTCCAACCCACTGGTTTGTCACATCATGTCCAAGATTAAGAATCTCTGCTCAGGAAATGAATAAGGTTGAGGTTTTGTAAGAAATCCAAGAAAAAAGAGGGTACTGCCCAAACGGGTGGGCAGCCACCATGTCTGCATAACATGCCAAAAAGGGAGATGAAGAATCCAGTTTGGAAGAAGGCATAATTCTAAAAGAAGAAAATTCCCCACAAGGGAATGCTTCATGTTATAGAAGGACTTATTCAGAACATGAATTACAACAAAGAGAAAGAAACATGCAACAACCAAATGCAGTGTTAAGTCCTAGGTTGGCTCCTAAGCTAGATAAAGGGTATTAGTTAGAAAAAATGGTAATAATATTGTGTTAATATTAATTTCCTGATTTTGATCACTGTACTGTGATCACGTAAGACATTAACATTTGGGGAAGCAGGGTGTGAGGTCTATAGAAATTCTTTGTACTATTTTTGTCACTTTTCAGTAAGTCTAAAATTATTTCAAAATGAAAATTGAAAAATAAAAATCTTCAAAACCAAGAAAATGAAAAGAACAGTATGAGATGGAGGGGTGTTTGCTGGTTTTAGCTAAGAACATAAATTGATAAAATACTCTTATTTGTAACTTATAAACAAAATAGGAATGACAAAGAATGGAACTGACAGGACTATAAACTATCTAAGTGGTAATAGAAAAAAGTTGGCTCTAATCACAATAAACTCTAATTAAAAATTAGTGGAAATGGTTTCGATATAGAGGACAAAAATTTACATATAAAGACTCTGCTAATTTCCTCATCTCTTCAAGCAGGAGTCAGATATTGTACAAAGTTGAAATATGATTATAAAAATAATAACCATAACTCAAAAGATTTTTGGATTCATTTTATTTTAACTTTAGAAGACTCGTATAGAAATGATCAGTTCTTTCAGTGGGAAAATACTATGTGAATTTTAGCAATTCCTCAAATTTTACTTCATTCTCTTTTTCTTTGGTTCAAGTGAAAATACTTTAATCCAATTTAAATGTCATAAATACTAAGAGGCCGTGTTTCTAAAGTCATCTGTTTCTCTTTGTCTGGCTATCTATCTTTTTTTCTGTCTACCTATCTATTTGTCCATCTGCCTATTTGTCTATCTATCGATCTTGCTGTCAATCTTTCTGTCTGTCTGTCTATATGCAGAGATGGATGTTTTGGGTAGTGTTTACCAATCTATAGCCCTGCTTGTTTGAGTTTGGTGGATTTCTCTTACCTCCTTTGTGCTGCTCTGAATTTTAAAAATTCAGAATTTTTAAAGTGATCATGCGTTTTGTTCCTAAAAAAACTTAAAAGAGTAGATGATTTTAAAAAACAAAACAAGTTACATAGTTCGAGATGTGATAAGTAACATTGTTATGTGTTGCATGTTCCAACAGGAATAAAACACTGGGATTTGAAACTGTGATTGTTCCCACTGTCTGCCACCTAGAATGCCTCCTTATTGCCTTTCTTATTGTCCTGCTTCATTCTTTTCTCTGTTTAGCTTCCTTTCTTTTTAGATCCAGTTCAAACAAAGATCTCTCTCTCTCTCTCTGTCTCTCTCTCAATTTCTGTGACATTTCATGTTATTAACTATGTTATGTGGTTGGAGTAGAACCTGTGTTGATGACCCATCTTCCCATTTGCGAACTATTAGGGCAGGGGCCATGCTCATCTTTTGTAATTCCCATGCCCATCACGATGCTTTGTGCATATTATAAGCTCCGTAATTGATCGTTCTGGATTTGAACAGGTGATCTGAAGGCAGGGGAATGTCACCAAGGAGAAAAGAAGATGCAGAACGAGTTTGAACTGAAACACCGGTAAGTATAAACATTTGGAGTTTATGGAATACTGGTGACAGAGGTTCCTCACATGCATTCACCTGGAGGATGGATTAGACAAAAGAAGTCCACAGACACACACACCGAGAACTGAAGGGGGTGCACACAGTCCCTGGAACAGCGGGAGGACATCAAAATTGGCTTATTTCCTCCAAGTCTTGTAGAAAAGCCTTGCTTAGAGGCACAGTGTGCTGGTCCATCAACAACATGGGAATCCATGTTCAACAAGCCAGGCTTCACACGCCAAAGTCTCTCTGGTATTAGCAAATGGTACTGAAGGAGCAGACTGCAGCTGGACACACCAGGGTAAACCCCAGTTCCCTCACTTCCCAGCAGGCTATCCTCCCCATGTCCCATGCGGCCAGCCCTGTTAGGCTTCACCTTGTAGGCTTGTTGTGAGGACAAAAACGAGATAATAGCTGAAAGGCAATCACTCCAAGTCTGTACTAAGTAACAGCTGGTTAAGGAAAATTTCAGCCCAATAATTACTATCGTTGACTGGTTCTTCCTTGTTGCACTGTTCCTGTGGCTTTAGATTAAATTCATGAATCCTTTGGTGTCTCTGTTTCCCTAGGGGTGAACTTGGGAATGACCTCTTGTGTAGGTATCGGGTGCTAAGTGCGCACAAACAATTTGTACCAGGAAGCTGAAGTCGGCTCCTGGGCTGCTGGGCTGATGCCTGCTTGGGTGGCTGCCCCTATTCCCCACAGAGTCCTGCCTCCTGATCTCTACAACAAGCACCAAGGAGTTGGCCTTCCTTCTCAGGGCTGCTTCTTGGCGGAGCTCATAGCTGATGATAAAGTACTTGACAAACATGGCCTGCTGAATGGTATCTTGTTTGAGCCAGAGGTGAGGCATTGATAAGGAGGAGGATGGCGACACGTTTCTGATACCCAACCTGGACTCTTACGAACACAGTCTTTCCTGGATATCGTGCAGTGCCAAGCACCAGCAAGATTAATTACAGTAATAACCAGCATTTATTGAGAGCTTATTCTGTTCCAGATAGTGGGATGCCTGGTGGATTTGACACCACAGGCAGGTCATTTTTTAACAACCCACCTTCTGATGCAATTATTTTCAGTATAATCTTGAAATAAAACAAGGAATATTAGTGGTCATAAAATAAACATGAAACTTGGAAACTTTTCTTTTATTGAAGTAAAGTTGATTTACAATATTGTGTTAGTTTCAGGTATACAGCAAAGTGGTTCAACTATATATATACATGTATTTTTTTCTTTTTCAGATTATTTCATTGAAAAAAATTTTTAATATATTTTTTTATAAATTTATTTATTTATTTTTTTGGCTGCATTGGGTCTTCTTTGCTGGGTCTTCGTTGCTGTGTGCGGGCTTTCTCTAGTTGCGGCGAGTGGGGACTACTCTTTGTTTCGGTGCGCAGGCTTCTCATTGTGGTGGCTTCTCTTGTTTTGGAGCTCGGCTCTAGGCATGCAGACTTCAGTAGTTGTGGCATATGGGCTCAGTAGAGCCATATGTGGCTCACGGGCTTAGTTGCTCTGCCGTATGTGGGATCTTCCTGGACCAGGGCTTGAACCCGTGACCCCTGCATTGGCAGGCAGATTTTTAACCACTGCACCACCAGGGAAGTCCCTCATTGAAAACTTTTGATTGAACTTCGTATATATAATCATGCCAGCCAAAGTAACAACAATACAATGCAAAAAAGGAAATAAGGAATGGATTAATACTTTGTTACATGAATGTATTGTGGGGAAAAAGAAAAAACAATAAATTTTGCAAACTTCACAGAATGATTTGTGCATAAATTGAAGTAAGTCTAGTTCTGTTTTTTCAGCTTTAGAATCTCTTTCCTATCAGTCTCCTCCCCCCTCAATCCACTGTTTAAATGCAAGTGGCGGAGATTCCAGTTCTGCTCGAAGGGACCTCAAACAGTTCTGAACACAAACAATCCTACTCCAGAAACCTGTGTGTGTAGCTGAGTCCATGTATGTACAGGGTCAACTGTACAACTGGCTGACTATATAACTGCCATGTAAAATCAAACGTTTACTAAAGAATGGGAAATTAAAATGTTCTAAATTGAAGCTTACATACATATGATGCGGGCTTCCCTGGTGGTGCAGTGGTTGAGAATCTGCCTGCCAATTCAGGGGACACGGGTTCGAGCCCTGGTCTGAGAAGATCCCACATGCCGTGGAGCAATTAGGCCTGTGAGCAACAACTACTGAGCCTGCACGTCTGGAGCCTGTGCTCCGCAACGGGAGAGACCATGACGGTGAGATGCCTGCACACCGCAATGAAGAGTGGCCCTCGCTTGACGCAACTAGAGAAACCACTCGCGCAGAAACAAAGACCCAACACAGCCAAAAATAAATTAATTAAAAAATAATAATAAAATTAAAAATACATACATATGATACTGTTAAAACTCAACAATAACCACAGCAATTTTTTAAAATAAATTTATTTATTTTTATTTATCTATTTTTGGCTGCATTGGGCCTTCGTTGCTGCGCGTGAGCTGTCTCTAGTTGCGGTGAGCGGGGGCTACTCTTCGTTTCAGTGCGCAGGCTTCTCATTGTGGTGGCTTCTCTTGTTGTAGACCATGGGCTCTAGGCTTGCGCTGGCTTCAGTAGTTGTGGCTCGCGGGATTTAGAGCACAGCCTCAGTAGTTGTGGCGCAAGGGATTAGTTGCTCCACGGCATGTGGCATCTTCCCAGACCAGGGATTGAACCCATGTCCCCTGCATTGGCAGGTGGATTCTTAACCACTGCACCACCAGGGAAGCCCCACAGCAGTTGTTAAAAACTTTTTTAGACCAGCCTTTTTTTTTTTTTCAGAGAGGAATATTTTATCCCAAACAATGTTTAGAATTACCAATGCATACAATAATTTTAGGTCTTGTTGCTTTTGAATTTTCTACAGGCCATGAACCCCTGATGGCTCATTTCCCGGTCCAGGCATTGTTCTTGGGGCGCTGCATTCAGTAACTCGTCTCATTCTCTTCACTGCTATTATTACCCTCATTTGACAGATGAGACTCAGAGAGGGTGGCTCACTTACCCAAGGCCACACAGTTAGTGGCTGGTTGGCTGGGATTTGACCCCAGGCAGTCTCTTCCGTGAGACTTCACTCATGACCAGGGTGGCTGCACTGTCTCCAAAAAACACCCATTAGGGTTATGTGGCAATAACTCACCTTTTCATTGTTCATGTAGGTCTTTTCTTCGTCCTCCCCTTTTTAACTTTTTTTTTATTATTTAAATTTTTTAAAAAATTTACTGGTTTTGTTACTTTATCTTCTTTATTTTTAAAAGTTTCATAACTGCAGTTTATCAAGTTTACAGAAAAAGTACAGACATCAATTAAATGAAACCATGTGCTCACTATCCCGATCATCTTTGTGTGCATCTATAGATTAAATAAAATAATATGATATCTCAATTTTCATCTCCACCTTTCTTCCAAGATGTAACTATTTCAGTATTTTTTCAAATTAAGTCTAAATTATTTAACATTGTTATACTTTCCCCAAGTGAAAAAATACCTGAGGCTGTTTTAAGTAACTATTATAATCTACCTGTCTTTACTGTTATAGTTTGCTAGAGATAGTTTATATAATATATGATAAAAAATAATGCTTATTATTTTCAGAGAATGTAGTAAAGCTACTGACATATTTTATCCTTCTTTTTCTTTTTTAGTTTAGAATGCATTTGGGGGAGCACAAATGATCTGAATTCCTGGTTTCCAGAGAGATGCTCTAGGAGCTGAGATTGGCAGCCGTGTCTCAATGCATCCCCATTTGAGAAGATGCATTTCAATGAAGAACCTGAATGTACCAGCCAGACTGTAAAAGACACATGTCAACTGCTTCCTCTGTAAAAACTATTAAAGGGGACACTAATAGAAAAGTTCCAGAAAGGCTTAAGAGCACAACATAGAAAATAGCTCATAAATGACTACTTTTGACTCTCCATGGAGTCCCTTGCAAGTAAGGGAAGCCATTGAGTTGTTCATATGTTTTTGTTTTTGTTTTTGTTTTTGCGGTACCCGGGCCTCTCACTGTTGTGGCCTCTCCCGTTGCGGAGCACAGACTCCGGACGCGCAGGCTCAGCGGCCATGGCTCACGGGCCCAGCCGCTCCGCAGCATGTGGGATCTTCCCGGACCGGGGCACGAACCCGTGTCCCCTGCATCGGCAGGTGGGCTCTCAACCACTGCGCCACCATGGAAGCCCCATATGTTTTTACTGCTGTAACCTAGTCATTAAAATTTCCCAGGGAATCTCTGCTCAGTGGCGCACAAGCTAAGAGAAGAAAAGGTCCTCTTGTCTGTCACCCACACACGTCAATGTTTGGCAGCTATAAATCAGGATGTTCAAAAAATGTCTCTTTCCTTGACATAATTCCAAATGTATCCATCATACAGATGGAATCAGCTTCCTGTAATGTAGCATAATCTTGCTTACATTCCTCAAGCCAAGCTTTTTCCAGGAAGCCAGTCCCCTCTCCCCCAAAATAGAGGGGCACACCCTGTTTTGTCTAAATCTCTTTAAATCATTACAGTCTTTGTCTGTTGACCAGATGTTCAATCATTCTTTCCAGCTTAGATTTTAAGGCCTTACAAGAGATAGTGTCAGCTGGTCGATTCTGTCACATATATAACATACCAGTGACACACAGGACAGATCGGGTAGGTATAGCCTCAATAAACCAACAGAAAATCACTGGTGTTTGGGTGGGTGACCAACGTCCATGCAGGCTGAATGATTTTGAAACAAAACGAATTTTTATTCAGTGACCAATATTAGGCTCCCCAGTTATATCAAGTAATGGACAAACATAAATTTCACTTTTCAGCTGTTTTCCTGGAGCTGAGCCACAAAGTCATGGGCTTTGCACCAAAGGTGACACATGGAGCCATTACTCACTGGGCAAATAACCCTATCACAGGGCAGGAGAGTGACCCTCACATTCGCCACCCCCAGGGCTGCCTTGCCTCCCAAACATAAACGGAAGGAGACCCAAGTGCTGCATCAAAGGCATTAGTTCTTGGGTATGTGTAACTCTTTATGTGTTAGATTTTTGCAATAAATGCCAAGTTCTGGCTTGGGTTGAAAATGTGTAAGTAGGTAGCCGGGGCACAACGGAGATGAGGAAAAAGACAAAGGCACACGGAGGAGCTGGAGTTGATCCTGAATTAATGACAAAATCAAGCTTTTAAAGCCCCTAATTGCTGAATTAAGGAGTGTGTGTGTGTGTGTGTGTGTGTGTGTTTATGTGTGTGTAAGTCTGCCTGGATCTCAACAGAAGCGGGATATCAGGTTTTCTTTATTTCCACTAAAGACAAAACAGTAAGGAATTGACAAATCATTTCTCAAAGGATTAGGGTTCATGGCAAAGGGTCATCCTGACGGTGGATATGGTGCAAACACTAGGGACGGTTACCCAGGAGAGTTGGGGAATTTCTCTTCCTGGGGCCAAGCTTGGGGGCAGGGGAGGGGGTAGAGAGAGGAGGACTTGCCTCTAGATGATTATTTTGGTGCAGTCTTGGCCTTGAGTGGATGACAAAGCATTCCATCTTCCAAGATCCACTCCATCCTAGGGTTACAACCTCACAAAGACAGAGCAAACTTCTGGTGCCCAGATAAGTGACATTTTGGTGGGTCATCTCAACAAGACAGTGTTTGCATTTCCAGGAGGCGTCTAGCTGGTGTTGTAATCGGGGCAGAGCTGAAGCAACAGAAAGTCCTCTTGAAGGAGGTTGGGTTTAGCATCTGCCCAGTGTCACTCTTCAGAGAAGCCCATCCTGCCCTTTCAAAGGTGTTCAGTCATCTTGACAGCATTCTTGGTCAGCAGGTATTATTATGATAATACCTTGAGTTTATTTAGCACCCTGCACCCTTTCAGGGGAGGTCAAAGCCAGTTCGGAAGTCAGCCAACAACATTTATTGAAGTCTCTTCGTGTGTAGAGCTGTGTATTAAATCACAAGCCCCCGCCAGCCCCATCCTCACCACACACCAGAATCACCTCTGCGGTTGCGGACCCAGAGCACACACAGCCGCCTGCTCCCTCTGCCCCCCTCCCCGGGCTGCACCCCCCCCCCCGCCTCGTTCTCATTCATCGGCTTTTATTGGCTCGTGTTTACTTAGGGTTGTAGCAGACCTGTCTCCATACACACTTGGAGATTTCTCCCCCGCACATTCTGTCCGTGTCTGACGAGTCACAAATATCCTCTCTGGGTTTCCAGCTCCCTAAGTCGCCCCCGTAGTTAAAAGCAGGAAGCACAGGATGCACAGAAATGAAAAAGAGCAAACTGGCAAGTCAGTTAACGACGTTTTAACCCAAGGAAAGGAGGAGGCGGCTTTCTGAGGGCCTGTCCACCCGCCCCATGAGTGGACGATGGACTTTGGCCCAAATCCTCAAAGCCCTGCATCTTTCACGGGATAACAGGAAAGGGCCGGGCTCTGGGGGAAGGAATGTATGTTGGGACACTTTTCAAATGATACAGGAAATACGATTACCCAAAAATTAGACAATTGAACCAGGCAAAAAGAAAAAAAATTGTGTCTCCTATGATCACGTAGCCCAAGGATGACATCCATTTTCATTTTGATGAATTTCCACTACACTCATTCTTTCTCTGTGTGTGTTTCTTGGTGTAACTAAAACTGTATTATTCAAAATAAAACTATTTTATGTACATGTTGTAACATGAAGCGAATGGTCAAATTTCTGACAGCCCTTTGAACTTCTGTGTTTACCCACATATAATGTGGATAGAATACGCACCACATTTCTGATGCTGTGCTCCAAGAAACCCTGGCATTAACGGAACAGTATTCAAGTGCTATGTTGAAAAAGAATTCAGTTTTATGACAAATTATGAAATTTCAAAATAGAAGTTGATTTCATTTCATGAGATGCATGCATTACTTTTGTTTCTTTTTGTGTTACTTTTCTAACAGAAAAAACAAGTAAGTTGTCATTCGTTTTCACGTAAAGAATATCGTTTTCCTGGTGTTCTGAGGTTAGTCATTGCCATGAACTGTGAGTAGCCAAGACTCCTAAAAGAGTGGTCTAGATGTCAATGTTGTGAGTTTCTCATCTAAAACGCCACCTGGATCCAGACAGTTCAGGGCTGGAGTGGAAACTTTGTCAAGTCTTCCAGGACCCAAGTTTCTCTGTCTGCAGGACCCAGGATGACACCCCTTTGCAATTCTAGGCAGCAGGAATGCGGGAGAAGGAGGGAGGACAATCTGGTTCCCTCCAGAAAATCAGATTTAAAAATCATTATTGATTGAAATTGTTAGAAAATTCCAAGACTTCATTCTAATCAGTCTGCATTTATTTTTCTATCCTCCACTAACAGAACAGTCAGGGATGTGGGTGCTCCAGCTACATGTCTCAGTGTTTTAATACTCACGGTGTGAGAGGCCCCCCAGGGAGTGGAGAGGGTGCCAGGAGCTCTAGGCTGGGGACGTGAGGGCCAAGTCGGGTGCATGAGAACTTGGGCAGTGATGAGCTCCCCTTTCTCTTTGTCCCCTCAGAATGGCAAGAAAAAAAAGTTCTTGGAAATCGTTTTGCCAAAATAAAAGGAACATACAAATAGTCTTTGATGTTTATTAGCATTAATTTAGCTTTCCCAGTGTGGGATACTTAATACTTAATTTGGAGAGTGAATAAGTTGGAATTTTATTTGTCCTACACCAAACTGTAAAGAGATCTAAAGCCCTAAAATTTCCTTAGGACAGTTCCTGTTGTTAGAAGTAAGTGATCAGCATTTTCACTCCCGTATATTCAGCTTTCTCTTTGGCACAGTGTAAATCCCAGGCCGGCCTCATTTACTTATTTATATGTTTTTTCACTGGACGGGTATTTTTTGAGAACCTGCTATGGGTCGTAGATTGGTTTTCTCAGGAAACAGATCTGAGACAGAGTTTATCATATATGATGCTTATGAAGGAGAAGCCTCAGAATGGACCACCTGTGGAAGGAGGACGATGGGGCAGGCAGAGGGAGGCACTGAGGTCGATGCAGGCTCGACCAACTCCAGGAAGGCCGAGGGGCCAGAGTGGTCCTTCAGGTGGGTCAGGAACAAGATAGCTGCGCCTTTGTACCCCTATGACCCTCAGTCACTGGGTCTCCCTGGGAATGCCCTTGGACTGGGCAGCTCCCTGCAGGATCCCCTTGGTGTATTTGTTAGGGTAGCTTAGTGAACCGTAAGAGCTGACCAGAAGTGCATTTATCTCTCATATAACTGTCCTTATGGGATTAACCTATGTGGTAGGGCCCGGGTTCTCTCTGTCTTGTTCCTGTGTCATCCCAAGGTCATTGCTGACAGCTGCATGGTCAAAGCTCCACAATTGCTCTGGTCAGGTTTCAACAGTGGGGGAGGGGAGTGCAGAGGGTGCAGCCTGAGGCTCGGACCCAGCACCACGCTCCTCACTCCCCCATCCCCCTCTCTCAGGGCACTGAGTCACGTGGCCACGTGTAGCTGCTGTGATTCAGGAAATGCGGAGCCAGGAGTGGCCTGGCTGCAGTGACCGAGGGAGGGCCCGTGAGACCACCATGCTGAGTCTGAATGTGATGGACGTGCTGGGGGCAACACAAGAGCCCCTCACCCCAGCTCTTGGTTGTAGCAGGACCTGGAGGGAAGAGCCCCGACCTCAGACCCACAATAAAGTTTGCTTCGCTAGGAAAAAAAAAAAAGGACTTCCCTGGCGGTCCAGTGGTTAAGATTTTGCCTTCCAATGCAGGGGGTGTGGGTTCAATCCCTGGTTGGGGAGCTAAGATACCACATGCCTCGTGGCCAAAAAACCAAAACATAAAACAGAAACAATATTGTAACAAATTCAATAAAGAATTTAAAAACTGTCCACATTAAAAAAAAATCTTCAAAAAAAATCTTAAAAAAAATAAAAGAGTAAAGTAGCTGGCATTAAAAAAAAAAAAAACTGTCACAGTTCCACCACTGTGGAAGAAGGGCAAATGGCACTGTGGACAGTAGCAGGCTTGGTGCAGTGAGTCACGGCAGCCTGTACGGGCGTTGCGAACAGATCCCTCAGGGATTTCCGTCTCACAGACTGTGTGCTTCCCGCAGGTCACTGTGATACAGAAGTGCCTGGACCCTGCTTCTTCACCTTCCTGGTACCAACTGCTCAACTTTGAACTTGCTCTTGCTTAGCCCCACGCTGGAGCTTCTGATTTTATTGGTCTGGCTCCCGGCCTGAACACTGGGATTTTTAAAGTTTCCCAAATAATTTTTGGTACCACCAAGGTTAATAGCAGCTAGCTTAGCAGGAAAAATGATGTTCTGGATCAATTAGACACGTGTATGTGTGTGTGTGTGTGTGTGTGTAAGCAACTTTCTCCCCAAATTTTGGTTAATAGCTCAGGTGAAATGGCCATGAAGGTGGATCTGGCTCTGGGAAGGACTTGATTTAGAAACAGAAATAAAGTCACCAGAACACTGGGGGCCCTCCTCCCCCATGTCCCCAATCCCTCTGTCCCTTTTAGCTGTCTCTCCTCCATGTCTGTCCCCTTCCAGCCTGGCTAAGATAGTAAGATGTTATCAGCTAGGCTCCTCTCTGGATCTAATCCAGCAGGAAAATAGAAGGGCTTCCTTTTATCCTTTTTGGTTTGTTTCCAAAGATGCCATATATATAAAAGAATGAATGTGATGGACATGTATAATTGAAAGTGTAATAATAAAACAGTCCTATGCACCTAGCACACAGGAAAGGAAACAGAATATCAGCCATGCTTTAGAGACCCTGCTCTGCCACCGTCCCCACCCCCCATGCGGAGCGTACAGGAAATGCAGCTCCTCTATTGCTTACTTCTGTGCTATTTTTAACTTTATCTAAATGGACTCATGCATATATATTCTTCTATAAGTGATTCTTGAACACAAAGTGGTGTTTCTCAAATTCACCCACGCTGACGCATCTCTCTGTGGTTTAGTTTCACTGCTGTATACGATTACACTGTATGAATTTACCTCCATTTATTACCCATTCTCTGTTCCGTGGAATTTGGGTTTCCATATTTTTTCACTATTATTATTAATGCCACGGCAAACATTCTTATATGAATTTCTCCAAGGCATTTAACTAAGAGTGGATTTACTGGGATATAGGAAAGCAATGGACAGTTGACCACCAATCCTTTTTGGAAGGACATAAACCTTCAAAAAGATGCATAGTGACTTAGAATCTTAGATTTTCAACAAGTGTATTGATAATAGGAACAGTTCAAGTGGAGATTTATGTAGGAAGAGGCGGACACACCTCCCAACAGCCTAGCATCCAGAAACAGTATTTAAAGAAAAGATGCTCTTTGTTTTGAACAGAATGTGCTCTGGTCTGTGAAGTAACTCCGTAGCGCTAACCATGTATGAGAAGGCATAATAGGGAATTATCACAGTGACACTAGGTAATATTTACTCAGCTATTTGAAGAACTCTATAGCTGAAGCTTTGCTAATTAGATTCTTAATTCATGAAAAATATTTTCAGAGGATTTAATGATCTGGATAAAGCATAAGTGCAGTGTGTGGTTCCCACATTTAAATGGCCCCTCAAAAATTGAGGGAGATGGGCCTGGGACATTTGTGTCACCCCAAACCCATTTGGCCTGCCAAAATCAGAACCGTGCCCTCAACTTCTATATTTCTATCCTATCAAGGATAGGGACTTGAAAAAAATAATTTGGAAAAAAATAAACTCTCTCAGCTATTTTATAGTTTAATAGAGTTATACCAGTCCAAATAATTCTCCTTTAATTGGGTTTGCTGGAGAAAAACAAAGGGAGGGGAAGGAATAGAGAAGACATGAATTCTTATAAATGCTCTTTTTATTTTATTGAGGCAGGTTTTCCCTTAAACGTTTAGAAGCCATCCTCTAGTTGCTCAAGAAACCAGGGAATTCTGGACAAGGGAGAAATTTGCCACCTCCTTGTGGGTGGTGATGTCCCTGTGGTCAGCAACTGTGTCCTGTGTGTCATTGTCTCTCCAGGGGCTGGACAAGGAGAGCCACGGAGGAACTGGTCCTTTGGGGCTGTGCTGCATTTGACAGCACTGGGATGCTCTGAGGAGGAGACAGACTTCGAGGGTGTTTCCAAAGGAAAATGAGCCCAGAGAAGTGGGATTTAATTAGAGCAAAAGAGCCTTTGATGGGGATAAAACCTTCCTTTTGTCAGAGAATGAAACGTTGGAATGTGTATGCAACAGATTTTGCAATTATTAGTCACAGAGAGGGACAGGGCTGTCTGTCCCTCTGTCCAGAGGGTGGCAGGAAGGAGTGATGCTCGTGTGGTTGTCCTGTACATGGTGGCGTGGCCACACGAGCTTGTCTCTCCTGGTCCCCCCAGACTGTTTCATTTCATGAGGCATCTAAGAGTGCCCTGCGGGGATGCACGCGCTCCCTAGTTATTTCATTTTCAGAACCCATAACGTTTCTCTGTCTCTGACCTTCTAAACACCATCGTTTCCCACTTCTTATGCATCTATAAAATGTGTCACTCCAGACATTTTTATGCTAATGCAGTTGTTAATGGTGCCAGACAGGAAATATTTTCTTCTCCTTCACGGACTATTTTGAGCTCCCTCCAAGATAAAAAGCTACCAATGACATATATACACTACCAAATGCAAAATAGATAGCTAGTGCGAAGCAGCCGCATAGCACAGGGAGATCAGCTCGGTGCTTTGTGTCCACCTGGAGGGGTGGGATAGGGAGGGTGGGAGGGAGACGCAAGAGGGAGGGGATATGAGGATATATGTATACGTATAGCTGATTCACTTTGTTATACAGCAGAAACTAACACATCATTGTAAAGCAATTATACTCTAATAAAGATGTTTTAAAAAAAGCTACCAATGAGATACACACACACCCCTATATATATATGTTTATTTTATGTAACATGTGTGTATATATGTATATATCTTTTATATCTAATATCTATCTTTTGATTTCTAGGATTTCTAGGATTGATGAGCTTATAGTTAGTAGGCTGTAATTTAAGAGTCAGTTGGGCTAAATATGGTTAATTTAGGTTTTTTTTCGTGGGCATGAGAAATTATTTCTTTCATCCTCTGTTGTATAGTTTAATGAATGACACTTGTTGAATTAAACTTGTTGTCTGGATGATTAAAATGATAAGTTGACCATTCATTCCAATCTTATTATCAGGTGAAAGAAAATAAGGAAACAGCATCATTTGATGATCTGGAGAGATGCTGACTGACTAGGACACAGCGGTAACCTGGCGGTGGCGGGAGACGGCTCTGGGATTTTCTCACTTACTCACCTAGGAGATGTTCTTTCCTCCTATGCATCTATATATAAATGTATGAAGATGTAGCAGAAAAATAAAATGAAATTAACGTTTGGAGGTGGGTTTCCTGTGTTAGTTCTGGTCCTCTTTAAGGAAGCATCCTCGGGAAGGCTGGCCGACGTGTGCCCATCTCTTCTCCCCACAAATCCCCATCATAATTATTTGTTGTCCTATAGCTCTGCATGCTGGAATCAGGGCTGGCATGGGACGATCAAACAAAGCGCGGACGTGTTTGGCAGGGGCTGGGATGTGAATACACATGCTGCAGAAAGTCCAGCTGGGCCCTGCCACCTGTCACTCCTGGTGGGGCTGTTTGTTTGGATCACCCCCAACGTTGGGGGTGACTAGATGCTGCTTGGAGAGAAAAATGAAGCCTTGGCAAAATGCTTTGACATCGTGAAGGGTTTGGCAATTCACCCGGTTATTCCGTTTCCTTCGTGACCTTTTACACTTGAATATTTTCCCCTTCTCAAACATTTGTTTTCAACTCTCCATAAACACTGTGATTTTATGTACATTATTAATCTTAGGGTAGAGCATTCAACCAAAGGCTGGGAGTAGGTTTTGCTCAATGGTGAAAAGGAACCATCACTTCAATAACTGAAAAGACAAAGTTCCGAGTGTGGGATTTCTGAAATGTTGCCCTCTTTCAATAAAGCTTACTTGATTTTTAGTCGTAGTGAAATGCACGCTCTGGACCTCTTCATTTTCTTCAGATTGTCCGGAAGATTAAAGAAGAGAATCCTGAAGAGAGGATTAAAACTATGAGGCAGGAAATGAGGCTTCAGTGCTGGAGCCGTGGAAGTTTGAGGCTTACCTGCCATGATTCGTGTTCACAGCCGACTTGGTAACTCAAATACAGGAAAACCAAAAGGAACTCAAATACGAGAAATGTTGGGAGGCTTATGACTCCACAGACCGTCACTACCTTTTGTATTCTTCTTGAGGACTAGACGCCAGATGCCACCTACACAATCCTTTCTTTTTTTATATATAAAGTGTATTTAATCAACACAGTAATATGATCTCTCAACTTAAGTTGAGGAAAATATTAACCAGGGAAAAACATCACCAACATTCTTGGCACTTAAAGGTTAAAATATGAAACCTAGGTGTATTTCCCATTGTTCTTTCTCTTGAGTCAGTGAGAAATTCTTAAACAAAACCCTTTTCCCCTCTTTTTCCAGGAGTTTTATTTAAGGTGAGAGAGGCCAAATAATGAACTTGAATCATCTGCACTGCAAGTGTGTGAAATAATTCCAGCTTTGCTTGAAGGTACAGAGTATCAACTGAAATTTTTTTAACACTCTCTGTTTTTATTTAACATGATCATTTATCCCCGGAAGGAGACAGAAGGGGAAAGATGCCCTGTTCTGAAAATGGCTGCAACAGCTATCGGTACCTAGCTGCTTCCAACACGTTTAATTTCTGTGTAAATGTATTAAAGACCAATCCTGAGGCTCTCCCTACAACCGTGGATCCCAAAGGGTGATTTTTAAAACACTCATCTGAGATGTTAAGTACCTGTTACTTAAAAAAACGGTTCCATGGTAGAGTGTCAACCAAGATGAAAGGGCTTCCTTGCTGCCCTGAGATTGTTCGGTATCAGGATGTGTAAATGTGCCTGTGACCACCCAGAAGAGGCTGCAGTATCCTCCACACACATAGCCAGATAATTTGACTGCCCCCAACACATGCATACCACCACTTCAGAGAACACGCTTTGGGAAAAATGAATGTGTACATATCATTAAACCCTAGTGCAATCTTATCTCCCAGGACGTAAGTTCTGTTTTACTCTTATTTTCACATTTTTACTCTTTCATGGCCGTCCTCACATTCAAAACTAAATTTACCCAGAAATATTGGTAGGCTGTAGCAGGGTCAGTCAGACGTCTGTGCTCGTGATCACTAGGGCTGCAGGTCGGGACCCTCAGATGGAGGATCCATGAGTGGATTTGGGATTCTGAATGTGGAGAAACTCCCAACTTAGTTGAAAATCAGCTCTTTCACTAAAGAAACTTTCCTTTGGAAGTTTTCATTAAATCACTTGTCTCCAAGTTTTTGTATATACTGTATTATTTAGCAGATGCTATCTTTAGGCTTTGAACAGAGAGGGAAACAAATTAGAAGCTCTTAAAAATATAACTGCGTGTGACTTTTAAAAATAACAGCCACCTCTCCAAAGAGATTTCAGAAAAAGTTTGTAATAACACGTTTTGGGGTTGCAGCGAGGACCAGAGAAAGCAGTGTGAGGATGCAGTGCAGCATAGGATGCAGGACCTAGTAAACATCAGTGTGTGTTACTGTCGGAAGCTATGACATAGTGAAGACACTTGCCTATGATGAGTGCACCTCGCCTTGCACTGACAGGAAACATGCCTCAGGGAAGATGAATTTGGAACAACCTATCAGCAAAATGACTGTGGGGTTTATGAAAAATTATGAAAAGACCGAAAAACAAAATAAATAGCATGCATCTGTTGACTGTTTGCTGTAGCTCAGGTGATCTCCTTGGCGTGGGTACCGCAGCCTTGCACATTTAGTTAGGTAAACACGATGCACAGGGGCCCGAAGCCATCTCCGGAAGCAGACAACTGGCATCGAAAGCCAAAGATGGCATCATTCCTAACGTGAATGCCTCACCCTCTGATTTCATTTTTTTTGTTGTTGTGGCCTCTCCTGTTGCGGAGCACAGGCTCCGGACGCGCAGGCTCAGCGGCCATGTCTCACGGGCCCAGCCGCTCCGTGGCACGTGGGATCTTCCCGGACCGGGGCACGAATCCGTGTCCCCTGCATCGGCAGGCGGACTCTCAACTACTGCGCCACCAGGGAAACCCGGTCATGTAGTTTTTGTCCTTTATTCAGTTACTAAGGTGTATTACATTGATTCAATTTCTTCTGTCCTTTATTCAATTACTAAGGTGTATTACATTGATTGGATTTCTTCTGTTGAACCATCTTCCATTTCTGGGATAAACCTCAATTAGTCATGATGTATAATTCTTTTTATATTTTGCTGAATTTTGTTTACTCCTATTTTGTCGAAGGTTTTTTTCATTCATACCCATAAGGCAAATTGACCTGTAGTTTTATTTTCTTGGGATATTTTTGTAAGGCTTTGGAATCAGGGTAACAGTGACCTCATAGGATAAGGTGGTCAGTATGCCCTCCTCTTATTATTATTATTTTTTTTGGAAGAGTTTTTGAAGAATTGATGTTAACTCTTCTTTATTCATTTTGTAGGATCTATCAGTGAAGAAATCTCATCCTGGACTTTTCCTCATGGGTAGTTTATTATTATTATTACTATTTCAATCTCTTTATTTTTTTATAAGTCTATTCAGATTTTCACTTCTCATTTGGACATTTTTAATAGTTCGTATCTTTCTGGGAATTTTATTCAGGTTATCTAATTTATTGATGTGCAATTATTCATAGTATTTCCTTATACTTCTTTTTAATTTCAGTGAGGTTGGTAGTAGTGGCCCCTGTTTAATTTCTGATTTTAGTAATTTTAGCTCTTTTTTTTTCTTATTGACCAGTTTAGCTAAAAGTTAGTTCATTTTTTGTTGATCTTCTTAAAGAACCAATTTTTGGTTTAATTGACTTTTTCCCTACTTATTTTCTATTCTCTATTTTATTTATTCCTGCTTTAGTATTTCTTTCCTTCTTCTTGTTTGGGATTTAACTTGCTCTACTTTTTTTTTTTTTGTATTTTTAACGGGGAAGGTTATTGGCTTGAGATTTTTCTTCCTTTTTAACATAGGTGTTTACAGCTATAAATTTTCATTTAAGAACTTCCTTAGCATCACCCTGTAAGTTTTATTATGTTGTGTTTTATTTCTTTCATCTCAAAGAATTTTCTAGTTTCTCTTGTGATTATTTCATATTTAATCCATTTTTTATTTAGAAGTGTCTAAATAAAAAATCCACATATTGGTGAATTTTCTTCAATTATTAATTTCTAATTTTATTCTCTTGCCATCAGAGAACACACTTTTTGTGACTTCAGTCTTTTAAAATTATTTTAAAAGCTTATTGTATGACCCAATATGTGATTAGTCTTGGAGAATGTTCCATGTGCACTTAAAAAGAATGTGTATTCTATTGTTGCTGGATTGAGTGTTCTACAGATGTCTATTAGGTCCAGTTGTTTTATAGTGTTGTTCAAGGCTTCTATTTCCCTATTGATATGTCTAATTATTATATCTATTATTGAAAATGAAGTATTGAAGTAGCAATTCTCCCCTGACTTCCAATTTCCCTATCTCCTTTCTGTAATCTATTTTTCTCCAAACATTTATTGCCATCTGATAATTAGGTAGTTTACCTTCTTACTGATGATTTGTCCAACAAGATTCATCTTCACTGGCTAGAAGAGTGCCTGGTACATAGTAGGTATACAATAAACAGGTGATGAATGAATAATGGTTTCTTAAATTTTCACACTACACTCTGGAGGTTGAACTATGATAAGACTTTTTAACTATAAATTACTATAGAAAGGTTAGTATTAGCTAGATAATATTTAGATCTATTGAAAACAGCATGTGTGATGAGGATAAATTGTGAACTGCTGCTAGAATAGAAAACAAAACCAACTGAGCATTCCTGGTGCTGCCTGTGGGTCTGAGCCCAAACATCAGGACCCCTGCTCCCTGGACTTTGACACCTCTCTTGTCATTCCCAGAAACATGGGTTTGACACATTGATATGTCCTACCAATCACAAATTATACATTTATCTTGTAAGTCTGCCTTCTTGTTGTCACTTAAATACTTGCAGTGTGCCCCTCCCCGCTTAAGACGTTGACCTCGATGTCCCCAGCTGGACTCCATCCACACTTGCTTCTTTGCTGGCTGGTTCCCACCCACCCTCCACGTCCCAGCTTATACGTTAGTCTTGCAGAAGCCTCTCCAACTGCCCCATCTAACCTGCCCCCTACTTCCTCATTATCTTATCATATGTGCTTTGCTCCTAGCGCACACCTCTAAAACACAATTTGTAGTTATTTCATTTACTTATTGGTTTACATGTTTATCATCTGTTTTCACAGAGTGGAATGCAAGCTCTATGAGATCAGAGACACTGTTTCAGTGCCTGGCCATTTGCATTAGCTCAATAACTATTTATTGAATCATTGAATGAACCCAGGCCTTCAGAAATGATTCCTGGTTATACACCAGTGTCACAAAACACTTTGCTTCCTGCAAGTGACTTTTTAAAAATTTTATTGAAGTATAGCTGATTTACAATGTTGTGTTAATTTCTGCTGTACAGCAAAGTGATTCAGTTATACACATATATATATATATATTCTTTTTCACATTCTTCTCCATTATAGTTTATTATAAGATATTGAATATATTTCCCTGTGCTATACAATAGGACCTAGTTGTTTATCCATACTATATATAATACTTTGCATTTGCTAATCCCAAACTTCCAATCCTTCCCTCCCCACCCTCCTTTGCAATCACAAGTCTGTTCTCTATGTCTGTGAGTCTGTTTCTGTTTCGAAGATATGTTCTTTTGTGTCATATTTTAGATTCCACATATTTTAGATTCCACATATGGTATTTGTCTTTCTCTTTCTGACTTACTTCACTTAGTATAATAATCTCTAGATCCATCAGTGTTGCTGCAAATGACATTGTTTCACTCTTTTTTATGGCTGAGTAATATTCTATTGTGTGTATGTATATATACGCCACATCTTCTTTATCCATTCATCTATGAATGGACACTTAGGTTGCTTCCATGTCTTAGCTATAGTAAATAGTGCTGCTATGAACACAGAGGTGCATGTACCTTTTTGAATTAGAGTTTTGTCTGGATATAAGCCCAGGAGTGGGATTGCTGGATCACATGGTAGCTCTATTTTTAGTTTTTAAGGAACCTCCATACTGTTCTCCGTAGTGTCTGCACCAATCTACATTCCCACCAACAGTGTAGGAGGGCTCCCTTTTCTCCACACCCCCTCCAGTATTTGTTATTTGTAGACTTTTTAATGATGTCCATTCTGACTGGTGTGAGGTGTAGTTTTTATTTGCAATTCTGTAATAATTAGTGATGATGAGCATCTTTTCATATGCCTATTGGCTATCTATATGTCTTCTTTGCAGAAATGTCTATTTAGGTCTTCTGCCCATTTTTTAATTGGGTTTTTTGTTTTCTTGTTATTGAGTTGTATGAGCTGTTTGTATATTTTGGAAATTAAGCCCTTGTCAGTCACATCATTTGCAAGTATTTTCTCCCATTCTGTAGGCTGTCTTTTCGTATTGTTTATGGCTTCCTTTGCTGTGCAAAAGCTTGTAAGTTTGATTAGCTGCAAGTGATTATGAATGTTGACATCTATGCCCAGAATATGGAGGAATTGTGGTGTCTTTGTATCTTTTTTATTAATATTTCTCCTTATTATAGAGATTGTATTCTAGATGTAAAAACAAAACAAAGGTGCAGAAATGTATAAAATAAAAAAAATCCTATAACACTATCCTCTAAAAATAACTGTTTATTGGCAATCTTTCCAGATTAAAAATGAGATCATCTTATGTAAACAAATTGAATCTTGTTTTTTAATTGAATATTGAACATGTTTTCATGTTGATATTTTGTGACAGACTTCATTCTTTCCAATAAAATTTTATTGTGTGGAATTTACTATAATTTCCTTAAACAACTTAAGAATCCTCAACTCTTCAGTGTCTCTTCCAACACAGTCATCTGATCTGTGTGTCTTTGCTAGACTATGTTGAACAAGCATTGGAAACATGTTTTAAGAGAAGGACCAAGAACAAAAGTCACAACTCGGGTAAAGCTCCCTCCATCCTCCCGTTTCCCTGGAGTAGAGGCAGCAGAGAGCAAGGGCGTCTCAGATGTATGAGACATGTCAGGAAGACATGATTCATTTAACCATGTGCCTGGTTAAATTATGAAACTTGTACTGGTTCTCTGGGCCTTTCTTTTGATGCTAGAGATTTAGATCAGTGTTTCCCAAACCCTTCATAAGAGAGCTTGTGGAAGAGATGGAAATCTGAAGTAGCTCTTCAGAGGTTTTCTGTGAAGTTTCTGCAGTTTCACTAGTGAGGTGGTTAAGAGTATGGACATTAGCATCATTTTTTCTGGGTTGTTCTGCTACTTTCTGACTATGTGGCCCTGGAGGGCCAATGTGTACTCAAGTCTGAGAAGCAAAAACCTGGATGTTTTTATTGGGTCAAAATCCCCCAGTTTTAATTCAAACTATTTGGGTGTTTCAGAGGCACAATCTCCCCTTTTTCAGAGACAATGCAGTCATTCTTTTAAATAAGGCTTAATGTTGGTACAAGCAAGGAAATTGAAGTTGGTACAGGGCCAGAAGCTCCCATATTTATACATAGCAATCTGATCTCCTGGTGTCCAGGAGAGCAGGCATAATTTCAAGTCTGATTTTAAAATTTCACCTGTTTCCAAGATTGTAAAATAGTTGGGAGGTTGTTACTGAGTAAATAATTCATTTTACATAGAATATCTAGCCAGTGAAACCTTATTTAACAAATACCTTTAAGGCAACATTTCTCCAACCTGGTGTCAAAGAACAGAAGTAGTGTGAGATGTTCAGTAAAAAAAGATTTTCCCGCTCAGAAAAGTTTCTGCAGCATTGAGTTCTCAGGGTTCACCTTGAGATTCTCAGTGAGCTTTAGTATATCTCTCTCTGAAGAAGTGCAGAAAAACGAGGAAAATAGTGTCTGGGTCTGAGTTCCTTGAGAAACAGATCAAGATTCGCTTGCAAGTGGTGGTTTGGGAGCAATGCCAGAAAGCTGTTTGGGAGCTGGGAGGAAGACAAGAAAGGGAGGAGCCACAGAGCCTTGTGATTGACAGGCTCCTGCAGAGGGGACCAGGCTGGCTGGAGACCTTCAGGGAAGGTGCAGGTGACCTCAGCGGGGGAAGAAGCCATGCTGCTTAGCTTCCCGTCCAGTCCACCACTGCCCGTGATGCTCCTGTGCTGTCACTCCCTAGCTTTTCTGACCTGGGCTGCATAAGCCGAGGGAACACCCCAGGCACTGAGCTGCGTGTCCTGCAGAGGAGGCCGTGACGTGCACTAGACAAATAGGTGCTGTGTGGTTGCAGGGTCGGGGGCCACCCTCTTCTCCCTGACACTGAGGATTTCTCCAATTTCACCATACAGTGTCTTTCCCTCTCTCTCCCTTGGGCATCTTTCTTTCCTCTTTTCATAACATCTACTAACATCATATTGAACCAATGGTTTGTAGAATACTCTTGGGAATTTTCAGTTTTAGTTTAACATTTTCCACCCTTTTTTGTCTCTCCAGATCTGTAGCATAACAAGGAAATGGGGGGGTCCACAGGTGTACTTTCATTAAAGAATATCTGGGCTTCCCTGGTGGTACAGTGGTTAAGAATCTGCCTGCCAATGCAGGGCACACGGGTTCGAGCCCTGGTCCGGGAAGATCCCACATGCCGTGGAGCAACTAAGCCCGTGAGCCACAACTACTGAGCCTGCACTCTAGAGCCCATGAGCCACAACTACTGAAGCTTGTGCACCACAACTACTGAAGCCCACGCACCTATAGCCCATGCTCTGCAACAAAGAGAAGCCACCGCAATGAGAAGCCCATGCACCGCAAGGAAGAGCAGTCCCCGCTCACCGCAACTAGAGAAAGCCTGCGCGCAGCAACGAAGACCTAATGCAGCCAAAAATAATTAAAAAAAAAAAAGTTGGTGATAAGATTTTTTATTAAAAAAAAAAAAGAGTATCTGATGGGCAAGCATGCCCAGGTTGACATGCTTTCCTTAGAGGGAATTCCATGATGGTCCAGTGGTTAGGACACCGTGCTCTCACTGTCAAGGGCCTGGGTTCCATCCCTGTTCAGGGAACTAAGATCCTGCATGCCATGTGGTGCAGCCAAAAAGAAAAAAAAAAAAAGCTTTCCTTAGAAAATGTCTCACGCCGTTGCCTGTTCCAGTTACTATGGCTGTGTAACAAGCCATTCCACTTAGCCATTCCACTAAGTTGTGTAAGTTAGTGGCTTAAAAAGTGAAATAGATTAAGCTCCTGGAGCCTGTGGGTCAGAGATTCATACAGGGCACCGTGGACACGGCGCGCCTGCTCTGTGCTATTGGGGCTGTAGACGGAAGGTGGAAGGGGCCTCACTCACATGGGGAGCTGGGACGACAGCGGAGGCGCCTGCGCATGCCCAGCCCCCGGGGCTACTCCAGCGCAGCAGCCTTAAGGCAGGCAGGCTTCTTACACGGGGGCTCAGGGCTCCCCTGGTGCAGGTCCCAAGAAGAAGATCCAGATGGAATCGTGTCACCTGGTATGACCTTGCCTCAGACGCCGTGCACCATCAGTTCTACCACATTCCCTGTTGAGGAGGTTTCACAGGTGTGCCTGGTATAGAGGGAGGACACACGGCCCCTCAGAGAAGAGCAGCGTGGAGAGGGGACAGGCAAGGGTGCAGCCCACGCTGGCCAGGAGTCCCTGCTGCTGGCGAGACGGACTTCTCCGGCGTTTCTGGAAATGTCCGCTTGTCCACATCCTTGCGTCCACATTCCTGTGCCACATTGCATTCTGTGCAACACAAGAGGAGACATTCCTCCCCTGCTCCCGGAGGCCAGAGGTGCCTCCCGCACCTGGTGTGATGCTGTTCACAGCAGGTGCTAAGGTGTGTGTTTTGAACGAGTGAGTACATTGCCTCTCACTTGATTTTAATGTCACTTATGAGGAGGGAGGGGAAGGAGAAGCAGCAAAAGCGTCCAGCTTCGTGGATGCTATCAGCTTTCCCTCGATGTCCCTCACCCCTCGTGACACCCATGGGGCAGGTGCAGTCCTTACCGCCATTTGATGGGTGAGGGAACTTATGGCCAGAGGGTCCGAATGCCACGGCCAACAGCACACAGGTGGCGAGAGGGACAGGAAGGCAGGTTTTCCTGGTGGAGGGTCCAAGCTTTTGCATCCCTGGCCCTTCTTCCCTTGGAAGGATGGGGAAGCAGAGCCCCGTAGAGTTTTATTTCAAATCCCAGCCCTCTGATCTCCTCCAATGAGTGGTCCAGAGACGGCGGAGAGGCTGGGTCACCCTCCTCCACGGCCCTCCACAAAGGGATGACTCCTCCTGTCCTGTGCACCGGCTCCCGCTTCCCTCTGCATGCCACATGGTGAGGAGTCTTAGCCCTTCAACTTAATGTGCAGGAACTTAGCTTTGTTTTCACGTTTTGCTCAGGCAACAAATTCATTTCCCCGTAGCTGAGGCGATTTGCCCTGCCAAGCTATCTTAGTGCCCCTGGGACACGGGGAAAGGCCCCCCCTTCCGCGCGTTTGGGTCGCAGCCTGGGAACAGCTGTCCTGAATGCCCCCCCACCTGACCTGCTTCAGCTGAAGGCCTCATCTGTCCCTTCAATGAACTGCTACTATTTTAAGATTGAAAGAGTTTTACGAGATTTAAGAAGTTTATAGTTTTAGACTGAGTAAGATTGAGCACGAAGAATTCAATTGAACATTTTCAAGAGAATTCTTACACGAGGCCCGTAAATTCTGAGACAAGTCAGCCACAGATTCCAGCAGAACTGATCTGCATGAAACTCCCTCTGAAACCTCCTCTCTGGTGAGCTCTGGAAAATATTTGCTGCCCACAACCCGGGGGGACGGCAAACATCCCCGCCAGGACTGGGGCTGGGCGCCGCGGGTTGGCACAGCTGCAGACACGCCGGTTGGCCCCGGCCTGCGGCCTGTCACAGGGTGTTTACCTGAGGATGAATTTCGAGGCCATAGGGCCCGACTGTGTCTCGAGGTCAGAGGAAAATGTGTGCAGCTATTTTAAAGCTGGGGGCTGGTCATCTTGTCCACAGCCTGCCACTCACAAGGACAAACAGGCTCACCTAGGGAGGGGACACTGTCCAAACAAGCCCCGTGACACTTCAGGGGCTGCCTTCAGACTGAAAAGAAAGAGGGACAAAGGGTCTCCCATGCGCCTGCGGAGAGGGGCACATACAACCCCAGGGGGCATGGTACCAGCACATCCCTGTCCGGGGGCAAGGCGTTGGGGGAACTTGATAGAGACCCTGATGGGGACTCCAGGGGCGCACCCACGTCTATGGCACCTGTGCACACAGATGCACACATGTGCGTGTGCTCACATTCATACACATGCACAGATGGACACAGTCACATCCATCATACACTCACACACGTGCACACAAATGTGAACGCACACGCATAGGCATGCATGCAAATACACACACAGGCACACACAACTCGCAGACAACTCACCGGCAACACACACGCTCACCATCAGCTCTCGTGCTCATGGACATACACCCACACTCACCCGTACACACCTGTACACCACACAGACACCTGTACATGCACATCTTCGCACACAGTGCACACACACACAGGCACACTCACACACTACCCCTCACATTTGAACACTCGAGCACAGGGTCTCAGGGTCTCTGAGCCTTCTCAGAAGGTTTGGCATCTCCGGCCGTGGACTCCTCCTGGAGCCCAGGTGGCCTGGCGGTCCATGCTCCCTTGGACGCTGAGTGGAGTTTGGGTGGAAGCAGGTTTCTGCTCTCCCTCCTCCAACCTCTGTGTGCAGCACGGAGACTTCTGTGGTGTCTCTGAGGCTGCCTGGGAGCCGCGGGTGGATTCTCCTTGGTCGGTTGAACCTTCATGCCCAGGTTCACGGACTCCAGAAGTTCGTGAGCGATTTGCCTTTTCCTGTTTGATTACCTGTATTTTGTCAATTGAAGTTTGTCCTATGCAAACCGGCCCCCTCTCAGCATCCTTCCCTCCTTCCCAGGTGCTCTACAATGCTGGAGGATGAAGCCACCTGCTTGTCTCTAACCTCCAGTTGTCTTGAAAAAGGCAAGCCTAGCAAGTACGCACAAAACTCACCACAGGGAGCTTCAGATACAGATGGTGAGTCCGGGCACTTTTCCTGTATTATCTGGAAAACAATGTATTTTTGGACATTTAAATTATTGGTACCGCACAGAATATTACAATAATTTTTGTTAAAATTAAAAAGTATTAACACTTCTTTTTCAACCAATCAAATCATTTTAATGTTCCCATAAATCCTTTCAGGTCTTATTCATATGATCAAATAAGAAAGTAACTGGAGTTTTTTTAAACAATCCACATTCAAGTTCTTCTCTGAATCCCTGGGTCCTAACCCTTATTCTCCAGAATAATCAGACACCCTTCGAAGTAGATGTTGATGCCTTTGGAGCAGGCAGTAAAACTGAAGAAATTGGAAGGAAGGGCCACACAAGATTCAGTCTTTTTGTGTGTGTGATAAAATACATGCCACAGAACCTTAGTCATTTTTCTTTAATTAATTAATTAATTAATTTATGGCTGTGTTGGGTCTTCGTTTCTGTGCGAGGGCTTTCTCTAGTTGTGGCAAGCAGGGGCCACTCTTCATCGCAGTGCGTGGGCCTCTCACTATCGCGGACTCTCTTGCTGCGGAGCACAGGCTCCAGACGTGCAGGCTCAGTAGTTGTGGCTCACGGGCCTAGTTGCTCCGCGGAATGTGGGATCTTCCCAGACCAGGGCGCAAACCCACGTCCCCTGCATTGGCAGGCAGACTCCCAACCACTGCGCCACCAGGGAAGCCCACCTTAGTCATTTTTGAGCGTATAGTTTAGTGGTACTAGGAATATTCACATTATTGGCAACCATCACCACCATCCGTTTCTGGAAACTTTCCGTGTTGTAAAACTGAAACTCTGTCCCCATTAAATGCTAACTCCCCATGCGTCCCTCCCCCAGCTCTTGGCAACCACGATTTTACTTTCTGTCTCCGTGAATTTGACTCTTCTAGATACTTCTGTACCTGGCATAGTATGTATGTATTCTTCTGGGACTGACCTATTTCAATAGGCATAATGTCTTCAAGGTTCATCCATGCGGTAACATGAAGCAGAATTTCTTCACCTTTTGGCTGCTGTCAACACTGGGGCTCGTAGTCTTTTTAAAAGACCTAATAACTCTAGATTTCTTGTTAAATTGCCCCTCACTTGGCTGTTCAGAGTCTTAGTTTCTGTATCTGTAAAGTGACTTGACCAAGGCCACACAGAAGTGGGGCCGTAAACCAGAACTGACACCAAGTTCTGTCTGTGGCTCAGAAGAGCAGCTCAGAGCAGCCCCAGCAGGACCCAGGGGCACAAGGGGCTTATTGCAGGAGCCCCTTGGCCCTCAGCCATGCTCAGCAGGGCAGCCCTGCGCCTTCAGTGGATTTGTCAGGCAGGTTGCCAGAAAGAGGTAGATCCCCGGGGGACCCGTTCTTAGTGGGTCATCAGGTACCAGTCGGTGTGAATTGGGTGAAAGTGGAATTTCTCCAGCTGGAGTCCCTCAGTGCGCGTGTGCGCGCGCGCGCGCACACACACACACACACACACACATATCAACACCTGAGAGACCAGTTCTTCCTAGTAGAGGCAACAAGGACCCCAAAAGAGAGAGCGCAGCCCCAGAGGTAGATGAAGCCCTGTGGCTGGCAAAACTTGAGAGCCGGGAACTGCACGGCCACAGGGGTTATTGAATGAAGAGCTTCCAAAATTCAAGTCCATCATCATCAGGAATGTTTATTTCCTGTTTTGTCGTGTTGATGGTTCTAATTTCACAAATGGATATTGTATTTGGAAAAAGAAGCATTGTTTATTTCTTAAGGCATTAAATTAGGGGAAAATGCATTTAGAAAATGTAAACTTACATGCAAAAATCGATACCTGTTTTATTCTCCTCCCACAAAGGGCAACATAAAATTAAAAAATTAATCCTGGGGGAAATACAGAGAGCAAAACTTACACTCCCTCCTGTGCGTCCTTCCTGTCTGGCCACCACTCCTTTCTAAAGTCTATCTTAAAAGATCCTTGTTTTTTTTTTTTTTTTACTTCCAAGACCTTTTTTTTTTAAACTTTTAAAAAATCTTATTGGAGTATAGCTGATTTACAATGTTGTGATAGTTTCAGGTATACAGCAAAGTGAGTCAGTTATACATATACATATATCCACTATTTTTAAGATTCTTTTCCCATACAGGTTATTACAGAGTATTGAGCAGACTTCCCTGTGCTATACAGTAGGTCTTTATTAGTTATCTCTTTTGTATATAATAGTGTGTATGTGTCTCTCCCAATCTTCCAATATATCCCTCCCCCCAACCTTAGCCCCTGGTAACCATAAGTTTATTTTCTACATCTATAACTCTTATTTCTGTTTAAAAAAAAAAAAGACCCTTGGAGGAGATAGAAGGAGAGGGAGAACTTCTTACTCTCCTAGGAAACAGGAAGGTAGGATGCTGGGTCCCCACAGCAGAAGCGACTGGTACTTCCTCCCCAGCCTCGGGTGCCCCTCCGCCTTCACCAGCAGTCAGCTGGGAGAGAGAACCATCTAGGTGGGTTTGTAAACAGCAGATCTTCCGAGAGGGAGGCCTTTCATCTCTGCCCTAGAAATCCTCCCATCAGAGGATTATCACAGTTAACGCATGTCTGGCCCCCTTCTCAGCAATTCTGATATAATTGTTTGGGGAAGGGGGCTGGACACAGGAGTTTTGATAAAGTTCCGCCTGTGATTTTAATGCACAGCCTGTATTAAGACCTGTTTTCTTTAGGTGAGGGGAAACCCAGGCCTCCCACGGGGGAGGGTTCCCCGCACCAGCGAGGTGGGGCAGGAGGGTCCTTGTCCATGTTCTGTAAGCTCAGCTCTCCTCCAACTCCCAGGGGAATCAGGACTTAGAACCAGACTTGCCCCCAGTGGACAAGATTTCAGGAAGGGAAACAAACCTATTTCCTGTGGAGGCAAAACCTATATATGCTGGTGACCAACAAATAATCTTAAATTCTGCCAATATTTTTAAAGAAATGAGTAACAGTGATGGCCGTGAACCTCCCACCTCGTGTACCTGCATTAGCCCCACCCCTGGCTGAAAGGTCTCCCCACCCTCCCACCCCCGGCTGTTCCTGGCTGAAATGCCAGCAGTGCACGAGGGGCCCACGTGCTGTCAGCCGAGCGTGAGCGGGGATTTTGCAGCTCTGCTCTCCCTGGCGAATGGCCCCCCTCGGTCCTCTCCCGCCTACAAGACTGGGTGCCAGCTCTGGGGTTTATCCTCGTCTACGGGGATGAGAAAGGAGGGGACTAGTTACTCTAACTAGAAAGGTCCTTTCTTCCCTTACATCACTCTGAAGGGTCGCATTTGGTACCTGGACCTGGACAGCTGGAGACAATTACAAAACGAGTAAAAACCAGCTCAGATGAGGAAGGACAGAGCTGAAGGGATGCTCATTCCTAGCTGGGCCTTCTCAGTGCTCACTGGCTTAGAACCACATCTGAAACAGATAGCAAAGGATAGAAGGAATTTGTAAAGATAAGAGGATGCACTGCAAAAGGGGAATTGGGTGATCCCTTCCAGAACTTTCCAGCTAGCTCTTCGGAAAGCCACTCAAGGACTAATTAGAGCAAGTGAAATAACAAGAGTAATAGACAGCTATGTTTGCTAATGCCTACCATTGCCAGGGACTGTGCTTTATCTTCGTTATCTGATTTAAGATTTCCATGAATATAGCAAGACAAGCAATATTGTCCCCACTTTACGGATGAGGAAGCTGAGGCTCAGAGAGGCTGACTCACTTGCCCATGGTCACGCAGTCACTAAGTGCAAGCCATGGATTCCAACCCAAACCTGTTTGATTTGAGGCTGTATGACCTCCAGTGTCAACCATCATTTCTTCATCAAAATATCTCCTATTTGGCATCCTCACTCCTGCCCTCCCCCCACTCTTACTAGCGGTAACTGGGTTACAGTTCATTTTGCACAGCAGTGTAGGGTGCAGTGTTACCAGAACAGTCTGCTATTCAATACCCTTCTCTGTATCTATGGGATGAAGTCCTGGTTGTATCACCCTCAAGCCCGGTACAATAATTCTCCAGGGAAACAGCCTAAGCAGGTACACATTCCTGACCCTGGCCTTTCTCTCCTGGGCTCCCTCCTGAAACCCTCCCTCCTTGTTACTTATTGAGCTCCCGCCTGTCCTTCAAGGGGCCGTGTGGGGTCACGACAATCACGGACTCTGGAGTCAGCCAGACCCTGGGTCATTCATTAGCTCCGCAGTGGGGCTATGGGGTCATGAATGCCAGACAGAAAACACAAAGGACCAGAAGATGCCTGATATTCAATAAATCAGCATTTTGAAAATTGAGTCACATCCAAGGAGTGAGTCGGGGCCAGGACGTTTCTATGTTGACTTGGACTCCGTCCTTCCAAGCTCCCTTTCTTGTCTGAGTTGAAGTGTTCTTCTTTTGCTTCCCCTCCCCCAACACTTGCTGTGAAATTCCTGGTTCCTTCCAGCTGGGATCTCACTGTAGAGTATTCCCTTCTCCTCCAAATGCTTCAACTTTGAAGCAAATGAACTGTACATTCTTGAAGACAACTTCCTAGTGGGTTTTATGCTTTTTTGGACATTGTGTTAGGTATACAGTGGGTTAGTAAGAACATTCTGGCCTCTGATTCATTGAAACAGTTATTTTCGGGCTCTGTTGGAACAAACTCCAGAAGGTGACTGCGGGCAGTGCTGGGCTGAGCGCTTACGGGAAGGCTCAGATGTTTGGTGCTAACGCAGCACACCAGGACCTGCAGGATCTTCCACACCAAGGGTGAAAACCCACACCCTGGATGCACACACCACACCCCGGCCTCAAAGCAGGGCCGTTCACCTTGCTGCCTTTCATACCCAGCACAACTTGATTAATACAGATGATAAGATACATCAAAGTAGTAATTTTCCAGCCTGTGGAGAAGAAGAGCTCCGGGGAGAAGCAGAGCAGAGCTTCTTGGGAAAATCATACCAAGTGTGGCCTCTGGGCTGAGTGACACTACGCTTCCTAACCAAGATATACTTCACCGAATTTAGGATGCCATGGGCTGTAAACTCATCAGTGTTTATGTGCACTAGAAAATAAATACTGACATTAAATTATCAACACAATGGCTAAGACTTCGTCAGTGGTCAAGAACATGACACTATTATAAATAGTAAAGTCTAACACGAAAAGCATGCTTTAAAATTGATAAAATATTGTATGCACTATTTTTCGAGTTATAGTAGACATCTCCTTAAGGCAGATTTGGTAAAGTTCAAATTTATTTTAAAATGTTAACTGAACTCACAGTGACATTTTCCATTTTTCAACGGCTGCAAAAAATACACCTACAAAACACTTTTAAGTGTTTTGACCTTAAAAGAGACCTTCATTTTCAACAATGTTGAAGCTGTCTAGAGGTTCCGGTGAAAAATCATTATCTCTCAGGGAGCAGATCAAGATTCGGAGGATGGTCGCAGAGGGGCTGCTAATTAGAGGCAATCAGTAAGGGATCAGGTCTTTCAGGAAGTGTGGGTGTCTCGCTCTGATCTCCTTATGCTCCAAAGTGAATACACTGTAATTTCTGCCAAAATCACAGGACTCCACAAACTATATTAAGAAATGTTACCCTTGGGGAGTGAAGAACACAATACATTCGCTGTCAGAGATCAAAGTATTTCCTGCAACATGCATCCATGATCATATTTTAATCTCACGAGTCTGACCAGAAAATCCACTTGGGAGACCTGCTTCGTGACTACTTGTGTGCTGATGGACATTCAGAGAGGGTTTTGCACACACAGCCTGGACGTGAAGCCCACCCGGAACACCGGGAGTCACACGGGCACCTTTGGGAAGCCGTTCGGAATTCTTAACGACCATGACTTGTGTTTTCACAGCTTAGGTTTTGAGGCCTGAAGGACTGAGTCTCAAATATTGAAATATCGATTGACATCGAAAGATCAAAGCATGAAGTAGCTGCAAGGGGACACACCAGCAGTGACGCGATCATTTGAAAACACCAGCCTCGGAGAATTTGATGGGATTTTGTGGACGTTTTGGCATCAGAGACTTAGCCACGCTTAAGACCATGGCTCCTGAGTTGCATTCTGGTTCCTCAAAGGCAATGGTGGGCCCCTCGTCTGCCTGTGTCACCTCTACACTTAGGCCACTGCCCTGCACGGGGACCCCCTTCTCCCTTAGCCGGACAGCCTCACGGGGTGTGAACCCCAGAGGCATCCTCATCTTCGGAATATCTTCCTGATTTTTTTCCACAGATCGGGGTCTCAGAACCCAAAGGTCAGCTGTGCGGTCTGTGTGACCAGATTCGTCTCCTGGTGTCTGCTCTGGGCTGGAAGGGACAAGAGGCCCTGGGGAGAGGCAACCCCTAGGACTGCCCTTCTGTTAACAATTCAATGATCTGGAGGCCAGAGGAACAGATCATTCTATTTCTGCTTTTCTTTTCAGTTCGAACCAGCTGTTTCCATGGACTATTTCTCTGGAGGCTTTAAGGGGCCCCATTAGACTCACATCCACCCCTTTTCATCCTAACGCCCCAGAATAACTAGAAATTAGACTCAAGTCTCTTGACATCCAGTGACATTCGATTTTTCCAAAGTTTGCCAGAAGGATCATTTTACCAAAATTTTGGGGAAACTTGCCAGAAAGACAAGTGATAAAACAATGAGTGGTTTCTTTGAACTGAAATTCTTGAAGGCAAAGCATTACTGAGGCCAGATACAAATGCACCTTGGGGTCCTTTTGTCTGGAAGTCGTCAGGCCCGGCAGACATGGTGGTCTGTCTGCCCAGGACCAGCGCGCTCAGAGGCCTGTTCCTCGGCGTCCAGGGGGAGTGGACCACCTAAAACTAAGGCCAAATGCTACATCCATTGCCTGGAGTTTGTGGAGTCCCTGCTACAAACAGAGCCAGCGCTAGTCACCTGGTGCTGACAATGAGGACTAAATAATGCGAGTCAGAACCAACCCACCTGGCTCCTCAGATCATAGGACATAGGCCCACCCAGACCCTGCCCACAGCCCCGCCTGCCTCTTTCTGCCCCTGGACAGGGCACTCCGTGTACAACACCCACATGTACTGGGGGTAACACCCTCACGTCCTGTCTGGCTTCTGTCTTTTTCCCATTTTGATGCATAAAATGCAGCTGGCCTTTGGTATCTATGATTTTGTTCTGTTTGACGTAATCTGGGCTGAGTCTCCTAGTTTCTTCTCTGTCGTTGATCACCTCTAGACTGGTTCTGAAAAGACCAAGCTCTCCTGTCCTGTCATCTGCAGTTACAGAGGAATTGAGCCCCGTGCAAAGGACCTGCAGGGGCAGACAGGCCAGGACGTCCAACATGCACCTCCCAGGACTCCTTGGGAAAGAAAGTCTTTGTTTTCTGTGGAAACAGTCACTGGCTGTGAGCTGCCTCTGGCTTTGCTGCTCAGGACAGACCTTGAATTTGTACTCTTTGGAGGAACCAGCACGACACATGAGCCAATCCTGGGCCAACAGTGGTTCCTTTCCCTGGGGCCAGACTGGGCTGTCTGGCCTTGGCTTTTCTGGGCACTGGCCAGCACTACCCACAGCCAGGCCAGCCCCAGCGGGTCCCAGAGGCCCGGGGTCCCCATATCATCACCTCATCAGCTCCCTGGGGTCTCAGACAAACACTGCCTTCCTAGCCAAGGAAATAATGTGCCCCTTGTGATGCAAAGCCCCCTGGGGGGGCCGCGAGGAGCTTCCTGACCCCACTATGAGCGCAGCTGTCCGCGGTTCCTCCCGCAAAGCAGCAGGACGGTGGGCCCGGCTGGGCTCAGGTGGGCAAACAGTGGTTCAGAAGGGAGAGCCCAGGGCGGGATGTGTATTCCCACCCCCCAGCCCCCCCAGGAAGGTGCAGGCTCCGCGTGGCATAGAGATGCAGATTTCCTCTCTGCTTCCGGTGTCAAAGCCAGACCTGGTCGGAGGCTTTTCAGGGCGTCACACCTGGGACCGCTCCTTCCAGGAGGAGAGATTGCATTGACTTTTCAGGGATGTTGGCTGAACCCTGGCTCTGAGTGTCTTCAAGGAAAGCATCTTTTGGGGGGAGGGGGCTGGCGCTTTTGTGCCCACACCCCCCTCCCCCCACCAGGACCACTCCTCCTGACATTCAAGGGCGCCTCTAATTTCCTTAGTGACCAATTCGTGTTTGAAGATTCCGGCCTCTGCCCCTCCTCCCTTGCACTACAGACACTTCTTAAAAACAAAACAGAACAAAACCTCTTCAACCTCGCGTCACTGTGATTGGCAAGATCCTGCTGTAGCTCCCTATTATCTGAGAATCAAAGTGAAGCTGATTCTCTGGGCAACACCCTGCTGCCTGCAGGTACCCCCCGCCCCCCTGCACCAGACATCACTGTTTCAGGGAATTCCCCACTGTCTCCTCTCCAACTTACACAGGCTCGCTCCACAACAGGACCGGGCCCGGCTGGCCTGCTGGTCCCGTTGTCCACCTGGGCACTGCATTCCTTAGATTTGAATCCTACTCTGTCCCCGGCATATCTTTTTAAGACTCTCAACAAGAATTTTTCTGCTGCCAGGCCCACCCACCAATGCCCCCGACCCCTGATTTCCACTCCCCTGATAGCCACACCTGAGGCATTCTTCAAAGCTCTGTTTGTCTTACTTTCTCCTTGCAGACTTTTCTAATAACGAGCCTGTGATTTTTCTTTTCATTTTCCTACACCCTGCGAATTGTTATCATGTTCTGCAAATTAGCATCCGATCATCTGTTTTATTTTTCAATCCCTGTAACAAACAAGTTTGTCCTGTCTTATATCCTGGTACTGAACATTAGAAAAATGTATAAATATGCATGCGTGTGTGACACAGGACAACACACAAGCAACTAGAAGCTGCATTGCTCACAGTATTTTAGTGACTATGTCAAGTCTATTCAATTTGAATATGAGATCCCAGCAGGGAGAAATGGTAGTTCATCTTTTGTCACCTGTGGCTTTTAATATCATTTCAAGAATATAATACATTATAAACTAATGTTGTTTATAAATTGAAGAACAGTTGGTTAACAGTATGGTGTTAATTTTAGGTATACAGCAAAGTGACTCGGTTTTATATATGTGTGTATATATATACATACATACATATATATATATATATGTATGTACTTCAGGTTATTTTCCATTATAGTTTATTATAAGATATTGAATATAGTTCTCTGTGTTATACAGTAAATCCTTGTTGCTTTTCTATTTTATGTACAGTAATTTGCATCTGTTAATCCCATACTCCTAATTTATCCTTCCCCCCTTCCCTCTCCCCTTAGGTAAACGCAAGTTTGTTTTTTCTGTCTGTGAGTCTATTTCTGTTTTTTATATGGCTTCATTTGTATTATTTTTCAGATTCCACATATAAGTGATGTCATAAAATGTTTGTCTTTCTCTGTTTGACTTACTTCACTTACGATAATATTCTCTAGGTCCATCCATGTTGCTGCAAATAGCAATTTTTCACTGTTTTTTTATGGCTTAGTAATATTCCATTGTGTGTGTGTGTGTGTATTACATTGCATCTTCTTAAGCCAATTGTGTGTTGATAGGCACTTGGGTTGTTTCCATGTCTTGGCTACTGTAAATAGTGCTGCTACGAACACTGGGGAATGTACATCTTTTTGAAATAGGGTTTTCTCTATATCTCTGGATATATACCCAGGAGTGGGATTGCTGGGTCATATGGTAGTTCTATTTTTAGCTTGTTAAGGAACCTCCATGCTGTTCTCCATAGACAATTCAAAACTTTACATTCCCGGGCTTCCCTGGTGGTGCAGTGGTTGAGAGTCCACCTGCTGATGCAGGGGACACGGGTTCGTGCCCCGGTCCGGGAGGATCCCACATGCCGCGGAGCGGCTGGGCCCGTGAGCCATGGCCACTGAGCCTGTGTGTCCGGAGCCTGTGCTCCACAACGGGAGAGGCCACAACAGTGAGAGGCCCGCGTACCGCAAAAAAAGAAAAAAAAATTTACATTCCCGCCAACGGTGTAGGGTTCCCTTTTCTCCGTACCCTCTCCAATATTTATTATTTGGAGACTTTTTAGTGATGGCCATTCTGACCTGTGTGAGGTGATACCTCATTGTAGTTGATTTGCATTTCTCTAATGATTAGCGATATGGAGCAGCTTTTCATATGCCTCTTGGCCATCTGTATGTCTCCTTTGGAGAAATGTCTGTTTAGGTCTTCTGCCCATTTTTTGATTGGATTGTTTGTTTTTGATATAGAGTTGTATGAGCTGATAAACTAGCATTTTTAATCCATTTGTGTTTTGGTTTTATATGAGAAGGGACTTTGACATGCAGTCGGATTTCCCTTCCAAACTCCACATTTTCTGCATGTCACGGAATCTCCCAATCTGGATGTGACATGATCCATCCATGTGATGCTATTAATATGCTATTATTACTGGGGGGAAGGAAGGGTCATTCAGTGGTGCTAGTCTGTGTGAACTGACTACATTTCCTAGCCTCCCTTGCAGATAGATGTGATCATGTGACCAAGACCCACCAATGAGACGTGAGCTGAGGGGACAGACACAATTTTCAGGGCTGTGGATGGAACCTGCTCAAGAATAACTCCTTCTCTCTCTGTCTGCTGGTTGGATATCAACACCCAGGGCGGGCGGCCTTGGACATTCCACATTGAAGATGACTGTGCCACGGTGTGGACTAGACACTCTCTGACCACCCACCCTCCCTCCAGCACCTGTCGGCACGGCTGCGTTTGGACTTCAAGTGAGTAAGAAACGGCCTTCTGTTGTCTTGTGCCAACGTCACAGCAGCAGGGGGACCCTCAAGGCACAGCCACTGGAGAAATTCTATCTTGAAAGCAGCCAGGCCCCTGATGGTGCCCAGCCTGCAGAGCAGCGGGGCTATACCCTGCGCCTTGTGGGGAAGGGGTGGGAGGCGGTCCTCTTGCTCCAGCAAATCTGGGAGGGCTGCAGGAGGGGGTGGTAGATGCTAGAAGGAGGGGTGGTGAGGAATCGGCAGGTGTCTCTCCCCACCCAGTCGGGGCAGCCCCTGTACCAGGCAGGCAGAAACAGAAGCCAGGGGGTCCCTGATTGGACACCCAGGCAGGGCAGAAGGCAGGGCGGGAAGGAGACTGAGTGACACCAGCATGTGTCGCGGGGAGGGATGCAGGACCCCAGCCCCTCCCTCAACTCCGCATCACCCAGAGTGCAGGTGGCCGGTGCGGGTCCTGCTCCCCACTCACTGTTGACAAGACTTTGGAAAATTCTTCTGTTGAGCAACTGAATGGCCTTTGAGACAAGGTCTCCCACCTTGACATTGTTGTGGTAGGCTTCCCCAGGGAAAAATCGGGGTCTCTGTTTGCAAAGTACCAACTCATAGCAACTTGCTTCCTCTGTACTCTTATCATCAGATCATTCCATCCTGCAGATGGCTTACTGTGTACCGCTAAAGGGATTCCTGAAATATAACCATAGTAGTATTACCATATGTAAAAATAATGAACAGTAAGTGCTCAACGTCAGTAAATATTCAATTAGTGTTCAAATTTCCAGTTGCCTCATAAATGTCATTTCTCTGCAGTTTCTTTGAATTAGGAATCAAATTATTTCTACATGTGGCAATAGGTTAATAGGTTTTCAAATTTTCCTTTAATCTACAAGTTCTCTCTCTCTCTCTCTCTCCCCTTTGCAATGCATGTACACATTGTCTTTCCTGTAAGAGGGCTACCTTCCTAGACTCTGTGCAAGGGACACACATGCTCAGGCCTTCTGCCCCAAGTTGAGTCAGTGCCTCTCAGGTCATTCCCCCTGGAAAGTGACTTAGAGGAGGGACAATCCCACCCAATAAAGTCCATAGAGCTTGCCCACCCCCATGACGATTAGACAAGCTGGACAGAGTGGCTGAGGCCTCATGCTTGGATATAAAAAGGCAATCGCATCCTTGGCTTTCTTAGAAGTGTCCGTGCCCAGATGCCGTGGGCCAGGATGCCTCTTAGAGGACACTTTTACACTTTATTTGCTAATTCTTAACAATGTTACATAAGAAGTGAAAAAAATAGAACAAAATAAAGGCATACCGTTATACATATTAAATAATTAAAGATTCTCTCCTTGCTGACTCTGCAGACGGCCACCTCCCCCCACCCCAGTTGTCTATTTGTGAATCGTGGGAGAGAATTCATTAGGAAGACTGGACATTCTGCATGGTGAGTGCTCACACACGGGGACTGCTTGGTCAGCCCATCCTGAAGGATTTTATGCCAGGTTTAAGCCAACGTGAAATACGTGCCGGGCCAGGGACTTGGATCAGCCCTAGAGAATGAGCCGCCTTCTTACAGGTTTGGGGACAGGTAAGCATGAATCCACCAAAAGACAGAAACCTCCTGGGTACAGGAGGGGGTGAAGATTTAGGGTGAATGATGAAATCGACCACAGTGGTGAGCTGATGACAACAGCAAGAGAACAGTAGTATTGGAGGTGGGAACAGATGCGTTTAAGCCCGTTATCAGCCCCTAGAATTACTGGACTTTGAACATCATTTATCCTCCCTGCTGTCCTACGAGAGAGGAATTCCTGTTTCTTGGTGCTGTGGTGTGGAAATGAAGCTCCCCATGGTTCCTAAGCTCCCCTAAAATCGCACAGTCATTAAATGACAGAGTCTGGATCTGAGCCCAAGATGTGGAGCCTGGGTTTGATTCCAAAGCCCAATCTATGTCAGTATCATACCTCTCCTTCAAAATCTCTCTCTCCAATGTCGACTCCCCCACAAGCCAATTCTTAATCCAGCATCGATTTCACATGCTTGAAATCTAGATTACATGGCATCATGGACTGAGATTCCATTCCAAACTGTGCTGTGCTCTACCACTGCTGGGTGTTTGATGGAGCTCAGTCTAACAGAATTTCACAACAAGCAAATGGGTATAAACTGAACTCTACACACACAAACATGGCACTGAAAGTCTGAGAGGGATTCAATTGCTTTTCTCATCTGATGGTATTTGTCAAGTGAAGAAGTCCTTCTTGTGGGATTAGACCAAGTCAACTCTTTTCATGGTCCGAGTGTTGGAGATAAGAACCTGGAATTGCCAAGCAGGAAAGTGCTTTTCCAAGGTCACTGAGCTTCTGACGAGGAACACCAAACAGCGCTGACGGTCGGCAGAGGGTGACTCTCAGGGACTCCTGCCCCCTGGCATGGAAAATACTTTCTCACAAGCAAGAGTATTGCTCCCTTTTGTTTAAATGAGATCTAATTCTTGAGGGAGGACTAGTACAGCCAAAGTGTACTGGGCCCACCTGGTGATCCTAGACATTTTATCTGGACAAGTTGCATACTTCTTGAACTCACCCTCTTGAAAAATTCTTTCAGAAATGTCAAGGTGACTGGAGCCAGAGCAAACAAGGATGACATTCTTCTCATTCTTTTCCTGGGAGGTCATTTTCCCCTTATCATCCAGCTCTGTGGGCCACCATCTTCCATAACAGACCATCAGCCTGCACAGAGGTTCGCCCTTGAGGGAAATTGGAAAGTAGGTGAGGTTTTTAAATCAGTTTACCCAGATGCCCCTTCACGTTTTCTCACCAGGGCTCCAGCAGATGGGCACACTTAAAGCTTGAAAACGAGAAAATCACGCTGACAACTTACCTGTGCTACACCTTCTGAGAACGCATTAGAACGGAAATCTAATAAATGATAGCATCGTCCATTGACCAGTGGGGGAGAGGCCACGGGGTGGGGACGTCCAGCTCAGTTCTGCCTCTCTCCTCGCCCTGTGTATTGCCAGATTTGCAGTTTGCTTACTAAATGAGAAATGTCACTTTGGGGTCTAGATCTGGAGTCTGGTTTTGGCAAAATTTTTCCAGCGAGAGCGCCTGTGTGTCACAGGGATAAAGTGATGAACTGAATGTTTTGTGTTGGATTGAATCGTATACGTTTGCCACTACTTGACTGCTTTTGGTCTACAGAAATAATTATTCTGTATGGTTAACTTAAAGAATTGCTGGCTTCCATGACCCAGAGAAGAAAAAACTAAAGAGGTGTAGTCAAAGCTGAGTTTTGAGAAAACATGCTGTCAGGAACTGTCCATAAATCCAATTTCTCATTGAGTAATATTTCCCTCTCACACGGCAAAGTCGTGGCCAAATCAGAGTTGTTCCTTCAGAAAACGACTTGCTCTCTGAATGTTATAAAATCACATTTAAGAAATGAACGTGAAAGAAGGTTGATGGAAAATCAGAATGTGAACTTGTCACCTTTTCTCCAACTCTGAACACGAACTAGAATTTTAGAACTAGCAACGTCAGTGTCTTAAGAAAAAGAACTATTGTTTAATGAAGAAAACATGTTGCATGGAAAAGCCACCTCCCATGCTTGTATAGGGCAAATCGAAGTCTGTGGTGTATCCTTGGGGGTCTTCAAGTTCAAATGAGAATTTTAAAATTCTCCATCTCCATTGACTTGGTAACCGGTAACGCATAAGCTAGCGTTGTTCCGTGGCTGCTGAACTGGGCTTGCCTTTATGTCTCTGCCACCAAGTGTGGCCAGGAGCTAGGCCATGTGGACGACAGTCTAACACTGAGTCACAGAGAAATGGCTAGAACTCAGCCACACCAGCCCATCAACCCCAAAAGTACTGGCAGCGCTGAGGCATATTCTTTTATTGAGCCAATAGCTTTCTCAGGCTGTGGCTTCGTATGTGTCCATCTGCAACAGATCCCAAGTGGTAAGTAACACACAGACGATGAAGGAAAACTTTTGTCATTAATGGTGTATTTTGCTTTTGAGTACTGTGTTCTGTAGTGGGCTATTAAAATTGATGGATCCAACAGAATAATAGTTTAATGAGTTCATTACTAAAAGAAATAAATGTATTTTTAAACTGAAAAAAAATTTTTTTAATAAAATAATTTTTAAAAATCTAAAAAAAAATGTTGAAAATAATAACCATACTGTAACAAAAGCCGGTCCATCGTTTGTAACAGCAGATGAGATGGGAATGCAAGCAAATACATCTTTCTACTATTAAATTCAACATGGACAATTTGGTTTCATCGAAAATACCATCTATCATGGTAAATTCACATTGGTAATCTGACTTTCTTGTTTTTAAAGTTTTGTTTGTAATAAATGCGTACATTTGGCTGTCATCTGTTGTTCAGAAGCTATGTTTGTTAGTTTTCATTCCTGTTTTATTTTTGTACAAGTATATGTGATATAATAATACTTGCATGACTTTTTTTTCCTTTATGGAGGGTTGGTACTTTTCTCAGGTCTGGGGAGCACCGCTGTAGAATGACAGCACAGAACTCACCTCTGGTTCCCCTCTGCCAGGTCCTAACACTGAGAAAGTGCTGGATCAGGGACAATCAGTACGTGTCACAGGAGAGGACAGGGCAGGGCTCCTCCCCCAGCAGAATGGACACAGGGAAGCTGAGGCACAGAGCAGGTCGACCTGCTGGTCTCAAGGTCAAGAGGGTTCCAAGGTGCACCAGCCACCCAGTGGCAGCTCCCACGCTCGGGTTCTGGGGAGTGAGGAAGCGTGTTCCCGGGTTTCAGGAGTCTGGAGTTGGGCAGGCGCTGTCCCCTGGGTGGGCCACCTGCCGTCTGTGTGGGATGGACCTGGAGGTCAGAGACCAGCAACGTTTCACTTGCCTCTGGCCTTGCTTCCCGGAGGGCCCCTTGGCCCCAGCCTCATTCTGGCTTTCTCCGCTTAGAAACGCCTTATTAGAAAACCCAGCGTGCTTTGTCTGTGACCACATAGGGAGTCCACGCCGGAGGCACGGTCCATGTTTAGTGGACAGACAGGGACAAGGATGCAGCCCCTTTTCAGGGAACGATAGATTGCAGATTTCATGGTGGGTCAGACCAAAACTTCAGGTACAGGTTCTGGAAAGAGTCGGGTATTAGATCAGGGCGGCAAACCATGGCCCAGAGGCCCAACCCAGCTCACCGCCTGCTTGTACAAGAGTTTTATTGGCGCCCAGCCATGTCCACTTGTCTTTGTTTAATCCATGGCCACTTTGGTGCTGCCATGACAGCGGTGAAGAGTTGTGACAGAGACCTACAGCCCAGGAAGTCTAAGTCACTTAGTCTCTGGTCCCTTCCAGAGACGGTTCATAGCCCGTGCATTCCAGGAGGAAAAGGAAAACAGCCCCTTTCCAGGAGACCCTGGGAGCTCCAACAGTCTCTGGCCCCCTCCAGCTGTGAGCAAAGCGCCGCGGGCTATCCTTGCTAAATAACCCCGACCTTTGCGAGCCAAGCAACTGTCCTTCCTTTGCAGGAGTGAGAGCTGCCGAGAGACCCCTTTTCCACGAGCTTACGGGGTGGTCAGCTCTGTGGGCTGTGGGGCTGAATGCCTCCCGCAGGGTTACTGGCCGCGGGAACCCGACATTCACTCCCTCCCCGCTGTGCCCTGCTCTCCTTCTGTGCAGGATGAGGATAAGAAAAACGCAGCTCTCCTAGGGTTTTTATGAAAACGAAATGAGGCTTTTACCCGGCCTGGCGCAAGCTAATTGATCCACGGATGCCTGAGTCGGAGGGGACCTGGGGAGGGACCGTCACTGCTGCCCATCCGAGGAGGAGGGTGGCCCTCCCGACGTCACACCGCAGTTTGTGCCGGAGCAGCTCTGGGACTTGGGCCGCTGATAATATTTGTGTTTGCTGTGCGCTGAGCCCGGGCTCAGGCTTTATACTCGGGGCGCACAGCCGCCCTGTGAGACAAGAACCTCGTTCATCCCATTTTGCAGCTCGGGAAGCAGAGAAGCAGCAGCTGGGGGTTCTGGAGCCCACACTTGTCAGGGTGAGGCTCCCATCCACACCCTCGTCTTGGCCCCCAGTCCTGGATCGCTGGGGAGGAGTGGACCACTCTGGGGTCCCGGGCAGAGGAGGTCCGGGATGGGGGCCGGTGTCAACGCTCCATCCGGCTTCACCGGGATGGGGGGTGGGGCCTTCCTGGTGGCCCCTCTGCTCCTCGGTCCAGCATCATGAGGGGTCCATCTAGTGGCCAAAGGTGGGAATCCCAACCATTAAGTAGGGAAAGCAGCTGAGCCGGAGCATCCTCGTGCAGCTCCACCCGGTCTCAGTGATCCCCATCTCACCAGGTCGAGGGACAGGCACATTGGCCAGACACGGGCCTGAAGCTCCCTGGAAGTGGATATGTTCGTGATTGTTCTATGGGAGGTGGATGTTTGCAGCGGCCAATTCTCCCTCCTGGGACAGGCATACTCCCTGCAGAGCCTCTGCATCTCAGCTCCACCAGAGGCAATTGTGCCCCCCAGGGGACATTTGACAATGTCAGAGGAGGTCTTTGATTGTCACAACTGGGAGATTCTACTGCCATCCAGTGGGTAGAGGCCAGGGATGCTGCTAACACCCTACGGTGCCCAGGGAGGCCCCACAACAAAGAACATCCATCATCGAATGCCAGCAGGGTCGCCTGCTTTTGGGAAGCCTGACGGTGCCCTCCTCGGAATGGGCCAGCTCGTGGCAGGAGGGAGGGATGGGTGAGGCTCAGAGTCTCTGCACGTGCTGTTCCTTCGGCCTGTACCACAAAGGCTCAGGTCAGGTGAGCCTTGGACCTGTCCCCTCCAGGAGGGGGAAGCCAGGGTATCTGTCCCTCATGGGTGGGGGGCTGCTCCTGGGCACGTCCCCCTCACCCCCGCCGTGCACTGACGGGAGCGACAGATGCGGAACACCCCTCCCCATGGCAAAGGGCATTTAAACTGTGCTGTGTCCCCCGGGTCCTTGCATGCTGATGGCTCAACTCTCTTAACCGAAGCTTCAGAGACCAGAACCAGGGGCCTGGCTCAGCCCAGCCCAGGGGATTTGGGAGCTGCGACACGACCACGGTGGCAGTTCAGGCTCCTTGTCCTCTGGGCCACGTGGTCGGGGCTGCAGAAATCTGGAGGTTCAACTGCAGACCACCATGAGAATTGTTACATCACTTCCCCAGCTACACCAGGCTTAGTTTGCTTAGTAAGAAAAGCAATATTTTTGTTGAATTTCACATTTTCTACCAAGTAACGAATTAACCTTTTTCAAATCACAAAGGGTATCACAGTAGGAAAATGAAGCCATAGCCTGTCCGAACTGGCTAGAGCACACAGGCCATCAGAGAGATGGAGGGAGACGCCTGGATCCAGGGACTGGAAGAGAGAATATAAAAGTATTCAATACTGACTGATTCTACACATGTGGTCACCAGCTGCTAGGGTTGCGATGGGCCAGCCCTTCATCTCAGCGTGGACGGATTCTGTTGTGCATGAAGTTAGTTCTGGCTTTAATGAGCTGGATTTTAGGAGACCTGGGCCTGCCCTCATCCAGCTGCCATCGGGACTCCTTCCAATTTTCAGCCACAGGACTAACTGTTAACACCATCCGCATACAAGTGGCAGAGAAAACGCGGAGAGGCTCACAACACTTCCCCTTCGGTGATACAACACACTTCTGATTAACCAGGCAGACAGGTAAAGGACAGGGCAGGCTGGTTGAGGCTGATGCTGATTTCAGGTGCAGGGACTAACGTCCTTGACATCATTTGCTCATTTTCATTTATGAAAAGTCGGCAATCCCCAAAGCATTTATTAAGCACCTAATGTGTCTGAGTGTATGGAATGGAGCAGCATGACATGGGTCGGGGTCAGACGCTACCCCTCCCCACCTGCCTTGCTTTTGCACTGTGGGGAGGTCCAGCTGGTGGGAGGCACTGGCAGAAAACCAGCTTAATGGGGAGGAGAAGAGCCCGGACATATCTCCCCGTATCTTCTCCCTCCATGGGGCATCTCCAGCAGGGCCATCTCCTGCAAGACTGCAGCCCCTGCGAGAGGCAGTCCTCTCTGAGCTCCCTGCTTTGCCAGGCTTGGGGCTCTGATAACCCCGAGCTTCCCTGCCCCTCCAGTGATGGGCGGGGGAATCAGCTTCCTGGCATTGCTAACAGCTGGATTCATCACTACTTCTTGGTTGGGGCCTCAGCTCCCTGTCCCTTGTATAACACATCCCCTGTATTAAATTCTCTCTGCTGGATGTGCCTAGCATGGCTTCTGTTTTCTTGGGGCTCCTGCCTAATCTACCAAATTTATTTCACCTCCCCTCTGTTCTCTCACTGTACTTCAGACTCCCCGGCATCCTTTATGTTCTAAGATGCCTGCTTCTTTCTCACCCCAGGGCCTTTGCACCTGTTTTCCCTCTGCATCATGTGCTCTGGCCCTGGCTCTCCTGCTGGCCAGCAACTTCTCACCCCTCAAATTGCAGCTAAAATGTTACCTTTGCAGAGGCCTTGGCTGACAACCTTTCTAAAGCAGCCCACGCATCCCACCTCCACCACAGCTTACACAACTTTCTATCTCACTGTTTATTTCTTTCAAATTTTGTGTCACGATCTGTAGTGATTTTCTTACGTGTCTGTATAGTTATTTATTAATAGTTGTTTATTAGCTGCCATCTTTACTGAAGCGTAAGCTCCCTGCTCCCAACCTGAAGCCCTGTGCCCAGAACACGGAATAAAAATGGTTGAATGAATGAGTAAATGAGTGTTTTAAACACTGAACCCATGACAAAGTCAAAATTAAAGAAGTTTCAAAATTGGCATATTTCTGTGTTGTTTTTGGAGATAAGTCTGGGGCAAGGGGACACAGGTATTAGAGTTTGTGAATTTGTCTACGTGGGATGGAAAGGGTCCTTGCTGACATTTCTCCTCTTTAACTGGGTCAGGCCTGTGTTTAAGGCAGGGAAGGTGTGGGGAGATGGCATCTCCCTGCCTTTTAGTGCATGGTTTGCTCTGGACCAGAGTCACTGTCTGAACGGCAGTGGGTGCCCTCCTGCCAGTGCTTCACAGGTTACGAGCATCTCACTGCAAAGCAGAGACATGGTTCTTGTCACTTGGTGGGTCAGTCAAACCTGTAATAGACCCCAGCCTCATTTCCTCAGCAGCTTTCCCCTTTACCCCATGCGAGGACTCGCTTCTGGGGAAGGCTGGTGGCAGTGAGCCGTCAGCTTCCCTGTGCCCCCGTCACCATACTCCTCACCTGAAGAAAGACTGGCCTTGGCCTGTTTGCCCATCTCCGGACCCTTGAAGCAGGGGTCCCCTAAGCCCCTGAAGGACCTCGGCCGTGGCATTGCCCAGGAGATGGCCCCCAACCCCAAGCTGTGAGTCAGAAACCGGGGGGGGGGGCTGTCTCAGCACGGCACTGCCCAGCCGTCCCCAGCCTCTGAGGCCATGCCATCTGTGAAGCGGGGCTCTGAGGCCTGCGGGTCAGGACCAGACGGGCAGCGCCAGTATCTCCTCTGCTTCTAACCATGGCGGGGAGGTTGGGGTCACTGGCTGTGCTGCAGCAAATGACAATGTCATCAGTTATGACAGATGTCCTGTGCTTACAAGTTCTTTTCATATTTGTTGGCCGATGTAATTCTTGATGTCACAACCAGATGTTGAAAGAACAGGGACTTTGGGGCCAGTGGCACCTGTGCGGACAGCTGCTCTGTCAATGTGAGTGGCTGCCCCAGCTGTGCTCTGCAACTCTGGGATTCTTCACTGCTCTATGCACGCTGTCCTTGTGCCCCCAACACCCCCACTGTGACCCCAATATCACCACTATAACCCAGTACCTCCACTGTGACCCCAACACCCCCACTGTGACCCCAATATCACTACAACCCAATACCTCCATTGTGACCCCAACACCTCACTGTGACCCTAACACCACCACTACGACCCCTCCACCTGATGCTGACCAGGCAGGTGGTCATGCCCCAGGTCAAAGGTAAGCCTGTCTCTTGCTCCTCCTTGGTCCGCGAGCCCCCAGGTTCAGGGAAGCAGGTGGGAAGGTAAATCCCATTTAAGGTAGGATGATGCTCTACCTGAACCAGCTGCAATGAAGCAGTGTGGGCAGCAGAGGGTAGCAGAGGACGCTGTTTCGCGGGTCCTTCTGACCCTGTCCAAGTCTCTACTGTCAGACCCCACAGGAAGGCAGACATTGCTCTCTCAGGCCAGCCTCGCCCAGGCGCCAGCCCCACCCCTTGGACATGTCCACGGGGACACCGTATTGGATAGAGTCTCTGGTGACCCCCAGCTCAGGCCCGATGGAGAAGCTCACTGTGGGCAAGCCTCCAACTCTGACAGTGGAGAGAAGTTACAGGGGTTCCCCTTCCCAGTTGCCCGTCCAGGGAGTGGGACAGCTGCCTGCTGACTTCAGATGACGTTACATGGTGGACAGGCTTCCCTCACACTCCAGGAACTGAGACAGTGCCTCGGGCCCCCAGGGAGCTGCTTGTTTTATGAAGATGAGGAACCTCTCCTGGAAGTTCAGGGTCCTGCACGCTTTGCGCTTTGGGCATCCTCTGCACCGCAGGATGGCAGGGTGGGATCAGGCTGACCCTACTCCTCCCACACCCCCATAGGTGCTGAGCTGAGGACTGTGGAAATAGCCATGTGGGGAGGAAGAAGGATGGAGGCAAGGTGGGAGCCCTTGGAAAAAGGAGGGTGCACAGCAGCCCTGAGAGGAGTGAGTCATGTTTTGAAAAACCTCCACTGTTTTTTTTCCTCGGTTTATTGAGTTAAAATTGACAAATAAAATTGCATGTATTTAAAGTGCACAATGTGGTGATTTGACATACGCATGCATTGTGAAAGGACGACCACAGTCAAGTTAATTAACACATTCATCGCCTTAAGCTACCTTTTTTTCTTTTGGAGTGGGAACACGTATGAGTTACTCTCTGAGCAAGTTTCTACTCTCTTAGCAACTTTCCAGTATGCAATACAGTACTGTTAACTATAACCCCTATGCTATACATTACACCCCCAGATCTTATTCATCTTAAAACTGAAAGTTTGTACCCTTTAACCAACATCTCTCCAATTCTCCCCCACCCCTGGCCCCCTGTCCACGGCAACCAGCCAGCAAAATCTACGTTCTGTTTCTATGAGACTGGCTTTTTAAAAAAATAGATTCCACAAATGAATGAGATCATACAGTATTTGTCTTTCCCTGCCTTATTATTTCACTTAGTAATTCCTCCAGATTCATCCATGGTGTCACAAAAAGCAGGATTTCTTTCTTATTTTCGTGGCTGAATAATATTCCACTGTGTGTACATGTGTGTGTGTGTGTGTGTGTGTGTGTGTGTGTGTTTCACATCTTCTTTATCCATTCATCTGTCAATAGACATTTATGTTGTTTCCATATCTTGGCTGTTGTGAGTAACGCTTCATTGTTTCTTTCTTTCTTAAGATGCCGCTGCCCTTGGTTCTGGGTTTCAACATTCCTGATGACCCTGGAGCCACACAGGGGTCAGTGGAACCCTGGCCCCTTACAGAAACCACAGATAACTCGAACTGTTTTCCTCTCCATCCCAGACTTCACGCTTTCACCCACGCCATCACCCTTCCTGCCGTTTGCCTAACCGTCCCCCCCTGCCTGGAAAGAGGTGTCTGGTTCCCACCTCTATTTCCCTCTTGCGGTGGCTGAGCCGCCATCCTGATACTTTCCTGTTCTTCCCAGCCCTCTCCCTGCCCCTCCCTGGGCACTGAGGCCACCCTGAGCCAGGCTGCGAGAAGGGACATCAGAAGTTCGTTGGCTCAGGGTCACCCGTCATCATGCTGGACTTGGTGCCCGGGAAGGGGCTTGCACACCCATTTCCAGGGGTTGGATGTCTTATCCAACATCCCAGCTCCCTCACAGCCCGGTGCTGGCCTCGGGTACCAACGCTCACTGGTTCCTTCTGCCCCGGTCGTGTCTGCTGCTGCCTGGACCTAGGATGCACTTCTACTTTCCAAGTGATCTCATTCACAGAAATAAAGTGGGTGCCGGTGTGAGGACCAGGGGCAACTTCTACTTGTAATTTTTAAAATTTCTACTTCCCTGGGCTCTCTAAGCATTCAAAACATGCGTTGGCCTAAGGCCTATTCAGCAGAGGTCTGATCTGGGGGTGGGTCACAGATCAGGGAGAAGGATGCCTGCAGAGCCCTAAGGGGTGGGGATTCTAGCTCTGTCACCCCACCAGCCTTAACTCAGGCGCGTGGGCTCCATGCAACAAAAACAATCTAGCCTTTCTTTGAAAAATCATTCTGAATTCATCTCTAGGCCACCTGATGTTCCGTCATTCAAGCAAATTAACTTGAGTTAAATTGTTCACTTTCATTTCCATCTTCCATCCCCTTATACCACTGTCTTTTCACAAGGCTCTCGGACAAAAGCTCCCCTGAGACGTTACCCTGCAGGTGCCATGTCATCATCCCACCCACAGTGCCGCTGAGGATTGTCTCAGCTGCTCCAGTAAATCCTGGGCTGTCTGGAGCTCACTCCCTCCTAAACCGGGGGAACATCAATGCTGGTTCAAGAGTGCGCCAGAAATATACAGCAATTGAAATGCTTGAGGATATGAAGCCCAAGAAATATTCCATTAAAAACGGCACATCCTAAAGTGGTTCAAGCTCAAAATAAATGAGAAGTTCAGGTTGGGATAATCCTATCAGCATCTTCAAGAAGACCGCTCTAGGGGCTTGGCTTCCCTGGTGGCGCAGTGGTTGAGAGTCCGCCTGCCGATGCAGGGGACACGAGTTCTTGCCCTGGTCTAGGAAGATCCCACATGTCGCGAAGCGACCGGGCCCGTGAGCCATGGCCGCTGAGCCTGCGCGTCCGGAGCCTGTGCTCCGCAGCGGGAGAGGCCACAACAGTGAGAGGCCCACTTACCGCAAAAAGAAAAAAAAAAAAAGAAGACGGCTCTTTCCGGATCCATCACACCTGACCTCCAGCTTCATTTCTTGCTGCTGCAGAGACCAGATAGAAATGGGAAGGAGGGGAAGGGTCTGTGCCTTTAAGCCCAATTCCTTCACCCACGTTGTACCCAAAGCAAGTCCCCCGCACTGACGCTGCTTTACTGTCCTCCTCAGGGTCACTTCCCTTCACCTTAGGCCAGGGCTGTTTACCAGAACTTTGTGCCATGGAGGAAATATTCCATGTCTGCCTTGTGTTGTTTGGTAACTGTTGAACACTTGAAATGTAATTACTGCAACTAAGGATGTGGTTTTTAAATGTTATTTTAGAGTAATTAACTTAAGTTTAAAAATTAAAATGGAAATTACCAGGCGTGGCTAATGACCGTCGTAATGGTTGGCACCGCAGGTGATTAAAGATCTCGACTCCCGGTCATTCTCTCCAATATAACATCTGCTTCAATTCCTGACAGTTTCAATGCTCTCATGCATGACCTTTTCCCCAACCGGGCCTCCCGGTTCTTTTTTTCTTCCAGCTTTATTGAAATATACTTGACATATAACACTGTTTAAGTTCAAGGTGTACAACGTGTTCTTATGATACATTTGCATATTGCAAAATGATCACCACCATAGCTGACCTAATGCTTCCACCACACCGTATAATTATCATCTCTTTTTGCTGTGAGAACATTTAAGATCTACTCTCTTAGCAGCACTCAAGTATATAAAAGTGTTATTAGCTGTAATCACCATGTTGTACATGAGATTCCCCAGCACGTGTAAATCCTATAATTGGAAGTTTGTACCCTTTGACCAATATCTCCCCATTTCTCCCACCCCCTAACCCCTGGTAATCATCATTCTACCTTCTGTTCCTATGAGTCCGGCTTTTTCAGGTTCCACATATAAGTGAGTTTACATCATACACGATACGTCTGTGTCTGACTTAACTCAGCATAATGCCCTCAAGGTTCATTCACATCGTTGCAAATGTCAGGATTTCCTTTTCTCTCATGGCTGAATAATATTTCATTATTATATTTGTATAATATTTGTATATATCTCACATCTTCTTTATTCATTCATCACTGGCAGACACTTACGTTGTTTCTATGTCTTGGCTATTGTGAATAATACCGCAATGAACATGGGGTCGAGATATCTCTTCGAGGCCCTGATTCCATTTCCTTTGGATATATACCCAGGAGTGGAATTGCTGGATCATATGGTAGTTCTGTTTTTTTAAGGAACCTCCATACTGTTTCCCACAGCAGTTACACCAATTTACATTCCCACCGACAGGGCACAGGGTTTCCTGTCTCCTCGTCGTTGACAACCCTTGCTATTTCTCGTCTTTTTGATGATACTGGCCTTTCGGGTCTTGAGCCCCTCTCCTCCACTGGACTTGTCCTGCATTCTCAGAGTTTTACGCGAGATATTGTTGTCATTAGCAGTAACTACAGCTCTGGCCGCACCTTATTTTCAAGGACCCCACCTTCTGAGCAACGCGTCCTAGATTCCCAGTTTCCTCTCTCTAGAATTCCACACCTCACCATCCTCCCAGGCCACTGGGGTATTCATTCCATGTATCCTTCCACATTTTACCTCGTTGGTGCTGAATATTCTTGGATGAATTTACTCTTCTTGAGCTTTTCCTGGGATGTGGTTAAGTTAAGGAGAGAGTTGATCCCTTGGGGTCTTGCTTTTACGCTTCGTTAGGTGAAGTCAGAGCAGCCTAACCTTGTGCAGCTATTGAGGCGACAGCCTTGAGCCCTCAGCCGATGCTCTGCACACCACGAGACAGGTGGTTCACGGGGTGCCCCTTCTGGTGGCTCTTCTCAGCCTGGGTACCAAGTGCTTTCACCTGAAGACATAAGGGGCTCTCCGCAACACTCTCTCTCTCTCTGCAGCTGCTGTGGCCTCCCCAGACCCCCAGCTCCATTCCCTCACCTCAGGGAGGCTGCTGGGTTCTTCCCAAGGTCTCCCTTCCTTGTCTGCAACCAGGACCCTCTCCAGGTGGTAAGGTGGACAACCATAGACTAAACTTCTTTGTTTCTTATCTCTCAGGCATTCCTGCCAGAGCTTCCTGTCTTCCAATATCTGAACACCATTGTTTGAGGTATATAGTTGTTTTGGGGGGAGGGCAGGGAGGTCCAGTTTTTCAGTTGTTTAAGGTGGGAGGATAAATCTTGTCCCTTAGCTCCATCTTGGCCAGAAGCAGAAGTCCTCACACCTTCCTTCCTGGCTCAGATCTCAGGTCATCGCTGTAAGCATCCCCTTGCTCTTCTCTCCTCCTGGTTTGGCAACTCACAGCCCTGGTTAAATCCAACCTTAGCTCGTTTTCCTCTGATGTTATCTTCTAGGAGTTTTATTGTTTTGTGTTTTACATGTAGGTCTATGATCCATTTTGAGTTAATATTTGTGAAGCATGTAAGGTCTGTGTCTAGATTCATTCTTTTTGCATATGGATGTCCTGTTTTTCTAACACCGCTTGCTAAAAAAGACTATCTTTGCTCCGTTGTATTGCCTTTGCTCCTTTGCCAAAGATTGGTTTGACAACCTTAAATGTAACCTAGAATGTATATGCATTTAATACATTATTGTTATTTTTAACAAACATTTGTTAGAGCAATTAAGAATCAGAAAAGATTTTATTTTGCCTTCATTTATTCTTTCTCTGGTGTTCTTCCTTTCTTTTCTGTAGATCTGAGTTTCTGACCTATATTACGTTCCTTCTCTCTGAAAAAACTTCTATTTCTTATAAGAAAGGTCTACTGGCAACAAATTCCTTTAATTTTTGTTTGTCTGAGAAAGTCTTTTTTTCTCATTCATGTTTTTTTTTTTTTTTTTTTTTTTTTTTTTTTTGCGGTACGCGGGCCTCTCACTGTTGTGGCCTCTCCCATTGCGGAGCACAGGCTCCGGACGCGCAGGCTCAGCGGCCATGGCTCACGGGTCCAGCCGCTCCGCGGCATGTGGGATCTTCCCGGACCGGGGCACGAACTCGTGTCCCCTGCATCGGCAGGCAGACTCTCAACCACTGTGCCACCAGGGAAACCCTCTCATTCATGTTTGAAGGATAATTTCACAGGATACAAAACTCTCAGTGGGTGGATTTTTTGCTCAATCCTTTAAATATTTCACTCCACTCTCTTTTTGCTTGCTTGGTTTCTACAGAGAAGTTGGATGTAATTCTCATCTTTGTTCCTCTGTAGGGAAGGTGTTTCTTTCCTCTGGCTTCTTTCAGGGCTTTTTCTTTATTTTTGATTTTCTGCTATTTGAATATGATATGTCTAATTATACTTGTTTGTTTTTTGTTTTTTTATCCTGCTTGTTGTTCCCTCAGCTTCCTGGGTCTGTGGTTTAGTGTCTCATATTAACTGGACGAAATTCCCCATCATTGCTTCTGTGCTTCTTCTGTTCCTTTCCCTCTCTCTTGTCCTGCCGGTATGTGGATGTTAGTTACAGGGCTTTTTTTGTTGTCCCACAGTTTGGGATATTCTGTCCTTTTTTGTTTTAAATCTTTTTTCTCTTTGACATTCAGTTGGGGAGTTTCTATACCCTCAATCTCAGAGTCTTTCCTCAACTAAGTCCAGTCTAATAATGAGCCCATCAAAAGCATCCTTCATTTCTGTTACAGTGTTTTTAATCTCCAGCATTTCTTGTAGACCCTGTCTTAGAATTTCTCTCCACTTACATCACCCATCTGTCCTTGTACACGGTCCACTTTACCCATGTAAACCCTTGCATGAGAGTCATAGTTTTTAATATACTAGGTCTCATAATTTTCACATTCCTGCCAAATCTGACTCTGGGTTTGATGCTTGTTCAATTTCTTCAACTGTATTTCTGCCTTTTAACTTTCTGTTGAAAGGTGGATGTGTTGTACTGGGTAAAAGGTAAACAGAGCACAGTTAGTGACATGATGGTGGGGTGTGGGGGGAGGGGGATGTGTGGTCCTATGATTAGTTCTAATCCTTTAGTGAGTCTGTGCCTCTGGGCTGTGAACTTCACAAGTGCCTCTTGTTTTGTTCCCTTCTTAGATGGGACGGTGTGGCTAAAGGGGGCTGGTGTTGGGTATTTTCCTTTTCCCAAGTCAGTTGGACTCTGATCAAACTCCAATAGATTAGGCTGGAGGGAAGGCCTTGTTGAGAAGCACAGAGCGCCGTGGTGTATTGCAAATGCTGGGAGCACTAGGAGGTTTTTCTGAGATACTGTGAGGACATGGTAGAGCTCTGGGAGGGAAAACTCACGGAAGTGTGGGACACCCCCCTCCCACCAGGGTCACCCCCCCGGAGTTTTAAACTCAGGTCTGTGCACCCCAAGCCTCCAGCAATGCCTCAGTCCCAGCTCAGGTCTCCTATCCCGGCGCTGGTTCCCACAGAGGTTTCTGCTCATGGGTTTCTTCTCCAGTAAGTGGTGATTCTGTGTATCCGCCCATCAGTTTCTCCAATTTTGTGGGCAGAGCTTCCCCTGGGACCTCACTTCTCCAAAGGATCCAAGAAAAATTGTTGGTTTTTCCAAGGGGGGAAAGTGGTGGCTGGTGGTGGGTGGTGATGGGATGAATTGGGAGATTGGGATTGACATGTATACACTAATATGTATAAAATAGATAGCTAATAAGAACCTGCTGTATAAAAAATAAATAAAATAAAATTCAAAAAAAGAAAAAGGAGTTGTTGTTTTTTCAGTTTGTTCAGCTTTTCACTTGCTGCTAAGCCAGAGTCACAATTTCCGGGCTGTACTCAAAACCGGAAGGCGACACTGCTCGGCATGAAGTCAAGGAAGCAGCCTGGGCACAGGCAGTGGGCAGCCTAGCAGGGGAGCCTCTAGGAAGCAGGGTTTGGACTTTCAGGCACAAGTGGACGGCATGCCTTCCCTCTAGCTGTTCCTCAGTGCTACCCCAGGGCAGAGGGACTGATCTTTGCAACATGCATATGATTCCACTTAACTGAGGTCAGTCGTTGGTTGGAAGCTAATTTTCTCTTTGGCTGATTGTTTAGTAATGTGGGGTTGAGAGGTAGCATTTCCTAGAGTCCACCCATATGCCAGAGATGGTGCTGGGAACTTTGCAGCATACTTTCCATTAACCTTCCCCAGGGGTCAGTGGGCTAGAGGTTATCTTCCCCATTTTAAAGATAATGGAGTAGGTTTAGAGGTCAAACAAGGTGACTGCCTGTGTTCACACAGCTTTTTTAGATCTCTGACCCCCAAGGCCTTTTGCATGGTGTTCCTGGTAAGTTTGGTGGAAACGTGGTAGGTAACGCTGACCACAGCTTCCTGAGTGATACCCGGAAATACCTGTGGAATGTGATGAGTCTGTTAGAGCTCGGTTGCTACATAACAGATCGCTGCAAAGCTCAGTTGATTAAAACAACAAACATTTATCATCTCTGTGGGTCAGGAATCCAGGTGTGGCTTAGCGGGGTGCCTCTGACTCCAGGTTTCTCATGAAGCTGCAGTCAAATTGTGAGCCAGAGCTGTGGTCTCATCTGAAGGTGTGGCCAGGCGAGGTGGGTGTGGGTGAACGTCACTCACTGGGTGTTGGCAGGCTTGGCCCCTCACTTCACGGGCCTCCCACAGGGCTGCCTTCATATAAGCAGCTGGCTTCCCCGGGGTCCAAGAGAGAGGTAGAGAAGGCCTCCAGGATGGAAGTCACAGTCTTGAAAGTGATGCCCCCCACCACTTTTTCTATATTCTGTTTATTAGAAGTAAATGACAAGGTTCGGCCCACCCTCAAGGGGAGGCTATAGCACAGGGGTGACAATATCAAGAGCCCTTTAGAGGTTGCCGGCTACAAGGACCATGTGTCTATTTGCCCAAGACAGCCTCATCGATGTCTTTGCATATTTGTCCTGGTTTGGCTCCTCCTTTTCCTCTTTCATTTTCCTCTAGTGTTTGTACAATTCAATCCAAAAGCCATCAGTTGGAGCCCAGTAAGTACACAACCAAAATACAAAACACAGTAGTAAATTGATGGCAATAAAACATGGTATTTCATTTGCATTGAATGACAAATGGTTAACATCCTGAGTCATAAATGAGTCCGTAGAAACCAGTAACAAAGACATTGATATTCCAAGGGAAATAAAAAAAAACAACAACAACAGAAGAAAATGAAATAACATAAGTGACTTGTAATGATTAAGTATATATGAAGATGACTGAGCTGAACAATAACAGAAGAAAAGCAATTTCTTTGTAATAGCCTATTACCAGAGATTAAAAACTTAACATTTGTACAGTTTTAGAAAACAGACACACATGAACCAACACTGGGGGACAAATTGATGATGTCCCATCTACATAGTAGGGGGAAATCTGTAGTTTGGATTCAAAATGTCAATTTTGGATATCCTTCACACATTTAAAATCCATGTTAACTCAGACCCTCTCTGTCCTTTTTGCTGGTCCTGAAATGCAGGGTGGTCAGTGGCTGCTGAATTGGCAGGACTGGGTGAGGCCAGAGCGAGGCGAGGAGGTGAGGGTGCGGGCAAGGTCAGAGGCAGGGTCTGTGGAAAGCGGGGTGGCTGATAAGGAGGGAGTTCTGTGACTCAGACCTGGCTGGGTGCAGAACAGAAGTGCAGAATAGCTGTGGCCACACCCTTCTGCAGTTACTACGGGGACACTTTCTGGTAATGTAGTTAGATGCCATTCCCCAGTACATTCTGCCGAGGCCTAAGGAACTGACCACTTGTGCTCTCCCGCTGTACATTAAACTCATAGGAATCTCAGGAACTTTGAACTATATATAGAGTGTATGTTTCCTTATAATATGGGAAGAAAGAGACACATGACTTAGGTCTCCAGAGAGGGTGAAAGGGCTACATTTTCAAGTCTGTTTCTGTGAGCCATAGTTTCCTCTGACGTGTTTAAATTCTGGGTGATTTTTAGTTTCCAATTTTTTACAACGACATGTATTATTAACTATTTAATAATAAAATACATATTTTATTACTATGCATGCTACAGTTTGGTGAACTAGAAGGTAGACTAAACAGGAAAGAAAAATTCCAGTAAAATGGGTTGTCAATAATAAAAACAAATTAAATAAAAATTTAAGACCAAGTTGAAAACCCACAAAGAGCAAAATATGAAAGCCCAAGTTTCTTTTTTATCAGATACCAAGCACCTCCCTTCGGTGTCAGATCAGACCCCGTCTATAGTTTCAAGCACAAACCATGATTTTTAGGACTTCAGTCTTCTTCATACTGATCACATGGTCCCTTGCATTATACAGTACAATTTGGAATTGTTAGCAGACCTTCTATAGAGACGCACAGTGGCACAGAGACGGTTTGTTTAGCCTTCAGCAGAATCTTGAGTAGAAAAAAGAGCCAAGCAGAAAGTTTGCCTAATGCGATTCTCCACAAACTCAAGCTTTTCCAGTTCAGAGGTACGCGTGTGGAGGATGTGTTACCGAGTCCCAGCTCGCTCTGCTCGCCGCACGACAGGCCAATAAATCGGAGACGAGGTGTTGAGGCAAGAAAGAAGACTTGCCAGCAGACCAAGAAGATAGCAGACTAAAGTCTCAAAATAACTATTTTATCCCTGTTTGGAGGCCAGTTTCTTTTATAGCACAGAGAGGGGAAGGAGATGAGGAAATAAAGTAAAAAGCCCATAAGTTATGCAAATGTCCCCTGGAATAGCCAGCCTCAGGGAGGGGATGTGTTAATTTCTTCTTTCTTGCAGCCATCCACAGGTGGACAGGGTCAGGATGTTTGCCTGAACAAAGGTACTTCGGTTTAACCTTCAGGCAGAGGGGCAGGGTTCCCTGAGGCAGGCCATTATGTGCAGATGGTATCCTTTTAGTGAACAAAAGCAGTGGAAAACAGAGGTTAAAGCAAAAGAAACTGATCCAACGTGGAGCCAGATTTGGCTCTTTCCTGTTACAGATGGACCACCCACCCTGTCCCCTGTGTCGGTGCTCTGGATTTGACCTCTTGCTTTTCAAGAGTCCTTTGCTCCTGGTTTTAAAACGGGAACCGGATCCATCTCATAATTTGTAGGATAAGATCTTCAAAGTGATAGACAGCCCTGAAAGAGAACTGTATTCAGCTGTGATGTGGCACCTTCAAATCCCACACTCACCAAGAACACACCAAACCCCCCTCACCGGGAACATCTCCCGGGTGCCCTGGTTCTCATTGCTTTCATGGGTCTCTGGACAGTCTGGGAGCTGATGAAGCCGAGGGCCCCTGCTCCACAAGGGGACACAGCCAGACACGCAATGCATGACTGCAAGTTGCTCCCCACCCAACCCAAGCGTGGATCCCAAGCATGGACCCTGGTTCCGAACATCTGCTCTGGGGGAAGCTTCTGGCAGCGTTCCCCAAGTGGGGGTCCTGAGAAGGATTTGAGGGCTGTTCCAAGATGCCCCTTCATTAGCTACTCTGGGCTCACCTGCTCAGGGGCAAAGCTAGGTAGCTCTGTTCTCCTACGTTTTACCCTAGGGCTCCTTGGAGTCTCTGTATGTTAACATCAGCAGGGCATCCTCACCTTGTTATGGTTCCCAAACATCTTTCCTCCAGTCGGGAAGTGTGCTCTACGGTCACAACCCCACAAGGGCTGCAGCTTCCTGGCTCAGAGCAGCAGCCATCCCAATGCCTTCATCTGGGAAAAGCACAGCACAGAGATGCCCAGGGGTGGGGGCGGTACAGGGCTGGGGAGCTAATAATATCCTGTGGCCTCTCGTTCAAGGACAAGAGGAGCCAGGTGGAGCCAGAAGCGATGAACTCAGGTGAACACACAACTGCTCAGGACGACCTCTCAGAGGAAGAAGGAGCTCTGGGGTCCTGGGGAGGGATGTTCCTGCAGCCTCGGGGACTTCCCTATGGCCGTGGTGGGCTCTGCCTGCCCGAGAGCCCTGCCAGTGATCAGAGGTGCTGGGAGGGCCAGGCAGCCCGGGTCGGGAGCAGTTACGTGATTTCACATCCCCTCCTCACACCTCACACTGTGAGACAACAACAGCCTTTGTTTTAAAATCAAGTTGTATTTTAACATTTGTATTTTCCCCCTCAGCCTTCCCCAAAGCTAGATACTTTTTAAATAATCTTTTTTTCTTTATTATGAAAATTTCCCTCCAAACACAAAAGTAAAGAGAAAAGTGCAATGAATTCCAGAACCCATCATCAAAGTGGCCCCCACCTGTGCCCTCTGTACGCTTGGTTCTCCTCCCAGACCCCGCCGCATTACTCTGAAGCAAAGTCCAAATACCCTGTCATTTCAGGCTTCGGCACGAATTCTAAGAGAGAAGGGCATAAAAAACACATCTTGTGATACCATCAGCATATGTAAACCATCATTACTTAACATCATGCAGTATTGTCAGAGTCACTGTGTCCTGATTATGTCATGAATGCCTTTTTACAGATATCTTATTCAGAACAGGATCCAAGAAAGTTCTGCACATCACATTCAGCTGATGTATCTCAAGTCTCTCTCTCTTAACTGAGGCTTAAAATACACATGGGCGAGTACACTGATTTTACTTGCATGTGTCATGTGGGCCTCATAACCACTGCCCAGATGGAGATTCAGGGCATCCCCAGCCTCACTCCTTCCTGCCCCTCCCGTCAGCCCAGGAGGAACCTCTGGTCTGTCCTTGAACTTCATACAAACAGGATCACACAGTGTGTGTGCTTTTGCTCAAGGCCATGGCTATGAGAGTCACCCACATGGTTTTTTGTTTTGTTTGTGTTGTGTTGTGTTGTGTGTCTGTACTATTCTGTTGGTGAATGCTAAAATGTATTTTGTCATCTATATTGATTTGACTATTATTAATAATGCTGTTGTGAATATCCTTTCCCACGTTTTCTGGTAACATGAGCACTCCCCTGTGAAATGTCGGGATAGTAGAGTAGGTGTAGTTTAGCTTTTGGAAAGACACCCAACCAATTTTCCAAAGTATATGGATTCCCAGTTGCCCCACATCCTTATATGCACTTGGTATTTATTTATTTTTAACCCATTTTGACGTGTAGCCATGTCTCACTGTGGCTGTCATTTACATTTTCTTGATGACAAATGATGTTGAGTATCATTATTAGCTGTTTGGATATCTTTTTAGGTAACTTAGGTATTTAGGTAATTTTAGATAATTTTGTCCATTTTTAGCTTTCAACAAAATTCAGCATCCATTTAGGATAAAAACCCTCCAGATAGTAGACATAGAGGGAACTTACCTCAACATAATAAAGGCCATATATGACAAACCCACAGCCAACATCGTTCTCAATGGTGAAAAACTGAAACCATTTCCACTAAGATCAGCAACAAGACAAGGTTGCCCACTCTCACCACTATTATTCAACATAGTTTTGGAAGTTTTAGCCACAGCAATCAGAGAAGAAAAAGAAATAAAAGGAATCCAAATTGGAAGAGAAGAAGTAAAGCTGTCACTGTTTGCAGATGACAAGATACTATACATAGAGAATCCTAAAGATGTTACCAGAAAACTGCTAGAGCTAATCAATGAATTTGGTAAAGTAGCAGGATACAAAATTAATGCGCAGAAATCTCTTGCATTCCTGTATACTAATGATGAAAAATCTGAAAGAGAAATTAAGGAAACACTCCCATTTACCACTGCAACAAAAAGAATAAAATGCCTAGGAATAAATCTACCTAGGGAGACAAAAGACCTGTATGCAGAAAACTATAAGACACTGCTGAAAGAAATTAAAGATGATACAAACAGTTGGAGAGATATATCATGTTCTCAGATTGGAAGAATCAACACTGTGAAAATGACTATACTACCCAAAGCAATCTACAGATTCAATGCAACCCCTATCAAACTACCAGTGGCATTTTTCACAGAACTAGAACAAAAAGTTCACAATTTGTGTGGAAACACAAAAGACCCCAAAGCCAAAGAAATCTTGTGAAAGAAAAATGGAGCTGGAGGAATCAGGCTATACTACAAAGCTACAGTAATCAAGACTGTGTGCTACTGGCACAAAAACATAAAAATAGATCAATGGAACAGGATAGAAAGCCCAGAGATAAACCCACGCACATATGGTCACCTTATTTTTGATAAAGGAGGCAAGAATATACAATGGATAAAAGACAGCCTCTTCAATAAGTGGTGCTGGGAAAACTGGACAGCTACATGTAAAAGAATGAAATTAGAACGCTCCCTAACACCATACACAAAAATAAACTCAAAATAGGATAAAGACCTAAATGTAAGGCCAGACACTATAAAACTCTTAGAGGAAAACACAGGCAGAACACTCTAGGACATAAATCACAGCAAGATCCTTTTAGACCCACCTCCTAGAGAAATGGAAATAAAAACAAAATAAACAAATGGGACCTAATGAAACTTAAAAGCTTTTGCACAGCAAAGGAAACCATAAAGAAGATGAAAAGACAGCCCCAAGAATGGGAGAAAATATTTGCGCGCGAAGCAACTGACAAAGGATTAATCTCCAAAATATACAAGCAGCTCATGCAGCTCAATATCAAATAAACAAACAACCCAATCCCAAAATGGGCAGAAGATCTAAATAGACATTTCTCCAAAGAATATATACAGATTGCCAACAAACACATGAAAGGATGCTCCACATCACTAATCATTAGAGAAATGCAAATCCAAACTACAATGAGGTATCACCTCACACCGGTCAGAATGGCCATCATCAAAAAATCTACAAACAATAAATGCTGGAGAGGGTGTGGAGAAAAGGGAACCCTCTTGCACTGTTGGTGGGAATATAAATTGATACAGCCACTATGGAGAACAGTATGGAGGTTCCTTAAAAAACTAAAAATAGAACTACCATATGACACAGCAATCTCACTGCTGGGCACATACCCTGAGAAAACCATAATTCAAAGAGTCATGTTCCACAGTGTTCATTGCAGTACTATTTACAATAGCTAGGACATGGAAGCAACCTAAGTGTCCATCGACAGATGAATGGATAAAGAAGATGTGGCACATATATACAATGGAATATTACTCAGCCATAAAAGGGAATGAAATTGAGTTATTTGTAGTGAGGTGGATGGACCTAGAGGCTGTCATACAGAGTGAATTAAGTCAGAAAGAGAAAAACAAATACCGTATGCTAACACATATATATGGAATCTAAAAAAAAAAAGATTCTAAAGAACCTAGGGGCAGGACAGGAATAAAGACACAGATGTAGAGAATGGACTTGAGGATGTGGAGAGGGGGAAGGGTAAGTTGGGATGAAATGAGAGAGTTGCATGGACTTATAAACACTACCAAATGTAAAATAGCTAGCTAGTGGGAAGCAGCCGCATAGCACAGGGAGATCAGCTCAGTGCTTTGTGACCACGCAGAGGGGTGGGATAGGGAGGGTGGGAGGGAGACACAGAGGGAGGAGATATGGGGATATGTGTATATGTATAGCTGATTCACTTTGTTATAAAGCAGAAACTAACACACCATTGTAAAGCAATTATACTCCAATAAAGATGTTAAAAAAACCAAATTTTGTCCATTTTTAAAAAGTTGGGTTGTTTAACGGGTTTTTCCCCGGAAAACGTCATGAGGAGCACTAATCATCTCAGTGGACTAGAATGGAGCAGGTTAGGAGCAGAGGGTTTGGGGGGAAGAATAGAGATGAAACACAGCGAAAATGCTAAAAATGTTGGTTCCCTTAGTGGACTTAGAAGGGATGAGTGCCCAGGCATCTAAAAATGGAGTTGGGTGGCCAATGAGGACCTGGTGTCAGACATATCCCTCCACCACTGAGAACTTGAATTTCTCTGAATTGCATCAAACTCAAGGCCGCCACCAGTCATATTGGAAACAACAAAAGACAGCTGCAATCTTATGGTCTCAAGGTCCCCCCCTTGTAACTATGCAAACATTTTGGACCCCAACTGATCCTTGATTAACAAGTCCCCTTATTTCCTGCCAGCTCCAATTATAATTCTTGACAAACAACTTATGTAACTAACTATGGCCTTGCAGTTTTTGCCCTTAGAAGCTCCCCCCATTTTATAGCCCGATGGAACATAATTCAAGTGCTCCTTTGGGCTACAGTCCTAACAAAACCCTCTAATAAACTCCTCTTTATTCCAATCAGGTCTCCATTTCTAAAATGTTGGTTAACAGCACTTAATCCTCATCCCAGGGCATAACCCAGCCTGAGACAGGAAGTGGCTTATCCAAGATCACCACGCCAGGGCTGGAGTATCGCCATCGCCATCCTGTTCTGTAACGCAGCTCACGCCACTGAGTGTGTATGACGCGGGGTCCACTGGCAGGAATTCACATGGTTTGCCGTGTATTTTATGCCTCAGCGCTCTAGTGGAGGAACTGTAGACCCCTGCAGACTCCCACAGTAGGCAAAGTCAGAGGTGGGTTAAAGAGGAAAATACCGTGGGCAGCGTCACTGTGGAAGAGAGCGTGAGGCGCCCCGTGGATAGACCAGGGGATCTAGACAATGAATGACCAGTGCTCTGGAAACTGGGTGAATGGTCAAAAAAAGAAAAAAGAAACAGAAATTTAAAAAAAAATTGAAAAACAACACAAAACCCCTACATCCTTCTTGATAATATTATCTGTGATTGTATACACATCATGATTGCCTCTGAATGAGTGAAAGGGTCAGGATGGGTGGTAACTTCACAGCAGCAGCTACCAAAGAGGGAACAGAGGGGAAAAGAGAACAGATGTTTGGAAAGACTGTGTGGATGGACTTGAGTTAATTACCATTTTGTGTCACTGCTTTGTTGAACCCTTAAAGCTTATACCTTTTAGTAACTGAATCTTGTTTAGAAACTATTTGGATTTTTGAGTTTCTAATAAATCATGTTGATAACAGGTGAATTTTATAAGGAAAAAGCAAAACCCTAAATGACACCAACCCCTCCCCCTGATCTTGCTTTATCTGGGAGGTTGGGTGAGGGCTCTAAATTCCATCAGCAACAAAATAACTTACCAATCACTTTTTTTTTATTGTGGTGAAATATACAAAACACCATCTTCACCCTTTTTAAGTGTACAGTTCTGGGGCAGTAGCATTGTTGTGCAACCATCATTTCCGTTCATCTCTAGAATGCTCATCATTTTCCAAAACTGAAGCTCTGTATCCCATAAACAATGGGACCCCAATCCCCTCCCCTCCATCCCTGGCACCCACCATTTAGAGTGTTCTGCCTGGGCGGGTCTGTGGCCTCCTAACTACTCTTTTAGTCCCTTGCCCTGGACATTTCAGCATCTACACAGAGTCAAGGTGATTTTTTAAAAGCATGGACCATGTTACTTTCCTACTTCAGACCTTCCAACAATATCTCGTATCTGTTAGAACACCGTCCAAGCACCTTATCAAGGCTCACCTACCCTGCTTGCTCCAGTCCTTGCCAAGGGCTGCCCTTGCCCCCAACTTGTGCACAGCAGCCTCCTCCATCTGGTTCAGATCTTAAAGTAATCAGAAAGGCGATCTGTTTAAAGTCACTGCCCAGGCACTGCCGCTGTGCTCGATTCAGAGTTTCTGTATGGTCTTTTTCATTCTCTCCCTTTCTCTCTCTCTCTCCCTCCTCTCTCTCTCTCTCTCTCTCTCTCTCTCTCACACACACACACACACACACATACATTTTTTTCTGTTTTTGTTGTCTATCTTATTCATTTCTGTATCTTTGGTGATGTTTCCAGTGAGTCCCCAGTAAATATTTCTGAATGAATAAATGAATGACAGAATGGAGTCACAGAACAAGGTGAGAATCTAGAACCCTTGACTCTTTGCAGATTACATGATCTCTCAAAGAGGAAGAATGTTGATGCCATAACCGCAGAAACCCAGCAGCAAGTCCAGGTGAAGTAGGGAGATGCGTGTTTTGGTGCTAAAGGAAGGTGCTGGCCCATTTTAGACAGATGGCAGGTCTTCATCACCAGCCCATGGCCAAGAGTTCAGGTGATTCCTACACTTCAGGAACCGATTGTATCTTGATGATAAGCCTGTTAATCCACAGAAAAAAGTAGTTTTCATGCTGTAACGGTGCCTTCTGTATACATTTAAACAGAGCAAATGGCAGGGTGTTATTTTCTTCAGTAACTGGTTTCTCAGCTTTGCCAAGTAAGCAGCTTGGAGAGGTGCTGACAATTCTGTGAAGGTGGGAAGCAGAGCTGCCACACTTATTCCAAGCACCTCTCAGCTGCAGGTTATTACCTGCTGCTCCCTACAAAGGCATCTGAGATGCTGGACAGACAGGGATGGAATAAGCATGGCGAGCTCTTTGTTTTTCCTTTATTGGAGGGAGGAATTCATTCCCTGGCTGGATGTCATAGGTCAGTCATTCTGTGCATTGCACTGAGCCTCCTGGAACACAAATGAAACTTCAGAACATGAGCGCTGAAAGCCCCAGTCATGTCTCCTAGGTGCCAAGCAGCCTGCTTTTTTTTTTTTACTATTTTTTTTTAGATTCTTTATATATATAGATATGTTTTTAACATCTTTATTGGAGTATAATTGCTTTACAATGTTGGGTTAGTGTCTGCTGTATAACAAAGTGAATCAGCTCTATGTATACATATATCCCCACGTCCCCTCCCTCTTCCAGCAGCCTGCTTGGTCGGTTTTCATGGCACAACCGACCATCTGTAATGGAAACTAAACGGAAACTTTCTGCAGACACTGTGATCAGCCTCGGTTACCTTGGATGTGCGTGTTAGTGTTTTTTTCCTTTCATAAATTGTGTGACGCCTCTTATCAGGCGATGATTAGCTGATGGACTTGTCGTTATTTTACCTCACTGAATAATAGTGGGAATTTAAAAAAAAAGGCAATGTTCTGCAAACCTCCTCCCACATCTCTAAAATATCCACGGGCATCAGCCTTTCTGGAGATTATTAAGTGCAAACCTGCAACTCTAAAGGGCTAAATGGTAACTGGTACTTATTCAACAGGTTTTCTTTTTTTTCAGATAGGTTAAATTTGGGGAAACTGGTGGCATTGGGGCAATGAAGTTAAGAATAATTTCCATGTTTTTTTTTTTCCTGCAATTTCCTGAACTTTGAGAACTTTAGGAGTGATAATAATGAGAATGGTAACATGTCACCACACTCGTTGATTTTCAAGCTGAGTCCGTATATTAGTTTTATTTTACCAGGAAAATAAGAGTGAGAATGGGATCTGTGCTCAGTCAATGGCACAGGAAGGAACGGGAGCGAAACTTGTATTCAATTGTCCAGTTTCCAGATGGATGTGCCCTCTTTCATGATGTAACAGTTCAATCTGCACTGAAGGGGCCAGGATGCACCCCCATGTCTCACTTTCTCTGCTCATGAACAGATCTGACCAGCTTGTACCGGAGAACCCCCCGGGGTCAAGGTCCCTGGGGACCATCCCTGCATTTTTACCCAATCTCTTGCTGGCTTGATTCCCTAAACAAAACTTTTTTTCCTTTGATTTACAGTTGTGTAAATGTACACAAAAATGTTCCTTTACATAATGAAAATGTCTCGGGGAGAGGTCATTCATGTAGGCTTCTGTCATTTCCATTGTAGTGTTGGTATCAAGAAGAAGAGGATGGATGTTTGTCAAGAACCAACGTTCAGGGCTTCCCTGGTGGCACAGTGGTTGAGAGTGCGCCTGCCGATGCAGGGGACACGGGTTCGTGCCCCGGTCCGGGAAGATCCCACATGCCGCGGAGCGGCTGGGCCCGTGAGCCATGGCCGCTAAGCCTGCGCGTCCGGAGCCTGTGCTCCGCAACGGGAGAGGCCACAGCAGTGAGAGACCCGCGTACCGCAAAAAAAAAAAAAAAGAACCAACGTTCAGCCACTTCCTCTGTCCCAGGAATACAAGCTGGAGTTGCTTGATTAATCTTAAAATTTTTCTTTTTGGGGTTTAACATACCAGATAGATATATCTCGATATCTTAGTCTAGTCCCATTAGTTAAAGTTAGATAAATCACAGAAAATAAAGAGTAAAGTATTAAGAAATGTCATTTCAGACGAGGACTTAATTTGTTTGCTCTCCTCCTGGTTCATTTCGTTTTATTCTCAATCTGCCCAGGCCCCTAACCCTAAAGGCAGGATGTGCAGGTGAAGATCAGACAGGAGTGGACAAAGCTGGGGAGAGGTGCTGCAAGGCTGAATTTGGGATAACCGATTGCTGCTGTCAAGTTCCAATCCTGTATGAGCTCAGTACCTCTAGGACCACCTTCTTTTTTTTATTTTTATTTTTTAAAATTTATTTTTTATTCAAATATAGTTGAATTACAATGTTGTGTTCATTACTGCTGTACAGCAAAGTGACTCAGTTATACATGTATATACATTCTTTTTCATATCCTTTTCCATTATGGTTTATCACAGGATATGGAATATAGTTCCCTGTGCTCTACAGTAGGACCTTGCAGTTTATCCATCCTATATATACCAGTTTGCATCTGCTAATCCCAAACTCCCATTCCAACCTTCTCCCACCTCCCTCCCCCTTGGCAACAACCAGTCTGTTCTCTATGTCCCTGATCTGTTTCATAGATAGGTTCATTTGTGTCATTTTTTAGATTCCACATATAAGTGATATCATATGGTATTTGTCTTTCTCTTTCTGACGTACTTCACTTAGTATGGTAATCTCTAGGTCCATCCATGTTGCTGCAAATGGCATTATTTCATTCTTTTTTATGGCTGAGTAATATTCCATTGTATACATGTACCACATATTTATCCATTCATCTGTCGATAGACATGTTTAGGTTGTTTTCATGTCTTGACTATTGTGAATAGTGCTGCTGTGCACATAGGGGTGCATGTATCTTTTTGAATTACAGTTTTGTCTGGATATATATCCAAGAGTGGGATTGCTGGATCATATGGTAATTCTATTTTTAGTTCACTAAGGAAACTCCATACTGTTTTCCACAGAGGCTGCACCAACTTACATTCCTACCAACAGTGTAGGAATTCCTCCACACCCTCTCCAGCATTTGTTATATGTAGACTTTTTAATGATGGCCATTCTGACTGGTGTGAGATGGTACCTCAATGTGGTTTTAATTTTCATTCTGCTAATAACTAGCAATGTTGAGCATCTTTTCATGTGCCTACTGGCCATCTGTATTTCTTCCTTGGGGAAATGTCTATTTAGGCCTTCTGCCCATTTTTCAACTGGATTGTTTTTTTTGTTGTTGTTGAGTTGTATGAGCTGTTTGTATATTTTGGAAATTAAGCCCTTGTCGGTTGTATCATTTGCAAATATTTTCTTCCAATCTGTAGGTTGTCTTTTCATTTTGTTTATGGTTTCCTTTGCTGTGCAAGAGCTGGTGAGTTTGATTAGGTCTAGGATCACCTTCTAAGGCTGCTTTTAGAGCACCCCACACCTCATGTGGGATCCACCACTTAACAGAATATTGCAGCCTCTTCCTCCACAGGAATTTTTCTCATTTCCCTTGACCTCCAACACCACGCTGGCAAAGTCATGGACTCATTATTCATTGTTTTTCTCCTGGATAACTGCCAGATTCTTCCCACAATGCAGATGCCCCTCTGGGAGACACTTCTTTCCCAAAGTAAACGCCTCTGGGAAGTGAAGACCCCTCAGTCTTCAGTTAGAGTCAAAATCAGAAAGCAGTTGGCAGCAACTAAGTTTAGGAACGGAACCTTTTTTAAAATTTTATTTTATTTTTTGGCTGTGTTGGGTCTTCATTGCTGCGCGGGCTTTTCTCTGGTCGCGGTGAGCAGGGGCTTCTCTTCATTGCAGTGCGCGGGCTTCTCGTTGTGGTGGCTTCTCTTGTTGTGGAGCATGGGTTCTAGGTGCGGGGTCTTCAGTAGTTGTGGCTCATGGGCTCTACAGTGCAGGCTCAGTAGTTGTGACTCGGGGTCTTAGTTGCTCCGCGGTATGTGGGATCTTCCCAGACCAGGGCTTGAACCCGTGTCCCCTGCACTGGCAGGTGGATTCTTAACAACTACGTCACCAGGGAAGCCCAGGAATGGAATCTTGAGTGGATTCCTGGTGAGAAAATTAGACTGCCTAGAGGTCTAATTACAGAGAAGGGAACATGCACACTCAGGGGAGAGGTGAGAAATGGGAAAATAAAATGGTAATTCCTTTACCGATTTACCAAAACCAATACGAAATGCCATCATAATCTGCTGAGAAATTTAGGAAAATGATCATTATTTTTTTCTAGGTCTAAATGGGTAAAGGGTAAAGAATTTTGTCTCAACCCTAGCAAGGCTTCATTTTTGAGATGCCTATGAGGATGAAAAAATAATACATTTCCAGAAACAGATGAACTTGTTTGTGGAGATGGCTCTCAGGAGCAGATGGGTTTCAGAGAATGTTTCATGAGGGCTTGTCCTCGTTTGCTTTTCTTGGTTCCATTTCTGAAAAATGAAGCCTTTCTTGAAATCCTCTTACACTGTCAGAGACACTGAGTTCAAAGAATTTAGCTGCGTTCTTTGCTTTACTGCAAGGCTAAGAGATTTTCCTGTCTCAAGATCATTCCTGCTTCTTTATTAAACCAGAGAAAAGTCTGAAATGGGGGCAAGGAGCAAGATTCCTTGAACGTGGCTTGAAGCTGTGGCTTCAGTTGCAACCCTTATTTCATGTTTTTAGTTACTGATGGAACTAAATTAGCTTCCATTAGCTTGAATGTACCAAATTTATTCTTAGAATTGATTATGCTGATAAAAGTCACTGAGCTGCTTCTAAGTGCCAGGCCTGAGGAACTCTCTCTGTCTCATCTGCCACCTCCACCTTTCAGAAGCCTTCACCTTTGGACCTCCTGCCCCTCCAGCCCTGAGCCCCACAGCCTTGTGTTCTTGTTCTTTTGGGGGGTTGGGGGGTGGGGGGTCTCGCTGAGCAACCTTTTCCATTCTATCCACTGAGCCCCGCCCACCTTGAAGGTCAGTGCCTTCTGCCTCCATGGACCCTGACCTTGTCCATGCATTGCTTCTCTCCTCTTCACCAAGTCATAGCCCATCACCCCACCCCTGGGTTCTGAACCTCACATGCGTGATGACCCACAGGAGCACCTCTCCCCGCAGCCCGGGACCCTGCACTCCGGTTCTGTGGGCAGCTCCTGGAGCCCTGGGTCGCTCAGGGCACAGCTAATTGTACTGGTCATCATCTGGTTGCATCAGGTGGATTTTGGGAGCTGGAGGTCCTGGTCTGCCCCCTCCACCTCCATCCTTGACCACTTGCTCAGAGGATAACTCACCCCCCCAATCCAGCCACATCTTCTCTTATCTCCTCAAACTGGAGGTTCGCTCGGACACCCTTGGCCTGGGGTCCGGCAGTGCCTCTGCTGCACACACCACGGAAGGATTGCAAGTCCCACCCAAGCTCAGCCCACTCAGACCCCCTGCGGCCCTGGTCCAGCCTCCATCTCTGGACTCTGACAGGCTCAGGGATCACGGGAGACAGGACGTGGCTGCCTGGAGGCATCAGGTAACGTAGCCCAGAGCAGTGGAGGAGCTAAGGCCTCAGCAAGAAGAGGTAGAAGGATCCACAAAATCAGTCTCTCCCTTCCTGCTCTCAAAGGCCATGAGACCAGGTGACTCCGTTGGTTGGACCAGAAGTCGCTCACTGTGATGGTGCAGCCACGTACCAGGATCCAATGTGCACGGTCTGCGTGACCTCTGCCTCTCTCCTCCTCCACATCCCTCCACTTCCTTTCTCACTCTTGCCACCCTGGGATCACACCTCCCACGAAGCCGGGTTGAGCAAGCAGAGCCCATGGTGTAGATGCTGGTGCCCCTTAGTTGAACCACATGCACCCCATACAGCGTCCTGACCCAGAGGCCTGGGACGTTAACTGGTCCTCTCCTCTGTTCCTCCAAATGAAGTTCTATCCCAATGCGGAACATCTCAGAAGTCCCTCGTCTCCTTGTCCTAGGGTGACCCTCAGGCTGTAGCAGCCTCCTGGCCATGCTCACAGTCATGAGAGGGGCCTTTCTGAAATGCAAACCCGGCCACCTTCTGCCTAGAGCCTTCCATCCTTTTCCATCATTGTCTCTGAGGATAAAATTCGTGATTTTTAGATGAAGAACTCGGAGTCTCCTGCTCTTCAGCCCTACCTTCTGACAACCGCTACCCCCATCTCAGTGGGAACGGCCTGCAGCCCCACATCACACGGCGCCTCCTATGCTGGGGCTGCCGGCCAGTCCTCCAGAGCAGATAACGAGATGGAACTGGAGGGGGGAATGATAAATATCATTGATAGGGTTGTCAGATGAAAGATAAGGTGCCTCATCACATTGAATTGCAGACAAAGAATCATTCTTTAGTATTCGAAGTATGTCCCACGCGATATCTGGAATATTCATATAAAAATGATTCATTGCTTATCTGAAATTTAAATTTAACTGGGCACTCTGTATTTTTATTTGCTAATCTAGCAACCCTGAGTAAGGATCAGTCCCTGTGAAGGGAAGAAGCGGGAGGCTTCTTGACCAGATTAGGCAGAGGAAGAGCTTGGAGGCTGCAGGACTGGCAGATCCCTGGCCAGCCCCCCGGGAGCACAGAGGTCACTATGACCTGCTCATGGTCCAGAATCAGGTCAAACCAGCCTGGCCTTCATACCCCCGTCTTACCCAGTCACTGAGGCAGACCATTCCAGGCTGGCTCGACCTTGGCAAGATGGCTCTCTGCCCTTGCGGGAGCTGATGGCTGCGGGCAGCCTGCTGACCACACTTCCTGCCGCCTGGCAGCAGTCCTTCCCTGGAGGGAGATCAGGCAGCCCATCGCTGTGTCTACCACACTCACCTTTACTCTTGTTTCTGCTCAACTGTCTTCCCTGTTTCCCCACCTGGTTTATTCAGTCATTTAAGACACTGAGGTCACTTGCTCTGACTCTGTGTGCACCTTACACACAGTGGGTCCCCCCCTTTCTGTGTGACCTTTGGAGGTGCTGCACTGGTTCCCCTTATGCCTCTGAGCTGTCATTTACCTGCTTGTGTCTGTCTCCCTGCCAGATGGTTAAGGTCTTCCATAGGCTGCACTGTGTCTTCTTCATTCAGAAAATACTTACTGGCACTAATCGCGAGCCAGGCAGTGCATCAGGCACTGGGATGCTGCAGGGAACGAGAGCAACTCCTTCCAGCCCATCCTGACCGCAGGGTTAGGTGGAGGGTGCCCTGAAGTCAGATAGGCAGCTACAGTAAGTACTAGGAGGGTGTCTTGGCTTGAGTCGCCCCAGAAGCAGACCCTGAGACAGGGTGCAGTTTGTTTGGAAGATGATCCCAGGAAACCCTGGTAAGTGAAGGAGCGGGTGAGACAGGGAAGGGAAGGCATTCAGCACAGGGTGTGTTTCGAGAAGTTACCACTGTGGACTATCAGAGCGCATCCTGCCAGGGACTCTGGGAGCCCCCTGCAGACCACATATCTTCAGGGAAATCCCACCTGAGGGGCAAGGGAGCCGGGGTCTTTGTCCACCAGGACCATCAGCCGCTAGTGGAGAGCTGCCGTGTGTTATATGAGTGGGCCGGGCATTTTCCAGCACCTCCGTCTAGATGCGCAGCTCTGGCTGCCAGGCAGTCTTCAGACTGTGAGCGATTAAGCCACTGTAACTTGTACTGGGAAGGCCTGATGGGCTATGGGTGGGCCACCAAGCACTCATGCTGTACCTGGGGAAGCAGAAGGGGTGAATCAGAGTCTCCAGGCGTAATTCCGTCTCACTCCGATCTATGGGGACTAGAAAAAAAGAGGCGGCTCCAGGAGAGAATGCAACAGGTGTGAAGGCTCAGAGGCCAGAGAGAGCGGATGCCTAAGGGGTTTAGCGCCACAACCTTGACATTGGGATTCAAGCACCGCAACCTTGACATTGCAACGTGCTCTGCCTGGGGCCAGGAGGGAGCAGGAGACAGGTCCCTGGGACCCTCTGAGAACCATGACACATATCTGAGGCCAGACCCTCCTGGCCCCCCCAGGAGTCCTGGGGTAGATAAAGAGAAGTCTCTGCGCCTAAGGATCTCAAACAATTTTGCTCAGGTCTTAGGACCTGTAGCACCACTAGCTCCAAACTGAGCATTCCAAATAGGGCTCAAAAAAAAGTCCCCAAAAAAAGAAAAAAAGAGTTCCTTCTTAATATGGGCAATAGCCCCTGGAATTATCACAGAATAGCCCACCAGCCCTGGATCCCGCTCTTAACTTGAAGGTGAAAGTCAGACGTGGGGGTGCCCCTCCAAGCTCTTCTGGGCATCTTGAAACATGCCTCCAACACGGGGACTTTCCCCCTCACACCTTGACTCATGAGATCGGCTGCATGTCCACACTGCATGGATGCTACACATCCAAGGCAAATATTTTAAAACAAAGGAAAAGACACGTGGAATGAAAAAAAGTGTATGCAATATTGCCGAAACCTGGAAGGCAGTGGGAGCTGGGCCAGCTGGGACGCGGAAATCCTTATCACCTAAACTGGACTTCTTAGACCATTCCCACGTAGCACTCACCCTCATCCTAAACCTCAAAGTGTTTAGACTCTAGCTCCGGGTCAATGGTAAAAGGTGTCTCCAGTGCTGAGAAAAACGTACACACTCAAGAAATATCTCGAAGGGAGCAGGCGTGAGGATGATTATTTCTTCATGAGATCTGAGTATGTTTCCCTCCTTTGTATGCACCCACGGAAGGAGGGACGTGGGTTATTTTCTTACTCAGGGTCCCGTCTTAAATCCTGTAAGCCCACATCGGCTCCCTGCTTTGCAAGCTGGCTGGGCAGCATGGTATAGAAACCAACCTGAAACTAGAGTCAGAAGACATGGCTTTGAGGTCTGACTCGCTGCTTAGGCCTCAGAAATTTATTTAGCCCTTTGACAAGTCACTAGCCTTTCCAAGGCTCGTTGTCACAACTCTGAAATGAAGTAGTGGTCTCTTTGCATCACCGTTTCACGTTTGATGCTGCGTATGTGGGTTTCTGACATGATGCCTGAGACAAGGTTGTGCACGGGGTCCGCACCTCACCTCACACTGCTGTGTCATGGCGGGTCACACGGGGAGCCTTAGCTACATGGAAATGCAGCCCAGACAGCACTGGAAGGTGAGCTAGAATGGGAGGCCTCTGCTTCTCCCCCTAGCAAATCCTGGGGAAAGGGAGACATCTAGGCTTCAAACGCTTCTTCAGAATTGCCTACAAATGGATCTTTACTAGTTTTTTGTTTTTTGTTTTACTAGTTTTTTAAATGATGATAATTATTTCAAGTTTTGGGTCCCTGACATTTCCATATGAGTTTTAGGATCAGCTTGTCAAATTCTGAAAAGAAACCAACTGAGATTGATTCAATAGATCAACTTGGAGAGTTTGGCAATCTGAACAACATTAAGTCTTTGAATCTAGGAGCACAGGATGATTTTCCATTTACTTAGGTCTTCTGTCATTTCTTCTAACTATGGTTTGTAGTTTTCAGAGTGTAAGTTTTGCAAATCTTTTGTGACATTTGTTCTTAAATATGTTATTCTGTTTGATGCTAGTGTAAGTGGAATTCTTTTCTTTTTTAAATTTTATTTATTTATTTCTATACAGCAGGTTCTTATTAGTTATCTATTTTATACATATTAGCGTATATATGTCAATTCCAATCTTCCAATTCATCCCACCACCACCACGCCCCGCCTCCACTTTCCCGCCTTGGTGTCCATACGTTTGTTCTCTACATCTGTGTCTCTTTTCTGCCTTGTAAACTGGTTCATCTGTACCATTCAGGTATTTTGGATCTCTCCACTCTGTGCCACATCGAAAGATGTAAGAGAAAAGGTGTGGAAGGTACTGAGCAGGGGGAGGGGCTGCTTAAAACATTGCCCCAAATCCATAAGAGAGCACCTACCCTGCTAGATATCAAATCAGAAGTTTCTTTTCTCATTGAAAGGCAATCAGCATCTACACTCCACAAGTCATGTAGACATTAGAAAGCCTAACCCAGAGGCTGCTGGCCACAGAGAGCAAAGCCTTCAGAAAAGATAAGGCTAGGTGATGTACACCAAGTGCCCGGAAACGGAAGGAGACGCAGGAGGTGGAGGCAGTGGGTGTAGAAATAGGTTCAGAGCCTATAAGAGGAAAGCAAAACCACCTTAGAAATCACCTGCTGAGGACTCCTGTTATTTGAGTAGCGAAGAGACAGAAAACGGACAGATAATGAGCGGAGAAGACCCAGAACTGGGGAGGTCAGTTCACATGATTCACAGAAAACTACTAGCACAGCCCCAAAGCAGAGAGATTGGCAGGTATCCCACAGCTGAACTAGATGAGGCTGCTTACGCATTCCTCAGTCAGGAGGACCAGACTCGGCAGGAAGGACCCACTATACGCACACTTGGTATTTTGTTTTGTGTCGGTGAGGACACGACAGGCTCTGCTACAACCTCAAAATCTAAGGGATTCAAATAACAAAGACTTATCTCTTGCTCACATTGTGTGTCTGCCATGGGCTGGCCTGTGGCGGGGTTTCTGCTCGTAATAATCACTGGGGAACCTGGGACGATAAAGGTTTCATCTCCCAGGACGGCAGAGGCTGCATCCCAACAGACGCTTCCAAACCTCAGGGGCAGGGAAAGGGCACGGTGAGTTTGGGAGCCGCCCATAAAGCTGCTAACCAACCGGAAGTGGCCTGTGATGTTCTGCTCGCATTTCATTGGCCAAAGCAAGTCTCGTGGCCTTGTCTGATGTCAAAGAGGGCACTCAGTTCTACCCCAATATGTGCCCAGAAAAAGATCAAGAATATCTGTGACTAGCACCAGTGACTATTCAAATCTACTCTCCAGCCACTGAATAGCTAATCCTCATTTCTTCCTACATTTTTCTCCCAACACAGAGAGAAAAGAACAACTTAGAAATTCCACAGATATAATGAAGCTGGCACTGGACACCTGGGGGTTGCAGAGGGGAGCAATGCCCTGAGGTCTGCTCTGTGCCCTGGTTTTTACCTTGATGTGGCACCTGGGGATAAGCCTGGTTCTCAAGAGGAGGAGGACCCAGAGGCTGCAGCTACGACAACTCACTCACTTGGGATGCAGCCCTCGGCATAGGCCTCGGGCTCCAGAAAATTCTCTAAGAAACAATAGAAATCGGGCTTTCCTGGTGGCTCAGTGGTTAAGAATCTGCCTGTCAGTGCAGGGGACACGGGCTCGAGTCCTGGTCCAGGAAGATCCCACGTGCCCGAGGAGCAGCTAAGCCCATGCACCGCAACTACTGAGCCTGCGCTCTAGAGCCCATGAGCCACAACTACTGAAGCCTATGCGCCACAACTACTGAAGCCTGCGCGCCTAGAGCCTGCGCTCTGCAACAAGAGAGTCCACCACAATGAGAAGCCCGCGCACCACAACGAAGAGTAGCCCCTGCTCTCAGCAACTAGAGAAAATCCGTGTGCAAGCAAAGACCCAATGCAGCCAAAAATTAAATAAATGAATAAATAAATACATTTTTTTAAAAAAAGAAAAAATAGAAATCGCATTCCTATTCCCAGTTTGAAAAATTCTGCAGAGAAAGTTTCCAAGTCTTCTTAAAGCCATGAAAAACAAAACAACATAAGACAAAACCTGCCTCAGTCCTAGCTGCACAGGGAAACAGGATGCCCTGGGAGAGAGAGACATCCCAGCCTCCCGTAAATCTCAGGAGAAACTCCTGGTGGCTGAGCCTGGGAGCTGGACCAGCCCAGGCACCAGAGCCAGAGGGTGCAGGCCGTGAGCTGAGCTCAAGCGGCAGAGGCTGGCGGCCCCTGCGTCCTTCGTCCCCACCCCTCTGCTCCTGGGTCAGGATGGACAGAGGTGGCCATGCTGTACCCCTCGTGGCCCCATGGAGCTGGCTCACGGCGCACACATCAACCTGCGCCCACCTCCAGCGAACACCTCTGACATTCTGAGGTTGCTTTCCAACCTTCTCTCCTCGACTCTGCTGAAGGACCCAACCACCCTACTCCTCCAAAGCCCCCCAAGTGGAACGGTCTCGGGGTTGGGTCTGTGCTGCTGGCAGCTTTGACTGACGTAACCAGATTCAGGGTTTGGATGGGCCCACGAGACTGGGCTATGATCCACGGGGGAAAAACAAAGATTCCGTTAACATCCTCTGATCCCGTGAATGTGGACAGAATCGTTGCTGTGGACAATCTTGGAAATCACCCCTGCTCCCACTGTGGCTGCCACACGTGACGTCAGAGGGTGGGCAGGAATGTCTCATTTTCCAGGCTCAATTTGACCCGCTGAGTTGAGCACTCAACTAAACGAGCCCGAAGTGTCTGAAAACTTCAAGCCGAGTTGACAGACGAGGGTGGTTCCTTCTAGAGCAGAGACTTGAGCTGGCTCCTTGAGCTGGCTGAGGAGGAGTGGGGTTTCAGCCAAAGCTCCCTTTAGCAGCTCATAAAAACTTGACCAGGCAGAACGACGGCTGACGCTTCCCTAGCGTGCTTGAGTTTCCAAAGGGCTGTAGGTTTGTGGTTCCTAACGACTGTTCTGCATGTGAGGCAAGTCATGTTTATCGAGGGTAAGTGACTTTCCCAAGGTCACACAGCTATAAGGACCAATCTGCAGGCTGGGGTCCAGAGCCCTGAGCATCCCCTCATCCTGTTCGGGATCTGGCTCCCCCCACGTCCTTTTCTCCAGAGGCAGGGCCCTGAGGAACACTCATGAGAGCCCAAAGGTGGGAACAGCTGACCAGCATCCCCCCCACTGTGAGGAGGTGGGGGGGTCAACCATCCATGCAGGACTAGTTACAGGGACCCCAAACTGTTTCTGCAATGAAAGCCACCTTCATCGGATGTGTATGAAAAAAATGGGGGATGGGACAAGAGGATGCAGCCCTCACAAATCAGCTACGCCACAGAGTGTTCTGATGTAAGGGCGACAGGGGATGGTAATTTGTAAAACCCAATGCTTATTGGTTCCTCCACATATCTCCTGGGGTCAAGGCTGGGGCATGGACACCAGGCAACCATCAGGACCAGTGGCTTCATTCACAGGATGGCTTCTGCCTTCACCACCCCACTCAGTTTCCTACCCATGACTCCGTGTACCCCAGGCCCTGCTCACCCTGTACCCCAGGCCCTGCTCACCCTGTACCCCAGGCCCTGCTCACCCTGTACCCCAGGCCCTGCTCACCCTGTACCCCAGGCCCTGCTCACCCTGTATTCCAGGCCCTGCTCGCCCTGTACCCCAGGCCCTGCTCACCCTGTACCCCAGGCCCTGCTCACCCTGTACCCCAGGCCCTGCTCGCCCTGTACCCCGGGCCCTGCTCACCCTGCAGCCACCTCCTGCTGCCAGAATGAGGTCCCCAGTGGGTTCCTCTCTTGGGCAGCCCCTTCCTCAGGGCCCAGAGTCTTGTCTGTGGCCCTTTGTCACGGGAACGGGACCCTAGAGGGAAAGGCATGTTGGAAGAGGAGCCGGGTGCGTGGGAGATCTCGCCCTTCAGGCCTTGCCAGCCACACTGCCCTCCCCCGCATCAAGGTGTCCTTTCCCACCTGGGAAGAGGGAGAGTCAAGACACCCGAGATGATAACCGCCCCACGGTCTAAACGGGCCGTGCTGAGCTCCCAGGCCTGTTGGGGACCAGCCAGCTGGGGGGGAGTCTGGTGCAGGCCGGAGCCATTGGCAATGACCACCGTGACAACCCCCTGATGGAGGTCAGCCTGGGCCCCTTTGCCGCTTCACAGCTTCACAGGAGAGGAAGAAAAAGAAGGGAGCTCAAGAACTTTCCAGAAGGCTGAGGTCAGATTTGCTGTGAGACATGCCCTTGAGCAGAGAGGACTGTGGGGCAATGTTTCTACCTCCTTGGTGCAGGGAGCAGGAATGTCTCTAAGTTGGCCCAGACTAACCTAACCGGAGTCTAATATCAACGCACGTTAGGCCCACGGGACCTCTGGTCATTCCTGGACCTTCTCTGCACTCGCTCAAGGCAGGAAATGGACAGATGCTTCTGCCAGGCCCTTTGAGTACCACGTTTCTTACCGTAGGTTAAGGACTCCTTGGCACACAGTCTGGTCCCTTTGTCTACTCTGCATCTGCCTGTCTGTCCCTCTGATTTCTCTTGGGCTGGTTGTTTTGCTTCAGCTGAGATGCTTTCCCCAGGCGTGGACAAGATGAAGCCTTGAAAGGATGAGCTTCCTGGCCTGACCAGGTGGGGCACCGGAAACGCCTGGAGCATTCGCCATGCTTTTAGTCCAATGCCGGCGATTCCCCTGGAAAAGAAGTACTTTGAGGCAATTTCTGAATCGTATCCTACAAGTAAGAAAGTGCAATGTAAGAAAAAGAAATTCCACAAATGGAGAGTGTTGCTGACCCTGTGACCTCAGATGCCCAGGCTCAGCTGTGGCCCCCGCCTAGGTGCTCCCACCAGTCTGCGAGGGGACACCCAAAGGACCTTCCCATTCTGTCCCACCCCGGGGTCAGGGCAGGGAGTGTGCTGACACTCCTGGGTATACTCAGCACCAAACCCTCTGCCCGGTGCAGAGGGTGGGGTTGGCGGGAAGCAGGAAGGGCCAGGGCCGGGCAGTGCTCGCTCGGCTGGGTGGCCGGAGGGGGCTGCGGGCTGAGTGCCCACGCTGGGCGGCTCCAGGAAATTCCAGGCCGGCCAACCAAAGTGCCTTTCAGAGCAGCCATGCTGCTATTTTAAGGGCTGTGTTGAGGGGAAACAGCTCAATAAAAGCAAGACAATTGTTCAGAGGTGGGAGGTTGGAGTAGCTGGGGCAGCCCCTCTGCGCCCTCTGGGATGTGGCCAGAGGGCAGGGCGGGGCTGTGACCATGATGCCTTCTTGACAACTGTCCAAGGGCTCACGGTCCCCCAGAGCCTGAGCTGAGGCTTCGGTTCCCTGAGTAACAACTCAACAAAGAGAAGGGTCTATCTCCTCGGGGTGGTTGAAGACCCCGATCCCCCCTAGCTGGTTGGTGGTGGCCCGCCTCTCACCTCTATGCCTGGGCTCCGTAAAGCAGAAGTTCCCAAATGAGGGCTCGCCTTCCTGCCACGTCCAGGGTGACTGCCATAGTCTCAGGGTCACGGTCACCCTACCTGTTTGCGGACCTGGATGGTGCGAGCCTGGGCCCTCCTCTGCTGTCACTCTGTGTCACTCATCGTTCCTGACGACTCTTTTCCCCACTGCAAGATGAGGTCAGGTGGCCAACGTGCTATCACCCTCCCACCATGTGCCGTGACTGGGATCCAGTGCTCACACCTCCCTCCACAGCCCCACGTTGCCCGTGTGCCAGGGACAGGCCGCAGCAGGAGGGGGAGGAAGCCAGGGAGTGCCTGGTCAGGGCTTATTTCCCTTTGGACCAGCTGAAGTGGGGACCTGGTTTGGAAGCCACAAGAAAAGCCCAAGGGAGGGGTGACTTGGAGCACCCCAGGTTGATTGATGGATTTCTGAGCTGCCATCCTAAAATTGGAGGAATGGGCACGATCAAGAGAAGGAAAGAATACAAGAGAATGGGGAGAGAGGGAAAGTCATGAGGGGGGAGAGCAGAAGAGGGGTGTTCTCCTTCTAACACCCTTGTCACGATGCCCCAGCTCCAGAGCCCGTAAGGAGAGGAGATCAGATGCGGCAGGGCTGTGGTCGTCCCCATGGCCTTGCTCCGTGGCAGCTCCCTGATGTGTCAGTACATTTGTGGATGTAGGGCCCGGGGTGCAGGAATCTCTTTTGCAGACATTTCCTCACCTAATCCCAGTCAGTCCCAAAAACAGGCTACAGGAAGGGCATTATTCCCATTTTTACAGGTGAGGAAACTGGGGGTCAGAGAGGTTAAATCACTGCTCTGGGTCACACAGCCTGTTAGTGGAAGACTAGGTCTCAAGCCACTTCCTCCCCTGATGACAGGGACCCCTCCCGGTCAACTTGGATTAGCTTTTGCTGTCCTAGCAGGTTGGAGTAAGGCTCAGGCCCTGTGGTGGGTTGACGATGGTGCAAATTCTTAGACGCACCTCCAACGAGAGGTGGGTCCGGGTCCCCTCCGCTTAGCGACTCACTTGTGCAGTAGATGATGCTGTGTGGCCTCCAAGGACAGACAAGAAGACCTCTTGCAGCTTGGCTTTGGTCTCATGGAACACTTGCTGTTTGGACATTCCTCTGGGGATGTCGCCACGTAACAAGCTGGCCGCGTGGACAGGCACGCGTGGGCTCTGGCAGGCAGCCTCAGCTGAGCTCCTGGCCAACAGTGAGCATTGCCTGCCTGCCAAGCCAGTCACCTTGGAACATGGAGTCTGGGTGAAGACAGGAGCTCTGGCCGGTGTCTGATAGAAACCACTTGAGGGATTCCAAGTGGGGACTTCCCACCTGAGCCCGTCCTGAACCCCTGGCCTGCAGACTGTGAGCACGTGGCTGAGTTTGAGGGTAATTGATTGTGTAGTCGTAGAAACAACCACAAGGGTGCCTGCGGGAACACCTGTGTCCAGGTAAGCCGCGTGCTCTTGTGTGGTGTCACGTGGTGAGGGAGAAGCAGAGGGGGCCAGATGTGCCTGCTCTGCTCAGAAAGACCCAGGATATCTCCCGGCAACGTAGCCCCACTTGCAAACTCACCCTCATACCAGTAAACTTCCAAGGGGAGAGTCGGAAGCAACCTTATAATTGGTGAGTGGAAGCTTATCTCGGTGAGAACAAAGAAGGGTGGCAGGATCCGGGAGCAGAGATGAGTTCAGAAGCTGTCCAGACAGATTTCGGAAACAAAGCCCCGAAGATGCAGGAGGAGAAAATAGAGGGCAGAAAAGCAAATAGTGTGCATCCCCGCGTGAATGGCAGGGTGACATTTCGCTGTTATTGTCGGTGCTGTTTCTCATTTGGCTGCTGGCTTGTTCCAGGATTGGAGCTCCCTGGGGGGGACAGCATTCGTGTTACTCATTGTCCCGGAGGTGAAGAAAGGGGTCTCTTTCTTCTGAAAATAATCTCACAAATTACTGAGCTTCTGGGAAGCTGGAGTTTCCGTTCAGCCACCGTGCACGTCCGTAGATCAGGGGATCGCGTTCCAATACGCCATGGCTGGTCCCCAAGCACGGTTTAGCATCAATCTGATTGAAAGTTCAGCACAGCTTGTGTTCTGAAAATCACACGTGAATTCCACAAACCTCGAATTCCACAAACGTCATCTCAATGTCTTGAAATACAGCTTGCCTGTCCTCCAGCTGCTAAGACACTTGGTGGTGGGCTCCTGGGCAGGTGCAACCTTGGTAGAATTTTGTCCTTTGGCTCCAAGCTTTTTAAGAATCCAAATTTTGAAAATCAAGTCAGGCCAGCAGGGCTTGGCCAGGGGAGAAAGAAAGCCTGGCCGGTACACGTGTGCATGGGACGCCCCCTCGCAGGCGGCCAGGAGCACCTTCCCTTGTCCTACAGGAAGCACCGGGAAGGCAGAGGAGGAAGGAATTGGAGAGGTGGGCTTCTGCTTTTAGGCTCCTAGATTCACCAGGCCAGCTCCCCGGCTTGGGGCTGAGCTTAGCGCTGGGTCAACAGCTGGACTTGGTCCCTGCCTTTTTAGCCAGTTGAACATGTGTTTGTTTGGTTTGGTTTGTCTAGAAAAGACGACAGCTTGACAAGATCAAAGATAAAGAATTGTGACCTTTGAAGAGAAACAACCAAATAAAGGAAAGGAGAAAAATGATGGTTCTGTATGTTGAGGGAAAGCCAGAAATTGATTACATTTGAAATAATATTAAGGTTATAAAATCCTTCTCTATGGGCTTCCCTGGTGGCGCAGTGGTTGAGAGTCCGCCTGCCGATGCAGGGGACGCGGGTTCGTGCCCCGGTCTGGGAGGATCCCACATGCCGCGGAGCGGCTGGGCCCGTGAGCCATGGCCGCTGAGCCTGCGCGTCCGGAGCCTGTGCTCCGTAACGGGAGAGGCCACAACAGTGAGAGGCCCGCGTACCGCAAAAACCAAACCAAACAAAACCAAACAAAACAAAACAAAAAAAAATCCTTCTCTATATAAAGAAGCACACAACAATATAAGCATGAGCTTGTGTTTGGCCGGAACTTTGACCATCTTAGGAGGCAGGTGGGACCCGGGTGCAGATTCCTTTTCAGAAACTGGAAGTTGGGTGTTCAAATCCCAAAGACAGTTTCATTCAGGGGAAACCTCTGGTGGAGAGGGGCTGTGTTGGGGGGCGCTGCTGAGAATTAAGAGCAGACTGAATGTGTGCCTTACGATCTAGACCGAGGTGAGCAAATCCAAATAAGGCCATGCCCCACGGGTGTACGAAGGTGGCTGCTTTCCTGTTACACGGGCAGAGGCAAGAGGTTACAACAGGGACCCTGAAGCCCGTGAAACCTAAAAATACTCTCTGGCCTTTTACAGAAAACGTTTGTCAACCCTTGGTGTAAATGGTCACAGACCCTCACCTAAGTACCACTTACCCTGGCATCGTCCAAAAATTGTGTTAGGTTGGGTTCTGCATGGTTGCTCGTATGGTGGAAAATGTGAATACATATATACATACATATAGACACACACTACCTACATATAGACACACATGCATGCACACATACATGCCTTCATGCAAACATACATTCACAGAGCAAGTGAGGTAAAGAAAAAGGAAAGGAAAGAGAAAGACCATATGCTGGCAATACAGAGAGCCGGAGTGGGTCAGGGTATAACCCGGGCTGTCAGCATTCTCCCTTCCACGGCCCTCCGGCGCTTACCGACCCTGCACACACTGCAGGCGTCTCTACTGCACATAAGTGAAATGCCCTGCTTGAAGGTTTCCTCTGGATACAGGAGCGTGCTTGGTCCTTGTGCAGGGCCATTAAAGACACCCCACAATCTGCCCTGAATCTAGGACAAATGGGATTTAGGGGGTCCATAGCCAAGCTTCCTTGTCCCACGTGTGGCATGACTCTGAGGTTGTATGAGTACTGCCCTGTCACCCAGAAGTCCCCAGAGCGAGGGGTACTGTTGCCCACTGTCCATTAATGAGCTGTTTATTGCCTGTCTTCCCTTCCCCGTCTTGCTTCCCCACCAGCGCTCCCTGGGACCACCTCCAACTAAGCTGCCTTCACTGCATCCTTGTCTCGGGGTCTGCTTCTGGGGGACCCTACACAGGACAGTCTTGGCACACTTCGCTGTCCACAACACTTCGAAGATCCTTTGCTCCCTGTTTTCCTCTGCTTGATCCTGTATTTTTAAATATAAGGTTGATAACAAGACCAATTTAATAAAGAGTTGATGATCATATCTTATTTGCTTACTTGTTATCAAAAACCAAGGAATACACACCAAAAGCAAACAAACAAGAAGGCGGACAGAGGTTAAGCTCTGCTATACAGGCAAGTTTTACGTCAAGGTAAGTGTTCTCTGGGTACCAGAGGCTGTGATACAGCCAAGCAAAGGAAGATAAGGAGCCTCTGTGTTTGTGTTTTTTCAACCGGGAGTCACTGGTGAATGTCCTACAGCTGGGCGGTTGCTTGTTCTACCAGTTGCAAAAATTACAGGTGCTTTTACAAGCATCCTTTGTTTGGTTTGGTTTTGTTTTGAAGGGGTGTGCCCAGATCTGGACACAGAGCATGGAAACGCATTGTCTAGGAGACTAAGAGGGTACGTGAGAGGCTCGGAGGGAGGAGGTCATTGCAGACACTGATAAACAGTCATTTCCTCACGGACCCCAGGCTACCAAGAAGAAAGGGGAGCTGGGTGAATAAAAGTGAGAGCAACCTTCAGAAGAGAAGGGCTTGGGCACTGCTCCCGGGGAAGCAGCTGTTCTGGATAGAGGAGGGGAAGAATTAAAGAACTGAGTTACCTCCCTCCTCCATGAGATGGGGGCAGTATTGTCCCACAAGAGGAAGGATGGTGGTGTGTGGCAGAAAGGAAGGTGTCTCTAAGAGCTGGTAAGCAGCTTCTTTCGTGGTCATTTCCCAACTCCCTTCTGGGGATAGAGCACTGGCTTGAATGGACGGCTTATCTGGCTTAATACGCCAACTTGCATATTTGTAATAAGATTCATTTTTATAGACAATTGAGTCTAATGTGCAAAGCCGGCTATCCCCTCCTTGTTGTAGTCCTAGAACGGCTGGCAAGCTCCAAGGTCACCTGTAAGTCCACACTTCACTGAAGAGTAGTGTATATTATGGCGGGGGCTCTTGGAAACCATGACTGGCATTTGTGGAACGCGTGCTCTGCACCAGGACCCTCTGCATGTCTTCTCAAGTGCACACTACAACCTTTGAGAGTGGTTCGTTGTCCCCATTTTACTGTGCCTCTAAGAAATTATGCAATTTCCTTAAGACCAAGCCATGAGCACAGGCCACCATTGGAGTTTGAACCTTGATACATCCAGATCCTGCACCAGGTTCCACCCACCACACCAGTGGTTCCCAGATGCCAGTCTGGGTATCATCCCACACCCTATGCTGGAGATGAGTGCTCCATAGGAGTCATTTGGTTGGGTTCCCTTGGAAGCAGATGCTGAGATGATAAGGACCTGAGTGCAAGTGGTTCATTGGGAGGGGGTCCCAGGGAGCACCAGGAGAGGAGGGAGGAAATCGGACGGGAAAGGTAAACAAACCAGTAAAGGGAGTATCATTGAGTTGGTTACTGGCCTGGGCAGCTGGGGCTCATTCCTGCTGGGGAATTCTGGGAGATGGTGGAGAATGTCCCTCCCTGAGGGGTCGGAACCTGGGAAGTTTCCCACAACACCCACCCACTGTTGGCTGAGTGATGAGTTTGGAGCAGTAACACCCAGGCGCCTCAGTCTCCCTCTGTGTTAAGTATATTCACATTGTTGTGCAACCAAGCTCCAGGACCATCTTCATCTTGAAAAACTGAAACTTATACCCATTAAACAGCAACTCTCCATCCCCACCCCAGCCTCTGGTAACCATCCTTCTGCTTTCTGTCCCTATGGATTTGACTGCTCTAGGGGTGTGTGGACTGAAAAGGGTAGATTCAGAAACAGACATCCCAGTCCTAGTAGGTGTCTTGTTCATAAACCAAGAAGGACCATCTAAAGTGGTCTAACATAAATCCCACAAAAGGACCACCCTGCGAGTAGAAGCCTGCAGGGACTAATTATAGGACCAGAACCCTTAGTAGCCAACTGGGGTTTGGAGTGGGAGTGGTGAGGCACAGTCTCCACTTGGGAGCCAGGGATTTGGGAAGATTGGAGAGGAAGCAGCTGGCCCCAGCAGAGCAAACAATCATGGTGTCACGCTCCACCTCGAGGTTGCGGTTAGAAGACGCCACCATGCTGGTTATCCATGTGGACATCTGGCCAGTCCACTCTCAGGTGTCCAGACTCTATCTACTCTACAATAAGTTAGCACCTTGCAGGCTGTGACTGTGAGGGCAGGTGTGATTTGGTGTGGCTGGAGTAGAGAAGGACAAGATGAACAGTGACCAAAGAAAAGGATTTCAAACGTTGACATTTCCTCCCAGGAAACAAGTCCAAGGAGAAAACCTGAATGCGTGGAGTTTGATCCAATGCCCCACTTCCTCCTTCCCTAAAAGGAAGAGAAGTCTTCAGACTATAGCCTGGGGGGATGAGAAGCCTTCCCTCTCAGCAGGTATTAGGAGATCCTCATCTTGAATCTGAGGAAAGAGCAAGAAAAACAACAAACACCAAATCGGAGGTGAGAGAAATCAAGCAAAATCAAATGCAAAAACACCTGGGAAGAGCAAATGACTCCTGATCATTCCAAAGGAATGTCTTAAGGATGGGGAAATGGAAGGTTTTTGAAAAAGTACTTACATCTTCCATAGCCACTGTCTTGGGGATGCCAGGGAGTAAGAAGATTACATTCAACAAGAGTTAGTGGAACACCCAGCAACAAAGGGAAGCTGAAAAGAGCTGACAGCCCTGAGAAGTCTCCTTTTTTTGTTGTTGGAATTGCCCCTAAAGAGTTCCAGAATGCTACTCCTTTCAGACCATCAATGGAGACAAAGCATATATATTTTTGCCATTATCATAAAAAATGTACAATTCACTGATATTTACTAAACACTTACATGAACAGTACAGAAACCGTTTCTTCATTGGCGGAAGGGACTTACCTGGGTAGTTCGGTAACTACGCACATGACTGGTTGTCCATCCTGTGCTGTGCTTTCCCATGTACTGTTGAATCTGCTCATAAACCCTTATCATAGGGTGATTAGGCTACATTTTATTGATCAGAAAACAGGCTTAGAGAGCATATGAATTTTTTTTTTTTTTTTGCGGTATGCGGGCCTCTCACTCTTGTGGCCTCTCCATTGTGGAGCACAGGCTCCAGACGCACAGGCTCAGCGGCCATGGCGCACGGGCCCAGCCGCTCCATGGCATGCGGGATCTTCCTGGACCGGGGCACGAACCCGTGTCCCCTGCATCGGCAGGCGGACTCTCAACCACTGCGCCACCAGGGAAGCCCTGATTTTTTTTTTAACTTTTTAGTTTAGGGCTTGGCCAAAAAGTTCGTTTGGGTTTTCTTTAACAGCTTAAGGAGAACCCGAATGAACTTTTGGGCCAAGCCATTATATTGGCATAGATTTGATTACCAATGCTGTGTTAGTTTCAGGTGTACAGCAAAGTGATTCAGTTATACATATACATGTATCTATTCTTCTTCAAATTCTTTTCCCATTTAGGTCGTTACATAATATTGAGCAGAGTTCCCTGTTCTCTACAGTAGGTCCTTGTTGGTTATGAATTGTTAAAAGATACACTGAGACACATACACATTTTTAAGAGTTTATTTGAGCAAATGTCAATTTGAATCAAACCAGAAGTGATCAGGAGTGCTCCTCCAGCAGGAGCCAGGGGAGAGGTTTTCAGGGAGAAGATGAGGGAGCCAAGCAAGGAAGTTATTCGACTCTCTGGCTTAAGCAGTTGCTTATTAGGGAAAGCCTAGTGGCTGTTTGCAATTGGTCGTTCTTGATTTTCACTTTTCACATTCACGTGCCTTGTCTCTGGCTTAGATTTTGGTTGATGATGTGAGCTGTCAAGGCATCGCAGCCGGCCATATCCAATGGCCTCCTTGTTTAACCACTTTGACAGTATTATGCTTAAGGCCACAGAATTACTAGGTCACAAGCTCAAATAAGGCTCACGCTTGTGATTCCCAGTCTCTTTCTTTCATGGTCATTCCATGCATCCTTCCAGAAACTTCCGTGTCCGATGGCAGACCCGAAGGAAAGCTGCAAGTTATCACGATTACTTTAGATTTTCTATCATAAATATTAAAGTCTGCTTTAATAGTATTCAACTTGAGATAAGCTTACACAGTTAACATGGGGGAGGGTTTTCTTTCCTTATAACCCCTCTTGAGGCTAGAATCTTCCTCAGAGAGAGGTGTAAATGTGTGCCGTGAGAAAGGTGGGATCTCTTCTCCAAGAGGAGACAAAGTCAGCGTTTGATAAATATTTGCAAAATTGTTCCAAACTCCGTTTTCTTATGAGGACTGGAACGAGCCAAGGCCGGTGCAGAGGAAACGGTTTGATCCCCTTTCCCAAAGGGAGGTTGCAGGAAGACTTGGGAAGGTGAAGAATGAAATTGACCCCGTTTCTCTGAGGCCAGGAGGCTGCCACACTCAAAGCAGGATTGCCTGGCAACTGTTCCAGTAATGTACTGAAAAAGGAGGAATGTGATGGAGAAGAGTGAAGGGGGAAAATGATATAATATAGGATGCTCGCACAGCTACAGCCAAGGCTCTTGGAGGAAATAAGGAAACTTGAACCCTCTCGGGAGGGGGGAAACACTGTGCTATTGTCCTGTAGGCGGCATCTCAGAAGGTAGATCATCTCTGCTTCATCTGAGAGATGATTTTGGTCGCTGTGTGTAGAACGATGGCAGAGGGCGAGCTCGTGGGGAGGAGGCCATTTAAGAAGCCGCTTCAGCAGCAAGAGTGACCTTGGGCTGCCCCGGGGTGGAGGGACAGGATGAAGAAGAGTGTGGGGTATGTGATGAAGGTGGGTCCCTGGGGATGGCCATGTTGACTTGGAAGAGCCCAGAAGACAAGCAGGGCAGTTGGCCACCTTCTGATGCTTGACTTTGCTGTCCTGAAACTGGTATTCTTCACACATAAATGGAAGTACCGTTGGTCCTTGGTATATCTGGGATATTGGTTCCAAGAACCCCTGGGCCCCCAAATCCACAGAGACTCACATCCTTTTTTTTTTTTTTTTTGGTGATACGCGGGCCTCTCACTGCTGTGGCCTCTCCTGTTGCGGAGCACAGGCTCCGGACACGCAGGCTCAGTGGCCGTGGCTCACGGGCCCAGCCACTCCGCGGCATGTGGGATCTTCCCAGACCGGGGCACGAACCCGTGTCCCCTGCATCAACAGGCGGACTCTCAACCACTGCACCACCAGGGAAGCCCAGTGCACTTGCATTCTGCATGTGGGCTGGTGTGTGGGTGTGTTACCGTGAGTGTGCACATGTGTGCACGGTTGTGTGCCTGTGCTTTTGCCTGTGTGTATGTTCAGTTCAACACAGCATGATGGGAGTATGAGAAAGGAGTGGATGGAAGTTTCTAAAAAGAAAGCTGAGGACATGATCCCAGGTTCTGGTGGGAAGGGAGTGTGTTTAACCTTCTGTGCCCTCAGGTCTGAGTCAGCAGGTGAGTGTACACGATCAAGTGAAAGGCAGTATTCCAGAGGGAGGCTTTCCTTGTGGATGTCCAAGAAACACTGGCCATGAAGACTATGGGAGGAAAAGGAAATGATAAATGGTTAGAAGTCCCGGAGCGCAAGCAGTCCCGTGAGCTTTTCCAAGAGGAATGGCTCATTCCCGAGTAGCTGATAAGACAGAGTGCAAACAGTACCATCCTGCTACACAGCAGAAGGGCAGCTCATGAATTCCAATGAAGCAGTTCACTGGTGAGTCAGGGGCACGAGGACCCTGCGGGTGGGTGTTTGCTTTTTCTGTCAAGTGCCTCTCAACCCACCTTTTCATCTTTCTCTGAAATGCTTCACCGTCTGACATCATGGGGTAGAAATGTTACCAGGTATCTCAAACGTCAAACACAGAATCCTGTAGCCCTGGCCCCTAGAGAACAGACCACGATGGGCTGGAGGCCTGAGCCGGAGGGACTCCAGGCCTCCCCCAGGACTTTTCTACAAGCCACAAGATGACGATCCGCCCACCAACCACCTTGGGTCCAGGCTCATAGCCCCCCTGTGAGAAACAAAGCCAGGTACTCAGTTTACATCTGCTGTGTAACAGGTCAGCCCGGGGTTTACTGGCTTGGAAACGCCCACACCCTCTTTTTTCTTCAGCCCTCTGGTGACTGGGTGATCTCCTTCTGGTCTTCCTTTGGCTCCCCTACAATGCTACATTCAGCTGCGAGTTGTGTGGGACCAGCTCATGGTGGCTGCCTTCCAAGAGCTCAAGCCCAGAGCTTAATGAGCTGCTTGCATCATGTTTGCTGATGTACAATTGGCTGAAGCAAGACACGCAGCCAAGTGCAGAGTCAGAGCAGGGGTGGACAGCAGGAGCTGTGCTGCATGGGGGTCCTTCCCTGGAGCAATCTACCATGCCAGTGTTCAGATGCTCCTGGTGGCATCAGAGTCCATGGCTCTGGGGGGTCTTTGATTTGTGTCCCTGTCACTTGAGAGACCCTTGATGAATGAAGACCTCCAGACACCAGAGAATGCTCTCATCCCATAGTGTAGGGAAATCTCTCTACCTGGGAATACAGGGACGATCAGAGTATCTTGTTCATTAAATCTGCAGTTAAGTGTTTATTGAGAAGCTACCAAAAACACTGTATAGGATACAAAGAAGGATCATACACTCTTCCCAGGCTTTAAGTAGCTCACAATCTCCAGGGGTAACAAGCCATTCACATACAGAAAGTTAAAATACAGTCCAACAATATGAGTACCAAGAGGCAAAACAATACCTATCACATAAGGATCAGGTGATTTCACAACCTTTCACTGTAGCTGTGATTTCAGTCCAGGTTCAGAAACAAAGCGATGAAGCTCAGAGCACTTACGCCACTTGCTGGAGGCAGAATTGATGAAATCAGAAGTCTTCAAGTTGAGAATGAGGAATGGTTACTGAGGACAAGCGTGGCTGGAGAGTCCATCGTAGAGGAGGCGGCATTGCCTGTACTTTCAATTTCTGTAAATCGGGGTGTTAACTTTGTACACTAGCTGTCCCCAGGTTGTCAGTCATTTGGGCCGTTGTAACAAAAAGACCATAGTCTGGGGTGGATCTTAAAAACAATAGAAATTTCTTCTTCACAATTCTGGGGGCTGGGAAATCCAAGATCAAGATACTGGTAGATGTGGTATCTAGTGAGAGCCAGCTTCCTGGTTCAGAGAGGACCAGCTTTTCACTGTGTCCTCACATGGTGGAAGGGGTGAGGGGTGCTCAGTGATGGTGTTCACCCATTTGATGTTGATGGTAACGTTATGTTTTAGAGAAAGAAAGATTTTGAAATCTGGTCTTAACCTCCATCTTTACTCAGAGGTTCCTGATTTTGATTGGTAAAATGTTAGAATTACCACTTTAATCTGATTTTAAGTCAGTGATTTTTTTAAAAAAAACCTCTTTATTTCAAAATAGAAAATCTCATGTTTTGTATTAATTCATCCTGGGGCTATGGTTTAATCGTAGGTGATTAATTAGGTAAGTTGTGATTCATTATTAAGGGATACTGTGTTACCAATAGAAAAATTATTTATAGGAGAACATTTATTGGCATGGGAAAATGCTCATGATATATTTACCGAGAAAAAGTAAGCTACAAAATAGTAGAATAATGTGGTGACACTTTTGTAATGTTTCACATTTACATGCATATCAAAGGCATACATCGATATGTTAACCCAAGCCATCTCTAAGCGATGAGATTTCGAGGGATTTTCTTTTTAATTTGAGCGATTCTGTTTTTCAACATTAATGTACTGAGTATGAATCAGTCTTAATATTAGAAAAAAATTGTAAAACAAACACAAGCCATATAACAAAGCTGGAGAGGTGAGTTTCAAAACTCCACACTAATGACCTCTGCTGATGTATTGATAAGAGTCTGGAAACAGCTTGTGGTCTGATGGCCCCTGTGGGAGAGCCAGCTCATGCTCTGAAGCCTCCCCCATGCTTTTATACGTTGCCCAGTGATTAGGGGACCTCCTCCGTCTATGGGTGCTGGAACTGGTGTCCTGCTCATTTTCATTGAGCGAGAGCAGCAGAAACACAGCCGCCTGTTTCCAGGTAGACTGCTTCCCTCCCAGGAAGAAGAATTCAGACAAACCATGGATTTTTCAGCGCTACTTGAATTACCCAGATTGGTATTTATTTGTTTAGGATTTATACCTTGGGTCTCCACATCTCCTTCCCAGCAGTGAATTACCCAGATAACCATGCATCTGTGCAGATTTCTCCCCAAAGGTCATAAGCTTTGGTCCCTACGTTGGGAAACATGTGTTTCTCGTCCTCGGAAAGGATTGTTCTTGGCTTTAAATTCTAGTACTTAGCACTTGTAAAACTGAGATAAAGCACACTGGCAGCTTTGGGACTTCCGCGAGCCAATAGCTGAGACTGGACTTTGGAACGACTAAGCAGCTTCATCCATTCTGGAAATGCATTTGGTGTTTTCTCTGAAAAGGCTTCACGGCGCTCACCTTGGGTTTCCAAAGCACCTCAGACAGCCAGTCTGTTTTGCAGCCCTGCATTTAGGGTTATTTCTCACCCGCACATTCACAGTGGTCCGAGATGGTTCTGTCTCTGAAAGCAGGTTTATCGCCCCAAGTACACGGGAAGGCCTGGGCCTGGGCCCGGATGCAGAACCTGGCCCAAGGCTCTAAGGCCACACATCTCTGCTCCCATGCCTGGCGCACCCACGACCCCATGTATACGTGCTTCCAGGGGAAGGCAGCTTGCCCCCAGATATCCAACACACTCTTCATTCCTGAATTTAGGCTCGTTGCTTAGAAATGGGATGAGGTTTTAAAAAAACATTTCGGGGGGGGGATATCATTGACATACACTGACACATGGTTCTTTGGTTCGTTGGTTCCATGAGTTTTGCCAGTCGTATACACTTGTGTGTGCTCAGGACTGAGTACAGGGTATAGGACCCTCGCAGCCCAGACAGAGGCCTGTGTTCCTTCCCGGTTGAGCACCCCCTGCCACAACACAAGGCCCACAGTCTGACTTCAGTGGATCAACTTTGCCGGCCCTGTAGCTTCACATAAGTAGAAACACACAACGCGTGTTAGGATGCTTTAACCTAGAGCATTGCATGTGTCAGGAATTTGTTTCTTTCCACTGCAAAAGTCCATGCATACATCCTGCTGATGGACATTTGAGTGGCTTGTACTTTGGGGCTATTATGAATAAGGCTGCTATTAACATTCCTGTTCAAAACTTCTCGTGGATATATGCTTTCATTTTTCTTGGGTAAATGCCTAACAGTGGAATTGCTGGGTTGATGCATGAATAACTTTATGAGAAACAGAATGGACTGATTTTGAAAATGGAAATTTCTGGTAGACTCATGGCCTCTCAGAGGTGAAAGGGATTGCTTGGTCATTTAGCCCGACCTCATCATTTAAGATGAGGTCGGCCTAAATGATGAGCCCGACCTCATTGCTTGGTCATTTAGCCCGACCTCATCATTTAAGACAAAGGCAGCTGCGACACAGAGGGATCACGTGACACACACCCCCATCCCCACCCCCCACCCATCCCCAACCACATGGCTGTAGGTCCAATAAATAGCAAAGCAAGCGAGGACCAGAAGGACTAGGGCCACTCTCTGATTTTGTGCTTCCTTATTGAGGAATATCAGGAAATTCTATTTGTTCTCACATAGAGGTAGGAATTATATCTAAATGGATGAGTTCATTTCCTTACCTTGATCCACAGTGAAGAAATATGAATCTGTAATGACTTTATTGAATTCATGCAGGGTTGTATTATATGTGGATTCTCGCTGTATCATGTAGCTGTAGACAGTGATGGAGGTCCAGCGAGTCCATACTGCCTGGAGGACATATCCTGGAGTTAAACTTCCCCCAAACACATAATACTGATTTCAGAGCACAGGTGCCCTCTGAGGTCCCTCTAGCTACTGTGTGGATGATGGACAAGGTGCGCAGTGAAGGGGGACCAGGCAGGATGTGATGGGGGCCGGGCCAGTCGACCCGTTGATGCTGGGATCTGATTCTGGTATATTTTGAAGACTGAGCCAACAGCTTTTGCTGCTGGATTGGCTGTGGTTGTGAGGAAAGAAGAGTCCAGGATGCCTCTGGGACTTCAAAGTCAGCCACTGCACTAAGGAGATGGGGACCACAAAGGAAGAGAAGGTAGAGGGGGCGGGGAGGCAAGCAGTTCCGTTTTGGAGAAGTTAGGTTCAGATGCCCAGTAATATCCAACTGGGGCAACTGGATAGATCGTTAGACACACCAGTCTGGAGCTCAAGGGAGACACGCAGGCTGGAATCGTAACCGAGGGCGTTGCTAAGGGGCAGGTAGTTTCCAAAGTCACGAGGCTGGATGAGATCACTTGGAAAGTGAGCGTGGTGAGCAAAGAGAACCTGTTTCTAGACAGAAAAGGGAAAACCAGCAAACCAAACTGAGAAGGGGAACCCAGAGGCCAGCGCCCAAGTGTGGAGAATGTTTAAGGCGTCGTATGACCAACTGCATCAGGGGACGCTGATGGGTCAGGAGGGGAGGATGGCCCTGGCCAGGATTCAGAGACATAGATGCTGCGTTGTTTCTGGTACCTAACAGTGCTTAGAGTCTAGAGGTACCGAATGATTGAGTGGCAGGCACGTCTGAGCCTGACTCACATTCCTGCTTTGAGCTTGCTCAGGAGAAAATAGAGGAGGAAATGAGGAAACCAAGGAAATCAGGTAACACCTGGAGGGGAAGATGGGCTAGGACAGGGGTTTCTCAGTTGGGAGAAATGACAAGATGTTTACAGGATGGCAGGAGTGATCAGGCAGAGAGGAAAGGTTAAAAATATGCCACCAGTAACCATAAGAGGTGCTAATCTAACAAATTGTGACAGCAAACGTATCTTGATCAAAACAGAAACAAAAGGCAAGCTCAGCAGATCAAGTCATGGAAGTGTGAGCCCTGAGTGGTCAGCACGGTCTCCTGAGCTCTGCCTCTGGCTCTGCCCCAACTCACTGTGGACCCTGGACCGTCATTCAGCCTCCCTGAGTCCCTGTTTCTCTAATGACACAATGAAGGGTTGAGATCAGACCTTCCCAGCTCGCACCCCCCATTATAACCACTGAAGGGCCCCCAGACGGGCTGTCAGCTCCTCGCCGTCCCTGCAACAAGAACCCAAGTATTCATCCCATAGCTGTGCTTGAAGAGCACGTCCGCACAGGGAGAGCATTTCAGGCCTTCTGTGCTCAGCTGGGAGACAGATCCTTGGAAGCAGCCAAGACTTATGCAACATCCTGGGAAAGTTTTCACAAAGACCTGGGATCAACGTCCTATCACAGGCAAACATCAACTTTTTAACTCCAAAGAGAACCCAGAATGGGGTGAGGTCAAGGGAACGTTTGACAGCTGAACAAAGGAGAGCGTTTAAAGGGCTCTTGTCCTGGAGATGTCGGGACTCTCCCCAGGAGGCCTACGCTGGAGTGGGTTCCAACATGAGCAGGAAAGATGGAGCAGAGGGGGCAGCTGGGGGCTCAGAGTCTCACTGTCTCCCGTGTTGAGTGGAGCTCCTCGACAAGCCATCACTCTGATTACATCTTTTGTTTTGTTACTTTGTGTGCCATTTGCTGCTAATGAGCTTTTTAAATGTTAATTTTTATTTGTTTTTTATTGAAGTATAGTTGATTTACAGTGTTGTGTTCATTTCTGCTGTACAGCAAAGTGATTCAGTTATACGTATATATACATTCTTTTTTTTTTAAATATTCTTTTCCATTGTGGTTTATCATAGGATACTGAATACAGTTCTCTGTGCTATACAGTAGGACCTTGCTGTTTATCCAGCTAATGAACTTTTTGTTTCACTGCTTTACTTACTGCTGCATGATCTTGACCAACTCAAGAAACTTCTTTGAGACTCACTCCTCTCATCTCTAAAATGGGCACAATATGAAGTCTTCTCAGGATTGAGAGAAGGTTAACATTTGATGATTTGTAGAAAAAGCCCTTTATGAAGTGTAAGGGCCATAGAACAGTTGATGCCCTGTCTCAACGAATATTGATGTTCTAGATGCTGTATTTATTCATGTAAACTGGGAACCTTGGGAAGTAGTTGAACCACAAGTATGGCTTAGAATCAGGGACAAAAGTAACCAAATGGAAGTGTTGTGTGCAGGCTGAATCTAGAAAGCCGTCTTGGTCACAGGTGGTGAGTCCGTCAGAAGAACATGCCTACCTGTGACAGCTCTGCCCGGGACCTCACCTTCCAGGTTTGGGGCGAGCCATGCATCGCCGCTGGCATCAGGCTCAGAATTACCCAGAGAAGACCTCCCCTCCCGGCTGGACGACCGTTAGGCAGACTTACTTCCTGGAGGACCTGAAGGATCCCAGGTCACCCTCCCCACAGTTACCATTTGAGGAGGAGACACATTTCCTGAGAGGATTCCCTTAGTCCTGCTTTTCAGCCCAGCTCCTTGGTACTTTTGCCCCGGCTGATGGATCACGTAGGAAAAATGATCACGTAGGAAAATGATCACGTAGGAAAAATGATATTTCTTTATCCCGGGAAATTGGTTTGGTGCAAAACTTACAGCACAAAAGTTCAAGATTTAAATATAAGCCACAGGGCTTCCCTGGTGGCGCAGTGGTTGAGAATCCACCTGCCAATGCCGGGGACACGGGTTCGATCTCTGGTCCAGGAAGATCCCACATGCCACGGAGCGACTAGGCCCGTGCACCACAACTACTGAGCCTGCACTCTAGAGCCCACGAGCCACAACTACTGAGCCCGTGTGCCACAAATACTGAAGCCCGTGCACCCTAGAGCCCGTGCTTCACAACAAGAGAAGCCACCACAATGAGAAGGCCACGGACTGCAAAGAGAAGGCCACGTACCGCAACGAAAAGTAGCCCCTGCTCGCGGCAACTAGAGAAAGCCTGCGTGCAGGAATGAAGACCCCACGCCACCAAAAAGAATAAATAAATAATAATAAATAAATTTAAAAAATAATAAGCCAAAGGAAAAAAAATAGTTGCACGTATTTTAAAGGCATTTTATAACTACTTTACAAAATATGTATTTATAATACATTAATTCTTCCCAAATTCTCATTATCATAAATGAAGATTGTTCCAGGTATTTTTCCAGTTCAAGGGCAGCCAATTTCAGTTCAATCTACTCTGACACCAAATTCCTAGAAAAGCTGAGCATTTCTACCAGCAGGTATATTTTAAGAGCTCAACTGATTAATATCAAATAATGTTTAGATGCCCACTTTGTGAATGTGGGTTAATCAACAGGACAAGTTTCTGCAGCTTTCTCTGATTGCTCTAATTAACATCACTTTACTTAATATTCAGGAATTTCCCAAGTGACCCTAAGGATGATTTGAACTTTACTGGATTGGGTAGGAAGACCAGCCAGGAAGGCTTGGTCATCTAACCCACTTCTCAGAGGTCACTGGAGACATTGTTATTCCTCCAGAGTCTCCCCTCACTTTCAAATGCGCACCCCTCTTTGCTCCTTCATACCCAGCAAGGTATTGGCTTAAAAAATTATCTCATTCATTAGCTCAGCAAATGTTTACCCAGCACATCCTATGTTTTGGGCACCGTGTTACAATGGGACCGAGACATTGTACCAAGCGCTCAGGCGGCAGTCAGCAGCATTACCACGTTAGGGGAGTTTGGGGTGGGGCAAATTGGAGGATGCCCCCCACTCAGCCTTGGGGAGTTGGAGACTTTGTAGAGAGAGCGATACAGAGCTCTGGACCTGACGGACAGGCAGGCGTCAGCAAGGGTATAAGGACTGGGCATGGGTGGAGTGGGGACAGGGCTCACCAGGGGGAGGTGACACCATGTGACAAGGTGCCACCAGAGCCAGGCATGGAGCTGGCAGTGTGGCCACCTTGGGGTCTGACTGGGAGATGTGAAGGCGAGGGCTGGGAGGTAGACAGGGCCAGATCCTGGGAGCTGCAGGCCATGTCAAAGAGACAGAAAGTCACAGAGAGGAATAAAGCAGGACGTGGTCACCATCTTCAGGTAAGAGCTGGGAGTAACCTAACCCGGCAGAAATGAGGGTGGAGAAAAGTGGCCAGTTCCAGAGACAGAGAAGAGAATTGCCAAGGCTTGCAATGGTTGGTGGGATTCATGCCTGGAGGGCTGGGACCCTTCATGGGGGGGGGGCAGTTCCAAGGCTGAAGATGTTGAGCTCAGCCGTGATCATTTTGAGCTGAGATAAGGGATTGCCTGCCCTTCTCCCCACGGTGTCCCTGCTGCCCCAGCCAGCAGGCATTGGCTCATGTTAATTAAATACATGAGCAAGTGAAGGACTAAATGAGTGAGTGGGTTCAGGGAAAGATGGTCAGCTGACATTTGTATACAACTTGGATGTGGAGAGAGACCGAGACCTGCAGGCCAGCCGCGGGAGCCGCAGGGGTGGACATCCCCTCGAGGGTTTGTGTGTGAGAAGAGAGGGCCTCCTGGGCACAATCTCAGGGACAGACCTAGGAGAGGCCGGCAGAGGAGGGGTCCTGGGACGAGTGGGAGAGTGGCCAGAGGCATTGGGGGAGAACGTCCAGTGCCTCAGGGAACCGTGAGGGTGAAAACTGAGAAGGGCCACTGGGTGTCATGAGGCTGTGATGATCTTTGCGAAGCAGTCAAGGTGGGGCAAAGAAGCCTTGTCCTTCAATCTGCCCTTTCATCCATGACCTCCGACAGCAAGTAGCACTCTGTTATAGAAACAGAGTGAAGAGTAGCCAAACTCAGCCTTTGGCAGCCACCTGCAGGGGAGAGGAAGAGGGAGCATGTAGGGAGGATGGTCCATCTCTAGAACCTCTTCCTCTGGCTCAAGGTGATGCGATGGTCTCGGGCTCCCCAGAGGAGCCCAGCAGCTCCCACGTCCCTGAACCAAGGCAAAGTCAAGCACAAGGGCAAAGGCCACCGCCGGGAATGTTATGTTGTTAATTTTTTGTAGCTGAATCATACTGGCAAAATTGTTTCCAAGTTGCACAAATATAGATGGAGAAGCTCAGTGTTTTGCCGGGAGGTTCGCATTCTTCTGGGATGACATCACGTGGCTTGTGTCACCGGTTAAAGGATCATCAATAAAGCAAACGTTCAACTCTGGATGTTGAAAAAATAGACTTCCCCTCAAAAGATAATAAAGGATGGGGAAATAAAATCGGTTCTAACCTGGAGACTGGCGAATTTGACGATCTCGTTAGTGGCTGCCTAGGACATGTCTTAGAAACAAAAAAGGGTAGGGAAAAACTCTGTTCGTCCTTGGCATTAATCTTTTAGGCTAAGTGGATTCTGAGAGAATGCTGAGAGGTTTCACTCTAGACAAGTGAAACACAAATGTCGGAGGAAAACAATGCCAGGGTTTTGGAACGATACTACATGTCTGAACAAGAATTATTTTTAACAAAATCTCTTCTGTGACTTCCTATGTTTCTTTGTTTCTGAGCTGCATAAGGGAATGTTTTCTTGCGAGCAAATATGTAAAAAGAAACAGGAATGACTATTGGCCGACCCAGGAAATTTTCTCCCAATAAGCGCACGCTCTGGGACTCCTAACTAAACCCAGTGCTGCCGCTTGAGATCATGTAGCCAATCAAGCACTGGCCGTATGGTAACTATGTCAAATCTCCTCTTTTCTCCAGAGACACAAGGGCAGAATAAAAGGAGGAAAATAAGCAAAGGTTGAAGTTCTGTGGTGCCAAGCAGAAAACCAGGAAAGTTCAGGGTGGGTGCAGAATCACAGGATCTGGGAGGTTGGACCAGATGGCGACGTGGAGAGTCATTGAAGTCGATTCTGTTGAGGCTGCTTGATGCTACACCAACCTGGTTCAAGCCCTCTCATCAAGTTGATAGTGGTCACTATTAAACACAGACGTTCTTCCTGGACTTTTCTTTTCCAAATATGTATTTCTTGGAATACTTTACTCTTTGGTTTCCAAGGTTCATGAGCTCTTCATGTTGCGTCAACCCCACTGGCAACTCCTTTGCTCTCCTTTGCTGTCCGCCGTCTCTCCTTGTCTTGTAAATGCAGAATGTCCCCTCCTCCTGTGCTTCCAAACACTCTTCCTGACTGACCTCATCTGGTCCATTGATTTAAATCCATGTAAATGTTGATGGATGCCCAACCTACATCCCTCATATTACCTCTTCCTACACCTCATATACTCTTTATTCTAAGGTGTGGATGCTATCCTTGATATCAAAAGATTCTGTTTACTTTGTGTCCAAATAGCCGTGAAGCTGCCCATTGTCTCTGTGCCATTGATCCAACAGGCATCTTCATGTCTCACTTGGGTGACTAAGCAGATTCCAACTTCTAACTCCTGCCCCTCTGAAATCTAATCTCCCCTGTAGCCCTCAGAGTAAATAGAAATCAGCTTAAAATCCACTAACGGCTTCCCAAAGAATATAAAATAAACCCTAGCCCCTCCCCCCAGGATTGGTCCCGCTCTGCCCTCTCACCTCATCTCACACCACCCTCCCACCACCAGTTCTAAGCTCTGGCAACACTGAGTTTTGGAAAGTGCCATGCTTGTTTCAGCCTCAAGGTCTTTGTGTGACGGTTCCCTCTACCTGTCATGCTTCCCATAAACTGTGCTGTTCTGGCTCATTCTATGTCATTCAGAATCAGCTTAAAGATGACCTTCCCAGAGACACCTTCTAAAGTGATGCCTCCGCCTTGGCCTTCTGTTTCCGTCTCTGTCCAGCACTTATTTCCCTCTGTGTTCGGTTATGCATTAATTTGCTTTTCTGCCTACATGAGGATGTGCTCTCTTCTATACAAAAAGTGAGTGTCTGTCTGTTCAGGGTGTGGGATGGCCTCTAGTGCAAAGGGGAAGCCCTGTAAATGTTTGTTGAGCAACTGGTGACTCAGAGACCAGCATCCCTCCCGGACCCCGCTTCCTGGGGCTTCACTTGGATAAGATGTTGAAGATTTGGCCTTGATTCAACAAGACTGTGAAAGTTCCAACAAGTGGAACGAAGTTCAAATTACAATTGAAGGTGTTTTCTTTAATTTAATGAATGAGTTTCAGATTTGTTTTTCTGGAACTTTCACAGCAGAAGTCATTCCAAATTTCAAATTGATTCCACCTTTTATTTGCCCTTCCTTCTTGCTTTTCACCTCGTTGGATTTGAGAGTCAGGAGAACACCCTTCAGTTCTGAAACTGGCTTTCTTTTCCTCCTCATCATTCACAGAAGTGATGAATACAGATAATTTTGTTGCAAAATCATAGATCGTAATAAGTGATTTTTCCCGCAAACACTGTTATTACCTATTTTAGTGAAGTCAACCATTAATTGTGTCTTCAAATCAAAGTCCATTGACCTATAGAGATAGAACGCAGATCAGGAGTCTCCTGGGGCAGGGATGGGGTGAAGGCTGACATAAGGACTTTGAGGTTATGGACACGTTAGCTTTATCGAGGTGGTATTTACATAGGCGTGTGTGTTTGTCAAAACTCATCAAACTGTATAACTAGCATGTATGCATTTATTGTATGCAAATTATACCTTCATAGAGATGATTTTGAAAATCCATAAGAATTATTCTACGACAAGCACTCTGCTCACTATCTTATGTTGATTATCCTAACATCGTGGAGCTAGTATGTTATAGAGCATGGATTTGAGCAGAGTTGCTCTGCCATGGACAACACATGATCTTAACACTATACAAAACAACCCAGGGGCTTCCCTGGTGGCGCAGTGGTTGAGAATCTGCCTGCTAATGCAGGGGACACGGGTTCGAGCCCTGGTCTGGGAGGATCCCACATGCCGCGAAGCAACTAGGCCCGTGAGCCACAACTACTGAGCCTGCGCGTCTGGAGCCTGTGCTCCGCAACAAGAGAGGCCACGACAGTGAGAGGCCTGCGCACCGTGATGAAGAGTGGCCCCCGCTTGCCACAACTAGAGAAAGCCCTCACACAGAAACGAAGACCCAACACAGCAAAAATAAATTAATTAATTAATAAACTCCTACCCCCCCAAAATAAAAAAATAAATGGCACTCACTAAAAAAAAAAAAAAAAAAAAAAACCCAAAACAAAAACAACCCAAGAAGTTTTTTTTTTTTTTTCTCTTCTATTTGAGTGGAAAAGAAATATTTCTTAGTATTAATCCGGTTGTATAGTGGTCACCTGAATATTTTCAGTGAACAAATTATCTGCCTTAGTTTGGGTCTCCCCCCACCCAAAGCAGACCCTTAGTCAAGGATTTGGGTGCAAGTTCTGAATGTGGGAGGTGGTCCCATGGCTCCCACTCTGATGGGGGTGTGGGCACGCAGCGCAGGGCAGAGAAGGGTGCCAGTCCCGGGTGTGTTCATGATCAGGGGACTATGCTGGGAACGGGGGGCTCAGCCCTGAGGGAGACCCGTCAGAGAGGGTGTAGACCATGTCTTGGAGTCGCCCCACCTGGGGGAGAAGGAGCAGTGACATTTACCTGCAGACTCCATGGGCTGAAGTGTGCTCCTAGAGCAGTAACTCCACCGGACTTTCCTCCTGCCCAGCACACAAGCTGAGCATGCTTTGGGGACCAGAAAAAGCCATCAGGGAGACAGTCAAAGAAGCTTGCACTAAGACGCCGCGGGGCTGGGTTGTAGGGAGACGGCGGGGGCCAAGACGGCGACAACTTTGCAGGCACGGTTGTGAAAGTGATCTTTCCTTGTACATGAAAAGTCCATCTGAAGCATTCTTGTTTCGTTCTTGCATGTTTGGGGTTTCTCGTGTTTGTTTTCCTTTCTCTACTATAATGGTTGATGGATGCTTCGTGGTTCTGTTATTAGATCAAAGGTTAATCATAGTCAAAGGTAATAATCACATTTATAAAATCCTCTTGTATACATGAGAATGCCACTCTAACTCACTGAGCCCTTGTTAGGAACCAGATACCAAATCCAGCGCGTTCTTGGCGAACTTGTCACAGTAACCCTAGGCTGAAGCTAGGGACGTTTATCCTACTTTACAGTTGGAGAAAATAAGGCTTTGGAAGGTTAGGTAATTGCCCAGGTCTGGAATCGGCAGACATGGCCAAAGCCATGCTGCTGCGCCCTAGCTCTCAACTCCAGTCCCCAAGCTTGTTCTACATTCCCCACTAGCAGTGTTCCTTCCCCAGTGGGCAACTCTGTCTCAAAATCGGAGCATCTGGGACCAAACTGATAGGTAAAAAGGATGTTGGTGGGCAGAGAACCAGACCAAAGGTACAGGGTGCTTAGAGACATCATGTGTGTGAAAGCAGCTTACACGAAATCTGTCAAGATGCTCACCAAATGTTTACAAAGAAAAATCCATTTTCTTCCCCGATAATATGATAAAAAAAGAATTAGCCCGCACGAGGACCCATTAAAACAAAGATTGTCTTTAGCTCACAGAATCACAGATACTTTATTTAAATATTGGTTTGTCTAGGGCCTGCAATAGTTGGGTCTGAGGAGTAGGGTGCTGGCACTGACCACGTGCGCCGCAGCTGGCTGAGTCTCCTGGCCGGTGGACGCTCACAGAAGTCACTCCCTTTGACCTTCCTACCATAACCAACACCGATGCACCTCACTCATCTTCCCGTTTCCTGTTCAATTGTCCCATGTCACCAGGTTGCCTTTGGTTTTTCTCCTCTCTCTCCGCCATGGACGTTGTGGTTAAAAACAGGACCGGATGGGCTTCCCTGGTGGCGCAGTGGTTGAGAGTCCGCCTGCCGATGCAGGGGACACGGGTTCGTGCCCCGGTCCGGGAAGATCCCACGTGCCGCGGAGCGGCTGGGCACGTGAGCCATGGCCGCTGAGCCTGCGCGTCCGGAGCCTGTGCTCCGCAACGGGAGAGGCCACAACAGTGAGAGGCCCGCGTACCGCAAAAAAAAAACAAAAAAACAAAAAAAAACAGGACCGGAGGACTGATTGTGTAAGAGTATCTGGGGATAATCCTTTCTTGTTTAACCCCCCTTCCTTCATTCCTGTCTACAACATTTTGCAATGACTGTCCTTTGCATCTGGGAATGCAGGATGCATTGGCCTCCTTCCCTGACTCACTTCCGTCACGCTTCTTGTGCTTCCTGGGGTCACCCAGACAAACTGCTTGCACGGCTCCTAGAACCCAACCTAAGCCATCACGTTAACAGTGTTAAAGCCAGTCCACCTCGTCCTGACTCCATGCACAGACCTTCAAGTTCCTGAGGCAGAGCCCAGATTTCATAGGTGTGCACCGTCTGTCCTTAGCCGGGAGGCCCAGACAGCAGACCCACAAGCTCTATGGCACTAACAGATTTCTTTTCTCCTGGCACTTTCGGTTAAAACATCTGATCTACAGGGCAGATGACCCCAGACGGAGAAGCCTGCGGAGGGCCTGGCGGAGGACTGTTTCCGGGTCATGATCCGTCTACACCTAAGCTGCAACTCCAGTGGACAGTGTGCAAATGGCCCCAGGAAGGGAGGCCCCAGAGCAGAGCTGTTAAGAGACCACAGGAGCGCTTTCGGGGTGCCGGTCACCTTATACTGTTTCTGTTTTTGCACAAGCTGCTGGAGACTCAAATCCAAATGTTGGCTCATTCCTAACAAAGTGTTGACTGTACCCCATGAGTTTTTCTACATCAACTTCATTTCCAGCTGCTGCCTCTTCCCTAGCCCCATCCTTTCAATCTCATCCATTTTCTTATTTACTTTTCTCCTGTATCCAGTGACGTAAGAGGTCCTGCCTGTCGATGTGGACGCCCGGTCCCCAGAGAAGCGGGAGTGTCAGGTTCCAGAGTTGATGAGTGGCAGCGCTGGAGCTCAGGTCTGGGTCACTGTCCTGCATCACAGGACTGGCTTCTGCCGTATCCAAGGGTCCATCTTCTGCCTACTTGGGTATTCAGTCTCAGCTGAACAGGGATTTGAGCCTGAGAAGACATACAGAGAATAATATTCTTTCTCATGCAACTGACAAAGTCAGCATCAGAACAATCAGGGTGGCCTGCAATTTCACGGTCAGCGCTCTTTTGAGAGCCTAATGATTTCCAGCTGTGGTTGCTGGATGCCCAGCCTCTGGGAAACCACAGATGGATGGAACCTGGGCTTCAAGCTCTGCAGCCTTTAGTGCCAGATTTCCAAAAGAGGGATGCTCAAATTAACTGCCCTAGTACATGGAGAGAGGCGCTTAGGATGCTCCAAACAATGACTGTGGCCTGTAACTCATAATTGGAGACTAAAAACCAGCAACAGCATCAAAAACAGTCCTCTGACTCATCAGGACAAGTCCTCCTCTCAGACCTTTCAGTTCTATTCCCTCAAAGCCAACTTTAGGACAATTCCACATCTGCCATTTAGTGAGCATGTTCTCAACTTCTTTTTTCTGTCCTGCTTGTTCCCCATGATTAGAGCCCCCTTTCCGAGAGTTCTGACATTTCAGCAGATTTTGAATATTCCTTAACATTCATCATTATTTTTTAAAAGTCTGGTGTGACTTATCGGTGTGGCCAGGGTTTATTGGTTTTCATATTGATAAGTTAAAATGGGAAGAAAGACCGCTTCTTTGGGCCTGAGTTTCTTCAGTGGTGAAATTGGAAGTTGGCAGAAGTCAACTTGCACACAGAGGAGAGAGTTTGACCTTATCCTCTAGGAGATGGTGGGTTCTCAGCATCGGCAAGCTCAAGGAAGGGGTCCACTCTGCACCTCAATAAGTCAAGCCGTCTCCTGTGTGTAAATGAAACACGGGGTGCAGAAGGGGCAGGAGCTAGGGGACCAGCTGCAGGGTCTGCGTAGGAGGAAGGGTAGTGGCTGGGGGGAGCAGCCATGAGAGGAGAGACGCATTCAGGTGAGGCTGGCCCCAGACGTCACAGAATGTCCAGACTCCCCGGGCAGTCTGATCTCATCTCATAGCACCAGGCATAGTAAGGGGGCAGGAGAGGGAAGGTGCAAAGAGGGAGGGAACAGGGAGAGAAGGAGAGAGAGAGAGGGAGAGGGTGGAGACAGCAGAGCAGAAGGAGAGGAGGGGGGGTCAGGGCGAGACCCTCCAGAGTCCCGGCCTCGGGGGACCCAGCAGGCAGCTCACACTCTCACTGGGGGCTGAGGAGTCCGAGCTCTGCTCAAGCTCACCTGTTGCTCACAATTCAGTATTTGGTCTGATTTGAATTTCACTACAGCCCAACAATCCACATTCCCAATGGCTTACTTTGTCCCAATACAAGTATCGTTTGTGTTTCCCCGGAACTTCCATGAGCTCACGACGGTGTCAGACGGCAGAGGAAAGGGCTGGAGGTGAAAGCAGATCTGGTTGAGACGCTCCACGTGGAACCCTGGTTTGGAACAACGCCAAGAAAAAACCCAAGGCAGAAATAAAGAGCCGGTTTCTCACTGTCCTCAACTTACAAGGAAAAGGAACCTGTGTTAGTGGAGGGCCTACCCTCCACAAACCATCAGAGATTCACACACATGAATTTCTTCTGCCCATTTCTCAGCTTAGAAAAGTGAGGTCCTGTGACTTGCTAGTCACAGGACCTCACTTTTCTAAGCTGAGAAATGGGCAGAAGAAATTCATGTGTGTGAATGACATGGCTAGTGAGCAAATTTGAACCCAAGTCTTTAAGAGGAAAGATGTGGGGAGGGGTGGGGGGTAGTGAGAGGCGGGTCCTGATGCCAGAGCCCAGGAAACCGGGGGCAGCACCAGGAGAGGCAGCTCACTGTTGGAGGATGTCTCACCCGGGCAGTGGCCTTGCTCCGTTTACTGCTGGCATGTGGGGACCATTCGAGAGGCAATCGTGAACAAGTTGGAATGGCCTGTGAGGCGCAAAGGCACTGCGTTTTGAATCCTCCTGTATCACTGGGCGACCTCCCAGTGAGACTTTAATACAAACTGGATATAACCAGGGCACTCTTAGGATGGAAAGGGGATTGATCTCACTTGTGGGATCAATTGGATGTCCCTCAAAACTCCCTCTTGCGGGACAGGAAACTGACCTCTGAGAAGCAGTATTTTTGCAGATGTTGGAATCTGTTAGGAAGGAAGATTCAAGTGGGGGCCAGCAGTCCCTGAGCAAAGGCAGAGGCCCCCCAGGCGGGAGCACTGTGCCCCGTGGTCTGATTTGATGTGCGGGAGGGATTTTCTCGGGAAGGGTCACTCTCACCTCCGTCTGCGATCTCAGCAAAGTCAGGGAGACTCACTCTCTCTCCCTCGGACAGAAGTCATTACGTTTGGTCCTCTTGGCCAGGTTGGCAAATCTGCTTGATTCTGAACTTCCCAGTGTTTCTGCTGAGTGTCGTGTGGTGGTCTGGGGGGCCCTGTGCCTGTGCTCTTCCCCCGCAGATGGGCAAGCCAGCTGCACTAGCCCCGGGAAGTGGACCTGTAACCTTTCAGAACAGCGTCGGTCGTAGCCTTGATTCGTGTTGCTGTGTAATCACTTTGGAGTATCAGTGCAGGGCTTGTACGATGGAATGTGAAGTCGGGGGCTGCTCAGAACACATATACTGTTAAGCTTATTTCTTAGAATATGTTTGTTTTCTTTGCATGTTATGTGTGTGTTTGATTCGGTGTTAGCTTGATTTCATGGGGGCCCTAGGAATCACTTTAGGCTCAAGTGTCTGAGTCCAGAATCCTTTCAAAACATCCAGTTTCCTTAGAATGTAAATGTTTCTTGGAAACATGAGTGGGGTGGGGGGGAGTTTCTGAAAGAGGAAAAAAACGTAAAGCTACACAGAGCTGCATCAGCCCCAGTAGGAACAGATGAAGGGCTGGTTGAATTCTTTTTAAGCTAAAAAGACTCTGGACAATTTCCTTCCTGCCCATGAGGAACTGGGAGCCCAGTGTGACCCAAGAAGAGACCCAGCGGCAAAGAGAGAGGTTCAGGCCCGTCTGTAGAAGCTACAGAGCAGCGGGAGAAGAAGAAGAACATTTCCCCAGAGCTGGCAGCTGAGCTCCACGCTGGGATGACATCTACACGCAGCCTCACCAGGTCCCGTTTAGAATGGGGCAGGGGATACACGACATAGAGCAGCGCCGGTGTTCTGTGTGGTTGGGGCTAGTCAATGGGCCAGGCAGCTGCAAATCTGACTTGAGTGGCAGCTTTCCAGATGGAGCTGTGGGCCCCCATTCCCACTGGAGTTTTGTGAATGAGGAAACTTGTCTTTTGTGGGTGAGGGGTAACGTGTGTCAGGCAGCCCAAAAGAACGGGGGCAGAATTTTCATGAGAGGACGGAAGGACAGGCTGAGATGTGAATGCAGGGCTCAGGTGAAAGGCTCAGAACCAGGTGGTGTCAGGACAGGTCTTGCTGAAGGGACAGGTCAAGGCAGGTCCCAGCTGCAAGAACAGCTGGGCGCCAACTTCAGTAAGCAAAACAGCAGAATAGGGAGAACCTGAGGGCAGGGGCTGCGGCAGCACCATGGATAGCTCCCCTGGGCACAGGGTTGGAGGCAATGTGTTAAGAAGGATTCTGAGGCTGTGACGGGACCAAGCTGGAAAGATTGCTATGATTAAGTGATGATGCTTCCCCTGGACGTGCAAAGGGTGTGATGGAATGTTTGCAGCACGCTTGTCTTTCCTAGTGTGGATCTGGTCTTGATCCGCCAGAAGGCCTTCTGCATCTCAGCCAGGTTGCACGTGGGGGATTTGGGTCTCTGAGCTCGACAGGGGCATCCTCCTGTGTACTTGCGATTCTTTCCATTGGCCTCCTCCCTCCAAGACCTGCTCTCCCATCATGTTTCCCTGGGTGCGGGGGAAGAAGTTCCTGAGAGCTGGACTTTCAACTGGAGCCTTGACCCTCCTTTTCGTAGTGAATGACCGTCAGATACTACTGTCTGGATCTGAGTACCATGACACCCAATCTAACCAGAGCTCGACTCTAGATATTGGACTATGATTCTGGAAAACTCTGCCTTCTATCCATCCAGGGCGAGAGATCATAGTTAGCCCACGGATCATCCTGTAGAAATGTCCACTTGAATGATTTCCTTTCTCTGCGTAAGGCTTTCAATGACCCCCAGGACCCTGCTGGGTGCCACCACCTGTGGACACACAGGCTGGAGATGTGTATTGCCTGTGAAAGCATCTTGCTGAACCACAACCATGGTGTTTCTGACTCTGGCATACATCGCATGGAGCCTTCTGTGAGGCTGAAACGTGACACAAGTACACCCAGAGTGGCCTGTTGCTGGCGAATTTGATCTCCTTGGCTCAGAGACACCCATGATCTCTCAGTTCTAAAAGCATTTACAGCAGAACATGGGGCTGTCGCTCCCCTTCCCCTGCCGGTTGCTTCTGTCCATCCAGATGGGGAGCCGTCCAGCCTAGGCCAGGGCCCTCACTTTCCTTCCCTGCTATCAAATTGACTCTTAGCCCATGGCATGCAAACATGGACAACTTTCTTGGTCACCCTAGGCAACCAAAGGGATAGGAAAATTGGATTTCTTCTTAAGGAGTCGGTCCTTCAACACCCCTCCAGAGACCCTAACTCCAGATAACCTAACACTGTATGGCCTTCACCAGCCACTGTGACATTGCCCTGGGCAGTGTGTCCAGCCCTGCCCTTCTATCTTGTCTTCATCTTTAACTGCCTGGTTCATCTCCTGTGCTGGTGGCTGAGAGAGCAGGTGCTGGGTTCCTACCCTTAGGTGTTAATGACAGAAGGTGTAACATCTCCCAGGACTTTGATTCCAAACAGGAACTTGAAGAAGTAAATTACTAAGGCTGAGTTTCCGAGTTCAGCGGCACTGGCTCCACCTCCATCCCATGTGTGGCAGCCTGGGTCACACCACGTGGGTGTAGCCATTCAAGCCCGATTGTTTGCCGAGCACCTGCCCTGAGTCAGGTTCCCTTCTGGGCTCGTTCTTTTGTTCAATAGTCCTAAGCCCTGTGAGGTAGGTGTTACCATCCTCATCTTACAGATTCAATAAGTGCACTTAGTGGGACCAGGTGACTTTTCCCAAGTCACACAGCTTCTGGGTGACAGAATTAGGCCTCAGACTCAGATTTCTGATGCAAATATCAGTGGTGGGCTCATCTCTCTGC